>NC_134212.1:62065597-62695405 GCF_965140235.1 Caretta caretta | reverse complement strand
ATTCTGTATAGATTATTTAGGTTAATCTTTCTATCTACCCAATGGGACTCAGTGCTCAGTTTAGAAGATACCATCAGAGATGCCTAGTTTTGCAGTTCTCAAACTGTGGATTTATGTTTCCAGAGGTAACATGCTTGTTAACAGCAAAAATGTTTTAAAATAAAATAAATAAATAAATATAGAGGTGAGAAATAACAGACCTCAACCCTATTGTCCCTCTGCAAATTTGTGTACACAGAGTCAATCCCTTACCTCTTTCTAAAAGTGGAAAGTTTCAAAAAGTTCAATGAATAGAAGATAGTTGGGGATCAAAAAGATCTGGACAAGGAGAAGAAGTCTGTAGATAAATGTGAGAAGGGAGGGATAGGCAGTAGAAACAAAAGGGAAACTGTCTGAGCAGCATATTTCAGAAGTCTTGAGGTCTTTCTGAGTGTAGCCTTCATTGATTTGAGATCTACCATACCATTCTCCAAAAAGAAGGGAAAACCTATAATGGCAGCAGGCCATAAAAGAGACCCAGGTTGGGAATATTTTAATGAGGTTCCTCTACCTGTGGGTAAGACAGGCATGCATGCAAAATGCAAACAGTGAAACAAAGAAATGCAAGGCCTGGTCGCCCAAATGAAACAACACCATGAGAAGTGTTCCTTTTCAGGAGAAAGCTGTGCTGAAGATGATGAAAGGAACGTGTCTGAACATGCAGGATCTTCAGGTTGGTAAACTTTTTTTTATTTCATACTTCTTCCTTAAGGACTGCCTGTCTTCCTTCTGGACTATTCTTTAATTCTCATGTTTAAGCAAAATATATAGTTGTTACTCTATGGTACTATCATTTTAGATGCAGTTATGATAAAAAATAAATAGCTGAAATAAGCAGATCTTCCCTTTACAATTTCACCTTTAAAGTAGTACTGAGTGTCAGTGAATGTAATGAGTAATACTAAATGAGCAGTATAGTAATAATAATTAAATAACTGCATTGACTTATTTTGTTTAGGAGAATCCATCCTCAACACACAGGATTCTGAAGACTATCCACCTTCAAGTTCACCATCATTTTCTATAGTTTCAGAGTTATCTGCCAATGATAGTGTTTCAGTCACATCATGTATGTCAAACAGCCACAGTATATCACCTGTAGCAAAAAGGAAAAAAAATCTTCGTCATCCAAAAACCACCATAGATAAGTTTGTGACAAGAACCAGCAGATTACAAAAAGAGGTAATCGATTAAAAAATTGCCCTGTTTGTTTATGCAACAAACTCTCTTTCCGTATGATTGAGAACCCACACTTCATTAACATGGTTCAGTCATTAAGACCAGGATACAGTCCACCCAACAGAGCAAATATTGCAGGCAAATTGCTGGATAAAATATATGAAAGAGAAATTGAGAGCGTGCAAAAGGTCTAGAGGGTAAAATTGTTAACCTGAGTCTTGATGGGTGGAGCAATGTCCACAATGATCCTGTTGTATGTGCTTGTGTGACAGCAGAAAAAGAAGGGAATGTCTTCCTTACAGAAACAATTGATACATCTTGAAATGCACACACAGCAGAATACTTACAAGTAGCAGCAGTAAAAGCTATAACAAACTGTGATAAAAAAATTCAAATGTCTAGTATGCAGCTTGGTCGAAGACAATGCTGCAAATGTATTCAAGATGAGAAGAAATTTAGAAGAGAGTCCCAAGCTAACAACATACGGTTGCAGTGCTCATTTGATGCACCTCCTAGCCAAAGACGTCAGTGTTCCAGAAATAAAGGCTAATGTTGTTGAAATTGCAAAGTACTTCCGTAACAACCACTTTGCAGCAGCTGCTCTGAAAATAGTTGGAGGAATCAAGCTAACTCTCCCATAAGACGTGTGATGGAACTCAGTAGTGGACTGTTTTGAGCACTAGATCAAGAACAAGCCTAACCTGATGACAGTTTGTGAACAAAATCATGAAAAAACAGATGGCACTGTCACAGCCAAAGTTCTCAACATTGGGCTTAAGAGAAATGTTGAACACATGCTCAGTACTCTGAAGCCTACTTCTGTAGCCTTGAACAAAATGCAGGGAAACTGCTGTTTTATTACTGACTCTGTTGAAATTTGGAAAGAACTGAGTGAGATCTTAAAAAGAGAAATATGCAATGACAGAGTTAAATTACAAGCATTAAAAAAACAAGCACTATCTCCAGCTCATTTTCTTGCAAATATTCTCAATATTCGGTGCCAGGGTCAAACCTTAACTGCTGAAGAAGAGGAGTTGGCTATGACATGGACATCCAGCGATCATCCCTCCATAATGCCAACTATAGTAAACTTCAGAGCTAAGGTGAACCATTCAAGAAATACGCTTGCTGATGATTTTAAAAGAAAGTCACACCAGTGAACTGGTGGAAGTCACTTAAACACTTGGATTCAGAGACTGTTGAAGTGATAATCTCACTTTTCACAGCAGTAGCTTCTTCTGGTGGTGTAGAAAGAATATTTTCTTCCTTTGGACTAATTCATTCCAAATTGGGAAATCATTTGGGACCTGAAAAAGCAGGAAAGCTTGTTTTTCTTTTCCAGATTATGAACAAACAGGAAAATGAAGATGAAGACGACTGAGTTAGTTGCAGAAGCCAATATTTTAAGTTTCTCATGTTGACCTGGCTGACACAGTCTATTTAATTTTTGTTTTTTTAAAAAATTCATTTAATTATTTTAAACAATTTTAACAAAAACAAACCTGATTTTAAAAAACGTGAATATTTCACTAATTCAAAAATTCATATGCTTGTTTTGTTAAAACATATGTTTGCTATTGAAGAAAAAAATCCAGAATATATGACGTTGTTGTTTTAGTTAAATAGAACTATTTAAATGTCTGTCTAGTGATGTTCTCCTCCTAATACAGCATGGCAAGAAAATCCTCCACATATTAATGATTAACCTGTTGAACTGGAGATAGTTCACATCCCAATGACTTCATAAATATCTGCTTCAATTACCTTTGGTAAATGAAATAACCAAACAATCATTCATAGCTGTAAAACTAATCTGAAAAGTTTTCAAAATAAATCACTTTAAAAATGTATAGTGTGTACCTTCTAAAAATGAAACCTACATCTGTGTCCGAGTTGTGAAGAATATGTATTCAGGTTATAACAACCAACAAGAATGCACTTGTATGTAGAAATCCATGATTAAATCAAGTCTTCCTAACTAGTGATTTAAACCATGATTTGAATCAATTTGATTTAAATCAAATCCACCCTGCTCCAAACAGCCAGGCTTTAGCAGCAGAGAGAGTGAAAAACAATTAACATTTGGGAAACTGATCATACACACAGACTAGAATGACAAAAAGATTATTGGATCTCTAGGCCTTGTCTACAACAGAAAGTTGTATTCCACTGTAACTAAACCTAAAGCTTTACACACACTGCTTATATAGTTTATTTCCATACAAGAAGGGTAATAAGTAGTATAAGGCACCTTTATACCAGTATAACTGCATGCATACTAGAGCTTTTATCAGTATAAATGCATCAGGTAACAAAATGAATAAATAATGTAAACACATTCCTAGGCAAAATAGTTATACTGGTAAAGCTTTCAAGTGTAGACCAGGCCCAAAGATCCAATAATCTTCGTCAGTGTAATCCCATATATTGTAAGGGGACAGCAAACAGATACACTAAAGTAAGAGCTATTGCAGGGATCCACTTTTAGGGATGACCTCCAAAACACCAATTTTTTTTCCTCTACAGAACTATACAACTTTTCCCTCACTCAAGCAGGAAGTAAAAGCGGGGGTGCTTCTAGAGGGACAGCATGACGGAAACTACCGAATGGCATACATGGACATCCCTAGTCTAACCAGTTTGAAAATTACTTTGTGATAGATTAAGATGGCCACTAGCACAGACAGACAGGCCAAAGTCTTCTGCCAAGGTTTTTCATAGTCAGACTCTTTGCTGTCTAGTTGCAATGACTATAAGAAGGCCCTGGAAGGAGAACTCTGGCAAGAAGATCCTCAATTTAATCACTCTACTAGTCCTCTTTGAAGTGAGCAGCTTCTCCAGCAAAAATAGTACAGAATGATCAGGTAATTATCTTTTGAAGAGGTTTCTCTATTTATGTATTTCCTTCCCTGCCTTGTGTTTTGATCTTTAGTTGTGTCTGAAGGGCAGACAATCCCCTAAAATAATAAAAAATGCACAAAACAGAAAATAAAGTTTTCCTCATAGGAGCTGTTGAAACGAACTAGAGAGGCAGAAGAAAGTCTGGAAAAACAATCTACTTCTGCCTATCTAAAGTGCTTATTTGGCCCCCATCACTGTAGCATCTGAGCACTTTGCAATTGTGTGTTCATCCTCACAGCAACCACGAAAAAGGGTAGTGCTGTTATCCCCATTTTACAGATGGGGAATTAAGCTACAGAGAGGCTAAGTAACTTGCCCAAGGTCATACAGGAAGTCTGTGGTGGAGCAGAGAACTGACTCCAGGTCTTCCTCATATCCGAGGCTATGTCCTAACCACTGCAGACTCCTTTGTCTCAATTTACTTGTGATGGTACCCCAAAAAATCCCCCCCAACTTTCCACACAAAACCCTCTTCTAATAGGTGGTATTGCTGATCTGAATTGTTGTCCAAACAATGCAGACCTCTTTAAGTACTGAAATCTGTATTTGTTTGCTTCTGTTTAACTTAACTAGGTTGATTACAGAAATCTTATTTTAAAAAGCCCAATAAACTTAAATGTCTGTAAGATTAAAACTGCAATAATTAATGTATTTTACATAATGGTATTTCAAGGTAAAGAGACCAGGTTAAAATCTTACAGGAAAATCCTAGCCCCACTGAAGTTAATGGGAGTTTTGCCACTGACTTTAAGGGACTAGGATTTCACCCTTATGGATTAAAAAAAATCCTCTGCAAATTGTTTAAGTGAAACAGGTTTGGATGTGTCATTTAAGAGGCCCTGTGCTTTACAGAAAGCAATTGTGTGTTTTATTATTGGTAAGCTAAAATGTACTTCCAATTCAAACCATTTTCTTTTAAAGTTTGTTTGAACCCTACTTTCAGGGCCCAATAAACTGGCTGCTACTAAATCCAATGTATGTTTCATGTTTGCAAAACCATCAAGCAAGGCATACAAGAATTAGTAAGAAAGCACTGAAGTAACCTGATCTGAGCAGAGCGCCTTAGACCACTGCCAAAGAAAAAGCATGATCTAGTTATTCCACATGCACCAAAAACATTTTGATAGGCTAATTAATCATGAACATAACTTTTCAGACATTACATAATTTCACACAGACTTGCTGCTAGCTCCTGCCAAAGAAAATAACAATTTGTATGAGAAATAAATCAATACTTAAAAAGAAGCGACAGTGACAAAACAAGAAAAAGGGAGGGAAAGAAGGGGAAGAAGAGAAAGGATGAACATTAATACTGCAAAAAAAAAATTTAATCTCTTTAATTTTACTTCTTAAAGCACAGTAAAATCCAGAGTACAAAAGCGAGACATTAGTTCAAATGTATGTATAAAGTGAAACCATTGACTCAAAATAATTTCTCTCCCCTGATGAAATTCGTCACAAAGTCACTATCAACCTATCTAATTGTGGTCTCCACAGTTAGATACAAAGGGAAGCCATAAAAAACAGTTTCTCAATCTCTGGTACTCCTGTTTGGGAAAGTTAATAATACTTTCAATTTATCATCTGGGATAAATTGTTACTTGTAAACCCAATAGAGTTGAATTATTAATACTTTATATTGAAACAATATTCTCTAAAGGTTTTATCTGTTTGACAGCATGTCGACATCTTCCTCAATAAGTCAATATATTATCAACATGGTCTGTTCAAAACAGATGAAAAACTAATAAAAAAAACATGTTAAGTATTTTTAAAAATTCCCTTTAAACATAAATTGAAATAAAAACAATTAACATTTAAATTGCTGTAATCATTATTACAGTCAGGAGATGATAGGAAAGATAGTCCAGTGCTGGCTACCTGACTGACTCCAGACTCCAAGTGACATGGATTCATTTCCCAGCTCAGCCAGAGTCTTCCCACATGATCTTGGGTAAATCACTTAATCTACTCTGTACCTCAATTTCCTATCTGTATAAGGATTTTTACCTCACAAAAGGTGTTGTGAGAATAAAATCCATTCATGAACATAACTTTGGGAAGCATTCTGACACTATGGGGATGAAGGACATGAAAGTGCTAGATAGATAGGACAAAGAAATAAAACATAAAAGTCTCAATTTCCATTTCTGAGTACTAGATCAGTTGTTATTCGGAGGCCACTAAGATTTCTGCTGTTGTCTGGAATATTTAAATCATCTGCTAAATCTACTCAAATGCACAACAATAAAAATCAGGAAATTAAAAAATTTGGTTGCCCCATCTATGAAAATGTACGTAAGGAGCCAGGGTTAACTACTTTGCATCACTGTTAAGTTGTGCTGCCTTTAAGTCTAACAGAGGGTTGAAAACTCACTTGCCAAAGGCAATAAACAGCACCCTTTAATTTAGACTGTGGTAACATGCATAGTGTGCTGCTTGCTAAACAATAAGAAATAATGTCCTTGATGTGAAAACCATAGTCTGAAAAAGGAATTTTCCTTGGAAAATGAGGTGTGGATGAGGTTATATCATCTATTTCCACAGAATTTTAGTTATCATGGTTGTGAAATAAGTTTGCATGGGAGGTTATGTGTGCAGACAGCAGTAATGTCACTGCTACAATTTGTGAAAGCAAACGAACAGTAAAAAAGATAAGAATCACGTTAATTTCACATCTCCTTCCGTTTGGGCAAGTTATGGTTGGTAGCAGCAGTGGAAAGCAGTGGAGCTACTGAGTAGACAGGACAAACTGCCTCGTTCCCCCTTCCGCTCCGCCCAAAAAGATCTGGAAAGACAGACCACTAGAAACTAATACCCATAAAAACCTTCTCCAGAATTGTCAAGAGCGTCTAGAGTTGGCAGCATATTCTCAAAAAGTCTAATTTTAGTACCAAAGTTAGCTATGGTCCACACAACACAAATCTGGTGTCCCTTTTCTTTTATTGTTGCAAGTTATTTACATATGCAGAATCATGGAACCTAAGTTACATGAAGTTATTTGCAACACAAGAATGAACTTCTCAGCATTTTATGTTTTTTAAATGACAATTTGTGTGTCTCCCTAATTTTGAGCCTTGACAGGTTGCATGGTAAAGGCAGGGGGAGGGAAATGGGGGAGGAGAACAAGCTTCTCCCTTTCAGTAGCCACTAGGATCCCATAGCTTCTAATTGATCCAACACTCAGAGAGAGAAAGAAACTAAAATGAAAGATTGCGCTCCTGAGCGGTTCAGGGATAGCACCCTGATACTATAGGATTCCAACACCATCGCTCTCCCAGTAGCTAATGGGACAGGATGCTATGTTTCTGCCTGTGCCTCAGTGGTGAAATCCCCATTGGTCCTTTGTTACCTTCTAGCTAGGTACACTAGTCCTCTGGCTAAGGGGGAAGTGTGGTATATTTTTTCCCCTAGTACTCCCCTCTATATTTCAATTTTTAAGTTAATATTTTAAAAGAGCACCTAAGCTTAAGCAATAAAGCCTCAGCTTTAGGTAATTTTGACAGTTCTTTAAAAATACAAGCCATATAATAAGACAAGTCCAACAAGAAAGCCTTGACTATTCTAGAAACATAACAAAAAGTACCACGCTCAGACATTCCTCCCACCCCCAAAAGCCCAGAGGAAGAGATCAGCAAATTATTCTCCCTTGACAGGTAACTACAGACAAAACCAGGATTTGAAGCACAAATTTACATCTGTTTCACTTTGCAATGCCTTGTCTCCCCTGTCTAGTGCCATCAGAAACTAGAAGCACAAGCAATTGCAATCCTGCCTCTTGGGACTCAGATTGCTTGCATGCAACCATGTTGTTCTACCCTCCTGGTCACCCAACGGTGACCACTGAAGTGACACACTAAGCACCCTAATGAGGACCTCCAGAAGAGCCTAGAAATCCCATCTTCAATAAAGTATCCATCTCCCTCACCCACTTGCCATCAAAAAACCCTCCCAATGCTCTATAACCTCTCAACTTAAATTTCCACCCTCTCAACCTCTCCAAAATAAGACCTCTCAATAAAGACAGCCTTCTCCCCTATAGGTAGTCACTTTATGCCATCTAACCACAAACCTCCTTCAAGTATTATCATCCTTCCAATCCACTCTCTCCTATCTGTAAAGTACCTCCCCACAAGGAAGCACATGAGTCTCACCCGAACACCAGAAGACAAATACTCTGAAATGTAACCGACTCCATCACTGAAGCCAAGTTGGAGGACATGATCCATACATGGTGGAAGAGCCAACTAATACCCTGACTCTGACTGACAATCAACTACCACAAACACATCCTCTGTGCACGCTTCAAAACCCTGATCTCCAACAGCACTGAACATTGTGGGAATGGGGCAGTGGTGGTAAAGAATTGATGGAGACTTTCTTCCCTTTCTCCATCAATCCTCCAAAGACTGGCTCAGCAATTGCAATGGAACCAAGCAAATAAAAGCTTTAACTAATGCTCGGAATTGAAACTACATGCACAATAGGACTACACTCCCCAATGCGTACAAGATTTGATGGCATGGGTGTCATGGGCCAACATACTGACAGAGGTAAAGGTCCCTGCAATGAGATCCATAGAAGTTAAGGAATGGGTAAGCTTGCAGCTCTGTTTTAACCAAAATAAACCAACTATTGGGAATTTAAATGCTGCTGTAAGTGATTAACATTCAACTCGCAATTTGCACAAGCACATTTTAATTCTAAGACTGACTAATTGGGTCACGAATTATAAGTGCAATTACTACAAGTCTATAGGATCACATAAACCAACCAAACAGCAAATAGGAAGCAACTGCCAGATATTTTTTAAAAAGGTTGTCATAACTTTGGAATTGGTGTGTTTCAAGGCCATGCATAATGTAAAGCAATTTAGAAATGACTGTCAGTCTTCATTCAATGCTTTAAATTTAGTAACAAGTTAATAGCATTCAAGTAGAGTTGGTGAACATGTACACTCAATCTGATCAAAGGTCAAAACAGGCCATGGTGCTGTATAATCTCTCTCCAGTGCGCTCTCACAGTGGAGAAACTTCATCACACTCCCTAGACATCCACTGAGTCTGTTTTAACCAATTCAGTTTTCCAAAAAGCACTAGATTCAGCCATTCAAAAATTTCAGAGACTACTCTTTTGCTTTGGCTAGGATGCTGTATGGCAAAATAAAAATTCTGAAGTTCTCTGGGAGCAGAAAGGTCACAAAAAAGATCATACTAACAGACACCCTGAAAGGTTAGATTTAAAAGATACTGGCCTACATTTTCACTAGGCGCTAATGATTTGGGTGCTCAACTTAAGCTATCATAGGAGTATGAAGATAGGTTCTCAAAACTTTCTGATAATCAGGCCCCTTTAAGATGTACAACTGGGCTCCCAAACACCAAGACACGTAAAAATCACTTTTGAAATTTAGCCTATTAGCTACTGAAACAGCTGCATTCATAACCTGCCTATTACCATAAATGAATAGGTGATAACATGACATCAAAAACCTGGTATCACTACAAGTTGCCTTACAATTGCATAGGACATCTACTGAATTGTTACTATGAAATCTATGCCAAGTGGGTCATATAATGCCTGCTTTGGTGACCTTTAGTTTGATGGCCAAACTATTGAACAATGTTTGCTCGTATTTTGAGCATGTTTCTGATACACTATATAGTCTGTACACAGTAGTCCACTTTTACTACATGTAAATTACCAAAGATTTAGTTATTCACCAACACCACTGAAATTACTACACGAAACATGTTAAACTCACATAATCTGTTGGTATTCAGTCCTCCCATTGGCCAATTCCTGTCATGTTATGACCACTAAAGGATGATGAAGCCTGTCTCTAATTAGAGACCCCCCATTCTTTCTACTAAGTGAGCTGTGTGGATGGTAACTTGTGATTCTTTAACTCTGCAGGGAAAATGGTACCAATGGCAAAGTACCAATCTACACTAAATTTACAGCCACATGGACTTCAGCAACAACATAAGGATTATTTGTTTACTCCATGTTTTAGCTTGGTGAATTCTGAAACAATCAAGAGAGTAAATCTTGAGAAAGTCCGAGTTTAAAATGAAATAGTCTTAATCACAGCATTGCTACAGGAGTACTAGATCAATATCCCGCTGAACCTTCATTTTATCAACTGCTAAGGGAAGGTAGCTTTACAGAAAGAAAAAAAAAGGCCAGACAACCACCTAGATTCATAAACTGTACTCGAACACGTATAAGCTGGGATCAACAGCCTCAAGAGAACATAGAAGTCCTAGATGTCTCTTCTGAATACCTCATTAATGCAGAGCACTGCAGCAAGTCAATTAGAAGCCCAATTACATTAAGTTTGTAAATCACTTAAAAAAACCCTAAATACTAGAAAGTTAATATTCACCTACCCCAGCTGAAGATACCGGACAATTATTGTATCCTTAGACCAGGGTAATGTATTTCAACATAGTTTTGTTCTCTAGCTATACTTTCTGGAGTGAGGAGAAGGAGGTAATGTATGTCCTCTAAACCCTATTAACAGCTATAGTGTGGTTAAGAATCTATTTCATACTGTATTAGCTGTGTGTCTAATTTAGTGCAGATCTATAGAATAAAACGTCTATTTTTAAAGAATCATTAGTATATTATTAACTACGTACAATAACAGTGTATTTGATTTTTTTCCCCAGCAATACTTCACTTGATACTCATTCATCTCCAGGGTTATCATATAACTACCAGTTTAAGGCTGAATCAATGTTTTTTTCACTTGACTGAACAACCCAATCCATAGCAACAAGGACATTCTGCTGTCAAAAGCAAACTGCCGTTCATGCTGCTAGTTCCCCCTGGGCTTGGTGTTACAGAACCATGTTAGATAGATACCAACCACACAGTGCTCAATGTGACACTGATCACTTTGTAGGCACGGTACAGAGAATTGATATCATCTATACAGCTAAATCAACACAGATAATTACTTGCACCTTGTCATAAAAATAAAGGGAAGGGTAACCACCTTTCTGTATACAGTGCTATAACATCTCTCATGGCCAGAGGCAAAACCCTTTCACCTGTAAAGGGTTATGAAGCTAAGATAACCTCGCTGGCACCTGACCAAAATGACCAATGAGGAGACAAGATACTTTCAAAGCTAGAGGGGGGGAGAAACAAAGGGTCTGTCTATCTGTGTGATGCTTTTGCCAGGAACAGATCAGGAATGCACTCTCAGAAACTCTGTTAAGTTAGTAAGTAATCTAGCTAGACATGCGTTAGATTTCCTTTTGTTTAAATGGCTGATAAAATAAGCTGTGCTGAATGGAATGTATATTCCTGTTTTTGTGTCTTTTTGTAACTTAAGGTTTTGCCTAGAGGGATTCTCTATGTTTTGAATCTGATTACCCTATAAGGTATTTACCATCCTGATTTTACAGAAGTGATTCTTCTACCTTTTCTTTAATTAAAATTCTTCTTTTAAGAACCTGATTGATTTTTCATTGTTCTTAAGATCCAAGGGTTTGGGTCTGTGTTCACCTGTACAAATTGGTGAGGATTTTTTCAAGCCTTCTCCAGGAAAGGGGGTGTAGGGCTTGGGAGAATATTTTGGGGGAAGACGTCTCCAAGTGGGCTCTTTCCCTGTTCTTTGTTTAACACGCTTGGTGGTGGCAGCATGCGGTTCAAGGACAAGACAAATTTTGTACCTTGGGGAAGTTTTTAACCTAAGCTGGTAAGAAGCAGCTTAGGGGGGGGTCTTTCATGCAGGTCCCCACATCTGTACCCTAGAGTTCAGGGTGGGGAAGGAACCTTGACACACCTTAAGAAAATTAAACAGTTGTCAAGGAAAACAAGTTGAAAAACTATGTGTATCTTGCACTGCTAAGAAGAAAAAAATCAACCCACCATTTCTATATACATGATACACTTGAACATAAAATATTATATAATTAAAACAAAACAGAGTTGACTATAGATAAAAGCTTTTTTTACATTTGACAAATATTTGAAAATATGACAATCAAATTGTTCATGCCACCTCGTGGAATCAACAAGGTTGCCCTTTCAATCCATAAGGTCATAAAGACTTTTCAAAAATTACACAAATCACAATTTCATTATATATTTGACACACAGGAAACATGTTTTATACTTTGTACATTACTTAATACATTTTCAGTTTAACACATGAATAGCAAGTGGATAAGGGGAAAAAAGAGATAGGAAATGGCTACAAGATTTCACTGTTTAAATCCTTAGAAGTATTTGTTTAAAATATATTCCCAGAAATCTTTAGTGTGCAAATTAGGTTTACTCACTGGTCTGTCCAATCAGTGTGTATTCTGATCCTTCTAAAGTACCAAGTATGTGGATTCTGTAGAACCCAGTGATACTAATATAGTTCTGTTCCAATACAGTGTTACCTGTATATCATGCAGCAAAGTAATAGCTAGTACCAATGTATCCATTATGCTACATACCAAGAACTTCCACAAACATGAAGGCAATAGCTTCTGTATCCTGGAAAAAACAAGTCTGTTCACATGCTGTGTTTGGGATATTCCAGCTAACTGAATCCATACCATCTGCATTTAATTGACTGGCAGACTCACATTCTTTAGTTATATTTAGCGTTAGCTTTCATCTTTGCAAGGGTTTACAGAAATTACTGAGCAAGTACATATTTTGCTCTACTTTGGGTAACAAAATGTCACTTACACACTAGCGTTTTCTTCAATTATTTAGATTTATAACAGAACACATACAAAAATGATCCTATCCAAGGCTCTAAGTATCTTTACCAAAAATTTAAAAAACACAATTAAAAATAAAGCTAGCAGCTACCACTCCCCCCCTCAAAAATCAAAAATAAGGACTTATCAAAAATAATCCCCTCTCCAAAAACCAGAGTAAATTAGATGGGCCCCACAGAATACCTTGAAGCAGAGGTTCTCAACATATTTCTTTCTGAGCCCTCTCCCCCCAACATGCTATAAAAACTCCACAGTCCCCTGTGCCACCATAAGTGGTTTTCTGCATATAAAAGCCAGGGCCGGCATTAGGGGGTAGCAAGCAGGGCAATTGCCTGGGGTACATGCCACAAGTGCCCCCATGAAGCTACATTGCTCAGGCTTCGGCTTCAGCCCCAGGTGACAGTGCTCAGGGCCCCAAGCTTTCCTTGCAGTGGGGCTTTGGCTTTCTGCCCTGGACCCCAGCAAGTCTAACACTGACCATGCTTGGAGTACCCTGAAACCTGCTTGCGGCCCCCCAGCAGGCCCCGGACCTCTGGTTGAGAACCAGTGCCTTGAAAGTCACCAAATTTGGCTACTCCGTGTGAAGGCACAGAGTGAGAGTGTAAAGATTCCAAAGTTAGAGAAAGACTTTGACAGAGAACAACTTACTGGCAGTTCCTTCTTTTTTATACCACCCCCACCTTAAGCACCTGTGGTGACTGCAACAGCAATTGGCACTATGTGTTTTAAGTCAATGCAGAGCTGTTGAAAGATACCTGTAAACCAGAGGTGGGCAAACTACGGCCTGCAGGCCACATCCGGCCTGCGGGACCATCCTGCCCGGCCCCTGAAGCTACCCCCGGCTCCTCCCCTGCTGTTCCCCCTCCTCCGCAGCCTGAGTGCGCCGCGCGTGCTCTGGCCTGCCGCTCTTGCCAGGCAGCGCAGCGGTGTGGCTCGCTCCAGCATGGTAAGGGGTTGGGGGGTCCCGGGGTGGCAGTCAGGGGACAGGGAGCGGTTGGATGGGTCAGAGGTTCTGGGGAGGGGCAGTTAGGGGACAGGGAGCAGGGGGTGGTAGGATGGGGTGGAGGTTTGGGGGGGGGGCGGTCAGGGGATGTGGAACAGGGGGGTTGGATAGGGCGTGGGAGTCCCAGGGGGCCTGTCAGGGGTCGGGGGTGTGGATAGGGGTTGGGGCAGTGAGGGGACATGGAGAAGGGGGGGGTTGGCTAGGGGGTGGGGTCCTGGGTGGCAGTTAGGGGTGGGAGTCCCAGGAGGGGGCAGTCAGAGGACAAGGAGTGGGGAGGGGGGTTGGATGGGTCAGGGATTCTGAGGGGGGCAGTCAGGGGGCGGGAAGTGGGAGGGGGCAGATAGGGGGCGGGGGCCAGGCTGTTTGGGGAGGCACAGCCTTCTCTACCCGGCCCTCCATGTAGTTTTGCAATCCCGATGTGGCCCTCGGGCCAAAAAGTTTGCCGAACCCAGCTGTAAACTGTTGAGTCCTGATCCAGCTCCAATCCAGCCTTCCCCCATCCCCCCTAAAAAAGCTGTACATGTGTGGTAGAATCAAAGCCAGTCTTCCTAGGATCTACTTTTACCAACAAAGGGGTAATTCTAAAATATACTATATAGCTCACAGTTTAGGCTTTCACCCAAGGCCTTGCTGCTCCCTGAGTTGACTGGCAGATTGATTCAGGAACCATGTACGAGGTCCAAGGTTCCTCTGCCAAAGGCTGAAGCCCACCTCCCTCATATCCACAATGAAGTGGAATGAACCACACCTGCACATATAAGTCACCAGCAATCAACATGAAGTTCCTTGCAAGGTTTCAACACCTGCTACCGAAGTAAGGAAACAAGAGAAACCTACCAACCTATAATACTGTCATATTGACAGCCCTAGAAACAGAGAGTCTATTTTTAAAATCCATAAAACAGATCTAGCATAGGAAATATCAATGAAGGTTTGGTTATAAACATGCCTCAACTGTGTTCTAAAGATACTCAGCTCGTGTGAATGAGTGTAGATCCATTTACTTTAACGTAATAACACTATCTTACACCAACTGAGGATCAGACCATCTCCATTATCTATAAATCCTTGGAGTCTCTGATGAAAATACTAGTTAAGGATATGAAATTTTATTGATAGGTATAATGTGCAAACTTATTCACTACGAACTAGACTAGGACTCCATCTCATTTACATAAACCACTGAACAGCCAAAGAGAGAGTACTGACCTCCAGTAATTACTGACCTGAGCTAGATTTAAAATAGTCACCTAGAGGTGAACGGCTTCATATCCCATTACCAATCTCTTGATGGAAAAAGATATTAATGGATTGCAAAAATCCTTTCAATAGGCTTCTCACTGTAAAAGCAAAGTCTGCAGAAACTCCGCAAAACTTATCTGAACATGGTACATGTAAACATTGAGAACGTGTTGCACTGACGTCATTTAACATAAGCCTCCAACGAAATTTCACTCATGTCTCCATGCCCGTCTTCTACAAGACAATTAGTATATGTGCAAACCTTATGTGAAACAAGCTATTGCATAAAACCAAAGGGGTGTCAATCTAAAATATATTGGGCATCAAGCAAGTTCACATAGGAGATTGAAATTTAGGATATTAAACCTCAAACAACAACAACAGCTGGGAGCAACATATGCAAGGCAGAAATAAGCAAAATAGCTGTGGAAGACAGACAGAAGAATGCCATTTTCTTCAATAACCTATAAGTGAAAAAGGAAATGACTAAGTAAACAATAAGCCTCATCAAAGAACTAAAGCTGAAAGTCTGCTTCAGTGGCATTCCATTAGCACCCAAAATTGATATTTTCCTTTGTTTACATTTTTACACCTCTTCAAAAAGCAAAATATTAGAATGTCTGAAAATTGCCATTGCAACAGTTACTCACTACTCTTCCTCTGTTTACATGGCCCATCAAACTTAATTTTCCATTGCAGAACAAAGCAAGGGGGAAATATGCTGCTGGATGTACACGCTTGATGTTTATTAAATGCGTAGCAATGATTTCAAAAGTGATATCGTCCCAGAACAGTACATTAAGTTATGCCAGAAATCTCTACAGTTGTTCCCCTAGTTTAATATTTTAGTGGAATGGAAGAATACTTTTTATGACTCATTGGTTTATTTGGCATTATGGGCTGTGTTTGTTGAAACATCTTGTAGAGTTCTGTAAGTGTACGTAGACCTTGCACTTTTGAACTGTATTAACAATATTGTTTAGAAACCAATGTATGTTTTATAGGAACACTGTAGCATAATGAAGAGTTCCAATATTTTGAGCAAAATGCATCTCAAATAGGAAATGAGTTTTTTAACTTCACAATTTGTTATTTTGATCTTGGTGTATATTTTTGCAAATGTTACAGGACAATAATAAGTTGGGTAACTCAGGTGGGACACAGGGAACAATGATTATTATATGGCAGTGGGGAACTAGCTAGTTTCTACAGGAGGGGAGCACAGCTCCAGGAAGCCCACCAAAAGCCATATGCACACATTATTAAGTCTGTAGGATCTGTATGCGAAGTAGGAGGGGTATTGGTGGTAATGTAACACCTAGACAGGATATGAAGTGATGAAATGGGCCACTCTCTTTTCCACTTCAAAAGTTATTTTTCCTCCCTTGGTATCCTGCTGTCAATTGAATTGTCTCCTTAGACTAACCTCACACTTGGTAAGGCAATTCACATCTTTTCATGTATTTATACCTGCTCCTGTATCTTCCACTCCATGGATCTGATGAAGTGGGTTCTAGCCCACAAAAGCTTATGCCCAAATAAATTTGTTAGTCTCTAAGGTGCCACAAGGACTCCTTGTTGTTTTTTTTAAGAAAATGGTGGGAAAACAAGGGGAAAGCAAATAAGATACACCACAGAGTATTTCTCCACCCTTGACAGTGTGTACACAGAGTTGGGACTAGAGCTTATATCAGCCTCCCTGGGAAAAAAAGAGGCTAAACAGTTGACACCAAAAATGCAAAGCATGCTTAACATAAAACTCTATTAAGCAGCAGAGCAAGATGGTTTCCTAGTTCTTCATTCTCTCCTATCTTGGTGTCTAGGGCTTCATACTTGAGACTAAGAATACATCATCTTCCCTCTTGCTGTCCTTCGCCTTCTATACATATCCTTGCTCTTATGAGCCCCTAAATTACCACTTCCCTGATTTCCTTATTGTGGCATTTATTCTATCTCTTTATAATAATTTCCCCAATAAGCTACCTCCCTCCTACAAAAGCCAAACTATAAGGCACTTCTTCCCTGCATGGTAAGCAAAACCAAACAACTAAATTTGAATTTTCCCAGACCAAGCCACGTTGGAGAAACAAGTCAGAAAAAAAATTGGGAAATTTTTAGTGTCAACAGTAATGTTTTTGTAACATTATGGGTCAGATTCTCACCTGTCTTAAACTGATGTAGGAGCCACACTGATTTATGGCAGCTGAGAATCTGACCTCATAACTTAATTTTTCTACTGATTTTTTCTCGAAGACCCCCTCCTGAAAAATTCTACCTAGAGATGAGTTATGACACGTGAAAGTTCAGAGCATTTGGTTTCTTTGGGGGGTGTTAGGAACAGGATGAAAAGTTAGGCTTACAGTGGGAAGAAACTAGCTTTAGTCTTAACTTTGGAGTGGCTAACATCACTCTTGCACTTTTTATTTCAGTTTTATTACTTTATCAGATTACAGTCTCCTCTAAAAGGGAGATGAGAAGAGTATTTTTCCTGCAACAGAAAGCAATCCTGGCCAAAACAGAATCTGCCCATTAGCCACCCTATCTCCACAAAGACAGCAGCCTTATTAAATTACAACTGTTTGAACAAGGTCAAGCACTCAGGGTTTAATTCAAAGTGTTTCCAGGTATAATGCTGTCAGATCAACTTAAACAAGCCAACAGAGGCTTTGAGCCTGATTAAATATTAAAACAGAATCTTTCACATCTGTTTTTACCCAAGGATGAAATTACTGCGCATCACTTCAAACAGCTCATTAATACACTGTACACATATCTTGCCTCAAAGGTTACAAGAATATCAATGCTTTCGGAGTGCCTGCAGTGAAACCTACACAACACAGCTAGAAGTGAGGTCACTTTATACTTTAGCAGGATGTCAATATTTCTTTATAAATGTGAGAGGTAATCAGTTAGACATAGATTAATTTTAAATTAAAGGATGGAAACCTCCAGTGAACCTAAACCAGTTACTTTTGAGCTGAACCTTTTAATCATTCATCTCATTTTCTTTGATAGATAATTTGATAACAGACGTTGCCACAGAAAGTTTGATCCAACAGTAATTATTTTTCAAACTGGAGGGCTGTCATGTCCAACGAGAAATCTGTGGTGGTTTTTTTTTTAATTTACAAAGCATAATTTTTAATTGGAACATAAAAAGGTCCATCAGGATCATCTGTTTAAGCACCTACCATTTCTAATGATACTTTGATGCGAGGTTAGAGGAGAGAAGATGTTTGAAGATATGTTTTCTTTGACAATGATACATACTGCATTAATGTACTCAATGAAATATCTGTAGTACTCTAAAAACCAAAATAATTGAACACTCCTCCACTGTGACTTTTGTGAGACAGACTAGAAATTAATCATGTCATGCTTTTGAATAAAATCTATAAAAATACACCGTGCCAATTTAAAGACTTACCTTTAAAAATGTATGGGCAGGGTGGGACTTAGGGAAAAGATGCAGGAGAGAGTGACTTTGTATCTAATCTCTACTTATGTTAGAAGAGAGTGACTGTGATCCACAAGCCAATTGCCTACTGAAGTGGAGTTTAAACATGTATGCATGCATGCATATATCTCAAGTGATGACAAAAATATTCTTCGTGAATTTGCCACAAAACATTTTACCTTACGATGCAGTTTTACCAACCCAACACTACAGAAGAAAAATACTCCGTGAATACCAACAGGCTTACATAACGAATAAGAGAAACCTAAAAGAAACTTTCAGAATGTTTTGGCATCTATACCAAGGGTCAAAACTACACATTTTAAGCACTTCTAGTTAATAAAGCATGAGACAATTTGCTTAGGACAAAATAAAATTCCAATACAACACAGAGTCTTCTACCACCCACTAATTTATACTTGAGTGATATAATCAACAAGACCGAACTATGCTTAAAGTAAAGTCAATAAATTCTTTTTTGGCTGTTGACACAAAAACCTACTGGGAATTTAACACTAGAGGAAATTAATCATTATAACACTTTGGCTCAATGCATTTCTACATTGAAATAATTCAGTCTGTAATCCACTTTATTTGTAGTTGGATTTAAAGCAGTAAATTTAATAGAAGCTGGTCTCATTAAACTGGATCAGGTTCAAAATGGTCTTCCATTAACACCAATATATTTGAACTAAAATCAAAATATTCATTTCCTATAACATGTACAATTGTTCATTATAGAACAACCCAAACAAACCACCATCATTAGAGTGTAATAGAATAAAAGCATTTAAATTTGATTTGATCAAGAGTCTACAGAGATAGATTTGCCTACTGCAGAGACAGGTTTTCCTCAGGCATTATCGGTGTCATCAATTCTTATGTCCACCAAATAAATCCACAGCAGCCTAAGTTTTTCCAAATACATCTCCTACGAGCCCCACACATACTATGACAAAATCTTTGCTACCTGAACTTTTCTTAAAAGCTTAGTTCATCTAACATGGATTTGGGATGCTTTGCAGAGACACTACAGACTAAACTAAATCGTGCTCAACATATTCCACCAGGTTTTAAGAACACAGGCTCCCCCCTTACTATGTCTTTACCCTTTTTTAGTCTGAGAAGGGAAGGCTGTGAAGGACTTGCTCTCTCAGAGGCAGATCCTTCAGTTGGTATAGCTGTCAGCTGCATTGCAGTCAGTTTATACTCGTTGAGGATCTGCCCCGCTATGCCCCACATCCTGGCCATTTCCCCCTCCTTCTTCAAAGAGGAATTTGCTTCCATTTAAAATGAAAGCTAGCATGTTTACATTGTAGTTGCAGAGGAAAGTCCCCACAGTGTGTGCTTACTTCCCCATCTCATTTGGAAAGGCAGATAAGCCCAGAATCCTGGCCCTCACTATAAGATATACACCTGCTTCTACTCTAGGTTTAGTTCTGCAGGAGTCCCGTGTATGTTTGAGAAGCATGTTTTAGGGATGGAGGATGTCATATCTGGGACCCAAAAGGTGTTTCATCATTAAAAGAGCAGAATGGGCACCTTATAAATGTGGCTCCAGCCCTGAAAACAGCTAGCCCCTTGCCAGTCCGGGTACACTAGCAAGGCTACCTCTGTGCAATCCCTACTACCCTGGATGGCATGGAACAGCGCTCATTGCAGGATAATGTAATTACTGTGTCTGGTATAGTGAACCCAGCAGTGGGGCAAGGAAGAAAAGTGGTAGAATGGGCAGTTCAGAGAACACGCTGATTGGCACAATTAATCCCTGCGGCTTGGGGAACAGGCTCAGATGCAGCAGTTTCCATCAGACACTTGCAGCACAGCAAAAACCGATCATCACTTTCAGCACGAATACACTAAATTTCATGTTAAAGCTTGTCTTTATTGGAGACAGGCTGTACACCTCCATTTCAAGCAGACTCCATCTGCCCACTGCATCCTAATCATCAGTGACATAAGGTAGAAACGGAGAGCGTGTTGGCAGAACCGTGGCATTGCACAATTGTGGGGTCTCTCTCTGATTAACAGGATCCTTGGAAGAGAACAGAGACAAGCCAAATTTAGTTCTCTTACCTATAATTTTGCTATTTCCTAAAATGGATCCACTGCTCTGGACCAGAGTCATAGCTCATGGGTATTTCTGCCCCATATAGCAGAAGTGAGGCAGAGCCGTTAGTTAAAAGTGCCTCCTGCTGGTATGTTAGCTGAATCCATAATGCCCTCCCCACACAAATGCTTCCAAGGCCAGGGAGGCAAAACTAAATCATTACAACTTACACTGAAGGAAAAAGAAAATTAATGTGTTTATGTCATGATTGTGACATGTTAGCCCCACTTAATAGCCCACCCTGTTCTGAATTGAAATTAGACATAAAAGAAGGTTTTGCAAAACTAAGCCCACAGAGGATACTACATATAAATGTATGAGGAGAAACTAAAACAAACAGGTAATGCAAAACCAGTCCTTTCTCACACAACAGATTTACGGCTCTGGACAGAAGTCATAGGTAATGGGAAGTAACAATCAGTGACCATCAACTAGTCATATGCAGAGGGTGATAAAATAGTGGGGAAATGCAAAATGTCACTACAAATAAAAGAAAGTGGCTGTGATTCAAACAGCAACGAGACTAATAAGAAACCCTCTATAAGATAATATTAGCCTGAGATTTAGAAGCTATGGTAAACCTATTGAATTAGCCTTGAATTCAAAAATAACTAGCTTGCAAAAGCAATAATTATCTTTATATATTTACATATAATCTGTATAAATACAAATATACATATGAAAACAAATTTTACTGGTATCTCTTGGTCCTAAAATGCACTGACAGAGTAAAGGATCTACTGGCTGAAAGTTTGTTTTTTTTAATTTGATGAGTATAACAATTCAATTTGGAAACCTTTAGAAAAAGAATGAAGGTTCTGGTGACCAGTTAGCCTTGGAGGTTTCCTTCAAACAGGGTTGGTATTTTTCCACCCAACATACTACATATCATAGAATCATAGAATATCAGGGTTGGAAGGGACCTCAGGAGGTCATCTAGTCCAACCCCCTGCTCAAAGCAGGACCAATCCCCAATTAAATCATCCCAGCCAGGGCTTTGTCAAGCCTGACCTTAAAAAACTTCTAAGGAAGGAGATATTTTTTCTTCTGTAGCATAAGCACCAAAATGCCGAAGGAGGTTTCCAGACTACCAATTTATTTGCCTGGAAAAAGGCATTCACTGATCCTTCTGGCACAGTAGAATGTGGACGATTACATGCCCTTTTTATATGACTGCCAACCCCATGAAAAAGGCATCTGATTTCCTCCATAGATCAATTTTTGTAGACACCTGGAAGGAAGGTGCAACATGGGAATGCTGAAAAAGAAGCAAAAAATTAACTAGTCCCATTGCAGAGGAAGCCGTTTGGTTGAGATTAGTTAGAGAATCACCAGGATGGGATCCAACAAATGCATGGAATGTTATTAACCAGTCTGCTCGGGGGGGAAAAAAACCTGTACATGGCTTGGGATTTCTTTACCTTTGTGGGTCAAAACATGAACAGCCCCTCAGCGAGGGATGTGTTCTAAGCCACGAGGATTTCTTCCAGGGGACTTCAACCAATAGCTTAATGTGCTTCAACAAAGTGGGTTTGCTGGTATTCTAGATTTTAAAACAAACAAACACACACGTTAATTCTCCAGAGCTCCTTTTGTATCAACTATAATGAATGCTGGAGTAGATTTAACGTATGATGTGGCCTCGTAATATACTTGGGTCTTTGGAAGTAAATCCTCATTATCCACTTCAGACCTCAACTGCAGTGCAGAAAGGAATTACAAGTTTCATGCAAATTCAGGGATAGGACTGTAGATATTGCTGCTGCTAATGTCTGCTCATCTGGACTTCAACTATTTGGAAAGCACTGAAGAAGTTTGCCCTCCAATAAGCTGAAAAATGACCTTGTGGCAGATCAGTTGAGCTAAAGATAAGCACTGTGTATTTCCCTGTTTTAAACTACACTAAATGCCAGTCAGTCTTGCTGCAGAGATGGGAAATTAAATCAACCCTGAGCTTTACTGTCAAATCATGGTCCGGGGGAAAGAGGACACTGTGTCACTGGCAGGCTGGCGGTAAGAAATACTGTCCCCCATGCCAGTGGAGCACCCTGGGTAGGTAGCAAAAGAGAGAAACTAGGCCAACCTGGTATCTCTCAGAGGAAGAAATAAACTGTTAGAAATCACACTGATTCACCATTTCAATACTGAGCTGTGGCGAAACAGAGTACTTTGAGCGTTTGTTAACGGCAGATGAGGCACTCAGCAGGAGAAAAGGACAGTGGTGTTTATAAGAGAACCAGAACCAGCTACTATGTCAAGCTGTGGGGTCCCATGCACTAAATGACCTTGAAAATCATCTCCCTGAGGAATACTGAGCTACACTAAGACTGAAGATGAAAGAAAGGAAGGGCTAATTCTCAGGTCTTCTCTGGCCTTGCTTTCTTTATGAACTTTTCCCCTAAGGACAGCTTTGGATTGGGAGATTCCTGTGGCTTTAAGAGTTCTGTGATCGTGTACATACACCAGGAAGTTCTTCCTTTTTCCTCAGATGAGCTATCTGACAATGCAGTAGCAGGAGAGCATGGAATGAAAGAATAATTAGCCTCATGAATTAGATATGCTCTAGTGATTATTTTGAGGAAGTTCTCTGGCCTGTGTTATGCAGGAGGTCAGACTAGGATCACAATGGTCCCTTCTGGCCTTGGAATCTATTAAGTGCAGGGACAGTGAATGCAGACACAGAGAAAAAGTGATGGTAAGGCCCTCCCCTCAAGTGCGTAAGTCAAAAAGAAAATTGTTCCAGTCAGCATCTGCATGGGGCTCCTACAGGATCTTCCTTCCCTTACCTGGACTTGCTTGCAGGCTTTACGGGAAACAGACTGACTGTGTTAGTTCAAAGATTGCTCTGCTATTGACCCCAAGAGGATCCCAAACTCAATACCAGTACAGTGGATGCTGGCTCATGCTGTATACATGATGGCTGGTTACATTAATTTTACAGCACCTGAGAATACCCTCACACCATAGGAAGGCCAGCAACTGCAAAATAAGCTATTTATCCAACTTGAAAAGTAAGCAAAGAATGTCTAGTTGGCAGAATGGTTGCCAAAACCTCTCAGAAAGTAAGAGCCTTAACCATAAATTCACCATTCCAAAATTAAGAGTACAGACAGTCACATTCCCATTCTCCTGCTTCACATTCCACTATCCTGCTTTCATAAAGCTTCTCTTTACTTTCCACCCCCACCCCTTCCTCATTGAGTCTTGCACTCTATTTTTCTGTTTACCAACAATCTTCACACGACAGCAAGGGTGGTAAATCACTGTTCAATGTGCACAAACGAGAAGGCACTGAAACTGGCAAATGCATGGGGACAGACAGAAAGAAAATATTGTTTTGAAGATAAACAGCTTACAGCACCACAGGAAAATTCTGAAAAAAAACCCAATTATTTGCATAACTATCTGAAGCTCTGATGCTAAGCAGCCTTAACCACAAGATCATAGCACATCCCACAATTTTCCCCTGCTGAGATTTATAGTTAAAATTCTAACAAATACTTACTGGTTAAATTAGATAGAATGAGCTATACCTTTTATCAGACCAACAAATATGTTATAGTACACAAGCTTCTGGGCCTAAAAGATTTTTCTTCTTCGGGTGCTGACAGTTTATCAATTAAATTATTTGTAATGTAAAAAAAGCTTTATAATTAGTGCTTATATCATCATGAAAACCTTGCAATTCACTGCTACAATGTCACAGCCTAATGGGTTTGCTTCTTTCTTTCTATCCATTTGCGCAGCCTATATTCTTGCATTTAACTGCAGTCAATTCCATTATTTTCTATATAACTGACCAACTATAACAGCCATAATTCTTTCCCCATAAATACGGTTAAATGATCTAGGGTTACAGTTACCACTCTTAAAACAATTCCATAATGTACACTGGGCTCAGTTTATGTTCTGACAAAGCTTAAGATGCTTCACCCCACAGCCCACAAAAGTTTGATTTAAAAAAGACACTGTACAGTAATTAGATTTAAGCGACAGAATTACTTAAAGCAATACACACATTGACGGGTAGAGCTTTTACAGTAATAGATTAGACTCATTATCTAAAGAGACTGAAAAGCAGCAGGAGCTTCATTTTACCTCCTATTCCAGAAATTTACACATTTAGTTCCAGTGACAACAGTCGATGGGAACACATAGATATGAGTTCTGTAGGTCCACCAGTGCCCGATAATCACCTGGACTGATGGAGACAGGAAATGTCTTGGCTGATTCAATCTTGAAGCAGTGGCAAACTTGTTTAGTACGCCTAATCTTCTGGAAAACCCTGCAATACACTCACTCAGAAACCCTTCTATCCAGAAAACTAAAATGGTAACTTCTATATTGCACCCAGATGCAAGACAGTTGACAGCACTCTTTAGTAATATTTTTATCGCTTAACATAAAATACTGAGATATCTGCATGTTCTTATGCACAACATATTTTGTTCTCATATGAAGAGGAAACAAACACGTTTGGGAATATACAAGTGTCCTATTTAACAGGCACTAAAGTAAATATGCTATAAAAGCTGAGAAACAAACACTTCTTTCTGAACAGCCCACAGCCTAAATTTAGGATTGCCCGACTGGAGCCGAGGAGGAATAAGAGGACAGAAATAAGAAAATGGCAGATTTCATCAAGCTAGAACTGTACTTTATAAATGTCCCAACTGTTAACATTGTACATGTGATCCAAAGACTCTATTTAGGCACCCATTGGTGTGATTTTTCAAAAGTGACTTAGGAGTACAACTCCCATTGATTTCAGACTGCAAAGTCTGATGGAGGAGTATAGCCTGGTCAAAGCATTTCAGCTCTCTTGACCTGTGGAAGCTCAATATATTAGAGGTGATGTTGGTTGAAAACATAGCGTGGACTATTTGCACAGCAATTTTATGTCTGAGTTTTTGTTCTAATAGGAAGGATGTTAATGAGGGCCCGGACTTGTCTTTTTCAGCATAGATGAACAGCTGAAGTGTAAAATTTAGCAGAAAAAAGTCTTTGTAAAATCTAAAATTCTACTAACAATTAGCAAACTAAAGAAAAGTATGAAACACCCAGTTTAGTAATTTAAGTCTATAAAATGAGAAATGAACTAGAAACGTAAATAAATCCAATTTAGATTTTTTTTTAAAATAGTGATTTTTATCCATTCTGCTTCCACAGTGTCACTTACTCACACGCTCTCTAGCTGGTTGCAGTTTTCTATAGTGGAATTGATGGTAATATCCCAATCAGGTAACTTATTAATAAATGTATATTGAAAACATCACTAATTTAATTCTTCTAGTTTCACAGAGACACCAAGGACCTTACTATTGGAATTTCTGATCCAGTATTTTACCATCTCCATTATTTACATGTGGTGGAAGCGGTGGTAATTCTGATAGAGTGTGTCTCTATTCTGCAGGGCTTTTAAGCTTCTCACTTTTGGCTTCTGCATCAAGATATTGTAGACAACCAGCATGGGAAGGTCCCAGAGCTCAGACTGCAACCTGACTCCAAACCTGTCTCCACTGCAATTAAACACCCCATTAGCCCAAGCTCTATGAGCCTGAGTCACCTGACATTGGCCAGCCGCGGGTTTTTAATTGCAGGGTAGACATACCCCTATACACAGTGAGAAATCTAGCCCTCTACCCCGTCCCTCCCCACACCCTATATTCCCGTTGTAGAAAAAGCCCAAACTTACTGTTTAAGGATTATGGGCACTGGAAGAATATTCAAGTTTCCTCCAAGTAGTATAAGAGAATTCCATCAGAACCAGAATACAGCAAACCTGTATTGTTAAATACATCAGCAGCAAAGGAAGTAGTTTGGTAGCCAAGCAGAGGGTGTCTGAGGTCTTAGGTGCTCAAGAAGGGACAAGAGCTGGTTTGGGAGTTTGCATACCTTCTGGTTAAGGCTTGGACCCAACACATCTCTCATTTTTCTCCCCGCTTGCAGACAGAGGTGGGAAGTGAAATGAATTCCTAATTCAGATCCCTAAAATCCTCCACAGCAAACATCATGCCAAAATAAATAAGCACATATGATAGACATGCCTTAAAATTATCAGTGGTCAAAATAGTTAACAGTGACATTAATTCTGAAGCCTACTGATGACGATTAAACAAACCCCCTGAAATGATTCAAGCCATTCCTACCTCTCAGAGCTTTCCCTTCTGCATGTCTGATTGCATACACACACACACAAAACCCCTCATTACTGGTTCAGATTTTCTCTGAGAAAATGAGGGCTAAACATTTAATTTTTTTGATTAATAATGAAAGCTTAGATTCTAGAGGAAGGAGTGGATTTTGTTGCAAAAGCCAAAGAAATTCAGATGGTTCCTCCAGTTAGAACTGTTCATATCCACAGCATGTGGAAATGCATCTTCTAGAAGCCCATCCCATTTTTTTTGAATGGACTGTGTGCTAGCAGGGATCAAAGGAACTTGGGGACCAAAGTCAGGCTGTTGAAGTCGATCTGATATTTTCTGGAGCTATTCAAGTAGTTCTGGCCTACCTGATGGAAACCTGAAGCCAAATTCTTGTGGAAAAAGGGCAACGGTGTACTCTCATCTAGTAAGACTGAGGTGTAGCTCCGTACTGGGAGTTTGACTGAGCACAGCCCCAACCAGAGCTGGTCCTGGTGAATGGCCATCTTTGTTCAGACTTCCCGGGCTGTGATCTAGATTTATTAGAATTTCCCTAATCCTCCAATAAGCAGGGATTAAAAATTTAAGTATATGGGGAAAATGGGAATATCTTTATATGTAAGTATACTTGTATATGTAAGTATATGGGGAAAAGGGCTTAGGTTTCGTCTACGCTGCCAACTTATGACGGTGTAACTAAAGTCGCTCAGCAACATACTCAGCTGAACGACATAGTACCAACCTTACTTGTGTAGACAGTGGGATGTCAACAAGGAGAGAAGCTCTCCCATTGGCATAGGCAGCGTCTTCACTAAGCTCAACAGCAGCTCCGCTAAAGCACTTTAAACTGTAGACAAGCCTCTAGTCACTGCATCTCTGAATTAGAAATCCAAATCAGTTCAGTTTACAATCAAGTAAAAACGTAACTGCTTTCAGGACACCTATGGTTTGGTTTATAGAACCAAAATTACTGGAATGTAAGTATCTTAAAATTTGACTGACAGCTCTGTTGGCAATAGGGATATAAATGAAATACATCAAGCCACATTACTAGCTTTTGATAACATCCTTAATTGGTATTGGGCATAAAGAGGCAACAAGATGGCATCTGGCAATAACTTAGAGGAAGGTTTGGACTTTTGGTCAGATACCCAGTTGACCTTGCCTTCCTAGTCAAAGAGCCCTGCTAGAAGGAGCAAGTAAGCCGAAGTGAAACAGCACACAACAAAACAAAACAAAACCTCTTTAAAAAAGTAGCATCTATTGTTTTCAGGTCATGTTTGCAAGGTGCATTCACGTTGCAGGGAAAGAGACTACCAGTAAGCTGAGGATAACAGCTGGATCATTTTTAAAGGTAGGACCACCCGCATAACCTGTCACATTTTGAGATTCTCTTTTAAAAAAAAAAAAAATCAGAAATCTTTCCAGTTAAAATGACTTTAGAAGTTAACAGAAAATGGTATGAAAGACACCTCTGTTGGATTAACAGTACCATTTGGCCCTGAAAGTCATCTTCTATAAATCGAATGCATTACTGCTTTTGATTCAGGAGTCTGAGGCCATGTCTACACCACAAACTTTGTTCAAACGCAAGTTATGTCAGCATAAAGCCCCTGCAAGTTAGCACATTGCTTCTTTGTGACAGTACTTGGCTCCTTGCATCAGCGTTGTGTGTACTCACCAGGATTGCTTGTGTTGCTGCACAACGCAATGCACCAGAGTAGCTGTCCCAGTGCACAACTTGCCACCATGCAGCACATTGTCTTTTGAGAAGTTTTGGCAACGGATAGTGAGGCAGAAACAAGTCACGCAGGAGTGACGGGAGCAAGGGGTCAACTCCCCAGTATGTAACTGTCTCCATCTTATGTCATCTATCATCCCATAATTCATCTTTTTTTTAAAAATCCCATGGACCCACTTAGCCCTCATAGCTGTTTGCCATCTCTGACAGAAGCACTGAACCTGCACAACTCTTCACTACTGTCATAAGCACTGCAAGCACAGGACACACGGTCCGCCGGTATTTGCAGAGCTGTGAGAACCACCAAATAAGCAGGGAACATGACAATTTCTTGGAGAACATATTGCTGTGCGACACAGCAAGAACTAATTCAAAGTTTGTTGATGGCATTCCCAGAGTAATTGCAGACGGTGGAGCGCCACTTCTGTGCCTGAGAAATGAGCCAACTGGTGGGATTGTAATGCAGGTTTGGGATGATGAGCAGTCGCAGCAGAACCTTCACACATGCAAGACCACATTCCTGGATCTGTGGGGTAAACTCTCCCCAACCCTCCAGCACAGGGACACCAAAATGAGAGCAACACTGACAGTGGAGAAGTGAGTGGCGATCGCACTACAGAAATTTGCAATATCAGACTGATACCAGTCAGTGGGAAATCATTTTGCAGTTGGAAAAATCCACTGCAGAAACCATTGTCATGCAAGTGTGCACAGCCATTAATCATCTCCTGCTATGCAGGACTGTGATTCTCAGCAATGTGCAGGACATTGTGGGTGGTTTTGCAGCAATGCCGTTCCCAAACTGCAGTGCAGAAACAGATGGCACGAATATCCTGTTCTGGCACCAGACCACCTTGTTATAGAGTACACCAACAGAAAGGGCTTTTTTTCCTATTGTTATACCAGTGTAGACGGTTCACCAGGGACATTTCACTGACATCAGCGTTGACTCGTCAGGTAAGTGGCATGATGCTCGCATCTTTAAGAACAAAGGACTATTCAGAAAGCCACAAGCAGAGACTCTTTCCTGACTGGCAGATTGCCTACCACTGGCAATGTTGAAATGCCAACAGTGATACTGGGGGACCCAGCCTACCCTTTGCTTCCCTGGCTCATGAAGCTGTACACTAGTCATCTCAACAGCACCAAGGAAAGATTGAACTATAGGCTCAGCAGGTGCACAATGACAGTTCCATTGTGCTTTTGGTAGATTTAAGGGACGATGACATTATTTACTCACAAGATTGGATATCATTAAAAAGAAATCCCAATGGTTATAGCTGCCCGCTGTGTCCGCATAATATCTATGAAGCAAAGGCAGAAAAGTTGCCTCTGGGGTGGAGGTGGAGCAGTTATCTGCTGAGTTTGAACAGCCAAGGACCATTAGAAGAGCTCAACATGGAGCTATACAGCTCAGGAGGGCTTTGAAAGACACACTTTAACAGTGAGCCACAGTAATACTTTGTGGTGTACTGTGTTCTAACTGGCCCTGCTGTTTTGGGCCCAAAAGGAATTCTGTGAGGTTTGGCATATATCTATGAATATAACAGTTGTCCATGTACCTATTAATTTTGTAGTGCTTGCTGTACATTTATGGATTATTATACAGTGTGTCACTGATCCTATAGGTTGTGTGTCAATGTACAGTAACAAGTAAGTGGGTGCTTTCAGAACTGCTAGGCACTCTGAAGCATTTCTTGTGAATTAATAAAGATGAATTATTTTCCAAATAATAGAATTTTATTCAGTAACAAAACCAGTGCAAAGAAAAATCTGTGCAATTAAAAGCAAATACATAAAAAACTTGAAAAATTAATAAAACAGAACTTAAGGGAAAGAACATTCATGTTCATTTTATCTCCATATACAGCAACCATGCCTTTCACAGGTCAGCATACGTGAAGCTGTGGTTGTCCTTAATGTCCCCCAGGGTGGACTGGTAGGGGTAAGGGATTCGGCCCCTGACACCATGTGGAATGTTGAGGGGAGGAAAGCGTAGGGAGATGCTGTAATGAGGTTCTCCATGGATTGCAAAAGGGAGGCGAGCCCAAGATTGTTGGGCATTCAGGTCCACAAGAGTATGCAGCATCTGTGTTTGCTGCTGGAGAAGCCCTGTTACATCCCGGTACATCTCCCTCTCCTTTTCCTCCTGGAACTCTCTCCTGTCAGTTCTTTCCCTCCCCGGGCTGTCCAGGACCTTTGCTCACGATCTGATGCAACACTCACTTGCAGTATCTCTCACTGAATATGTCATCCCAAATCCTCTTCTCTCTGGCATTCTGTGCATGTGGAGGAGGAACCTCTCAAGGTCTCAATAGTGTCAGCTGCAGATAGAAACACAGAGGTACCACTGTCAATGCATTCACAACAGAAAGTGAAAGTTAAGATTCAGAACTCCCTTCCCTTGCTTTCCTGAAGTTTTATACAAGACATGCTTATTGATACTCCTGCTTTCAAGTGCATGTCAACACTCACAGCACCAACCATGGTGACTACGGCCCACTAGGGGTGAGGGAAATGAGGGGGTGGGGGGGTGTTGCTTGGTTGTGAAACTAGGAGTATAGTGCAATGGCACTGAATACTGGCACCATTTTCTATAGGCAGTGGTGATTTCAGCGGATCTCTCACTCCTGAGGATAACAAAGGCACAGAGTGCACAGCTGCTACTGGTGTCCCAAAGCAGCCCGGCCCGTACGCTGCTTGCCTGTACTGCAATGGTGCCTGCCAAATGTACCACTGACTGGCATGGGAAAGTGTCCTACCGTACCTAGACCTCTGCAGGAGAGGTCTGCAAAGTACCTCCATGGAAGTTTCTTTGAGATCCCAAGGTGAACCAAGGGACATCCCTGTGTGTATAAACAAACTGCTCCGCATGGCCCTCTCCTGCCTAACTCTATGAGGAAACAAAAAGCAGATAACACACACACTCTCTCTGTTGTATTGCTATCTTTTAGTACGAGCTAATTAATGAAAAGTTGATAGCTGTGTTCTGTTAAATTAGAAGCACCATCAGTAAATCATTTTAATGGGAAACACACTTACCTGAGGTTCCTTCCCCTGCATCAGGCTTGCCTGTACTAGACTGCCGGGACTGACTGGACTGCAGGGGAGTCTCAAACAGGTCCTGGCTCACAGCATAGCTGAACCCTCCCCAGTCATGTGTCCCCCATCGTCCTGTTCTGTGTTTTTCATTCCAGGGACCTGTGACTCAGGTTCCTCAGAGGTATCCATGGTGGTCTGTGCTGTAGAGGGGTGTCTCTGCTAAGTATATGCAGCTCTTTGTAAAAGCAGCAAGTCTGGGGGTTGGCACCGGATCGACTGTTCGCCTCCTGATATGCCTGATGCAGTTCCTTCACTTTCACACAGCACTGCTGCTGGTCCCTGTTGTACCCCCTTGTACTGCAACCCCCATGCAATCTGCTCGTAGATGTCCTCATTTCTACAGCTGATTTCTAGCTGTGCCTGCACAGCATCTTCTCTCCAGAGGGCCAGGAGACTCAACATCCCCTCACTACACCAAGCTTGAGTGGGTCTGGCGCGTGTAGCTGGCATGGTCACCTGGGCAGTTGCACACAACAGTCGAGAGCTGCTAGGTGTGCTCGCCAAGATGGACAAACATTTCAGAAATTTGCTGGCCTTTGAAGGGGAGATAGGCCTTTTAGTCTCTGTGACCCCTGGGCAGTGGAGTTCACAATTGTGCTCAGAGTGGTCAGTGTCAGGCATTGTGGGACAGCTTCTGGAGGACTGTTAAGGTCAACATAAGTAACGCAGTGCCTACAGTTGCGCTGTGTCAACCTCAGTATATTAACCAAGGCTCAACACCTGCCAGGGAGGTGGTATTACTGATTTGCTGTAATGGGCACTTCCATTGATGGGAGGCAAATTTTAAGTGTAGACACATGCACAACTAGGCTGACGCAAAGCAACTTACATCGACCTAACTTTGCAGTTTAGACCTGGCCTGAGAAAGGGCTAACTTAAATGCCTTTAACACTGTAGTTTGGAGAGGAAAGTCCTATTTTCCCATACAAGTTTCCTGGAGACTTCTTTGCACTCAGAATCCTTTACTGAGGCAGAGAAAATTTCCATGCTCTTCGATAATTCCCACTATTCATTTGGGTGCTTGGTTCTTCTATTAAGGGCCTCTCTATTCAAGAACGAGTGTTGTAACTTGTGCACTGAAGAATTATCATTTTCTTCCAATTGTAGAAATTTGGAGTATTTTGCTAAGAGTCCACCTAAAAGAAAAGGCCTTGTGCTAAAGCTCTTATATAACTATAACGGTATTAGGACACCCGCTTAGAACATAATTAACATTTGCTAATATTTGGATAGGACCACAACTGCGCTAAAGCCTTCCAAGGCTTTATCCCAGTTACATCATGGATAGGTACTGCCCACTCTGCTGATTTTAGTAATGTCAAGTCAGAAGAAAACTGTGCTGTAATCAACTTAAGCCAGCTATCTTTTTAGTGCACACTGGACCTGAATGGATGAAAAGAAAAAAGGTAACATTAATCAGGGAAGAAATAAGGGGAAGAAATAAAAGTTAAGCCGATGGCAAAGTGAGTTAATTCTGCCCCCCCCCCCCAGAAGATAAGCAGGATTTGAAGCACTTTCACATTTTCCTGTAGCATTTTATATAAAAAATTAATTTGTTTTTATTTTAAAATTGCTAGTGAATTGAAATACAAATCTGGGAAATGGCAGGAAACTGTCTAAGATGCAGTATCCTACACTAGGATGTGAAATGCACTCCGAATGTGGTTGGCTTTTTCCTTCCACTATTTGTTAGCAATGGAACCACAAAATCTAAGTTAATATCTTATTGGGAAGGGTACTACAAAAGCAATAAACCCTGTTCTGCTTGAAATCACTGAACTAATAATTAATTTAGGTGAGAAAGTGAAATCCGTTCATCTCAAGTACTCTAGATCTCTAATAATCATCATCATAAAGCCTTGCTGAATTACTCATGCTTCTATTTACTTACTATCCCAATTAGTGCTTCTAATGCTTCAGTAATAAGCTTTTAAGATACCCAAATATAGAGAATTGTTTGCAAAATTTTTAAAAAGCAACAAAGCACTCAGCACTGCTATGTCTTCTGATGTGCGGTTTTGATGTATGTTGTCCAGGCTGTATGGACTGTACCTACTTTGCGCATAGATAGGCAACTGCTCTCTCGTGTTACAAGTCTGAAACCTGTGATGCTATATTCATGGTTGGCATTGCAGGAAACTAGAATTCGATAAAATGTCATGGATGCACGTGCAAAAAGAGTTTTCCCAAAACTGTACTGCATACACAAACAACTCCAAAATTTTTTAGCCCACAAATGAATAGTTATATTCACAAATACCTATAAACTTTTGAATGATAAACACCATCATAATTCCTCTACTACTACACAGTCACAACCATAGAGATGGTTCAAACTGCAGCATTTGGATCTGAGCTTTCCCAAGTGTCCAAGGAGCTCAGTCAGTTTTAGTTCAGGGTGTTCTCTAATTTTAAATGGCTGCTTTAGGAAAATTATTCCCATCATGTAAATCAAGACCATTAAACAAAAAAAAAAAAAAACCAATGGTTATAACCTATGCAGGAAGGACTGAGTAGGCTAAAGGGGAGGGGGACTGGTACTCTGTCAAAAATGGCAAAAATATCTGTTTCTAAGTTACTGATAACTTAGAAGAAATGCTTATGGATCAATGTCCTACCAGAACAAAAGCACAACATGGCATATTAGTTGGCATCTCCCATGTGCCGAAAGAAAAACCATCAGGCAGCAAGTCCACAAACAACTTTACTGAACACTAAACCGGTGCCAGTCGTCTTCACGCCTTTCTGCCCCCTACACAGTAGATGGAGTGGACACGGGTCTCTCCAACACTAAATGTGAGAAAGGAGCAGCAATGGATGGAATATATCCAAAATTTCTGAAGGATCTTGGTCCGAAGGCAAGAAGGTGGCTGGCAGACTTTTTCACCAACATCCACTCTTCTGCCATAATACTGAAGGAGTGGAATGTAGCTAAAATCATTCACTGTTGAATCTGCCACCAAATCACGGAGATTGGACAGAGGCTTTCCAAAAGGATCAGTTTTAGCACCTGCTCTATTCAATCTCAATACCAGTGTGTGTGTGTGTCCCTAAATGCAGCCCCCACCAGCCCACAAGAGACATAGAATCATAGAATATCAGGGTTGGAAGGGACCCCAGAAGGTCATCTAGTCCAACCCCCTGCTCGAAGCAGGACCAATTCCCAGTTAAATCATCCCAGCCAGGGCTTTGTCAAGCCTGACCTTAAAAACCTCTAAGGAACGAGATTCTACCACATATCCATCACTATGGTGATACTAGGAGAAGGTTGGATAAATGGAACATCTGCACAGACATTGTGAGGGTTCTTCCACCAACCGAGGGAATCTTGTATTTGATGAGGGACTGATACCAGGCTGTCCAGACTGTCTGTTCAGCACGTAAACCGTCCTGAGCCACCACTGGAAGCAGCAAAGGCGTGTTACCATGCTGCAACACCATTACAAAGCTGCTCTGTGTCCCAGTAGTTGAAGACAATTTCTTGTTGATGGCTGTGGACTTATTTGATTTTTTTAAATAAAGTTTGAAACCGCAGTGAACCTGTCCATGTGAAGGTAAGCTGTGGCTGTTACTGTGTATAAGGTGATCCCTATGATTCCAACTGGACGTTTCAATGTTGAGCTGGTTTCCTAACCTGGGGAACAGGGACGATGCTATGTTTATGGTAGAGAGAATCTCATAAGTCCAGCCCTTGAGAGCCAATCATCCAGGTATGGAAAACTATCCCCAGTTGACAAAGTGGTGACCACCGCCAAAACTATCAAAGAATACCCTCAGACCAAAGGAAAGGCAAAAAGGAAGTACATGATACTGGAAGTGATATCAAATCAACAGGAAACTGAAGGAATCTCTTTCTGAGCAGGATGAATCACAACATGAAAGTACATGTCCCTATATGTAGAGGGCCAAAAAAACCCAATCCTCTGGACTGAATTATAGCTGAAAGCATCACCATCCTAATTTACTGTATCTTCAAATGTTGTTTAGGAGTCTTATATTCAGAATCTTTTGGGGGACCAGAAAATACTTGCAGTAAAATCCCTTCTCCCTATGCCGAGCTGGAACTGGTTCTATGGCTCCTAAATGTAAAAGGGAAGCAATTTCCTGTCTCAGCAAGTGTTCATGAGAGGGGTCCCTGAAGAGGGACAGGGATGAGAGGTAAGGGAGGGAAGTAAAATGAATGGCATAACCTGACCTTATAATCTCCAAAACCTATTTGTCATATGTGATCTGCTCCCATGCAGATGGAAGGTGAGAGAGATGGTACCTAAAGGGAGAGAAGCAGGTAAACTGGCGCAGCTGGAGATCAGAGAAGTGAGGTTGTTTCAGACTCTCAACCAAGCCATCAAAATTGATGTTTTGATTATGGGGATTGATGAGCAGTTGAAGTGGAGGTAGAGAATGGCTTCTTTCTTTGAAATATTGGTTTCTTCCGAGATGTCTCAGAATATTGGGTGGGCTGGGCAATCTCTGTACAGTTTGGGACCTACTAAATTGTTTACTTGCAAGTCTATAAATCCCAAGTGATCGCAAAGCCCTTTTAGGTGCACAATGATTCATCAGTAATCTAAGCACAGAGTTTTAGACAATCAAAGGGGAGGTATTTTAGACTTGTTTAGGGAACCCAGAAAACCGGAGCCAGGACGCCTGACGCATAATGACTGCCAAGGAGATGGAGTGTGCTACAGTGTCAGCCTCATCTAGGAAGGCCTGTAATGATGTTCTAGCCAGTACCTGACCCTCAGCTATTATGCCATGGAACACTTTGCAATGTTCTACTGAAAGGTGTTCAATGAATGTGGTGAACTTGGAACGGTTCATGTGATTAGTATTACCAAGCCCTTATAGTGCAATTTACATTCCTAAACTGTAAGGTCACAGAGAGATAACTCTTACGGCCAAAAAGGTCAAGGTGTTTTTGGTCCTTGTTAAATGGGGTTGATGTAGAGTGGTGTTGTCTACCACGTTAATTTACCACTTCAACAACCAGTGAGTTAGACAAAGGATGCAAAAATAAAAACTCAGAGTTCTTGGCTGGGACATAATACTCCTCATCAGCACACCTGCACATCGATGGTACAGTTGCTGGGGTCTGCCAGATGATCCTGGCAGAATTTAGGAAGGCCTCATTAATGGCCATGGCTACTAAAGCAAAACGTGTCATTTGAAAAATGTCTAAGAACTTGTGCTGCGACTCTTGGACCTCCTTGAGGGGAACTGCAAATGAGCCTGCTACACATTTTATTAGCTTCTGAAATTGTTTTGAAGTCATAGGCCAGAGAAGGTGGAAGAGGCATAACAACCTCATGTGAGGTTGAAGATGAGGAGATATTACTAAGTGGAGTGGCCGCCTTGACTGCTCCGGCCTCTTGCTCCTCAAAGGTTTTCTCCTGTAGTTGAAGTAGCAGAGAAGGAACAGATAGAGTAGGGGAATGCCTCCCCTGGTGGCTCCAAGGAGAAAGACTAGGAGGTCATGAGAATTGTTATCAGTAAGCACCCCAAGGGTTCCAATATGGCCACTCCAGAAGACCACAGGGTATAGGGGATGGCATCCATTGCTGCTCATACCATTGAGGAGCAGCCCTGGTTTGTCTCTCATGTGAGCCATCACAATAACAGATGACAATTTCCTAACTCAAAGAGTGGGGCATGCAACACAAACGAACTCTATATTAGACCTTCTCTTGACAGATAAAGAGGAACTCATCACAGAACTAAAAAATAATGGTAGCTTAGATATAAATGTGATCATGATCACTTGTAACGTGCAAACAGAATGAAGTCCAAACCAGCAATATATACACTTGGTGCTTTAAAGGGCCAATTTCACAAAATTGAAAACAATTATGAGCCAAATCAACTGTGAGAAAGAATTTAAACCAGAAAAAGGTGAATAATTGGGAACCATTTAAGAACACTTTACTAGATACCCAAAAAGTTACCCAAAAATCGAGGAAGGTTAAAACAAACACAGATCTGGTTTGGAGGGAAAGTGAAGGCAGCTATAAAAAAATAAAAATCTAAATATAATGAACGGAAGAAAAGAGAAGTCAAGAATAATGGATATAAATCAGAAGCTAGGAACTGAAGAAAATTGATAATGGAAGCAAAGGGTCACAAAGAGAAATCTATGGCCAGCAGAGCTATGGGCAATAAGGAGTAGTTTTAAGTATATTAGGAACAAAAAGAATCTAATGGTATTGGTCCATTACTAGCTGAGAATGGTAGAATTATCAATAATAATGCAGAAAAGGTAGAAGTGTTCATTAAATATTTCTGTTCTGTATTTGGGGGGGGAAGCAGATGACTAAATATTAGGAGGATGTTAAACAGCATCTACTAGAATCAGACGGTCTGGATAACTTACAACCAAGAATTTTAAAAGAACTGGCTGAGGAGACTCGCTGGACTGTTAATGTTGGTTTTCAATAAGTCTTGGAACACTGGGAAAGTTACAGAAGTCTGAAAGAAAGTGAATGTTGTGCCAATCTTTAAAAAAGGGTAAATGGGATGACCCAGGTAATTATAGGCCTGTCAGTCTGACACTGACCCTGAGCAAGATAATGTAGTGACTGATATGGGACTTGATTAATAGAGAATTAAACAAGGGTAATATAATTAATGTCAATCAACATGCTTTTATGGAAAATGGATCCTATCAAACTAAAAAAATTTTATGAGATTACAACTTCGGTTGATAAAGGGAATAGTGCTGACATAATACGCTTTGACTTCTGTAAGACATTTGACTTAGTACCACATGGCATTTTAATTTAAAAAAATAGAAAGATAAAATGAACATGGCATACATTAAATGGATGAAAAGCTGGCTAACTGATAGGTCTCAAAATGTAACTGTAAATAGGGAATCAACATTGTGTGCTTCCAGTGGGGTCCCACAGGGGTCAGTTCTTGGCACTACTGTATTTAACATTTTTATTAATGACCTGGAAGAAAACACAAAATCATCACTGATAAAGTTTGCAGATTACACAAAAATTGGGGGATGGTAAATAATGAAAAGGACATGTCATTGTACAGAAAAACGTAAATGTATACATCTAGGAAAAATGAACATAGGCCATACTAACAGGATGGGGAACTCTGTCCTGGCAAGCCGTGACTCTGAAAATGATTGGGGGGCGGGGGGGGGGGGATAATCAGCTGAACACAAAGTCCCAGTGTAAAACGCTGTGGCCTAAAGATGCATAAACAGGAATCTCAAATAGAAGTAGAGAGATTATTTGACATTGGTGCAGCCACTGCAGACATATATTATGTCCATTTCTGGTGTCCACAATTCAGGAAGGATGCTGATAAATTGGGGAGGGTTCAGAGAACAACCATGCAAATAATTAAAGGACTAGAAAACATACCACACAGTCATAAACTAGAGGAGCTCAATTCATTTAGATTTCACAAAGAGAAGGCTAGGGGGTGACTTGATTACAGTTTGTAAGTACCTACATGGAGAATATTTAATAATGAGCTCTTCAGAGAAAGGTATAACATGATCCAATGGCTGGAAATAGAAACTAGACAAGCCAGATTGGCAATTAAGGCATACATTTTTATTCGTGAGTAATTAACCCTGGAATAATTTACCAAGGGTCCTGGTGGATTACCAATCATTGACCATCTTTAAAATCAAGATTGGATTTGTTTTATATAAAAGATCTACTCTAGGAATTATTTTGGGGAACTTCTATGGCCTGTCATACGAGAGGTCAGAGTCACACCAGGTAATCACAATGGTCCCTTCTGGCTGTGGCACCTTTGAAACTACGAGAGAGAGAATATATATATTATATAAAACAGACCTAACCTATTTTTAGATTAACATTCCTACTACTACAGTAGCTAAAAATTCTGTTATTCTGTTCCTATTAACACCCTGTATTTATATGAAGTTTTCAACATGCCTAAAAGAATGTTTAACAAACAGCAATTGAGAAAAAATTCCCCAAGTATGAATTAATGCCTGTGATCAAAAGTTCTCTACAGGGTCACCCATTTTCTTCCTCTGTGGATGTTTTGTTTTTGTTTGTCTAAATGCAGTGTTATGAGTCCAAGACCCACTGGAGACCAGTAAATAATGTGCAGACTATGCTATATTTTTACTGCATAGTAGCCGATTGCAGGCTTTGACCTGACAGACTCCATATCACTGCAGCCTTAAATATCAGCATATGTAGGTACAATGACGGTTAGCTATTTGAGTATGAAGCCAGAAATTACTAAAAACAAAGGGACAAAAGCAAAACGTACCATCACCTCGAATTCTATTACCTTGAAAATAAATTCCCCTTCGGAAGCTTTTTTTAAAGGAAAAATAGCTTGGAATAGACTCAGAATCCCAGGCCCAGACAGAACTGCATTGACATTAAAACAGTCTTCACCAAGAATGAGCAAGAAATGAGTAAGTAGCGGTCGAAAAATCTCTGCAGCTCCACCTGATGAACAGTCTCCAGAGCATTACAGCAGGCTTTGGGAAACCACTTGCAGGAAAAGCAAAGCAGCTTTAAACTTCCTTCTTGTGTTTGGCAAGAATTTGTTGCCTATTCTATATAAGCACAATTACAACGAGTATTTTAGAAAATAGATACACAGGACATTAGGATGTTTATGCACATACTTGCAAGTTTCAAAATATCAACAGACAAACTTATTTGATGTTACTAGTGAACAGAGAACGTGTGTAAACACTCACATACACACTTTACAACCAAATGCTACATTGATAACGTGCAGCGAAGCTAGTAATCAATTTCTGTACTGCAGTTGTGCAATTGCTAACATAAAAATACTTCTGCCTACACATTGTCTGCCTCTGTGAAATTAGTCCCAATTATGGGTCCAATTCTCCTCACATGCTAATTTTATACCGGTTTAATACCACTATCTTCAGTGGAATCACTCATTTAAGTGAAAGAAAAAAAACAATGTTACTATAGTTTAATATGAGACATTAACTCCAGAACTCTGATAATTAACTTAAAAAAGTACAAGCATTTTCCTTCTATCATGCTGCCTGAATATCTGAGTCCTGACATATTAACCTATAGTCCTGAGCTATTAGGGTCCTGCCTGTTTTGCCTAAAGCAAGCACTAATATTTGCATAATTTTGCCTTTGCTAAAAAAAAGAGTCTTTGTATAACCTAGCAAAGATTACCAAAGTGAAAGGTTCGTTACAGTAGATTCAAGTGCTAATTTCCATATGTATAATTACGCTATAGTTACATTAGAATCTGTACACTCTATGTAAACACACAATCATCCCCAAAGGAGGCAATTTTAAGGACTGAATAAGACATCTTTTGTTTTCAAACTGACATTTATATACTAGACTTTATTCTACACACTGACAAGAGTTCTAGAACTTAGATCATAGAGCAAAAAAGATCTCAGGTTACATATTTATTTGATAAAATGGAGAAGAATAATGATAACCATGGGAAAGGAACTGGAATTGGAATAAGACACTTGACTAGAGTAAGAAAAAAAAAAAGCTATAAAGAAATTCCACTGGGAGTAAGAGAAAAATCCATTTGTTAAGCCTAAGAAGCTGATTCAAATATCAATTTATGATGAGATGCAACCCATGGTTAAATGTAACATTTTGCTTAGTAGTGGAGGCTGATTTGATTCACGATAATGAAATGTGGCAATTGGGATAATCAAACAAAGTAGAAACCTATTTCTCCTTTATTCAGAGTTTAGAAATATTATTTGACTAAGACATCTTTGATAGATCTGGCAAAACATCTTGCTGCCCAGGTCTCCTGTAAATGTCTCCTCTGAGTAGCACATTAAAATATTATAACTATATGAAGTGTATTATTTATTTGTCACACAGGCCTTAAACGGATAATGTAAAATGTAAATCACAGTTGTAAATGCTATCAGTTCCTTCTGTACCAAAAGCAGACCTTATGTTCGCCTTTATATACATTTAAAATATATGAAGTCAGATATTTCATTACAATCTTCATATAAAAATAGGCATTTCAAGTTCAGCACTAATCCAGTTTTAACAGGATTTTTAATAGGGAAATTTTCTGGTGTGGGATGGAGATCAGTGCTTAATTTGTAATGAAAAAGATGCTCAAGCCATTTTTTACTTTCATAACCGAGATGGCAAGCCCAGAGGTGCCAAGGCTATGAACTGCCAAGCCTTTAGGTGCCAGGGCTCAGCCCAGGCAAGCTGTGGCACAAATTAAGCGGAGGTGGAGGGTGACGGATGGTTAGTAGAAGGAATCTGATCAGTATAAAAGGTGAGAGTAAGGAAAACTGCAGATTTACCAATTAGAAAATATTTTTATGAAGACATTAGGGAGGTGTGCTATTTTAAGTCTGAAGAGGAATAAGAAAAATCAAACCAACAGTAAGTAGGGTAAATAATTATTCAGCACTCAAAACACTTTCCTTCCTTAAACTGTAACTGGTCAGGACTCTAAAATATACTTTCACCTAAAAATACATAGTGACACTTCAGACAACACTTTATACGTTTCTGCATGAAGAAAATCCTTGTTGAGTAGACCATGATGCATAAAGGAACCTACTCTCTATGAACACATACTTCAGAATCTTCATTTTCTGTTATGAAAGGGAGAAGATGGCCATATGGTACACAGCAAGTTGGTATGAATATCTCTCTTCACACATTCAAATAAACTATAGAATTCATCTAATTCAAATACACCTTTAAAGGTTTTGACAACTAGGGTTTAAAAAAAGTCATCTTTGGAATTAAGTTTTAAATGATCTCTTGATATTTACAGAATATAGTTTATCTTTGAAAAAACTAGGGCTGTTGATCAATCACAGTTAACTCATGCGATCAACTCAAAAAAAATTAATCGTGTTTAATTGCAGTTTTAATCACACTGTTAAACAATAGAATCCCAATTGAAATTTATTAAATATTTTTGGATGTTTTTCTACATTTTCAAACATATTGACTTCAATTACAACATAGAACACAAAGTGTACAGTGCTCACTTTATTTTTATTACAAATATTTGCACTGTAAAAATGATAAAATAGTATTTTTCAATTCACCTGATACAAGTACTGTAATACAATCTCTTTATTTGAAAAATGCAGTTTATAAATGCAGATTTTTTTGTTACATAATTGCACTCAAAAACAAAACAATGTAAAACTTTAGAGCCTACAAGTCCACTCAGTCCTACTTCTTGTTCAGCCAACAGCTAAGACAAACAAGTTTGTTTACATTTACGGGAGATAATGCTGGCAGCTTCTTATTTACATCACCTGAAAGTGAGAACAAGCATTCACATGGCACTTTTGTAGCTGGCATTGCAAGGTATTTACGTGCCAGATATGCTAAACATTCGTATGCCCCTTCATGCTTCAGCCACCATGCCAGAGGACATGCTTCAATGCTGATGATAGCTCATTAAAAAAATAATGCCCTAATTAAATTTGTGACTGAACTTCTTGGGGGAAAATTGTATGTTTCCTGCTCTGTTTTACCCACATTCTGCCACATATTTCATATTATAGCAGTCTCGGATGATGACGCAGCACATATTGTTCATTTTAAGAACACTTTCACTGCAGATTTGACAAAACGCAAAGAAGGTACCAATGTGAGCTTTCTAAGGATAGATACAGCACTCAACCCAAGGTTTAAGAATCTGAAGTTCCTTCCAAAATCTAAGAGGGACGAGGTGTGAAGCATGCTTTCAGAAGTCTTAAAAGAGCAACACTCCAATGCGGAAACTACAGAACTTGAACCACCAAAAAAGAAAATCAATCTTCTGCTGGTGGCATCTGACTCAGATGATGAAAACGAACATGTATTGGTCCGCACTGTTTTGAACCATTACCGAGCAGAACCCATCATCAGCATGGATGCATGTCCTGTAGTATAGTGGTTAAAGCATGAAGGAACACATGAATCTTTAGCGCATCTGGCACGTAAATATCTTGAGACGCTGGCTACGACAGTGCTATGTGAACGCCTGTTCTCACTTTCAGGTGACATTCTGAGCAAGAAGCGGGCAGCATTATCTCCTGAAAATGTAAACAAATCTGTTTGTCTGAGCGATTGTCTGAACAAGAAGTAGGACTGAGTGGACTTGTAGGCGCTAACATTTTACATTGTTTTGTTTTTGAATGCAGGTTTTTTGGTACATAATTCTATATTTGTAAGTTCGACTTTCATGATAAAGAGATTCCACTACGGTACTTCTAATGGGGGAACTGAAAAATACTATTTCTTTTTTTTTTTTTACAGTGCAAATATTCGTAATAAAAATATAAAAGTGAGCACTGTACACTTTGTATTCTGTGTTGTAATTGAAATCAATATATTTGAAAAATATAAAAAACACCCAAAAATATTTAAATTGTATTTTGTTTAACATTGCAATGAATTTTTTTAATTGCAATTGATCGCACTGAATTTTTTAAAATCACTTGACAGCCCTAAAAAAACAACACCGTACAGTTCTGAAGAGTTTATGAAATTGTAGCGAGCAGCAAACATTATGAAGCTTGATTTACCTTGACTTGCAAATTGATAATATTAATGCTTGCAAATTTTAAATTTAGGTTTTTTTGTTTAATTTGTCAACGCTGTGGTATCAGGAAACAAGACCGTCATTCCTACAGAGAGATGAATCACCACCCAAGAGGCATATATATTCCAATGCTGGTGAACTATGCTCACACTTACTTCTAGGGCTTGGATGGCTGATTTCTCATATTTTAAATGTGTCCTCTCATAACATCCTTGGAAAATCTCGAATCCTAATATAACCATATTCTTTACAAGACAGACTAGGCAACTGTGGCAAATGTCCATAATAGATGCTGTTTGGATACAGAGCGAATCATTTCCGCGATAAACTCTTTGCGGCAGTCACCATACATATGCACAATGAAGCCCTAAGTCTCTGATGGGAGCCTGTGAGTACTAAAGAAGTCACCCACATATTAGTATCATCTCCAGGGAACACTGGAAACCAAATCTCAAAATTAATTTTCCAAATAAAGCCAGTTTCCCATAGAAGAACAACCTATCTGAAAGTCTAATTCCATCTGAACTCGAGTGAACACATACACACGATTCCAAAATGTGAAACATGGAAAGTAAAATAATTACAGTGAAGTAAGCATTAGCTAACAAATCAGAAATATTACTAAGCAGGTACACTTGCCAATATTATCAAAAGAAGGGAGAAACCTACAGACAGCCTAATCAGAACCCATAAAAGTAAACAACAGATAGCCAGAACCACCACCTTGTCATTGTCTCTATTAACATCTAAGGATTTTGATTTCTCTAACATTTGCCATGTGATTTATACCTTAAGTTAGGCTGCTCTGACTTCAGAGAAAGTCTTTCTAAAAATTAAGTAAACAATAAGAGCCCAAGCAGTAAACTCAGCTTCCTAAATAAGCCCAAATAAACCTCTGGTTGCTAATCTATTTCTACCCACATTTCATCTTATTAGAAAGTAAGTGCTCACAGAAAAAAATAAAACAAGCTTGAAAAAAGGGTAGCATTTAGTCAAACATATGAGAAACCATTATTTCAATGGATTTAGTTAACTGCATGAATATAAGAGCAGCATGTTTTTCTTTTTTTATTGAAAATATTGAATATGGTGGCTAAATAAAATGAATTCTGTGGTGTTGCTATGCTGCATACCTGGAACCAGGCTGAACACCCTTTAACATAGTCTTTGTCCACTCCAAATCCAGAATTAAACAACACTAGAGCAGCTGCTCTGTGACTGGTCTGCAGAATTCAATGAATGACAAAAGGTTACCTTAATTCAATGAGATAATCAGCACACATTTACCCACTACCAAGAGTTTCTAACCATCTGCAAGGCGGCAGAGCTAACTGCCTAGAAAACAACTGGCAGCATGCTGACATGTCCTCAAGTCCCTCATGTCAATAAAAATGTATCTCTTAGCAACAGCTAAAAAGAAGCTGAACTTAACAGAAATTTTAGAAGCATCATGAGCCAATGACTTCTTAGCACATGATGTTCATTGCTACTGATCCCTAAACAGATGTATTTAATATATTTTTACCAATAGGATTAGACATTCATAAACTATTTAACTTTTTTGTAAGAGATAACAAAGGGGTACACAAAGGCAGAGCCAACCTTATTTAAAGCTGCTACCCTCCCAATCATACCAGAAACAATTAGGCCAAACAAAAATGCATGTGACCTATTGAACAAGAAATCAATGATTGCTGCTCTAATTTCTATTAGCCTTACATTCAGCTAAAACATAGGCTTGTGCTGACCCAAACTGAAATGCTAAGTACGTTAAAAATACATATATTGGGGTCATTTTTTTACTATGCAGTTTATACCCAAAAAGATTCTTCTTCCAAAATATTTTAAAGGTGAATTGGTAGATTAAAAACTACTTTAAGAACAAACAAATTTGTTACTAAAGTTAAAATTAGCCCCTTCCCCCCAAAAAAATCTCAGTTCTCTTTTGCCTATATAGTAATAAAAGCTTTTCTATTAGATGCAAGACAAACAAAACAGAAAATAAAATTTGGACCTCAAACTCTGAGTGTTCCTTTTAAAAAAAGGAAACTTCTGAAAATCATTGTGCCCATCGCTAGTCTTGATACCACCATCAAAACAGCCAGTGAATTAAAAGGGTGAACCACGTACGTATAATACTAAGTTTCAGAGTAGCAGCCGTGCTAGTCTTTATTCGCGAAAAGAACAGGAGTACTTGTGGCACCTTAGAGACTAACAAATTTATTTGAGCATAAGCTTTTGTGAACTACACCTCACTTCACTGGATGCATTATATTAGTATAATACTAATTACAGATAACATGGCTCAAGAGAAGATATACAACTTTTTTCCCTTGAGCGACATTATTTTTCTGTATCAGTACTGAGTTTATCTTTGCTTAAGAATTCTATTTAAAATTTAAGTACACTGAAGAGCAGCATTGGGAAAGAAAATATTTTGGTCCTCAGAGGTTAGGTATAGAAACATGCCCTCTTTTAACAGATTGCAAACACTTTCTCCCTTTAGAAGCTGCATAAAACAAGTTAAATCTGGCATGTTCACACAATGAAATTTGAGCATCCAGTGATTTTTGCCATAACAGAACAGAGCTCCAGCCTCGCAGTGTCATTTTCTAAAATAAAACAAGTTTAGAGCAACTTTACCAACTGATTTGCACTCAAAGCCTCATTTTAAAAATTATCTACACGAGTCTACTTCTATCATGCTGGTGTGTGGCTGCATACCAGCCACACAGAATATTGTTTTTTCCCTTTTTGGTCACATCTCTTTATCAAATGGTATTTGTAATTACAGTATTGTTAAGTCTCTTTGCAAAGAGATTCAAAGCCAGACTTTACCAGCCTTACTCATGTTGAATAGCCCCATTGATTACACATAATAGGGTGTTATTCACCATGAATGGGGGAGAGAGGCCAGAATCTCTCTCTCTATTATTAAAAAGTCAAATTTATTTCAATATTCTCAGAATTTTGTTCTAGCAGGTAGTTACATTTGAACATTTACAGCACTTGTTTGAACAGTATGTTGTACCCTGACTGGATTCTTTCCCAAGCACACACATTTCCCAGTAGAACAAATCTTGGGTGACACTCACTTACAAATGATGGTAGTCTTTCAAAAGAAATTATTTCCATTCCTGATTTCTATGATTTTATTATATAGGACTGCAGGTTATAAATTGAACGGAAAACAGTTAAAATCCATTCTAGATACTTTAAGGTAAAACTCATCTGGAAATAAATATTAAAGTGGGTGCTACGCAAACTGGGAAGGAATAAGGAACAACCTTGATCATCCAAACTTCTTCATGAGAGATGCTCAGGTAACCTGAGGCTTTCAGGTATGCAAGGGTAACAAAATGGAGGAACTAGAACGACTGGTGCAGGAAGTGAAACCAGATATTAGAGCAGTGGCAAGCAACCTGTGGCCTGTCAGGGTAAGACCGTTTGTTTACATTTGCATGGCCGCCTGCAGCTCCCAATTGCTATGGTTTGCTGTTCCCAGCCAATGGGAAGTGCGGGAACCAGCACGGGCCAGGCCAATCTAGGCATGGTCCAACGCCGAAACTAAACAGTTTTTAAATGACGCTAATTAAGAGCATAGGGCTAGTGTTAGGGTGGCTAATGGGTACAAGGGTATGGAGGTAGAAACTACCACATCCAAAGGTGGAAGTCAAACTCGAACAGCTTAACAAGACTAAATCAGAGGACCTGGACAATCTCCGTCCAAGAATATTAAAGGAACTGGCACATGAAATTGTAAGACCAATAGCAAGTGTGACAGGATCAGGCCAGATGGCTACAGGAGAGTGATAGAAAGCAGATATATTAGCCACAGGTTAAGTAGGTCCCTTTTCCCTGGGTAAGGTAACTGGGAAGGTTCCAGAACAATCAGGAACTTTCTGGAAACAATTAAGGCAGACAGGCTGATTAGAACAACTGCAGCCAATCAAGAAGCTGCCAGAATCGATTAAGACAGGCAGGCTAATCAGGGCACCTGGGTTTAAAAACGAGCTCACTTCAGTTTGTGGTGTGCGTGCGAGGAGCTGGGAGCAAGAGGTACAAGAAGCTGAGAGTGAGAAGACGTACTATTGGAAGACTGAGAAGTACAAGCATTATCAGACATCAGGAGGAAAGTCCTGTGGTGAGAATAAAAGTGGTGTTGGGAAGAGGCCATGGGAAAGTAGCCCAGGGAGTTGTAGCTGTCACGCAGCTGTTACAGGAGACACTGTAGACAGCTGCAATCCACAGGGCCCTGGGCTGGAACCCGGAGCAGAGGGCGGGCCCGGGTTCCCCCCATCCCTCCAACTCCCTACTTCATACCAGAGAAGTTGAACTGGACTGTGGGTTCCACCAGAGAGGAAAGTCTCTGGCCTGTTCCCCGATCCACTAGGTGGATCAGCAGAGACTGCGCGGATTGTTCTTCTTCCTTTCCCCATGTTGGCCAGTGATGAGGCTAACTGAGTGAACGGCAGATTTGAGCCACAAAAGTGGCCAAACTGAGGGCTGCCGTGACCCTCTGAGGCGAGCAAATCCGCCTATAAGTGCAGGACCCACCAAGACAGAGGAGGAACTTTGTCACAACTGGTATGAGAAGTGGGATTTGGTGTGCACAGCACAGCGGAAGAAGGAGGGTGTTGTTTGTTTTTTTTTAAAAAAGGGGGGGGGGGTTCCCCACCACAATGGAGGAGGTAGTGCGGGCACTGATACAAGCCACGGCTACCCAGCAGGAGGCTACCCGTATCCAGGCAGCCGCCCAACAAGAGGCAGTGCGGTTGCAGCAAGAGCCTAATCGCCTGCTGAGGGACCAGGCTGCTCAAGACCGTAGTCTGTTGCGGGAACTGGTAAATCAAGTGAAGGCCCTTACGGAGATGAATCACAGCCACAATGGGACACGGATCATACAGGTCAGCAACTGCCTGCAGAAAATGACAGGGGAGGATGACAGAGGCATATCTCCTGGCCTTTGAGAGGACAGCCCTACGGGAGGCCTGGCCTCGAGATCAGTGGTCTGGCATCCTCGCCCCATTCCTGTGTGGGGAGCCCAGAAGGCCTACTATGATCTGCCTGAAGAAGCTGCAGCAGACTACCCCCAGCTGAAAGCAGAGATCCTGGCCAGATCTGGGGTAACGACCGTAGTGCGGGCCCAGCGGTATCATGAGTGGAGGTACCAGGAAAACAAAACCCCGAGGTCCAAATTGTTTGACTTCATCCATCTCACACGTAAGTGGTTGCGAACTGAGTCCCAGAGTCCGGAGGAGATACTAGAGATTCTGGTCATCAACTGGTACATGAGAGGACTATTGCCAGACCTTCGCGCCTGGGTAAGCCAGAACAAACCCTCCACCTACAATGAGGTTGTCACACTGGTAGAAAGGTGAAGGACAACGAGGGAGCTGACCTAACCAGTTAAGGAAAAAGCACCCTGGGTTAAACTAGCAGCGCTAAGCCCTAGAGCTTGGGTGACTGGGCCACCAGGCGAGCCCAGGTGGAAAAAGAGAGGGGCTGAAGGCCCACCAGAAGCCACAAAGAGTCGGAGCACTGAGGGGGAAGAGGATCGTGATGGTAGAGTGCCCAAACCAAGAGACCGGGGAACGCCTAGGGCTCCATACAGATGTTACGCCTGCGGCGAGTGGGGGACATATAGCTGCACAGTGTCCCAATGCTGAAGAGTCTATGTAGTGTAACCTGGGGAACTGGGCAGACCCATGCTCCATAATCCACCTTGTGGGGGTCTCACTAACCCCACATATGTACATCAGACCAGTGAAGCTAAATGGGGTAGAGACCACGGCACTGGTTGATTCGGGGAGTGCTATAACGCTGGTCTCGGGAAAGCTCATGAAGCGTAGTCAGGTGCTGTGGGCTAAGCGTACGGGGATAACATGCGTCCATGGTACAGTTGGTTATTACCCCACCATCCTAGTAAAAATCGAGATTCAGGGGAACACTACCAAGGTAGCAGCAGGTGTAGTCCCTAAACTCCCATATCCAGTGCTAATAGGAATTTTTGACCACCCTTGATTTAACAAAGGGATACTGGCAGATTCCCCTTGCCAAAGATGAGAAAGAAAAGACGGCATTCTCTAAACCAGAGGGTCTGTTTCAATATATTGTTCTTCCTCTTGGACTGCATGGGGCACCTGCCACCTTCCAGCGTCTTATGGACACGCTCCTGCGGCCCCATACCAGTTACGCAGCTGTATACCTGGATGATGTAGTTATCCATACCCCCGACTGGGAGACCCACTTGGAAAAGGTGGAAGTGGTTCTGGACACGCTAAGATGGGCTGGCCTTACAGAATCATAGAATATCAGGGTTGGAAGGGACCTCAGGAGGTCATCTAGTCCAACCCCCTGCTCAAAAGCTGGACCCATCCCCAATTAAATCATCCCAGCCAGGGCTTTGTCAAGCCTGACCTTAAAAACTTCTAAGGAAGGAGATTCCACCACCTCCCTAGGCAACGCATTCCAGTGTTTCACCACCCTCCTAGTGAAAAAGTTTTTCCTAATATCCAACCTAAACCTCCCCCACTGCAACTTGAGACCATTACTCCTTGTCCTGTCCTCTTCCACCACTGAGAATAGTCTGGAACCACCTCTCAGGTAGTTGAAAGCAGCTATCAAATCCCCCCTCATCCTTCTCTTCCGCAGACTAAACAATCCCAGTTCCCTCAGCCTCTCCTCATAACTCATGTGTTCCAGACCCGTAATCATTTTTGTTGCCCTTCGCTGGACTCTTTCCAATTTATCCACATCCTTCTTGTAGTGTGGGGCCCAAAACTGGACACAGTACTCCAGATGAGGCCTCACCAATGTCGAATAGAGGGGGACGATCACGTCCCTTGATCTGCTCGCTATGCCCCTACTTATACATCCCAAAATGCCATTGGCCTTCTTGGCAACAAGGGCACACTGCTGACTCATATCCAGCTTCTCGTCCACTGTCACCCCTAGGTCCTTTTCCGCAGAACTGCTGCCTAGCCATTCGGTCCCTAGTCTGTAGCTGTGCATTGGGTTCTTCCGTCCTAAGTGTAGGACCCTGCACTTATCCTTACTGAACCTCATCAGATTTCTTTTGGCCCAATCCTCCAATTTGTCTAGGTCCCTCTGTATCCTATCCCTACCTGCCACCGTATCTACCACTCCTCCCAGTTTACTATCATCCGCAAATTTGCTGAGTGTGCAATCCACACCATCCTCCAGATCATTTATGAAGATATTGAACAAAACCGGCCCCAGGACCGACCCTTGGGGCACTCCACTTGATACCGGCTGCCAACTAGACATGGAGCCATTGATCACTACCCGTTGAGCCCGACAATCTAGCCAACTTTCTACCCACCTTATAGTGCATTCATCCAGCCCGTACTTCTTTAACTTACTGACAAGAATACTGTGGGAGACAGTGTCAAAAGCTTTGCTAAAGTCAAGATACAATACATCCACTGCTTTCCCTTCATCCACAGAACCAGTAATCTCATCATAGAAGGCGATTAGTTTAGTCAGGCATGACCTTCCCTTGGTGAATCCATGCTGACAGACAATCCAGCCAAGTGTGCTATAGGGCTAGCTAAGGCTAAATACCTTGACTACGTTGTAGGAAGGTGCATGGTCAAGCCCCAACTGAACAAACTGGAAGTTATCCAAAACTTGGCCCCAGCTGAATCGGAAAAATCAAGTCCGGGCATTCCTGGGCGTGGTGGGGTACTACTGGCAATTTATTCCCCATTTCGCTACCAGAGCGAGTCCCCTGACAGACCTGATAAAAGCCAAGGGTCCGGACATGGTGAAGTGGACTGACGATGCAGAGAACGCATTCACGGATCTACGGACAGCCCTCTGCAGTAACCCTGTGCTTATAGCCCCAGACTTCAACAAAGAATTCATTTTACAAACAGATGCATCTGAAGTAGGATTGGGAGCTATCCTATCGTAGATGAAGAACACCCAATCCTCTACCTCAGCAGGAAACTCCTCCCGGGAGAGCAGAAGTATGCCGTGGTTGAGAGAGAGTGACTTGCTGTGAAATGGGCCATGGAAACACTACGTTATTACCTTCTGGGACGACGGTTTACCCTTGTGACCGACCCTGCACTCCTCCAGTGGATACAGCAAAATAAAGAGAAGAACACAAGGGTGACCAGATTATTTCTGTCCCTACAACCTCTCTAATTCACCATACAACACTGGGCTGGAGGCCACGATGGCAATGCAGATGGCTTATCACGGGTACACTTCCTGACGTTCCAAGTTCCCCAACCCCGTGGTGTTGGGGGGGGCGGGGGGAATATGTGACAGGATCAGGCCAGATGGCTACAGGAGAGTGATCCTACTGGGATCCAGGAAGTGCTAAAGGATCCCCCCCAGCCAAAGAGGGAGAGGGGGATCCATAGGACCTGGACACCAAATAAATACAAGGGACAATTAATGAAATAACAGGGAGGGGAGTGTGGCCAAAGAGTCAAACGAAGGGAACCTGATGGGGACACTGAGCATTGCTCCTCAAAGGCATCAAGGGAGTCAGTGGATGCCACCCAGAGGAACTCTGCCCAGATACGTGAACAGACGGAGGATCGGAAATAGGCCCCACAGTCACAGGAGACTCCATTGGCCAACCTCCTCACTCTAGTTTTATAGATGGCCATTTTAGCCAGGGCCAGGAGGAGGCTGACCAGGAGGTCCCGTGACTTTGTGGGGCCGCGGACAGGGAGTGCATAAATAAAAAGGTAAGGGGAAAAGTGCAACCAAAATTGTAACAAAATATTTGTGAGGAGCTGGAATAGGGGCTGCAGCTTGGCACACTCCAAGTATGTGTGTGCCAGGGTTTCCCTCACTCCACAAACGGGGCAGGTGTCTGGGATGGGGTGAACCACGCCAAGTACACGCCCGTGCTCACGGCTCCATGAAGAAGCCGCCAACTGATATCCCCAGCGGGCCTCAGGACCAAGGTGGAGTATAGGCTGGCCCACCGGGGCTCCTCACCCTCCAGAGGCGGCAAGAGGTCCCGCCATTTTGTATCGGGGCAGGACATGAGGGTGAGGACGTGAAGGGTGTGGAGCACGAGCGTGTATAGATGTTTCCTTGGCGCGGTCTGAAAGCAGACCAGCTGCAGCTCATGCAGCCGGCTCACTTTGGGGGGGGGGGGGTAGGGGTGGTTGGGTCTACGGGGCAGGAGCCCGATGAAAAGGTCCTGCGGGCCTGGGGTGGAAGGTGGGTGGGGCGCGCCCTTGTGCAGGACCCGGTTGAGGTAAACCCGAGCAGCGGAGGGCAAAGCGGCCCTCACCTCCGGCAGTAAATGCCGGGGAGTACAAGCTCTGGAGAGCCCCATGCACTGAGCGAGCATCAGGGGATCCAGCCAGTCTCCCCGGTCGTAGTCCAGCAGGTCTCTGACTCTTGTGACTTCTGCCAGGACCAACATCTGACCTACCGAGGGGGACTCCGCCACCTGCACGCGGAGCTGGGGGTTGTGTAGCAGGGGCTCCGCAAGGAGATCTGCCGCCACGGACCTGGTCGTTGAAAGCAGATTCCACGTCCAGAGGAGGTCCTGGTAGAAGACCGGCAGCCCGGAGAGGTCTCACAGAAGACGTCTCGGATGGAGATAAAAGGAGCTGCTGGTTGTATCAGAGCCTTTGGAAGCAGCGCAGGAAGGCATGTGCCAGTATGCTCCACGCCAGACTACCTGCACCATAAAGGAGCATCTGCAGGGCCTGGAGGCGGAAGACATGGACCTGAGTGTGCAGACACTTCAAGCCCTGCCCTCCCTCCTCCAGGGGTAGATGGAGAACCCCTGCAAGGACCCAGTGCAGTCCTGACCAAAAAAACTCCAGAATCTATGTCTAGAGGTTGGCCAGGAAACCCGGGGCAGGGACCAGGGTGTTGAGCTGGTACCAGAGCACAAACAAGACCAGTTGATTAAGCACCAGCGCTCTCCCTCGAAGTAGTCCTGTCCATTTCCGGAGCTGCTCTATCACCCTGCCCTCTAAATCGTGCCAGTTCTCCGGCGGAGAGGGAGGTGTTGCAGAAAGGTAAAATGCTGAGCTAGAGCAGCGGACCTTTGCTCCACTGGATGGCCTGAAGTGCGGCCATCCCCGACCACCAGGCCAGAGCTCTTGACCAATTGACCCATATGGAGGAGGCTGCCGAACAGATGGCCTGGCAAGCCTCCATCCGTGCCAAGTCGCCTGGGTCCTGGACCATGAAGAGCATGTCATCATCATATGCCGACAGGACCAGCTGCAGCTCCAGCTCCTGCAGCACCAACCCTGTTAACAACCTCCTGCGGAGGAGACGGAGGAAGGGCTCGATCGCCAGAGCGTACAGCTGGCCTGAGAGGGGGCACCCCTGCCGTACTCCTCGCCCAAAGCTGACTGATTCGGTCAGGGTCCAGTTGAGCGTGACCAGACACTCTGCGGAGGTGTACAGCACCCAGAGAAAACCCACAAACTGGGGTCTGAAGCCAAACGCTCACAGAGTGCTCAGGAGATTCCCATAGTCCACCCTGTTGAACGCCTTCTCCTGATCCAAGGACAGGAGGACCAACGACAGACCATCCCTACACCCGAGTTCCAAGAGGTCCCGGACCAAATACAGGTTGTCAAGGATGCTGCGGCCTGGGATGGTGTAGGTTTGGTCTAAGTGGACCACGTCCGCCAGCACGGACCCTAGCTGCAGCAAGATGGCTTTTGCTACGACTTTGTAGTCCGTGCTAAGGAGCGAGACGGGATGCCAATTTCGTAAATCACGGAGGTCCCCCTTCTTCGACAATAAGGCAATCGTGGCTCACCTGCACAAAAGAGGGAGGACCCCGCTCTGCAAAGACTCGGCCCAGACAGGGACTAGGTCTGGGCCGAGGATGTCCCAGAACATGTGGTAGAACTCCATGGTCAGCCCGTCCATGCCCGGAGATTTATTGGTGGGCATGCGGCAGAGGGCTTCCAAGAACTCGGCCAGAGTGAGAGGCAGCTCTAGCCGGTCTCGGTCGCCCGTGCTGACCATAGGGAGCTCCTCCCAGAGCACTCTGCAAGCGTTAGGATCGGTCGGATCCGGGGAGAAAAGGCTTGCGTAGAAGGCCCTGGCCCTCCCGCACATCTCCACTGGAGCCATGGGGGGGGTGCCATCCTCTGCCAGAAGGCAGGTGCCGTGCTTCTTGGCCCCTCTCCTTTTCTCCAGGGAGTAGAAGAAGCAGGAGCCGCGATCCATCTCCCAAAGGAGATGGATGCAGGATCAACCAAAGGCTCCCCGGGCCTGATGATCTTCGAGGGCCCGGAGCTTCTCCCGCTACGCTCTGCACAGGGGCAGATCCTCGGGGCTGGTGGCCAGACGCCTCTCCAGCTCTAAAGGCCTCCCATTCCAACTGCTCTATCGCCACATCCCTCCGTCGGCTGGTGCCCCGGGTGTAGTCACGGCAGAAGAGCCGGGCACGCACCTTCCCCACGTCCCACCACCATCGCACCGGGGGAAAGGCACACTGCTGCCCTCGCCAGGCCAGCCAGAACTCCTGGAAGGATGCCATGAAGCCCACATCCTCCAACAAGCTGCTGTTAAAATGCCAATAGGCCGGCCCCGGCCTCTCTGCGCAGAGAGAGGCTGTCACAGTGGCTAGATGATGATCAGAAAAAGGGGCCAGCCGGATGCTGGAGGAGTAGGCCCGTGAAAGGTGGAAACCTGAAAAATAGATGCGGTCCAACCGGGAGTGACGCAACCGATAACATTCATCTTTGTCCAAGTGGAAGTCTGAGATGGTGGTGGTCATGCCAGACGTCCACCAGGGAGTGATGTTTGACTATCTCCTGGAAGACGTCCGCGGCGGCCAGGCACTGCTCGGTCCCTGAGCGGTCCCGCTCTTTGAGGGTGGTGTTAAAGTCCCCGCCCAGGACCAGGGACTCCCTCAGCACCTTGGATCCTCAGAAGGCAGATGCCTGTTGATAGAACTGCAGCCGCTCCGGGCCCAATGTTGGGGCATAGACATTAACGAGGTTGACCATGAGCCCCTCCATATGGACCTGGAGGTGCAGCAGGCGGCCCGGCACAGCCTCGGCAACCCCCAGCACTAGGGGCCGTAGATCGGGGGAGAACAGGGTCGCCACTCCAGCCGTACGAACTGTGAGAAGGCTAAAGTAGACCCTATCCCCCCAGTCCAGCCGCCAGCTGTCCTCAGCGGCCGGATCCATATGGGTCTCCTGCAGTAAAACTACAGAGTACCATCCCTTCCCCCCCCCACCTCCCCCCCCCGAAGGAAGGAGAGCACCTGGGACCTGCAGAGACCCATCCTACAGCCCCGGGTGTTCAATGTTGCGATGATGAGTGGTGCCATGAGGAGAGCTGGGGGGGATTCTCACCTGCAGGGACGCTCACGGCCCCCATTGGGCCACGCAGCAAACCATGACCTACCCCGTAGGTGAGCAATGAGTCACAGAAGCCGCGTGGTAGGCTGCAGCGGCCTGCTTCCCGGTCCTTTTACTCTCCCCCATAAGGGCCCTTGCGGCCCAGAGGATTGGGTGAAAGTCCCCCCATCGCTGGAAAGCAAGCTGTACCCTGTTGCGGGAGCCGCAGACATCTTCAAGAAACTCCTGCAGCTCCTCTCACAGCGCATGGTGGGGGGGGATTACTGGCTCCTGACCATCCTCTAGCGGGGTCCCTGACACAGCCCCGTGGCCCACCAAGATGGGCAGCCAAGGAGCAGACCCCCGACGTGGCGCCCGATGGGCTGGCGCTACCCAGCCCACCTCAAAGCCTGGGTCAATAGGGGGCGGCGGAGGGAAGATAGCAGCCCCTAGTGGGTCGGGACAGGGAAACACAAAGGCCGCTCCCTGGGGGTCATCTGCTGGAAAGGGGAAAAAGACAGCCCCAGGGGCAGCAATAACATCACGGGAGGTGGAAGGGATTGGGACAGGTTCGGCATCAGGGGCAGGGCCGGGGTCAGGGACAGGCAGAGGTGAGAGTCTGGGCTCCAGAAGCCAAGCAACTGGGCGGTGGCACTTCCTGGTCAGGCTCAAAGGTTCGGGGGGTGGGGAGGGGGCTCTCAGCGATCCCGGGCTCAGGCTTCTTGGTGGGTTTGGCAGCCACGGCATCAGGAGGTGGACTATCTACTGTAGGGCCCCCTCCCGGGAAGGAGGTTGATTGCTTCACACCAACGAGGGGTGCCCCGGTGGCTCGGGTCCCGGTCGCGTGGCACTGGCTGTCGCCTCAACAGGCTTGGCGGCCGTCACTGGGGTGCCAGCTGCGGCAGGGTTGGTGGAAGAGTCCAGGGGCTCCTCGGAGGCGGGAGCAGAAGTAATGGTTAGTGGGAGGGAGGATGGGGAAAGGGCGGCCGGAGTGAGGTCGCCCAGATTGAGGCCCGCTGGCAGAGGATCATCCTCCCCCTGGGTGATCAGGGTCAGACCCAGGGCCTCAATCTCCTCGTAAATGGAGGGGAGATCACTTTCCGCTTCCCTGGGGTTCTCTCCTCTGGCACCCGAAGTGGTGGTTGCTTCAGGGCTCACAGGGGCTTCTGATGGTACTGGAGAAGGAGGGGCTCCATCGGGGCTTCAGAAGGAAGGGACTGCCGTGGAGGGGCGATACTGCCTTCCGGTGCTGCCACGTCTTCCCCAGCTGGCACCAGTGGATGGAATACACCCGTGGGCAAGGTGGAAGGCTTCGCATCAGTGCCCCCCTTCCTTGTCTTCCAGGGGGCTTCTGCGTCAGTGGGAAGGAGCAGAGTTCAGCTCGAGCTTTCCGCTTGCCCCACTTCCCCTGTACTAGGGCCCAGCCCTCCATGGCATCATCTGGGGGTTAGCTAGCAGGGGTCGGGTCAGGGGCAACGGCTCAGGGACTTGGGGGGGGCAACGGTGGGGCAGCACGAGGGAGGGAAGATTCCGCCTGGGGCAGGCCCTCTCCCATGCCCAGCGGTATCCCTGCCGCACCCTGCTCCACAGGCCCCGCAAGATTGCATGCAGCGGAGGCAGGGCTCTCCCACTCATCTGGGCATAGTGGGGGAGGTTCCCCTTAGGCCCGAGTAGGAGCAGTGGTGGACTGGGAAGGAGGAGGGGTGTCTTCGGGCTCCGGGCAGCCAGGGGTGCCGGCGATGACAGGGCCGGCGCCCTGCTGGGACTCGGGGGTCCCGGATGCCCCTCCTTGCCGGGCCAAGGGGCAGTCCCTCTGGACGTGTCCCATGGCCCTGCAGAGGTAGCACCGGGCCTCCCCTATAGAATAGTGCACCCGGTAACGGGCCCCCTGGTAGGGGACTAGTAATGACCCCTCGAGCGCCTCTCCTTCGCACGCCACCGGCGGCAGTTGAAGCTGCACCTGCTGGCAGAACAAGATGACGTGACGGAGGGCGGGGTCTTTGCAGCCCAGTGGAAGAGGGCTGACAAGGGAGATGTGTTTCCCCAGGGTGGAAAGAGCAGGTAATAGGGCAGCACTGGGAAGAAAGGGAGGGACAGAGGTCAGGACCAGACAGACGCCCAGGTCCTCTAGCAGCTCTAGGGGGACGAACACGCCCCCCACCGTCAGGCCCTTCTCCACCGCCTCCTGGGCGGCCGCCTCGGATACCAAAAAGATGACCACCTTTCCATACATTTTGGAGGCCGCCTAAGTGGTGATTGGCTCCACCACACTTGCCAATGCCCACACATAGGTCTCCACGTGGGGCAAGGCGGGCACCAGGAGGCAACGGACGCCATGCTTCCTGGTCAAGGTCGGGAAGGGGCCCCGGCCGCTACAGATGGTAGCGGAGGCGGTGGGTGGGAGAGACGACGTAGCGGCAGATGGGGGGGCTGCTGCCGCCTGGGCATATGCCCTGGGGGCCGGGGGAAAGGCACCCACAGAGCTGGTGGAGAGAACAATGGGGAGGGAGGCGGGGCCATGGCAGTGGGGGCAGCCCCTGCCATGGAGGGATTGGTTTTTTTTGCAGGGTCCTTCCCCTTCTTTTTACCCTGGCCCTTTCCGCTGGCTGGGGTGGCTTGCCCAGAGTCGGAGTGGGGAAGAGACGTGGCATCAGCAGAGGTCACCCCAGTGTCCACCGCTGCCAGCGCCCCAACGGGGGCAGTAGCAGGTGGTTCGGCTGCGGCCGAGAAGGTAGAGGCTCGGGGGGGCAATGGGGCGGCAGGTGGGGGAAGGGCAGCGGAGTTTTCCAGAGGGGCCCCACTTGTCTTGTCCCCCGCCATCATAAGCAGGGAAGGAGGGGGAGACACCAGAAAGAGCAAGGGATAGGGGAATCAGGTCGACCACTCCTCCCCGCTAGGCTGCAGGCAGGGGAGGCGGGCGCCAAAGAGGGTGGGCTGGACAGGGTGGCAATCAAGGGCTAGGGGTCAATAACCAACACTGGGTGGAATTCCGGCTCCTCTAGCTGCACTGTACGTGGGGGGGGGATACAACAGCATGGGGGAGTGCAGTGTAGGGAGTTCAAACTAAAAATGGGGAGGGGCACAAGCACAGGGGAGGGGGCATGGGCACACGGAGCGAGGGGCTAAGCGGGCTGGAGGTAGAATGGGGAAACCAAGGGGCTAGCTTCAGAGGCTGGTGGGGGGGCAAAAAATCAAAAGCTGTAGAGGGAAACGGGTGGGGCAGGCAAACAAACTGAAGCTAGTAAGGGAGGCTTGGCCAAAGGGAGGGGCAAAAGGCTGCAAGGAGTGAATGGGGCAGGTAGCAAGGGGCAAAATTGTGGGGTGGGAAGTCCAAGGGGGGGCACGTGCGCCTATGTGCGCTTGCATGACAAAGTCTTGTTTGGGCTGGCTGCTGCTTCAGGCCCAAATGGTGGAAGTAGGGCATGGCAAGCCAAGCAAGCAGCTGAGTCCAGAGGCAGGAGCTGAAGGCAGATGGTAAACAGCCAGTGGGGGTGGTGGAGGGGGGACACAGATGGATTGGAGGGGCAGGCTCCACACCACACCCCCCCCCCATGTCCCCACAAACACAGTCAAGACCCCCACCACAAGAGCAATTTTCTGGAAACAATTAAGGCAGACAGGCTGATTAGAACAACTGCAGCCAATCAAGAAGCTGCCAGAATCGATTAAGACAGGCAGGCTAATCAGGGCACCTGGGTTTAAAAACGAGCTCACTTCAGTTTGTGGTGTGCGTGCGAGGAGCTGGGAGCAAGAGGTACAAGAAGCTGAGAGTGAGAAGACGTACTATTGGAAGACTGAGAAGTACAAGCATTATCAGACATCAGGAGGAAGGTCCTGTGGTGAGAATAAAGAAGGTGTTGGGAGGAGGCCATGGGGGAAGTAGCCCAGGGAGTTGTAGCTGTCACGCAGCTGTTCCAGGAGGCACTCTAGACAGCTGCAACCCACAGAGCCCTGGGCTGGAACCCGGAGTAGAGGGCAGGCCCGGGTTCCCCCCATCCCTCCAACTCCTTACTTCATATCAGAGGAGTTGAACTGAACTGGACTGTGGGTTCCACCAGAGAGGAAAGTCTCTGGCCTGTTCCCCGATCCACTAGGTGGATCAGCAGAGACTGCGCGGATTGTTCTTCCTTTCCCCATGTTGGCCAGTGATGAGGCTAACTGAGCGAACGGCAGATTTGAGCTACGAAAGTGGCCAAACTGAGGGCTGCCGTGACCCTCTGAGGCGAGCAAATCCGCCAATAAGTGCTGGACCCACCAAGGCAGAAGAGGAACTTTGTCACAATATATAGCTGGTCAAAACTACTAAATGAGGTAATGTTAGGCTTCAACAAGTATTTGGAGGGCTATAAACATAAACGTGAGCTGAATTATTTATATTAGCACCAAGTGATGTAACCAGAAGCTATGGTATGAAACCAATAATGAAAATTTCACCACCAAAATCCAACTGGTCTACAGAGAAGTTTTACAAAAGGAATTTTTTTTTTTAAACAAAGTATAATTGCTGGAAATATTTTGAATTCAGCTGGACACTACAGGTTAATGACTTCAGTGGGAGCTGAATCCTCTTCTTCCAGGGCTCAATTTGACCAAATGAACATCCTGCAGGAAATAATCCTGGCAAGTGTGCCGGATGACCAAATAGATCTTTTCTTCTTCTGTTTCAGTATAGATTCTTCTCTTGTGAAGCATCAAAAAAATGTAATTTTGAAGCAGTTTAACATGTTTTGCTAGTTAAGCTAGTCTTTCATATCCATGTTAAATTCTACCTCTGCAATATACATACTCCAAGAATTCACATGAAAATTGTTGGGGATAGCTAGAATTTCAGTGTAGAGACTTGTTCTGTTTGAGTGCTCATGTATGCGAAGAGGCAGTGATTGGATTTATATCTGAAATGTTAACAGAAAACCTTCATTCTCTAACATTAGAAATCAGTTTCTGCACAGCACCTTCTGCCCTACTGTAACTGAATAATACAAAACATGGGATCTGAAGAGGCACAGAGTGTATACAGATGATAGTAAAGAGTGACTGAAGTTTTAAAACTTTCAGTTGGCAAACATGAAAACAAGATAAACAGGTAAGATCAATTTCAGAGTAACAGCTGTGTTAGTCTGTATTCACAAAAAGAAAAGGAGTAGTTTTGGCACCTTAGAGACAAACCAATTTATTTGCGCATAAGCTTTCGTGAAGTGAACTGTAGCTCACGAAAGCTTATGCTCAAATAAATTGATTAGTCTCTAAGGTGCCACAAGTACTCCTTTTTCTTTTTAGGAAAGATCAGTGTTATTAGTACAACTGTAAATCTGTTAAGCTCTTGTTCAGCTGAGCAGTAACACACACATTAGTTACTAGTATGGAGGGTTCAAATCAATAAGCCAAATGGATGCAAAGATTAAATGTCAGTCACATACCAGTTCTGGTATGTCAATCGCTGAGATGTTTACATGCACTAGCCTGTCTTCTGACAAATTTTGTAATTTACTTATGGCTGGAGCCAACATTTAAGTTGAATAAAACTAAAGTTACTTAACTTCTCAGTCTAAGTACACAAATACCCTCTCAATAGTGTAACTGTTTATGTAGTTCAATATTTAATGACTTAAAGAAACCCACTTTGGTTACATAAAAAGGTTACACAAATTTAATCCATAGCAGATAGAACCCTGATCCTACAAATTCTTACTTCCTTGAATAAAGGTTATTTGTGTGAATAGTCCAAATGCCTTTAACTGAACAATCTGTGTAAAAGTTTTGCAGGATCAGAGTCTAAGTTATATGTATTTCAAGATCGGAAAAAAGTACCTGTCACAGAGAATCAAACTCTTTCAGGGCAAATTCTGCTCTGTTGTGCAGGCATGAACATAGAGTAACCCATGTAATGGGGTGGAATGAAATCCAGCATGTGCAGTTACTTGAAGATTATACTAATTTTGTTCATGTGAGCCCTCTAATTTTCACACCTAAAACAAAATTAAAAGTGTGTCTTACACACAGAAACTGACCAATGAGGTTGTCCTAAATGTATTGCCCCAAATTAAAAAACAGTGAGAAAACCAGAAGTACAACTGGGGCTAAACAACAAAATAAAAGAACAGTGAGACAAAAAGGTATCCTTTAAAAAGTGGAAGTTAAATCCTAGTGAGGAAAATAGAAAGGAGCATAAACTCTGTCAAATGAAGTGTAAAAATACAATCAGGAAGGCCAAAAAAGAATCTGAAGAACAGCTAGCCAAAGACTCAAAAAGCAATAGCAAAAATTGTTTTTAAGTCCATCAGAAGCAGGAAGCCTGCTAAACAACCAGTGGGGCCACTGGATGATCAAGATGCCAAAGGATTACTCAAGGACAATAAGGCCACTGCAGAGAAACTACATGAATTCTTCGCATCTGTCTTCACGGCTGAGAATGTGAGGGAGATTCCCAAACCTGAGCCATTCTTTTTAGGTGACAAATCTGAGGAACTGTCCCAGATTGAGGTGTCAGAGGAGAATTTAGAACAAATTGATTCAACAGTAATAAGTCACCAGAACCAGATGGTTTTCACCCAAGAGTTTTGAAGGAACTCAAATGTGAAATTGCAGAACTAACTGTAGTCTGTAACCTATCCATCAGCTTTTGTGCCAAATGACTGGAGGATAGCTTATGTGATGCCAACTTTTTTTAAAAGGGCTCCAGAGGAGATCTCAGCAATTACAAGCTGGTGACGTTGACTTCAGTAACGGGCAAGCTGGTTGAAACTAGTAAAGAACAAATATTGTCAGACCATATAGATTAATATAATTTGTTGGGGGAAGAGTCCACATGGTTTTTGTAAAGAGAAATCATGCCTCACCAATCTACTTGAATTCTTTGAGGGGGTCAACAAGCAGGTGGACAAGGGGGATCAGGGGATATAGTGTACTTAGATTTTCAGAAAGCCTTTGACAAGGTCCCTCACCAAAGGCTCTTAAGCAAAATAAGCAGTCATGGGATAAGACAAAAGATCCTCTCATGGATTGGTAACTGGTTAAAAGATAGGAAACAAAGGGTAGGAATAAATAGTTTTCAGAATGGAGAGAGGTAGATAGTGGTGTCACCCAGGGGTCTGTACTGGGACCAGTCCTCTTCAACATATTCATAAAATGATCTGGGAGAAAAAGGAGTTAACAGTGAGGCGGCAAAATCTGCAGATGAGTCAAAATTACTGAAGAGAGTTTAGTCCCAAGCAGACTGTGAAGAGCTACAAAGGGATCTCACAAAACTGGGTGACTGGGCAACAAAATGACAGATGAAATTCAATGTTGATAAATGCAAAGTAATGCACATTGGAAAACATAATCCCAACTGTACATATAAAATGATGGGATCTAAATTTGCTATTACCACTCAAGAAAGATCTTGCAGTCATTGTGGATAGTTCTCTGAAAACATCCACTCTACGTGCAGCAGCGGTCAAAAAAGCGAACAGAACGTTGGGAATCATTCAGAAAGGGATAGATCAGATAGAAAATATATTGCCTCTATATAAATCCATGGTATGCCCACATCTTGTATACTGCATGCAGATGTGGTTGCTCCATCTCAAAAAAGATATATTGGAATTGGAAAAGGTTCAGAAAAGGGCAACAAAAATTATTAGAGGTATGGAATGGCTTCCATATGAGGCGAGATTAATAAAACTGGGACTTTTCATCTTGGAAAAGAGATGACCAAGGAGGGATATGATAGAGGTCTATAAAATCATGACCAGTGTAGAGAGAGTGTTATTTACTCCTTTCCATAACACAAGAACTGGGTCACCAAATGACATTAAAAGCAACAGGTTTAAAACAAACAAAAGGAAGTATTTTTTCACAACATACACAGTCAACCTGTGGAATTCCTTGCTGGAAGATGTTGTGAAGGCCAAGACTATAACAGGGTTCAAGAAATAACTAGGTAAGTTCATGGAGGATAGGTCCATCAATGGCTATTAGCCAGTATGGGCAGAGATGGTGTCCCAAGCCTGTGTTTCCCAGAAGCTGGGAACGGGCAACAGCGGATGGATGGATCACTTAATAATTACCTGTACTTTTCATTCCCTCTGGGGCACCTGGCACTGGCCACTGTCAGAAGACAGGATACTAGGCTAGATGGACCTTTGGTCTGACCCAGTATGGCCATTCTTATGTTCCTACGGTTTCATGCAGGTGCGTGTACATACATACATACACACACACACACACACACACACACACAGAGTTTAACCTGTTTCTGAAATCTTCTCGCTACCATGTAATTTTAATTGATCAAGGTTTTCATAGTTTTTAAATGAAAATATATTGCTATTAAATTCTTCATATGTATCCCTTTTGTTTTGAAGTGTGATGATTAACATTATAAGAGAAGATTATCACTAACTACAGCCAACTAGCGCAAGTAGGGTCTATGCAAATACCCTTCCCCTCCTCCCATAAATTCTGGACCTGCAAGTCCTTGATTTCCATAGGTCTTTTTACAAACTCAGATCCTTAGCGATCCAATAACTCACTCCATTTCTGGCCTGCAAGAAAGGCTTGCAGTGGTCTTCATCCTACTGTTGAGCAAAGACTTCCACTTCTGCCAAGCGGTGTGGTGGCTTTGTGATGTGGATAAATATGTTGTCTTTGAGATGGCTAGATTCACGTCACATGTCTCATGAAGGCTAATGCAATTTAGATTGTGGACCAAACGGGGATTTCACAGAGTTACAGCGGGGAGAATCTAGATTTAAAAGTTCAGATTTTATTTAAGTGTGCTGAGGAAGCAGTAAAGTACAAGCTACTGAAAAGCACTACTAATTTAGAGTTATATCAACAAATGCTCTTTTTAACTTGAAAGTAGCCACATTAACCACATGACATTTAGTTGCATCTACCAGCTAGAGGTAACACACAAACTAATCAAATTTCAGTCTTCCCTCAAAGCCTCCGGTTCCGCTCAATCATACTCCTCCGAAATAAAGCACAGCAAGTAATAAACAGTTGCATCCATTGGTTCACAATGCATAATAAAATAGTTTACTTTTTATTTGGGGAAAGTAGCATGAAAATTACGCTTGAAACAAGATGTAAGAGAGATTTATCTAGTTATGTTTGAAACTAGTATAACCCAATTAAGAATCAACTGATGGGGTGTATAAACCCTGCACTGGAACTAAAGGGGTTAAGAAGCAATTCTAGGCCAGGACACACATGCAGAGCATGCTCCAGCTGAAAGTGAACCTTAAAAAGGGAGCCAGGCAGCTCAGAAGAGGCCTGATAGGGCAGGGAGAGAGACCTACCCCGAGAGTTCCTGAAGAATGGTGCAGCAGAAACCTTCTCCCAGAGAGAAAGAGCCCGCTTGCTCAGCCAAAAGAGCTGAAGGTTCCATTATTATCTTTTCTTTTATTATTTCGAGGCAAACTGTAAGACTTTGGCAAGAGAGTGGATGGTAGAAAGTAGCCCAGGGAAGCAAACTTAAGGGGTACATAGGTGGAGGAGGAGGAGGGCCCAGGCTCCCCTACTAACCTTCCTCATTAAGAAGGGCATGAAAACCCTCACTTCTAGCCTCTCCATGGGGTAAGGAAGGAAAGGGTAAAGACCTTTGGAAAGCTGCAACTGGAATGCAGACTCACAATAGTCAGACAGACAGACCCCCGTATCTGCCTTGGAACCATCACCTTTGGGAGAGGTGAAACTGATTGGTGACATGACCAAAGGATCAAATCACCACCCAACCAGACCGCCTCAGGTCGTGACAGCAGCCTGGGAGTAAGATTAGAGATGCAGCAAAATAGAGGCCAAACCCAGCCCCAACCACTAGGTTGCGAACCACTTGCGAACACCATCCATCAGGGAGAAAAAAAAAATAAATCTACATATTAGTGCTTTTTAGTTCAGCTGACCTCTTAATATTGGGATCAGACAACTCTGCTTTCAGAAACGTCAGCTTAAGAACAGATTGCGCCGGGGGGGGAGGGGGGGAGGGGTGGAATGCATTAAAACAAAAATACCTGTTTACAGAGTGTATTTGGGTGTCAGGTAGCCAATGGATAGAAGAAGAAAAAAAGCACAGCAAGAAATGGCTTTCCATCCAATTTATCTCTACAAACTTGGAATTTAACTGGGGTTTTCCTAAGAAACAGCTGCCAAGATATTTTCAAATTAGGCAGAGTTCCTCAAACATTTCTTCAGATGGGTTATTTTACCTAATAAACTAATACTATTAACAATAATTCCTTAGGATCATACATGCTAGGATCTCAGCATGCTTTTTAAACCATTAAAAGATACATAATGCTCTTATGAGGTGGGCAACAACTGTCCCTTTCCAAAGGGAGTGGAAGGAGGTATGCAGAAATTAAAATAACTTGCCCATTAATACTGATACACAGCCAATAATACAATCCATATTTCTAGGCCCCTAATCCTTAAAAAAAAGTTTCCAACACATTTCCTGCTGAATGACTAACTGAAGATGACTTTCCTCAGTAGCTATACTATTAAATTCTAAGATAGAATATTATTAATGGTTAAAAATCACCAACAGAAACGAAGCTACAAATAAAATGCAAAAACACCAGTGTTAGATCAGCAGAAGCCATCTACTTGCTCTGCTGGGGGGGGAAGAGCACGGGGGTCATGTCTTAGTACCCTTTTAGAAAGAAGATTTAAATTACCATGAGGAATTAAAAATACAGCTAGCAGGATTTTTCCCCCTCCCTTAAGGTGTGCAGCATATAGAAATGTCAAGTGCCTTGATACAAGGCATTTTTTGCTGTATGTCACAGAACTGATGGGAACCTAGATTTAAAATGGCCACAGAAAAGCAAATCACTGGTTTCTAAGATCACATTGTATCAGCTCTAATGCTGTGCAGCAGCACTAAATACAATGCACATATGCAAGTGCTGTAGCAGATTCTTGAAAGATATACAGCAATGCATCAGATTAGAATCTGTCCAAATAACTTGTTTTCTTCAGTCATCATTTCTCACATCATTTCTCCTATAAAAATGGTAGATGTTCAGAAAATGTCTATGATTTGTACCTGATCATTTTCCAAAACTGCCTGAAGGCTTGCATTCATAAGACAGGAAGATTTATTGCCAACCAACATGCCATCCTAAATTGGAATTATTTCTATAACACAATTTTCCAGTATCAGAAAAATAAAAATTTCTAAACGTGTGTGAATGGTTTAATGGAATAGAAGTTATTGACAGTGGTGCTAAATTTCAGCTGCTAGTGAAAAAATTTGGATAAGTTAGAAAGTTCATAACAGGTCAAAGCTAATCACATCAGAAGAGTCTATTTCTGTTTATCCGTTCTAAAAAGTATGTTTATAGACAGACTTATGAACACTTGTCCTTAACAGACCATTTTTTCCCCCCCAAGCATCCCTCTTAATTGGCTTCTGCAGTAGATCTACTGGGGCACACTAGATGAAAGCAAGAGGAACAAAGTCAGAAATCAAAGCAGAACATCTTTTCTCCTATAATTTGAGGACCTGGCTGTCTATAAAAAGTGGATCTTCCTTAACTAGCCATTGTTAAATAAGTTAGCCAAGCAAAGAACATAATTGTTACATTAAAATGCTTTTATAAAACAACAAAATTAAATTGTTTTTGACAAAAGTATTACTATTTTGACTGTTTAAAAAGAGGCATTACAAAAAGAGACAAGGATTAAGTTGAACTGTATTTCTATATAGCTATTTTTATGGAGCTTGCTTTAATTACCTTCATATTCTAACACGTCAATGAATTAAGCTTCAGAACATGCTTATGAATTAAGTGTTATCCACATTTTTACAGAGGAAGAAATGGAGAGGGGGGTATGACGAAGGTCACTATTCAACAACAAGCTCCAGATGAGAGGATGGCAAGCTCACAGGAAGTCCAATGGACTTCATGCAGGTGGATGGCTATTGGAGCCAGCTGCCGGATCAGGGCCTACAGATAACTTCAAAGTCACACAGAAAATCTTGTGGCAAACCCAATAAGAAAACCTAGATTAGGGGTCTCAAACACACGGCCCCCGCGGAGTTATTTCCTGCGGCCCTCCATAGGCGCAGACTCCACTGACAGCCAACCCCCGCCCTGAGTGTGCTGCGTCCCCGCTCCTCCGCTTACCTCCCAGCATTTTCTGCCACCAAATAGCTGTTTGGCAGCGCTTAGGACTTTCCAGGAGGGAGGGGGGAGGAGTGGGGATGTGCTGCACTCAGGGGAGGAGACGGAGAAGAGGTGGGGCTGGGACAGGGATATGGGGAAGGGGTTGGAATGGAGGCAGGGCCTCATGGAAGGGGTGGAGTGGGGGTGGGGCCCTGGGCAGAGGGAGGGCTTCAACTGAAGTAATTCTAAAAGTAAATGCGTGTTTTGTCATGAGTGAGGTGCATTACTGAGTGTTTATATTTTATTAAAACCCCTCTTTGCATTACAGTTTTTAAAAAGTTAATACATTGACTTTTAATAGCATACTATATTACTCTTCATTTTTTTCATTTTTGACTATACTTTTCTATCGTTGAATGAAAAGTATTCAGTGATGCGGCCCTCGGGCCAAGGTACTAGTCCTCATGTAAGCCGAGTTTGAGATCCCCTGACCTAGACCATCTGTCAATCCTGTTTTTAAACTCCCACACAACACATATGATTCACGTAGCAGTATTTTTCTGTTTTATATGTTGTGAATTGTTCAAGAGTTTTTGAAGCTGAGTTTCCTCGGCTTATAATCAAAACATTAGCTGAAAAATTATATGAGGTAGCTGTACATAAAATCCCTCAAAGTAATTGTTCTACAACAGTATACAAAAAAGGCTACTGTACACACAAGGCTATCCTCTCCTATAAGAGGACTGGCCAAAATAAAAAGTGTATCCATTTGTTAACTTAAGGACTATGCATAAGGCTCCATGTTTGTTATGGAGGTCATGGATTTCGTGACTTTCCGTGACTCCTGCAGCAGCTGGTGTGCCTGGTCTGGGGGCCACCTGAGCAGCTCAGGCAGCCCCTGGGCCAGTCGCACCAGCTGCTGCTGGGGAAGTCTTGCCCCCACCCCCCTGCAGGAAGAGTTTGGGTGTGGGGGGCTCAGGGCTGTGGACTAGGGTGTGGGGTGGTGCTTACCTAGGGCAGGCTCCCCGGAAGGGCTACAGGAACTCCCCTCCCTCAGCTCCTACCTCCACATGCTGCCTTTGCCAGCAGGCAGCCACCCCCACAGCTCTAATTGGCCACGGTTCCCAGACAATGGGAGCTGCAGAACTAGGGCTTGGGGCAAAGCAGAGGCAGCACGTGGAGCTCAGGAGACTGGTAGGGAGCCTGCCCCAGCCCCGCCAACCTTCCCCACAGCACCCACGGTGCCCCCTGGGCTGTCCCCCCGAGTTGACTCCCCGTCTCCCAAGTTTTAGTCATAGGTATATAGTAAAAGTTATGGACAAGTCACAGGCTGTGAATTTGTGTTTACTGCCCATGACTTTTACTAAAAATACCCGTGACTAAAACGTAGCCTTAACTATGCCTAATTACCAGGATGAAATACACTAATGCCACCAAAAGCCTTGGTTTTGCACTGACCAAACCACACTCCCCATTAATGCTGCCTCCCACCACACAGACACCACATTTAAAAAAAAAAAAGTCAATTAATGCCAGGCCATCCCTGAATAAGACATTGTTGGGGGACAAGAAAATAGATGGCAGTAAGTGCTGCCAACTCCATTACATTTATGCTGGCTCTTCCCACAGAGGGCTCTACTGCATGGCAGGAGTGCCACTCCCCCCAGCACACCCCAAAATGGAGAACTTTGTGGGGTAATGAAGTTTACCCTCTCCTGGACCAGATCCCAGCCCACCGAAACAACAAGGAACAATTAGGCTCCACCAAGCAGATGGACTGCTGGAGTTGGCCCCATGCCTGCCACCTCAGAGGGAAATAAGTGTGGTGGTGGCCCTGGCCCCAGACCCAAGAACACTCTGCTGGGATGGCAAAAACCCTCAACCCCAAAAATACCCCTTTTGGTGGGTGCCAGGATACAACAGCAGAGACCTTACACATACACGGGACTCTCTTCTGCAGCAACGGAGTCCAGCATAACCTCCCTCTGCAGAGGAAACAGCTCCCACAGCACTCAAACAAGAGCAGCTGAACTCTTCCCCTCCACCCATGCGAACAGTCTCTCTGGAGCCTATGACTTCTGTTTACACCATTCACAACTGGAAGGTTGCCTTTGCAACTATGAGGACCATAAACTTACAGCTAGAAGCTTAGATTCTGCAGAAGCTGACAGCACTCATCCATGAAAGAGTCTTACTCACCCAGGGAGAGTTATTGATTTTTCTAACCATGGTTGCACAGAGTCACTGACTAAAACACAAAACACCAGTCAGTTTGTTTGTTTTTTTTGTCATCAGTAGGAAGGTCATCATAAACATATTCAAACCAAGTCATAAAACCAATACAAGGCTTAGATTAGGCTAGTATGGCCCAGCTGCACCTTTCTCAAACTTTTTAGTGTACCTCTAGTTCTTCAGAGTTGAAAAATGTGTATAACCAATCCAGAGATGTCCAAGTCCACTGAAAGCCTACAACAGCAGCTCTGAGAGGCATAAGTGGCCCCTTCCATCTCACTGAGATGTTAACTGATACCCAGAAACGATGATCTGAATGTCAATTTTGTTAACCATTTTATTAATCATTTAAAAAGGGAGGATCACAGATTTGCACAACTGGTCTCATTTGGGTGGCCTAAGTGGGTGGTGTTTGGGAGATATCGTTACCGCTTCTTTCCCTCTCCACCCCTCCCCGCCAAAAAATATCAACAGTGAAGCCCAAGGAGGCTAGGAGGGCCCATGGGCATATTCAAACCTCAATCAACCCCAGCAACAACCAAAAACTCAAGGAGCCCAGCAGAGGTCAGAGCACTCCAGATTTGTATGTCTGCATGTTCTACTGTGATCAGTTTCTCATTCCGCAAATTCATGTGGGCAGAGCTTATTTTGCAGGTGGAGAATTGTTTCTTTCTCTCCCCCCCTCCCCCCAAACACTGCCTACCATTAATTTTCACACTGAAAATGCTCATCTATACTGAAAAAGGTAAGTCCAGGACTGCAACATTGTCACTGGAACACCACAAAGCAAGCAAATAGCTCCAGGTATAACTGCAGTTAACATTACCTTCCAATATATTGAACTTCCACAAATCAAGAGCGCTGAAATGCTTTGACTGGGCTCTATACCTCATCAACATTTGCAGTCTGAAGTCAATGGGACTTGTGCTCCTAAGTCACTTGGTCACCTCTGAAAAATCCAACCATTAGGTGCCAAAATATAGGCTTCAGAGACTAGCTTTAGGTTTTTACTTTTCAAAAAATTTGGCTGATATGTATAAAAAAAGTGACTATAACTTCAATGTTTTCAAAATCCAAATAACTTTTCCTTGTTAACACTGAAGCAATATTGTTTTGAAGTGACAGAGGCTTTGCATCTAAGAAAAGGTTTTAATAAAAATGCAATTTTAGCTCTTGACGCTGCATACACGTATACACATGGGTTTTCCTATTGGAGGAAATGGGACTATTCATGTGAGTAAGGTTATATAACTGTTTTAAGACTCAGATCCTGCAATATTTATTTTTAAATTTTTACTAAGCTATTCTATGCAAAAAAAAATTAAGGAAGAGTAAGACACCCCACCGGTAGTGACATTAAAAAATTCCACAGCATTTAAAATTTACTGTTATAAATTTTAATCTATATTTGCAGTATGTCAGGAGCCTGGTATTGTACCCTGGTCCGTCAGTTTCCTAGATGGCGTCCCTAGCTACCACACCACAATGGCACTCCGACATTGTCCCCATCAGAGAGCCTTAGAGCTTAAGGCCTGCAGCATCACAGTAGCCACTCCCCAGGTCTCTGACTGGCTGAGCAGTCAGCGTCCTCCTTGGATACCTAATGCAGAAACCAACAGGAAGAAGCAGCTGTCTGAACAACAGGCCATTGCCTGCTGGTCGCTGCCTAGACCGCCTTGCCTTTTTACCTTTGCATAACTATACCTTGCCACCCTTGTGCTTTGCCTGACCCTGCCCAGCCCACCCTCACCTCCCTAATCCACTGACCCAGTCCCATAAAATGGCTCTACTGGCTACTGACCCCTGCAAGAACTCCCACCTGGCCCAGACTGACTCTGATACTGACTGACCTCCTGATTAACAGACCACCCGTGCACACTTGAGTTCAGCTCTAGACTGCCCCTAATCCACTCCAGCCACCAGGCATTACAGCAATAGTACAGCTTCTCAAGTTAGTTTATAAAATCTCAACCCAATTTAAAATAAAATTGGTAATCATACTGATTCCTTCTGGCTACCAGCAGTTTACAGGTGAAGTTTTTTTGCACCCTAACTGGTTACTGCCCTGGAAATACCCTGGCATCTTGTAAACGTGCTCTGACTCAAAGTATCACCAATCTCAAAATTCTGCAACTGAAATCTTGTGAATTCTTCTTACAATGCACAAGGCAGAACAGAATCCATCTCACTCACCCACAGTTAGGCTAGTACTCATTTTTGCATTCCTTACACAGCACCAGCATATTATTCATGCTCAGGAGTCCCAGTGCCAAAGAGCTCAAAATTGGCATTGCAGTTAAGTTGCCAAGAAAGGGTTTTCTAAACCACTTGACTTCCAAACTCTCTCAGGAAGAAAGATTCTCTACTGCAATTTTGAGATATCAAATTAGGAAACTTTGCTTGATCAGCAGTTGATTTATACTCAAAGGATCTTAAACATAAAGGGAGGAAATCAGTCAAGAAAAAAAAAAAAAAGGCAGAAAACAGTTCCTAGTTTTTCCACCACATGTTGTAGAACTGTGTTCCTGTAATATCAAGGAACAATGGGATGTATAGACAGTTGGAATCGCATAAGCATCAACAAATCCCAAATGTACTATGATGAGCAAACATTAACCAAACAGGGCAGCTGAAAAGAACTATTTAATAAAATTAAGGCTGCTCTTGGGGGATGAGGGGAGGGGAAACCAGCTTTGTGAAACTAGACGAGAGACTAAAAAAGAAACTTCATTTTGGTTACTAAGGTAGAACCCGCTGCGTTTAACATATAGAAATAATCTAGACAGAACGAACACTTGTAAACTAGTTACATTTGCTAATGAAACAAAATTTATGCTGTCAGAGAGCAAAATAGGGAAATCCCTAAAACTTTTCAATTTATAGGGCAACTGGGATGATGCCTGGTGCCCTGCATAAAATCAGAGTTTGCAGAAAGGCTGAAGAGAAGTGAATATGAACAAAAAAACCTATTATCCAAGTTTAACTCACTGCTGTCAGTGGCAATACAAACTTCCTTTAAAACAGGAGCACATTATGACGACTTTTCTTTTTGAAGCAGCATTATTTTCAGAAGATTAAGTAAAAGGACTTCCTTATAAATTGAAGCGCCAGTGCCTGATATTCTATAGTTTCCCCCAGTCAACAAAGAGGACAATCCATCTGTGGTTGGTGGGTATGATGCAGGAGAACAAAAACTTGGCTTTCCAGGATGCAATTTCTGCTCAGCAACAGCATGTCAGTATAGGAGAAGAGTTCTTGAAGCTCTAGAACCAGACTGCAATGACAAGTGTACGGGAAAAGACACTGGCTAGATTCTAGTGGTATGAGAACTAGGGTCTTCACCATCAGCAACGAGAAGAGAAGAGAAGAGTAGCAGCTCTGGAAAAAAACACCTTCCTACCCCACATCCAAATGCTAAACTGGCTAAGAAAGTGAAGTCCAAAGAGACAGTATTATCTAGGAAGACTTACAAATGAAGCGTCAGCTCAACAGAGCTCATGCATGAAGACTTCTCTCTTACATACTGTTCTGGCAGAGTCCCTCACTGGTCCAGACTGCACCCTGGTACGTCACACCAGGATGATAGCATATATGGAGAAGATTTCTTTCCTTCACATGAGCCCTCAAAAAAAAGATGAAGAAAGGAGGATTTGTAAGAGACATTAAAGCTAAGTCTTCAAAGCTCAGGCAACCAGAGAATGCCAGAACACCTTCTTCGGACTTTTGTGATTCAGACGAGAGTTAAGAAGGGAGATCCCTTATCATATATATAAAAATAAAACCATCTTGGAGGAGAAAACCATGGGAAGTGTAGAGGACTACCTTGTTTTTTTGGAAGATTAAACTAGGCTGCCAACTCCCTAATGCATCAGGCCGAAGTGATGGCCACCAAAACCCGTAAGTGCTGGCTTCCTCTGGGCCCAGGAAGTGCTCAGCCCCCTGCTCTGCCCCCCATCCCTTCCCCCAAGACCTCACCACACCTCTTCCCACCCAGTTCAGCCCCCTCCTCCAAGAGTGCCCCATTCCCACTCCTTCCCTCTCCCCCAGAGCCTCCTGCACGCCATAAAACAACTGATTGCAGCGGGAGGTGCTGGGAGAGGGGAGAAGGTGCTGATCGGCATGGCAGCTGACTGGTGGGAGGCACGGTGGGGGGGGCAGGAGGCGGGAGTTGGCTGCTAGTGAGTGCTAAGCAGGGCTGGAGCACCCACTGAGTTGGTGCCTATGCCAAAACCACCACCGCTTTCCATGAAGAGAGATTAAGATCCGATTCAGTATCTAGAAAAGCATTAGAAAAAAGAACTGCAGGAACCAGATTAGAGGATTCATGGAGGGATACAAGGATTTTAGTGGGTTTAGGAAGAATGCCACCTCCTGGTCACAAGATTTCTCGAGAGGCCATTTACTGAACCCCTCAGAATTCTTGGCATGAAGGCCTTGAGGTAACTAGCAGTCCTCTTCTTGAGCCCACACTGATAGAGATCAAGGAAAAAGAAAAAGTTTCTCTGTCCCTATCCCTAGGGACATGAACCAGATCAAGCAGTATGTTAAAGACAGACTTCTTGTGGCAGTAGAGGAGGAATTTGTACAATCTTTGAAACTCCCTGGGATTTTAAGGACTAGTCAAGAGTCAGGCCCTGAGCATGCAGAATGTAGAGAAAAGGGTTCAGCACTGGACCTGGATTCAGGAGGCTATTTTTCCCCTCCCCCCCAGCTCCAACCACCTCTCCCCAATCAAGTGGAGCAGGTCCAGGAAGTAGAGTCACTCTGCTTACCAGCACCAAGAAGCACCCTCCTCTTTTCATAAAATCATAGAATCGTGGGACTGGAAGGGACACTGAGAGGCCATCTAATCCAGTCCCCTGCACTCATGGCAGGACTAAGTATTATCTAGACCATCCCTAACAGGGGTTTGTCTAACCTGCTCTTAAAAATCTCCAGTGATGGAGATTCCACAACCCCACTAGGCTATTTATTCCCGTGCTTAATCACTGACAGTTAGGAAGTTTTTCCTAATATCCCACCTAAACCTCCCTTGCTTCAATTTAAGCCCATTGCTTCTTGTCCTATCTTCAGAGGTTAAGAACAATTTTTTCTCCCTCCTCCCTATAACACCCTTTAAGTACTTGAAAACTATCATGTTCCTCTCAGTCTTCTCTTCTCCACACTAACCAAACACAAATTTTTTCAATCTTCTCTCCTAGGTCTTGTTTTCTAGACTTCTAATCATTTTTGCTGCTGTCCTCTGGACTTTCTCCAATTTGTCCACATCTTTCCTGAAATGTGGCACCCAGAACTGGACACAATACTCCAGTTGAGGCCTAACCAGTGTGGAGTAGAGTGGAAAAATTATTTCTCATATCTCGTGGTTCTTTAAGATTTTCTGGAGGAGCAAAATGGTTTGAAAGGAAGGCCTAACATCGCTTGTTTAACCAGCTGATCATGAACACATTCCAGGCCAGAGCTCCCTAGGTTTGATATCTGTTGCGGGGACTGGGGAACCTGATAGTTCTGGGGGAGATTGCAAATAGGTTACATTATAGTGACCTAGTCTGCTGATACCCACTGGAAAACTGCCCTGTAGAGTTTACATTTGCCTGGATAGATGAGCTAATGGCCATAACTATTAAATTGGCTGGACACATGAAGAGCCTTCAGAGATCCAGATTTCTCCTCTTCTTAATGCAAAAGCAGGACAGACTTACTCATGAGGCACCAGTTCTTGGTTCACGTAGGCTATCATTGATGAGTTCTCCAACTTGATCATGATTTACTGGACTGGATGGTATTTCAGAGAAACCAGAGCAAGCCTGACAGCCCTAACTTCTAGTACACTGCCTCTCCCTGGGAGAACTAAACTTTCTGAACATACCCCAAGGGGGAAAATGAACATCATACCCACTGGCATCTATGTGGAGGGGAGGAAATCCTTCAATGAGGACTTGACTCAGAGAAATTGACCCATTCATTCAGGTCAGAGAGGACCTCCCTGACAGGAGGGCCTCCAGTTTGAATTCCAGGAGATTCCCAGTAGGTGAAAGACTAAACACATACCAGCTATTGGCAGGCTGGCCACCAGGGTCACCTGTAAGGATATGCAGCTCCTGATGGATACCTCTGTAAGATTAAAAGCTGGAGTTGGTTTCAGGCCTTGAGGAGAGAGCTCTTTATCTACTACGACTCCAAAATGGGGTGAGGGAGCTTTTCGCCTGGTTCACAACAAGCCCAGAGTTTCATATGTGAGGAGGTATCCATCTGGATGCTGCCTATTTAGCACCTTTGGACACAAATCCCTGAAAGAGGCCAGACATAAGGCATTAAATAGACAGTTTGTCTGAGAGCAGCAGCTAATTACCATCACCATTTTGTTGGACACTCCAGGGGTCAGAGTCCATCCTTAACTGATGTATTTAATAATTGGATCAGTAACGACAGGACTAGGCTCAGCCTCATTCCCTAGATCATTCACAAACATGAAAGTACCTTGAGAAGACCCACAGGCCTGTTTGGTCCAAGGAATTGGCAAGATGGCTCCTAGTGGAGGGTTTTGGCCACTGCGGTTCTGGTTTGACAAAGGGCAGAAGCAAGGGTAAGAAACTCCATTAAGTAGTTTGCAAGAACAACTTCGAAGACTCAGGAAATTCTAGAACAGGGGTGGCCAACCGGAGCATGAGAAGGAGCCAGACTTCACCAATGTACGTTGCCAAAGAGCCACAGTAATACATCAAGAGCCCTCGCATCAGCTCTCACCCACTGGCAGCCCCGCCAATCAGCGCCCCCCCGCAACTCCTGTTCAGCTGTTTCATGGCATGCAGGAGGCTCTGGAGCGAGGGCATGGCATGGCAGGCTCAAGGGAGGGGAAAGGAAGGAGTGTAGTCGGGGCAGGACCTGTGGCAGAGCCACGGGTTGAGCAGTGAGTACTCCCCGGCACATTGGAAAGGCACCAGATCTTGCCTATACAAGGCATACAAGGAGTCGGTGCCTATACAAGGAGCCACACATTAATTTCTAAAGAGCTGCATGTGGCTCCAGAGCCACAGGTTGGCCACCCCTGTTCTAGAACAACCATGCAGACAACAAGAAATCCTTCCTCTTGGCACCTCTGACTCAGGAGGATCAGAGGGAAAGAAAGAAATCGTATTACACCCTCTTTAAATTAAGGCTCAGGCTTGAAGTTGGTTCCTAGAACTTGTTAGTGTTAAACTTGTGCCTGACTACAAGCCAGCACAGAGAGAGAGAAATAGGCTTATTCCTCTGGAATGAGGAAGATGGAGAGGTGACTATTTGCTCTTGTTTTTAAAACTGCTGGAGTAAAGAGATTTTTGCGTCTGAAAAACTTTTATAAACAAACGTTTGGGTCACCCCTGAATATTTTTCGGCCACTGAAGGAAGAGAATATATTCTCTCCTCAGAAATGCATCCAGATGGGGTTGGAACCAAGGAAGCTAGGATGTTGTCTGTTAGTTGATTGGAGTCCTGGAATATGTGGCTGAGGTTCTTCACTAGCAGAAGACATACGGAGAGTTGCCTACAGACTAACTCTGTGAGTGGGGCAGGTGGTCCTGGATAATTTAATGTCAGCTATGGTAGGTCACTAGGCAAACAGACAACAGTGGGTGTCAAACACTGCCCTAATTATGGAACAAGTACAGTGGGCAGAAGCAGGAGAGACAGCTTCCTTTCTGCCTGGCTTTCTGTTTCTGCTGTCCAGCATATCTGGAGGCCAGATGGGTAAGGTGGAGCAATTAGCAAAACCTTTAGCCAACAGGCTCCAGCTGCCTTTCCACAGGGAAGAAGCAGAGAGGGGAGGAGCCTGGAAGAGGGGGCTGGGTGCCAGAATCTTCTCTATACATTGGCTCCCTGCCTGACAGACAGAAGGAGGAACACCCAGTGTCTGCACTGGCAGAAGCAGCATCCCAGACAATTGAAATTCAACCCATGCCAAGTTATAATTTGAAAAGCAAGTAAGGTCTTCATAGGCCAGTAAAAACATTAAATAGGAGTTCAAAGTATGAAAAATTAATAAAACAGCTTGTTTTTGCAATAAGATCAATTTGTAGGGACAAAATGAAAGTGAAAAAGAAAAACCATACAAAGAATGACTCTTGGCATAAAAATCTAAGCAGAGAACTATTACTCAACTGTGGGTTTTTGTTTTTTAAAAGGCATTCAAGAGGCCTAAGAAAATATTAAAAATGAATACATATCAAATGCAATATATTGTCTCTTCTGATTCACCCAGAACATAGGAAAGCCCAATAGCTATACCTGTGCTATAGACACCCATTATCTGTCACAAACCACTGCACATCCATGTCTACACCGAGTAAGCTCTTGCAAATGATCAACCCACATGCCTTCTTTTAAAACAGCCCCTCTTTATTAGTATGTGGGGGGCGAGGGAGAGAAGGTAAGTGTAAGCGACCACACTAGTCCCAAAATAGTTATCTGTGATGCTCTTTAGACGCTCAATTCATATAGCTCTAATCACACTTTCTGCCATCCAGCCCAGAAAGCTTATTGTTGACAACCTAGGGAACATTACTAATGGAATATGTTTTGCCTATGGGCCAGGTGCATCCATCCCCTCATGCAGATGGAGAGGAGCAAAAGGATATGGAAAAATAAGTGGCTCCATTGCACATTTCTCTTCCCATACTGCTGGGGGCCCTTGGAAGCCCCTCCATGTAAGTAGTACAGTCAGAAGAACATAAGAGCTGCCATGCCAGGTCAGACCACAGTCCATTTTGCCCAGTATCCGGTCTCCAACAGTGGCCATACCACAGCTTCAGTGGGAGTGTACAGAACAGAGCAATTATGGAGCAATCCAGCCCTGTCTTCCAGTAGTCAGAGGTTGAGGGTCACCCCAAGCATGGGGCTACGTCCCTCACAATCTTAGTTAATAGTCATGTATAGACCTATCCTCCATGAATTTACCCAATTCTTTTGGGAACCCAGTTATACTTTGGCCACCACAATATCCTATGGCAATGAGTTCCACAGGCTAGCTGTGCATTTTGTGAATAAGTACTTCCTCTTATTTGTATTAAATCTGCTGCCTCTTTATTTCATTTGGCAATGGCAGGTTTTTGTATTGTGTGAAAGGGTTAATATCACTTCTTTATACATTTTCTCCACACCATTCATGATTTTATAGAGCTCTATCATATTTCCCTTTAGTCAGTTCTTTTCTAAGCTTATCAGCCTAAATCTTTTTAGTCTGTCTTCATATGGAAGCTGTTCCACACCCTTGACCATCTTTTTCCACTACTCTGGAACTCTACAGGAAGCGGAGCTGACATTTAAACACATGGTCCCCTCTGGACTCATGCACATTTTCTACGGAAAATACATATGGTAGTTAAAACTTGCAGAAACAGCATTAACTCTACTCTGTGGTGTCTATTCCCACTGGAGCAGGGAGGTAATGCACAGCTATGGTGGAGTACCAATGGACTATACCACTCCTAACATAACCCTGATGCCCGAAGAAAATGGATCCAGACAGCTTCATGGAAAAGGCTAACCCAGGATCCACACAGCAGTGCTCTAACATCTCTCTGGACCCTTGGGATCTGCATGCAGCACATCTCATCTGTGAGTTCACACCCCACCCCTCCACCACCAACATTTAAAGGGAATTTGCAATTCCTGTTTTGCAACGCAAACTTCAGGAGTTCCCACCGCATTATTTTGTTTATTACAGCAGCACCTAGAAGCCCCAACTGAGATCAGGCCCCCACTGTGGCGAACACTATATAAACACAATGAGACAGTACCTCACAATGGGTTCCCTCCAAGCGCCGCTGCCACACACACACACCCCCCCCCGAGGGGAATATCAAGGTCTGCATTTGTTCCCACCAGTGTGAAAGCTCAGTTTGCTTCAACCAACCTTTTGAATAGATGCATAGATTTCCATGATGTACACTCACACAGCATCTCATTTATCCACTGTGATGTGTTACTACTTGTATTAGTAAGTACAACTTGTATAAGCAAGGGTTTACAAGACCAGAGTAAATGTCCATAAAACACTGAGTTCTGGAATTCAAAGATGCTATTCTAATCATCATTTCTACAGAAGGGGCAACATGAATGGTCATGACCAATCTTCTGACAAACTTTCTTTTTCTCCAGTATAAGAAATCATACTTTAGTAAGGAGTATATACTACCAGATTTAGATCAAAAAAGAGGGGCCTTTAAAATATACTAGCCCTATCAAAGTCTAGCTTTCAATGCAAAAGGCCAGGTGGCTACATTCTGGTAAATCAAATTCAAGGGATAATCTTGGGACACACCCTTGTACAACCATTCTGTGAACTATTTCTACTTGCACCACATTTTTCCCTTCAGTACTAACCTGTTCACTCATGGAAAGTAAATGCAGCAGTAAGATGAATAATATAAGCCATTATTTTAAAATAAAGTCATGAAACTGGTAGTTACACACAGGATATTGCCACATTAAACTATATTGTAAGAATTCACATATCAACTATAATGGGGCCAGATCCTCAGCTGCTACTTCAGCCCAGCTCTGTAATCTGAGTGGAGCTATACAGGTTTCCAGAAGCTGCTGTAAAAACTTTGAGTAAAATCTAAGCAGCATAAATTAGCAGTACGTCTTTATACCTGAATTTACTTCATATAACGAAAGCTCAATTCTTGTAACAACACTTGACATCAGAGGACTGATTTGTTGGACAAATGTTCAAAAAATCAAATTTAGAGATATATCAGTGTTTCTTAGTAGTACAATAAAGGCTAACTTTTCGAGGACTGTGACCTATTTGACCATTTGCTTGCCCTGAACGCGGAGTCACTATCCCTATATTACCAGTGGAGATTTCCTCCTGAGAACACGGATCATGAAGATCTGATGTATTAATGTGTTTTTGTTTGCTTCAAATGATTCACTTCAGTGTAGAATACTGGAATTACAGCAAGAATTCCTAAAGGTACTTGTAATGATGAAGTTCCGAGTGGTTTGCATAATTAAACCTATACAGTGTATGAATATAGCAATCATCATATGGTAAGCAATACTCCTGAATTCCTATTCCAATTCTAGGGCCTGATACGCCATGTACTTTTCATACCCATTTATTTCAGTGAGACTGCTCATGTAACTTTGCTTGAGCACCCCCATATACTTATTTAATTAATTCTGCAGGCTCAAGCTTCTAGTCAGTGTCACTTTGCCATTAGCTCCATAGCCGAATTGCTTCTGTACAACAATGTAGGACAAGACACAGGCTAGGCTGAGAGAAGAAAGGAAAGGAAGAAATCAGTGTGAAAACTGCTAAAAGGAGGATTGATGGAGATGCCGTTTGCAGCTCCCATAATTGTCAAAAGAAATGTGTATGTTATGCAAAATCAGAATTGAGCACTACCAAAATGCATCTGAAGTTCAAAAGCCACTCTGCAATTAATCCATTAAAAAAGCCACTGAGATGAATAATTCAAGCAGAGTGGGATACCAGATGGCAGAGTAGGAAAATTTCTAGTGAAGTTTCAAAAAGCACACCACAACCTCTAAGTAAGGAATGACCAAGGGTTCCCTTTAGGTATTTTTTATGCCACTGATTCTCTCTCTCTCTCTCTCTCTCTCTCATCTCATCCTTTAAAATCTTGGGATGAAAACACAGGGATAAGTTTTAGAAAGAAGCTAGAGCCATTAAACACCTCTGCTGGAAGTGTAAGGCCCACCTGGTAACGAAGCAGATGTATGATGGTCAAGAGGAATAAAATCGGCTGAGGACATTCTTCAGGACACAGAGCCACAAAAGATCCCATGGTAGAAGGAAGAGGAAGCAACACATTTATCTGCCATCTTTAGTTCAGTTCCTAGAATGCATGTATTATTAACTCCAGCTCATAATAACCACAGTTCTAAGGCTGAGAATAACTAAAAAAAGTCTTTTTTTTAAAAAAGGACTTAAGACTACATTAGAAATGTATTAACAATAGATCTATTAATTAGTAGTAATATAGTTGTGAAACAAATTGTGTCTGATCCATGCATTATAGTACAAAACTATACACACGAAGTAGTGAACTGCTTGAATTTTACTGATTTTTATGCCAGGATTCTAGCAACATCATAACATTACTTTATCAAGCTGGTGGAAGAGGTGACAAAAAGAAATCATTTCATCTCCAGAAATGCCCAAGCGCAAGCGTGCACACACCCTTTTTCCACATAGCTCCTCTTCCCTATCTTAAAAAACAAAACCAGGAACAACCCAAACGCTTCACAGTAGCATATACTGCAATGCAGGCATCACCTTTCAGAATGTGTTTGTCAAAGATTCATGCACAAACAGTTAAATTAATCTAAAACTATTCCAGATGATAACAAGCAACTTCATATAAAACCAAGGGAAAACTGGAGCAGTCATTTATTTGGATTTTGTTTTCACATCTAGATTTGCCTTCATTTTCCACACTTACCTGGTCTTTTTCATGGGGTAGAAGGCTTACGGGTGGGAGAGAAGCTGGGAAAGCACTGGAATATTTTGGAGTTCCTTTACTGTCCAAACTACCATAATTCACCCTATATTGAGGTCCATCCTTCAGTAACCTCCCATTATTTACAGCACGCTTGGCCCCCAGCCGTAATCTCTGCTGAAAGACAGGGTTGTTGAAAATACTTGCTAGGTCATTTTGACTTCTCAAATATTTCTCTATGTTTTTCAGAGAGGAGCCATTTGGTTCCTGAAGCCCTTCAATTGCTCTTCTCAATAGTTTATTCCAATCCACATTACGAAGCTCATTCGAGGCTCCTCTAGATCCCTTAACAGACTTAGGAAGAGTGCCAGCTTTAACAGACGAAAAACGCCCAGGATTATCTGGGTCCTTGTAGGATGCAAGGCCTTTGTTGGTAACTTTAAGAATAGAGCCATCTTGAACACTTAGTTCCAACTGTTCTGAAACAGTTTTCTTATCTAATCCATGTGAAGCACATACAGCATGACAAATTCTTTCTTCAGATGGCCTTTGCTTTTGCTTTTTAACCTTTTGTATAGCCTCAAGAATCCACTCTGTATAAAGTGGGTTTGCAAGTTTTACCATGGTTGACCAATAATATCTTCCAGCCAAAAGTTACCCATAGAGGTTCCTCTTTATTCTTTTAACAAACCTTTCAAAGGTTATTCACAACTGTAAAACAATCAGAGAATTCCACATGCTGTTTAGAAGCTTCTCATAAATATCCTCCATCCTTCAGGAATCAGAAGAGACACAGAAACACGTGCTGATTGAAATTCCTTATTGTTTTACAAACATGGAAGTCTAGAAAGACTGTTCCTGGTGATACGGGTACATCCTTATCAAGGAAGGTAAAAGCTTTAGAGAGAAGAAAAGAAAAGAAAAAACAAACAGTTAGTGCTGAAATAGATACAAGTTAACAATAAATAAAATTCTGGTGTCTTTTTTTTAGATTGGAGATGCTCCAGTAATGAAGCCTCCGTAGGACCTTTAAAAACAGCACTTTATTTGCAAAATGTGTTTGAGAATTCCACACTTCCCTCCCCGTTTAGAAAGTGATCCACAGAATCCATAAATTTCTACTCATACCCAGTGTAACTGTAATTTTTAAGAGTCTCAACTCCCCAACCAATTACTTCACTGCTTAGTTCTTAAAAGGATTCAATTCAGTGAAATCTTTCCTGGTGGAACACTAGTGGTCAACAGACCTTCTTGAAGCCGAACAATGTGAAAAGTAAACACCATGCATATGCACTATGGTCTTGTAATTAATGAAGAATGAATTCCCTAACAGGTGCAACTAATCCTTTGATGAGTGCCCTTTGTCAAGCATTCCTTTCTTTTCAACAGGCTACAACAATTAAAAACTACCTGTTTTGTTTAATTAGTTTATATATAGTTTAATCACAACCACCACCAAAACATGAACACTATATGACTGATATAGTGCCCATAACAAGTATCAATGTCACAGTACGTACAGGGATAACCATACACCACTGAGCTACCATCACCTCTGGGGCTGAAAACAAGGGCCTATCTGTGCCAGCAATACCAGAGATTCTTAGGAAGGAGGAACTTTGCCAGTGGAGTGACAGGACGAGTTGAGATAGGCATAATATAATTACATTTATAATTCCTATTTTCAGTATGAAGGCACATAGAACACTTGACTTAAATGTACCATTTATCTGTGGCATTTGTCTCAAAACACAAATTTCCTCCAGTTTCTTGTATTTAGTGAGTGATTACATGGCCTCCAAAGTTAGCTGAAGTTTAGAATACCGTAAATAGTTTCTTGGTAAGGTGTAGACTCATTTTGTGTCAAGCTGTTAAGCAAATAAATATACCCATAAATGGAGATGAAAATATACTTCATTGTTAAGATCATTCTGTCTCATGACGTAATCTTCAAATCTTAAAAACAGGTGTTTAAAAAAAAAGTTAACCAACTACTTCTGAGGATATGCCCTATTATACACCAGCTTTAAACAACCACCACCACTTGATAGGATTAATACTTTGATAAGAGATAAATTAGAAAATAATAAATACCACCACATGGAACAGAACTCCTCAAGATTTAAACTGATTGTTCTCTTGAAAAGGAGAAGATTCTCCAATTCTCCAGAAAAATCTAAATTTAAACAAATATATGTATGTGTCAGCTGTTGAGGCAGCACACAATGACTCAACGGCAAAGTGCAAAGCCAATATTAATATCTCATGTAAAAAAAATGGCTTTTGCAATCAAGTCTGTCTATCCAATAATAATAAGCTCACCTTGTTCTTTTAAATAAAAATATTCTTGATCTACAATAAACTGAAAATTGAGTATATGGCATACTATATTACCAGAAAATGGAATTGCAATTCCACAGGTCACACTTATCTAGCAGTTGTAATTATTCTAATCTTCTCAGAAGGTTGTAAGTAATTTTCAAGAGGAGCAAATAGGCATGTTTTGGATCTAATATTTTTCTTCTTTCTTTAAGTTTCAACTCCAGATCAGGTCTCATGAGGTACTGCCCAGTAGGATTAAATAGTGGAAGTGTGTTCAGTTACTGATGAATTTAAATGGCTCTAGACCAGAGGTTCTCAAACTGTGGTCCGCGGACCACCAGTGGTCTGCGAGCTCCATTCAGGCGGATAGTTCCCTCTAAGGTGTGCGTCTAGGCGGCTGCACACAAGACAATGAAGGGCCACCCACCTAATTTGTGGAGCCGTGCAGGCGTGGCTCCACAAATTAGGTGCCTAAACCCTGGAGAAGATGCACATGTAAGGTGAAGTGGTGGCCTTGGGGAGGAATAAGAGGTAGGTGGGAGGGGGCAATGGGGTGAGAAGAGGGGGAGAGGGGAATTTGGGATATGCAAGGCTGCGGCAGCCAGAGAAAGATGTGACTTTCCCCAGCTCCAGGGCTGCAGCTGCCAGGGAGAGACGGCCATCCTCCCCAGCCTCAGCTCTGTGGCGGGGGAGACCCCCCCGCTTCCCAGCCCCAGCTTGGGGGCTGCTGCGGTGCAGGACAGAGAGACCCCCTCCCCTCCTCTCCAGCTTCGTGGCGGCCGCAGCAGGCAAACCCCCCCCCCCCCTCCCAGCCCCAGCTTGGGGGCTGCCATGGCAGGGAAGAGAGGGCACATTCTTTGCCTTAGAAAGGTAAGACTGCTGATATTAAAATATGAATTGTGTGCTTTTGTTTGCAGAGCAAAGAACTTAAAAGTTTTTTTACATAGCACTTTTATCCAAAGTGCTTTACAATAATTAGCTAACGGTAAAAACAACATTTGGAAAGAACATTAAGTGGCCCGCCAAGACTCTCAGCAATTTTCAAGCGATCCATGAAAGAAAAGTTTGAGAACCACAGCTCTAGACCTAATCAAGAGATCAGTAACTCAGATTTTAAGAATGTGTCATCCTTTAGTTTTGGTTGGGGCTTAAGGAGTTTTGGGATTACAAACACAGAAATTCAACAGTTGGCCAGAATAAAAAGACATTCCAAATAAAAAAAAAAATACAGGATTTGGATGTTGCACTGATTCCTACTTTGAAGCTTGTTGATCTAAACAGACTGGCTAGTGAAGAGACAGCCCCACCCATTCACAGTTTAATTCAAGTCCACACTAGTACACAAGCTACATTACCTATTACTGTTTGAAAACTGTTCTGCACATTTGAGAACAGTTTTCAGACTGCTGTAGCTAGAAGTGTTTAAATATAAATTGATATTCCACTGTGGACAGGGTGAAGTTTAAGACAGAATGTCTACTCACGGGACCCATGCTCTGGTTAACTACACGACGAAGATTCTAATACAGTTTCATTTTGGAACCAAGTAGTACGTGGATGAGAGTTGTGGGTGAAGACCATTTCAGACATAGCTGCAATGCTCAAACAGGGAGAGAGCTTTAGGGTGAAAACAGCCCACGCTTTAATTTTTGAGCATTTCTGAACCCTGGAAACTGTTAAAAAAAAAAAACACCACACCCACCACAACTAAATATACTTTAGAAGTCACACTAACACCATTTTATAGGGCTTGCCCATATCCTGTAATAAAATCTTGAGGGAATTCCTTGCAGAGGCAAGAGATTCCTATACAGCTACATTAAAAAAAAAAAAAAAAAAAGCGTTATTGAGTTGTGTGGCTCTACCATGGATTTTCCACAGGGATAAAGGTCAATGCCTTAATTAAGCCCTCAAAACCATAATTACTGAGTCATACAAATTTGCCACATTTTAAATTTACTCAAGTTTATACTATTACGTTAATGTCATATGAACTACCATATCATTTCCATTAAATTCCAAACCACACAGTGTAGGTTCTGTTCTAACCTCCGAGGATACTGATGAAGCATATCAATATAAATACTGTAACCTGTGGGTTACAGGAATTTTTATTAGCCAATGGCTGTGGCAGAGGCGTATGCAAGCAAGAGGCTACTGCTAAGCATAACTGTACACTTACCTGTTTACTTTAAATTCCCTCTGTGTCACACAACCTCCTGCATGCTAGCACCTACTAAATCAACACTGGTGGAGTGTATCACCAGAAGTACAGGAGAATTTCCACTGCATATGACAAGGTTTACTCAATGGAGAAGCAAGACCTCTACAATGTACTTGCTCCAGAGGTTCAGCAGAGCCTGAGTTTGTTAAGCTTCAAGGCCACAGTGCAATACTTGTGCGGTCAGGCTTTTGAATGACTTTTTTAAAAAGTTAACAAATAATGGGTCTGTTATTCTGTTGTTTTGTCACGGCGTGTATTTAATTAGGCAAAGCACACAGACGCATTCACAATGGGCACCAAAAAGGTCTATTGTAAATGAAATACTTAATAGCAAACATTCTCCCCCAGAACATAGCCCAGTTCAGTGCTTTTGTGTCTGGCTTGCCTTACGTTGTAGAACTTTTAACTTTTTTTTTTTTAATTAAGAAAAACAAACTTTTTCGGAAATCGGAAACGTTGGTAGCAGTTATTAAACCAAGTCTAAGACAACCAAAAATCAGATATAGTCTTTCAGATTCAATTCCCCAGTACATACTCAGCAAAATATATGACTCCAAGAGTATTTTCAATATTAAAACAAGTGAATACTGTAAGACTGAAAACAAAGCTATGACTGATAATTTTGCGAACAATGCTTATCTAGCACTGCTAAAGTCACACACATTTAAAACTCAAAACTGCAATTATTTGGCCTAAAGTTTGTTGGCAACTTCATTTTATTATGTATAATAGTGTTCTTTACTACAAACTTCTTGGTGTCCACATTAATGTTCCAGAAAAAAATCATCATCATTAAGCAATATTCTATTAAGACTTTCATAAGCTCCAACAAAGCAAGGATTAGTTTCACCACCATAATCTTGGAGGGACCAGTTCCAAGTCTCTTGGTGGCAGGCATTAACTTAGTGGGTTTAGCTGCCTCACACTATGTATTATGGTTTCAGTTTCTCAAATGCTTAATTATACCTTGTTTTGAAAGTAATAGCAACTTTGATTACTTTTAAAATGTAGTATTTTAGCAGCCAAGTGGTTAGGAGTCATTAATCCTTTGGATATATTTTGCGAACATATAGACATTAATATTGAACATGCAGATACAGGAGCTCTGGAAAGCACATTATCTTACTCTGCAGTCCAAGAAAAAGACATCTCTGTTCAATGATTGGCCTGTGTTTAAAATCATAAACTAGGCTAGATCCAAAATAGTTGCAAAATCATAACAAATTTTAGAATGAAGCTAAGTATCCAAGCTGTAAAAACAAATCTACTGTAGGGCTACAGCTAATTAAAGAATACCAAAAAGAAAAGGAGTACTTGTGGCACCTTAGAGACTAACCAATTTATTTGAGCATGAGCTTTCGTGAGCTACAGCTCACTTCATCAGATGCATACCAAGAATACCTTGACTGAACATGTCATTCTTGAGTGTAGTCACTAATCCTATAATCCTGTAATGATGACATCTTTCTTTAGACCAAACTAGTATCTGGATCATTCAGAAATAATTCTAGTTTCAGAAAACAAACTGTTTGCTTAAATGGAAAGATGTTTTAATTTTGCTGTTCTTTTTAATAAGAAAAATAACAAGCTTTTCACACAAAGATCTGAAAAAAAAAAAAAAGCTCAAAGTCATCCTCAGTTGCTTTAAATATTATGCACAAATAAAAGTTTTTAAAATATGATTTTAACAGAATAGATGGGGGGGGGGGGAGTCGAGAAAACACAGAAAAGACAGTTGTGCAACCTGCTGGTGACCTATGAAGTACCATTTCATTCAGCTCCTTCCTACTTGCTCTGTTCACAGACAGCAGGAGCAGGCCAGCTCTCTGCTGCAGCATCAGGGTCATGTAAGGATTGCAGCAGGAGTGGAGAAAAGAGAAAACTGCCACTGCATTAAACAAACTCTCTTGGCCACACTCCTTTCATCCAGCTCATTATTTAGAATTATGCAGCCCATCAATTCTAATTCTTCCCTACTATCCCCTCAACTAAAGATTCAAGACATAAGTTTCCATCTCAAAATAAATACAGCTACAAAAGAAAAATCAAACAGGGGGATTCCCAGTTCATAAGACACTCTTTAAACTAAAATTATTCAGATCATGGAGCCAGTGATTTCTTTTCTCTTCACATTGTATATACCTTTAATTATGACAAGCGAATGAACTGGTACTTGTATAAACCTTACTTAACTGTAAAGAGAGAGGCATTAGCAACTTTAACTGCAAGAAACAGATCAAGGGGCTATTTAATTTCTTGGAGAGCAGCATGTGTAAATCAGGATCTGATGAAGTGTTTGTATGCTGCAATACCCCACAAACCAGCATAACAGCACATATTAAAACAGCAACAACATGACAGAAACAAGTACCAGCAGCAGCAAGCAGCACCACCACCACAAAACTAAATGTTGACCCTTCCCACGTTCCCCCTTGCATATTTTTAAAGCACTGAATGTGCTACTACTATGACAGTGATTTCAAGTCATCAGCGACTGGAAGGAGGGAATATTTTGACTCCTTGGTTAATCTGGGGTGGATGCTTTTGTTGGAGATATATTTTTGAGGGACTGGAAGTAATTTAAAGGGAAAGTTTTTTTTGCAGGGGACAGGGGGGAAGGGATTTGTAATTCTCAGTGAGAGAAGTGGCAAGTTTTGGTTGGGGAGGTATTTTAAACTAAGTGTTTTCAAGGTGGAATTTTTGAGGTTGCAAGTTTATTTTGAAATGTGCATTATATTTTTGCCACCTGGGGTGGGGAGGATGTATTGGCAAATCTCAGTCAGCTATCACAGGGGGATGCTTTAGTGGGAAGGGGGATGAAGGGTGCAATTTTATTTTAATTTTTAAATCCTCGCCCCCTCGCTCCCCCCATTTTAATGCACAGACGTTCTGCACGTTTTATCTAGCAGGGCTGCAGGACCGAGTGGGTGGGGAGGGCAGCATCACTGTGCAGCTGTCCCCACATGAGGCGGTGCCTGTGTATGTGTGACATGCCCTCCCCTCCCCTGGGGGCGGATGCTGTGGGGACAGAGCTCCCCTCCCCCTCTCAGGGTACCACTCACCTCTGCTGGGATCAGGACTGGGAGGGGGAGGAGCAACCTCCAGGTGCTGCTGCTGCTGCTCCCCCTGCTGCTGCTAGGCTGAGGCAGCTGCCGCCACTGCTGCTGCGGCTGGCTCCCCCCCGCCCCCAGCTGCTGTGCTCCCCCTGCTGCTGGGCTCACCTAAGCCGCCGCCATTTTGTTTCACCCTGTTGTAGTTAACGTGAATCCGACATGACACTGATTACAGCCCAATGGAGTCTCATTAAAACCTTACCTACCCCCTCCCCCCCCAGCCTCGCGCGCCCCGCCCACCGCCGCCCAACATTGGGCCGCGCCGCACCAAGCTCATTGGCCGCTCCTCGCTGTCCATCACCAACCCGCAAGAGCGTCGCACCGCGCCCAGCAGCCACCCAGGCTCCCCATTGGAAGGTGGGGCGTGCCAATCACGGGACACGCCCCTTCACTCCCAAGGAACCCCGCCTACCTGTCAAGGGGGAAGCACTGTGAGCAACCATTGGCCGTTGCCGCCGCCAAACACTCGCCGGGACCCGGCTAGCCCCGGCCCAGCCTTGAACTCTACCGATTGGCAGCCGATTACTAGTTGGGGCGAGTAATCTCGCAGCCTTGCCCTACTATTGGCTGCTGCACCCGTCAATCTCGCCTTCTTCCCACCCCATTCCCCCAGTCACCGCCTACTCCTGAAGTTTGTTCGAGAGGTGAGCGCTGGCAAGCGACAGCCGCTGCTGAGCTAATACTTCAGGGCGGGCGCGCGACACACACTAATACACAGCGTTAAATATTGAGCTTCATGCGCGTGCCGCGGATCTTCCCACTCGTACGGGCGGGCGAGATAGACCCTGCGTGTTCTCTCAGCACAACCCTCCCGAGGTGCCTGGCACTAGCAGCGGCATAGCGCGCACAGACGCAGCCCGCACCACGGAATATAGGGGGTGAGGGGCACAATGACTCCCAGCTCCAACGCCACATGCAGGTCCCTGCAAGTTTCTCCACGCAAAGCACAAGGACTTCCCTGTCATCCCTTCTGCTAAGGAACAATTACAACCTACCCGTACAGGGTGGGCGCATGCAACACACAAAAAGCCAGCCGCCCCCTGCCTTCCCTCCCCCACCCAACCCAGCCGTCCCTTCCTCTGCAATATACACAGGGACGCTGCAATGCTTTACCGAGCATAAGTGTCTACAAACACGTGCATCAGCCTCCAATGCAAAAAGAAAAAAAAAAGTACCCAGCTTACTGACAAGCCCCTTGCACAGAGAGAGAGGAGGGAAAGGGGGTTATTACGGTAAATTGCAGCCTGTCACCTAATGCAAAACAAAACCCACCGCATTCTCCCTGTTATTTCCCCCCCCACCCCCACATAAACTCCTCTGAGTCTAACCTCTGGTGCAGGTTTCCCCCCTTTGCTTGCAATGACCTCCTTTCTCTGGCTGTGTGTGTTTCTGCAGCAGCGGTTCCTGCGGAATGTGCTGCCCCTGAAACGCGATCGCGGCTTCTCTCTCTCTCTCTCTCCTGGCTGCAACCAGAGCCAGGAACACAACAACAACACAACCTCCCCCTCACACATACTCAGTGAGGAAACGCAGCCAGGAGAGACAGACAAGGGGGTGGGGGGAGGTTGAGAGAATCCCAAGTTAACGGATTGATTGCATCAGTTACCTTCTCTAAACTCCTTTACAAAAGGAATAAAAGAATAATATATAGAGAATACCTTGTCTCCCCTCCTCCTCTGTGGGGCTCGTCTTCTTACACTTACACACACACACACACACACACACAAAGAGGGGTGGGGGAGAGATCAGACACACAAAAATGGGTTGCAACCGTTCACATCAGGATGTGGAGAAGCAAAGGGAAAACATTAGAACAAATAATGACTATTATTAATTTTTTTTAAAACCCACCCTAAACCTCAAGCCTTCCTGATGCTAAATGGAGGCAAATTGGAGGACTGGTGCTAAAACACAGAACCTGATAACAGCTAATTGAAAGGTTAATCTACATAGGCTCTGACAGATGAGGTCCCTCCCCACTTTCCTGTCTGCTGCTGGAAAGTAGGAAATTGAGCTTTTTCAAAAACAGGAGAAAAAAATTGAGGAAGGTTGGAGGGGTTGTTTGTTTCTGATTATAAGTGCAAGTCTGGTTAGGTCTGGGTTACATGCCAGGCATTAGGGGGGTGAGGTTTGGGGTGTTTTGGTTGCGGTGGATGGTGGAACATGGTTATCATAGATATCTTTGGTGATTTTAAAGCATTCTGCAGGGCTCTCAAGCTGCTGAGATCATTTGAATGAGGGAAAATATATAGAGAGAGATTTAAAATGTTTAAATAAAAAAAACACCAAGAGAGACTGTAAAATCCTTCATCATAAAATGCTTTAAAATTGCTTCAATCCATAATGAGGGAGTCTCCTGCACCCTACTTTCCCCACTCTGGGCAGGTCTGTGTTAGAGGCAATCAAAATTACCAATGGGACAGAAAAAGGATGAGCAATTTCTGAATATTTCCCTCCCTTCAAATCTGATGTTTATCTGGTGAGATTAGTATAAGGACTTATTTTAGGAGACAGGGTGTCCTGATTTCAATGTGTATTGGGGTTATGGGAGGGCTACACTTGTGTTGTTCCCACCCCCATTTTCATGCTGCAGTGTTGAGTGACATTGGCAAGAGCCAGACATCAGGTCAAAGCTTTCATACCTTCAGATGTTTGCTCAGCTATGGTTAGCAAACATCACACTTCACCATAGTCTAACATAATAGAATGTTACCTGCTGTGGTAATATGTGATAGGGTGAATGGTAACTTACTCCAGCATCTTTTCAAAAATATCCTCCCTGTTTCAGATACCCAGTTTGGGACTTGATCCTGCAAACACACACATGCTTAATGTTACTCACATGAGTAGGCCCACTAACTTCGCTTTCCACACACTGTGGATGAAATGCTGCCCGCAGGTGTTCCTCTGTAACCACAGACCCTCAAAGTTTTGTGAAGTTCAGCTCTGGCTCTGTACCTGTACCCCAGAGGAAAAAAGAAAAGAATGATCTCTTCCTTCAGGGTATGGATAGAAAATGACCTGTTCCAATAAATCAAGAAGGTCTTTCCCAGGGAGTAGATGCTCTCTGTAGATCAGCAGGGGATCTAGACTTCCATACTAATGCTAAATATTAAGGTTTATTACAACTATTTCAGCAAGTCAGTTGTTTCAGATTGTGTATAAGACAGCTACGTTGTGATGTTTTAGAACCCTGTAAAACTGAGTGGGCTATTTACAAAAAGCCACTTGGTGAAAATTTTATTTCAGTCTATATCTATGGAAAAACATCTGTTTTTATCTGCCCAAGTGAAGTATTACAAACACATGGTGGGAAATTGTATTTTGATCTAGCATTTGTTGGAGAATCTTGCTTTCAGCATCTACCACATTCGTGTAATATACAGGATTTGGTGATGCTTTAAAAATAGTTTTAAAATTATTGGGAAATTTTTAAATCATGAAAAGGGGCTGTAGCATGGCCTCACATTTGGAACACTGTTCGGAATGTTGTGTCAACATTTCTATTGTAAACCCCTTTTTACAGGACGTTTGCAACTTGGTTGGTGGTAAAAGAGAAAAAATCTCGAGACTGAAACTTGTCATGACACATCTCAGTCCAGGAAACAAAACTCTGGGGAAAACTTGACAATGTATTTGGCCATTTTGGATTTAAGAGTGTACTAAAGACATAAAAAACAGGACTGCTATTGTTTTCAGATATTCCTCCTTCACCACCCTTACCACACCCCAATTCTTTTCTATCTAGAAGGGCTTCTCTAAAAGGAAATTTTTCAGAATTCTAGACCATTAAATGTTCTGTTCTAGTTTTTTAGCACTTGAAAAGAAGGAGCATTCAAAACTATTTTATAAAAATATCCATGTCCAGGAATATTTAATTGGGCGAAAGTTCCTAAAGGAGTCAGATTTATGAACTTGAGGATGGTTCACATGATTCGTAAGTGTTGGAAGGTTTGGGGCCCAACTTAGTACGTGTTTGCTGTACTGTTATTTTGCACATAATTTTTCCCACTCAGATGTATTTTAGTCTGTGAGCTAAATATGGGATCCCTATGTTGTATTATATTTGATCTAATCAAAGCAAACCATATCTTAATTAAAAACAATTTTTTTAAATTGGTATATATAAATTCCAAGGACATTAAGAATGTGACAGAAGCCAGTAAAAGTAATAGTAAAGAAATGTTTTCCCCCATCTAACTGTGAGGGATTTACATTCCTACAACTACTATTTGCAGTGTTGTTGTTGCTGTGTTGGCCCCAGGATATGAGATAGACAAGGTAGGTGGGGTAATATCTTTTATTGGATCAGCTTCTGTTGGTGAAAGAGACAAGCTTTTGAGCTCCACAGAGTAGAAGAGCTTGAAAGCTTGTCTCTTTCACAAACAGAAGTTGCTCCAATAAAAGATAGTACACTATCCCCCTCTTGTCTCTTAACACTAATGAGCCACAATCCCAAATAGTGCCCCTAAGCATTGAGAGATGTCTAGACACCTCAGGGAGAAATGTACTATATTATTCCCCCTACTTACCAGAGAGCCTCTAATAAATACTATCCAAGATCAAAAGCATACTATTGCACCTGCATCTATAAGGAAATATTATGGTTCAATTCACCGTACTGTGTCAATTTCCTTCCCTTAATTATGATAATCCTAATACTTTTGTTTTTCTGTCTGGAAAATATAGGTAAAACTTTACATTTGTCCCATTAGACACATTTGTTTACACATATCTACATGTTTTATGTACCGTATGTCTTTAGGGTTAGTGCAGAAATCCAGACACACTGCCCACGTTGGGGACACACGCCAATGCAAACAAAGATGTAGCCAGGGCCTGATTTTTAGAAGTGCTGAGCATTCTCAGGGGCCACATACTTTAGTTGGAGCTGTGGATGCTCAGCATGTCTGACAATCAAGCCCTTCAGGCTGAAATATTATCCTTGTAACCACAGAGTTATAGACATTTGATCTCAGAGCTTCATCTGAAGCGCTACAATACTTGTGTTCAACCCTGTGTGTGAAGCATGTGTTGGGGATTATACAATAATAATAAATTAGGGCCTGATCCTGCAATCTATGTAGGGGCTACTCCTTGAAGTCAGTGGGGCTACTCCTGTGTGTAAAGTGATTCCCATATGTAAGTAGGATCAGGGCCTTAATCCGTGATGTAACTCCATTAAGATCAGTAGGGTTACACCAGGATGGATTCATGCAACAGGGCTCAGGGAACCAGAGAAACAAGATGAAGCTGAAGTTTCAACCTTCACTTTAAACCTCTTTACTTTATTTGTGTCAAACAAACAAACATCAGCTAAAGGCTAACAAATTAGCAACAATTCTGACATGTGAGGTCTCTATCAGCTAAATACACATGCTGCCAATTTGCAAAAGGCATGTCCTTCACCGAGTGTGTTTCTCTTCTGTGGAGTCATTATTGTCCATTATTTTTATATGAATTTAGAAAAAAAAATGCGGGGGAGGTTTTGTCATTTTAACAATAGACCTCCATTTAGCTCTTCTGGAGCTGTTAAGGGGTGAAATCTAGACCCCACTGAAGTAAATGGCAAAAGTCCCATTGACTTAAATTCAGCCACATCACCCAAGACTTATTGTGTAATGACCATACATATACACATATCAGCAAATTCCACCTGAAACTCTCCTGTCCCTGACTCAGACCGTTGGCTGTAGTGACCTTGGGGATAAAGCTAGCTATAAGAGCTCAGTAAGTTACCTCTCTGTCCAGGGGTCTTGTAAGTGTAAGTGTCTCCATGTCAGATACACAGATTCTGTAGCTACATCTCATCTTCTGGTCTGCTTCACTGCCCGAGCTCAACAGCTAGGCTGTGTCTCTCACTGTGGCTTTGAGCCCCGAAATAGATTTCTTTCTGGCCTGGAATAACATCCCTTCGTCATCTCACCTCTGCCTTTTCTGCAGCCTGTTACTTGCGTTGTAACTGAACCTGAAAGAGTGATCCATATATATGAGACAATCCCTTTGAATGTGGATTTTACATTTCTTGTCTTATGTATGAGAATCTATGATATGCTTTATTATATGCACTATAGCATAATGGAACTCCGATCCCAGCCTTGAGGTTTCACCTCACACAAGTAATTAATAAATAGTAATAAATATGCCTAGTGAAATATTTATGAAAGTATATTCTGGGCATGTGCAGTACTCACTTCTCAACATCAGCTAGCTCAGCCATTATACTTAAAGAACCTAGATGATAGTATAAATAATCACCTGCTGATACCTTATTTAATTCTTTTGTTTTATTTCTAAATCCCTGAAACTAAGGGTTTACAGGAGAAATGCTGACACAGCCTTAGCTCAAGAATTATAATTGGTGTGATGCTATAATACGAAAATAACAATGTTTGTGCTGGATCAATTGCCATCCCATTGGGATAAAGAGTGACTTCATAATAAATCACACTTCTGTAACTTGTTTAATCCAAGGATCTCATTTACAAACATTAATTAATTAAGCCTCACAACAGCCCTGTTTGGCAAGTGCGTATTATTATCCCTGTTTTACAGATAGAGAAACTGAGGCACAGAGTAGAGTAGCTTGTAGTGAGTGCTAGAGCTGAGAAGACAACCCAGCCATTCTGATAGTTAGTCCCCTGTTCAAACCCCTTAGGGTCTGACTACACTGTAATAAAACACCCACAGCTGGCCTGTGTCAGCTGACTTGGGCTCGTGGGACTCTGGCCGAGGGGCCATAAAATTGCAGCGTAGACATTCAGATTCAGGCTGGTGCCCAGGCTTTTGGACCCTGGGAACCTCACAGCCAGAGCCTGAACATATTCTCAGCAATTTTATAGCTCCGCAGCCTGTGCCTTGCGATCCTGAGTCAGCTGACATGGGCCAGCCATGGGTGTTGTATTGTAATGTAGACATGCCCTTAGAACATCTTTCCACGTCCAGTTAGAGAATAACTGTTAGCCAAAGAGAGCAAAACCACTTGCTTGTAAATACACATATTGAAACCTTGTTCTTTTGCCACAGTAACTACAGTTCAAAGCAGATTCACCTCATGTACCTCATCGAGAGAAATGGGTTTCCACAGCTTTAAAGAAGCAGGCCTCCCACAAAACAAACAAGGAAACAAACAAAAATTCTCTAAAACAAAGCAGAAGAATGAAATGTGAGGTTTATATCATATAGTGCCTTTCTTATGCACATTATCCCAAAGCCCTGTGCAATGCATAACCAAATCAAGGTCAGACTGCATACTAACAGATTCCATTTATAAATAGTTAATAAAGGATTAATAAGTGATTAATAGCTGTTTTAACAAATGGTTAATCAATTGTTATGAGTCCCAACAGGTCAACAGGATGCTTATAACCTTGACTTATAATCCTCTATAACATCGATCAATGTGCTTATAAACCTCTATAACACATACTGCTCATGTCTGCAACATGCTTATAACGCCTGTTAATCATTTATTAACCCTTTATAAATGGAACCATAATGTAAAGTGTGATCCAAAACTATTCTGATAAAGAAAAAACAGTAGCCTCTGGTCATCCAATCTGCAGTAAATTTTGTCATATTTATATTTGTTTTAAGGGATCCCTCCCCCCCCGTGTAAAATGTATCTCTATGGCAGATGGAGTTTGACTGCTGGGTGCAAAAGTAGTATTTTGCTGTCTAATCTCAAGAGGAAAGATTGTCCTTTTAAATTCCAGCTCTCTGTGTCAGGCAGTATCACTGAACTTGGCACAGCTTTGTGTTTTTACACATATTTACCATGATACTTTGTTAAGGCAGTTGATGAGATGAAGGATGGAACTGAAAATGAATAGAGATCTGTTTTCTCAGAACTAGTGAAAGCGGCCATAATCAGGGGTCTGTACAGGCCCTTCATCCACAAATTGTTCTAGGTTTTGTTAGTCTAGATGAAACAGGAGGAGGATGGTGTTTGCAGGAACCAGTTTAACAGCTTGTCTTTGTTAGCATTAAAGTAATTAACTCTCCAATTGTTATCGGTTGACTTGCCCACAGGTTCAGGTTTCCCTCCTGCTGTTTCCTTTGGGGATATTGAGTTGTCACTTGTTGAGAGGATGGGATTCTCTTTAGAGTTCACATGAAATCCTTTTCATGGCTTCCCAACAGCTGCTGGAGGGCTCTCACTCACTCTTTTAATTTTACATTCACAACCTTCTCCAGACCCATTTGGAGACGATGAGGGAGAAAATACCTCTCCCCTTGCTGAGCACACCAGGAAAAAACAAGACCATCCTTGCCCGCAGCTGAGCCACTGGGAGAAACTGGATAGGCAGATTTAATAAATAACAATATTCTGAGCTTCTGAAGCACTCTAAATCTAAGGACCCCAATGGTTAATGAATGAAGCCTCACAACTTCCTACTGGGAGGTAGTTATAGAACATTGTTATCCAGTTATAGCTGGTTGAAATTTTCCAGATTTGTCTATTAGTTGTTCTTGTCAGATGTTGTCAAGAAGAATAGAATGTGTGGGAGGGGACGTTTGACCACATTTTCATCAATTCCATTCCCCTCTCACCCCTCCTGCATTTTTTAACTAGCTGTATCCCCATTTACCAGATGAGGAAACTGAAATGGCCCTATCAGTGCATTACAAGCCAGCATAGTATAGAGCAGCCCTGAGTCTGTTCTGAGTTACTCTGGAAGCTGAGTAACTTCCTTTGTGGTCCCTCCCTTTTACGTCTTGTGAAGTTGTGCCATGTGGAGCTCAGCCAGACACCAGGATTGTGGCTGCTATCTCCTGCTGGGATTTTAACTGGATATATTTACTTGTTTATTGTTATTTGTATATTTAATGTTTTATTTAAAATGCATTGACTGCTTTAGCTGTGGATGCCCTAGTCAACCACTTCCCATGGCTGCTAACACCAGCTCAGCTCCACTCATCTTGGCAACATAGATGGGAAGTCCACTGCCCAGACCACTTCAAACATGATGTGTTCTAACCTTGCTCAGAGCTGATCTAATCAGCACGGTGTCATCAGCCAGCAGTCAGTTTAACACTGCTAAAGCCGAACCAGTGTTACAAACAGAGCGACATGTTTTTAAAACATCTCTTGTGGAGGAAAGAACTGTGTGTAAAGAGAATTTTTGGAAAGGTACCTGATGGATCAATCAATTGATCAACTGATCTGCCTCTGGTATTTGAGAGCGTTAATGACCAGAGAAGCTAGGAACTGCTGTAAAGCTAAGGTAAATTATCAGTGCTAGAAACATAAAGTAATCCTCTTTAAATATTCAGCTGCAGAGCCCTGTGGCACAAGCTATCCCTTATGTTCTCTGTCATGGCTAGGTAGATAGTGACTCATCACGATGCTGGGGTGGGGGACTCACAGTCTGGCATCATTAACCCTTTTGTTTAATTCATAGAAAAATATTGTTTTATTTTAAAAGGGGGAAATTCCCATTCTCTCAGCTGATAGAAGCAGAAGCAAGATCAGGGCAGGGAGTGCAGTGGTTGCATGTATTTTTGTGGTGCTAGCCATCACCCCCTCAACTACCCTGATGTTTTTTCCCTTTGTTATTTTGTATCCCACAGTGCCAGCTAAGTCAGTGAGTTGTCACACTCAGCACTGGTACTGTAGGATACAAAATAGCTGAGGGGGAAAAATCAGAATGGGTGGAAGGTGAAAGGGAAAGGCCAATAATTTTTTTTTATTTATTTATTTTTAATGAAAACAGTAGCACCAGCTGCATCCTGCAAGTTGCTAAATTAGCCAGTCAGTTGTTTTTATTTTAATTTTTGTGTGAATTCAAGAATAGGTCATGGATGTCTTGGCAACTCATGAATGCGGCCTTTTATGAAAGAATTCACCTTGCAGAGGCGCTGCTGTCAGACGCACAGGCCTCTTTCCATTAATTAAGCTACAGAACACCCTCTCTCATTTTTGATCCCCCTTGATGCCTGGGTAATCAGGCCCTGAGCTTTTCCCCAACATCCATCCCTGTTTCACTTGCTTTTTCAGGATGTCCTCCCTCCCCATTAATTTTGGGCCACCAAACATTTTTATTTAATACCTTTTCACGTTGCTTATTGCCAGCTATTTAGATTTTATCTCCTGTGGTTATAAGGAACATGAATATCTTGCCCTGATGCAAACACCAGTGTTCTCCATATCAGCAACTGAAGGTGCCTGAGAGCAAAGGGGAATATTTTCAAAGCACAGATGGGAGCTAGGCAATTAATTGACTTTCAGTGGGAATTGGGTGCCTAACTCCCACCTGTGCCAGTCAAAATCTCCTCTTAATTCTAGCTTGTCTTACTCACATGAGCAGTCCTTTTGAAGGCAATAGGAGTTTGCAAGCATCATTGCTAGCAAATTCTAGTGCAGAATTGGAGCCTGTAACAACTTAGACTTACATTGTGCCTTGTATTCCGAAGGATCCCAATGGTCTATGTAACTGTATAGTAAAAGCACAATGAATGAAGTGAAGCATCTACCTCATACAACTCTTTAATACAGCCTTGCAAAACTGCCATAGGGCCTTACCTGCCCAGATTCAAACTCTCTTCACCCATCCTTTTCTTCGATGATTATAAAATGGAAATGCTTACGATCAAAATGTATATTTTCCCTGAGCGTATATAGGCCTCAGTCCTGCAAACTCTTAAGGACATGTGTAATTTTACTCATCTGAGTAATCTTAAAGATTTCAATGGCTTTGCTCATGTGAATAAAATTATGCACCTGCTTAAGGGCCTGATCCAAAGGTCACTGAAGTCAATGGAAAGACTCCGATTTAGTTCCATGAACTTTGAATCTCACCCTATGTGTTTGCATGATCAGGGCCTAATTTTGTGAGGCTGAATTAATATAACTATAAAACAAGAAAATAAAAGTACAGTGTGGAACAACACAGTATAAATATAGGTTTCAAAATTTTGTATACTAATTGTTCCACATAAAGGTCAACATTTTCAGAAATGACTAGTGATTTTGGGTGCCCAACTTGAGACACCTTAATGGGGCCTGATTTTCTGAAAGGGATGAACATTTGCCCTTTGATAATCAAACATCTTTCTTAGGGTGGCCAGCTGCTTGGTTTTTGACCAGAAAGTCCAACTGAAAAGGGGACCTGACAGTGTCCGGTCAGCTCTACTTACTGGACCCCAAAGTTCAGTTACTGCAAGCGGAGAAGGCACTGGGTCATCACCCGCGCCAGCCCCTACTCAGCCGGTGCCACCTCCTATCTGCATCGGGCTGCTTCAGCTCCTAGCCCCAGCAAAGTAGGCAAGTCCCTCCTGACCTGCGTGGAGGGGTGGGAGAGGAAAAGCAGCGAGCGACAGAGTGGAGGGAGGAAGAGGAGTGGATGGGTGCGGAGCCTTGGATGAAGAAGCAAGGCAGGGGTGGGGCCCTGGAGAGAAGAGGCGGGGCAGTGGAGGTTCTGGCATTCCTGCTGGAGTGTCCAGTTTTTAAATATTACCAAGTTGGCAACCCTACTTATGCTGTGTGAGATTGGGCACCCCAAAATAAGTCATTTTTTAAAATCTTGGCCAAAAGAAATTCCATTCAAAAATAAGAAGTACATCTGTGACCCCTAGCTCTTGCTCTTACTGGGAGGCAAAGGGTACATTTGTGGATCATAAAGAAAACAGATACAGCGTTATCTAACAGGAAGGAAATCTACAAACATATGTAATAAATTCCCACATTACATCATAAATAGAACTACCTTACAAATGCCACTATGAATGCTAAGAAGCATGAGAGAACATTCAATCAGTGGTAAAAACTGATAAGTAAATAAGAAATGATTTACACTGAACATATTAGTTTTCCTTGTACTATGGTTTCCCTGTTTGCCTTTAAAAAGACAGCATATTCCAACAATTACCAGATTATCTGAGATACCACAGGTTTTCCCTGTATTAAAACTTGGATCAGGTAGAATTGGAAATACTACTTAGATTTTTCCATGCAGAGACTATTCTTTCATTATGTTATAGACAGTGTTTTGTATAATGATGCTTCAGCTTCACAATACTTGACTGGAGTCTTTAGGCTCAACCATAATATGTAAATACATAATAATACTACTTAATAAACTGTATGCTTTCTATTAGCAAATGTTGACTTTTTTAATGGCAACCTCTGTAGCTTATTTTAAAACCAATTCAGAAATATATTGTCCTCAATTGTACATTTAGAACACCCAGGAAAAGGATAAAAATATTCCCTCCTCCATTCTGTGTTACATTAAACACAAGAGAAGGGTAAATGGTATTGTGGCTTTATTTAGCAGTACTGGGAGTCAGAAAACTTGGGTTTTAATCTGGATTTTATTGATTTTAATGGGATTTACAGGTTGCCAACACATCTGAAAATCAGGCCCATAATTTCTTTGTACCTTCATTTCCCCAACTACAAAGTCCCAGAGGGGCTATTATTAAAAGTTGTTCTCTCTTACCACAGCGGGCAAGACAAGAGGCAATGAGTTCAAACTACAGCACAGCAGATTTATATTAAATCTCAGGAAAAACTTCCTAACTGTAAGAAGAATAGGACAATGGAAAAGACTGCCTTGGTAGGTTGTGGAAGCTTCTTCACTGAAGGTTTTCAAAAGGAGGCTGGATAGCCATCTATCTTAGATGGTTTAGACACAAAAATCCTGCATCTTGGCAGGGAGTTAGACAGTGGTTATCAAACTTACTGAATCACACCCCCTTCTTTATACCTGTAGTAGTTTACTCCTCCACCCCGCAAGTACATATACTGATAAAAAAACAACATGCAACTCTAACTAAATATCAAAAACAGTTAAGTCACTGAGTCAAACAGAGCTATTTAAGTATATTGTAATGTAAATTTTAAGAGAGATACCTATTGTAGGGGGGTTGTGGTATTGCCACCCTTACTTCTGTGCTGCCTTCAGAGCTGGGCGGCTGGAGAGCAATGGGTGGCCAGGTGCCCAGCTCTGAACACAGTGCCACCACCAGAGAAGTAAGAGTGGCAATACCATTCCATCTCACCCTTCTTTGCTGCTGCTGGCCGTGGGACTGCTTTCAGAGCTGGGTGGTAGGAGAGCAGCGGCTAATGGCCGGGTGCCCCGCTTTGAAGGCAGCACTGCCATCAGCAGCAGTGCAGAAGTAAGGGTGGGATGGAATATACAACTGTATGAACACATCTGTGAAATTTGCTCTTTATGCCCTGACCAACCCATGAAAAATATGTGATTTCTCCACAATTTAAGTAGACCCCTATTCATTGCTGTGGGTAAAATGTGTGCAGTACGATTTTTTTCCCCCTAAAGCTTCTCACGTCCCCGCAGAATGCATTCCATGCCCACCTGGAAGGGCACCCCCCCCCAGTTTGAGAACCTCTAGACTAGATGACCTTTGTGGTCCCTTCTATGATTCACTTTCTACAGTGGGATGTTGTGAAATCCAATCCATTGATATTTGTAAAGTGCTTTGAGATGAAAATGTTAGGTCGGATCAAATTATTATTATGAACACAGCAATCGAAGAAGGCATTCCTGCCCAGATTCCATTTCTTCACTGACCCTGCTCTCACATTCTTAATCTATTTCAGAGGCTAACTCTTTATTGTTCTTCCCTGTTTTCCTGCAAAACATTCCCATAACCACCAGAGACCTGTGGAATAATGGGAAGTAGCAGAGCCCAATGGTCTGAGCACAGTACTGGGCAGCAGGAACTCCTGAGTTCTAAACATAGCTTTGACACAAAAGCCCCTCACTAGTCTTGCCTTAACCCCCTTGCCTCAGTTTCCCCATTTGTGAAATAGGGACAGTATTAACCTACCTCACAATGAAACACTTTGAAGCTGAAAAGTGATACTCCCTATGTAAGTACTGAGTATTATTACACAGAACACGCTCAGCAAAGGACAGGGTTTCCTGAGCACAGAGAACACCCCACTCTATTTCAATTGCTGCATACATTTTTCTGTTATAACAATTAACCTCTTATAAAAGAATCAGCAGTGAGTTTACATGTTGAATTTATACACAATGGATAATTGCTTTAAAAATGTCTACAGTCAAGGAAATTGCATTTCTCCTTTTGCTTCTAAAATTACAATCTTCTACTTCCCAGCTGGTAGGTAACAGAAGCAATCAGAGTAGGGTCCCTTGAGCACAGCTGTATAACACACATGAAAACCAATCTCATTTTAAAAAGAATTAACTCACAGCCAGCCATGTTTAATAGCACTAATTTGTGACTCAAGCCCACCCAATCAAGAAGATGCACATCCCATTGTGCTTAGGTTGCAATGAATTTGTCAGGTAGTTTTGCAACCACTCAGAGGCCTACAAGAGCAAGACAGACTGATAGAAAGGAAGGATGGTTTTGGTGTTAAGGCACCGGACTGGAACTCAGGAGATCTGGCTTCACCTCCCGGCTCTGCCACAGACTCCCTGCATGACCTAGTGCCCTGATCTCTCTGGGCCTCAGTTTCCCATCTGTAAAATGGGGACATTACTACTCCCTTCATCTATCTTGTCTGTTTAGATTGAAAAACAAGGGAGCCCCAATCTCAGCTGAGGCTTCTAGGTGCTACTGTAACAAATAAATAACAAATAAATAATGCTAAAGGTGGTGGGCCTGCTTCCATTTTGAATGTCTTCGGGTTTTTCAGTTTAAAAATCTTTCTTTCCCCTGCTTCTCCTCCCCCCTTTTAAGCTGTTCTTAAAAATTAAAAACCCTCCCCAGTATTGAATCATAGAAATAAACAATGGAAAATGGATTGTCATGTCCATTTTCCCGGGGCCAGGGGTGGGCAAAGCATTTTACTAATTTACTCATGATAGCTATTTGTAGTATATTTGTGCTTTGTTCAGCCTAGCTTTAAAGGTGACCTGCAAATGAAAATTCAGAATTAAGTAATGAACGCTTAACTCAATTTTGAGCTTTCCTCTGCAAGTCACCTTAATTTGACCCAAACAGTGGGGCTCCTACCACTCCCCTGAGAGATCATTCCACAGTCTGTAGAACATGCCATCAGGACTTTTTCCCTGATATTCAGCTTACATTTTTTCTTTTCTTTTCACCTTACTATGCTCCTAATTATAGCCTCTAAACAATTCCTTTCCTTTCCTGGTGTTTATCTGTAGACAGTTATTCTATGCACGCAGTTGCCACATCCCTCCCCAGGCATCATTTAACCAAGCTATAACCACTTGTTTCTGTTCCTCAGAAGCAGCTCATGTCAGCCCCATTTTAAACTTTTTTTATACTGGAAGATTCTAAGGTCCAGCACATTCAGTTATTCCAAAATCTACAGCTCAATGGATGTTGTGCTTAGTATAAAACATATTGCACGAACAGGTTACATTCTATTAGCATAGTCAGAAGACTGACTCCTCTGTGTGTGTGTGCGCACGTGCACATTTAAAGGTGTTAGATTGAGAACCGTGGCAATTGAGCTGCTGGGACTTGGAGCATGGTACTTTGATTTCCCCTGATTTGAGAGCTAGCAAAATATAGAAATACAGATTACAGTGGTGTAACTCAACTCCTTAACCTCATCATGCTGCCACCGGACACATACTGTATTTGTCAGACTAGATATATTTTTTTAAAACCTCTCCTTACTGAAATGAGTACAAGAGTGTCATAGCGATGGCTGCTACATGGACTTTGATGTTACAGTGTGGCCCTCATCTTGCAAACACATATAGGTATGAATAAGGCCCTATCTACACAGAGGTGGGGTTTTTTGCACTCATGATACGATGTCAATATGGTTTCAAATTAGCATATGCCACACCCCTTCAAGCACTGTTTTACATTCGTGCAGCACACCTGCATATTTTGCACTGATGTAACGCCAAAAAAAAAAAAAAATTCTGCACGGCCACAGCCTAACTTTACATACATTAGAAGTCCTATTGAACTCAAAGGTATATTACTAAAGCTCCAATCCTGAACATGCTTATATGCCCACGTGTAGTATTATTGAAGTCACTACTCACCAGTGAAAATGCTGGATTGGTGCTAGAGGGAGCACAATGAAAGGTCTCAATTATTTCTCAGTCTATAACCCAGTTGTTCATTGGGAGCTCACCATGAAATCCTGTCATGTACCATCCAGACCTTTTTCAATGCCCATTGTTGTTTGATACACAAAATGGCTGTGAGAAGTAGAATCATCTTCAAAGGACTCCTTGAGCGAACAACCTTGGCTTCAGTAGAACGTTTTCATTTTCTTCAGTTGCATTCACTATTTGTTGTATCGTTGCCCATCTTTTTAGTAGATTTTACACACTGCCACATTCTCTATACTTACAGTTATGGTTGTCTGTATGGTAGCTCTAACTTGTGTTGATCTCAGATATACATGTGTTTCAGAGGTTTTTTTTTTTAAAGGCCAATAAAGATCAGGAATCATGAAATCCTACTGTATCTTACGTAACCCCCCTGGAGCTCACCTAGGTCCCTGGGGCTTTATGTCCTGGTAGCTCAGGGAGAGGCACACTCAGGGCCGGATTAACCTTCTGTGGGCCCGGTGCCAAACATATTTGTGGGTCCCCATGGAGGCAGTGGAGCATGGTATGGGGAGGTCAGTCCCCAGAGCAAGAGGCCAGTCAGAGGTAACGGGGCATGGCAGGGCAGGGGCAGCCCCGCTCTGCCAAGCCCAGTTCGAGGGCACTATTTACAAACCGGCAGTTGCCAGACACACAATGGGCTGACTGGCCCTGTGCTGCCAGCGTGCCCCTTTGCCTCAGGGGCGGGCCCATGTGATGCCACACAGCTCCCCTGCCCAACACCCCCCTGATTCCCCATGGCCAGAGCCCCTCCCAAACCCACTATGCCCAGTGCCCCTAAATTCTCCTCACAAATGCACAGCACCCTGCACACCACCACCCTTGCCCAGCACACCCTTCCCACAGCCCCACCACAACTGCCCAGCACCCCACACAGAACCCCCACTCCCTAGTGCCCCAACACACACATCTTTCCCACCCCCTCACAGCCCAGCACCCCCGCCAGAGACCCTCACTCCCCCACACCCTGCCTCCCGGCTGCACTCACCAGCCCTGCTGGGAGGCGACTGTGTCTGCTGGGCTCAGCCAGCAGTGCAGCCAGGGCTCGTCCCGGGATGGGGAATCTCTCCGGTCCCTCGGGAGTGGCACGAACAGCCAGGCCAGGGCCAGCCCCAACCGCCCACTGTCTCCCTCAGGACTGACTTGCTTGGAGGGGCCCAGCCAAGCCCCCCCCACTGTCTCCCTCCACCACCTGGCTAGGCTTCTGCACTAGCCCCAGGCGGCTCAGCTCCGGGGAGACAGGCAGGGCCCCACAGCTGGTAGGAAGCAGAAGACTGCCCAGAGCCAGAAGTGCAGTGGGGTCCAACCAAGGGGCAGAGAGGAGTCACTGGGTGGGGCCAGGGGTGGAGAGGAGCAAGTGGTGGGTGGAGGGAGCCAGCGGGGTCTCAGGGTGCAGTGCAAGTGGAGCAGGTCGGGGCCCCTTCTGAGCATGGGCCAGGCTCCGTGGAGCCACTGGAGCCATTGTAAATCCAGCACTGGGCACACTGTCCCTAGTAGGGAGGGGGAGCCAAGGGCAGATGAGAGTCTGCTAGGCAACCAAGGAGGAGCAAGGAGAGCCACTATTTAGAGAGTTCCCTAAACTTTTTACCTCGCCCTCCCTCAGCTGGGACCAGGAGTGGGGCCGTGGGGTCCAGGAGGGTAGAACAGGGTTAGGGGGCCTCGGCTGGGGGCTGAGGCCAACAGCCGGAGCTCCTGGCATGGGTCCAGCAGCTGGGGCCCTGGGCACGGAGCCCCAGGCACGGGACTGGCATCCGGTGCCAGGAGCAGAGCTGGGTAGCATTCCCTCTACGCCACCCATGGGGGCTGGCCTGGCACCCCCCTTGAATGTTCCTCAGCACCTCCGTAGGGGGCGTGCTCCACAGTTTGGAAACCTCTGATTTAGAACAAACACGGCCGCTGTTGGCTAGGGGAAGGATAGCAGATGTGCCTGCTGGGAGGAGAGGGCAGAGTCAAATGACTGACAAGGGAAAGCCCAAGAAGAAGAGCTAGCCTGACCAATAGGAAGTGAAATGCCCTCTCCTGGGAGCACTGGGGAGGGAAGGCGGAGAAACCATTTTGGAGCAGTCTGGAGCCTGCCACAGAAAGGGCAGGGCTGGCTGGGGAGCCCCAATTCTTCAAAGGACTCCTTGAGCGAACAACCTTGGCTTCAGTAGAACATTTTCATTTTCTTCAGTTGCATTCATTATTTGTTGTATCTTTGCCCATCTTTTTAGTAGATTTTACACACTGCCACATTCTCTATACTTCCAGTTATGGTTGTCTGTATGGTAGCTCTAACTTGTGTTGATCTCAGATATACATGTGTTTCAGAGGTTTTTTTTTTTTTAAGGCCAATAAAGATCAGGAATCATGAAACACTACTGTATCTTACGTAACCCCCTGGAGCTCACCTAGGTCCCTGGGGCTTTATGTCCTGGTAGCTCAGGGAGAGGCACACTCAGGGCCGGATTAACCTTGGAGCCCCAAGTCTGTATACAGGAGGTTCTCCCTGAGAACTGGGCTCTGGGGACCTGGAAGCAAGATGAGCCCTCAGTTTGGCCCTATCCCTCTCCAAGATGACTCCCAGTTTGTAGAGTTTTGTTAGGAAACCTCCCACCTAGCCAGGCTGAGTTAACCCTCCAACTGCCTAAGGAAAATCAGTCACCACATGACCAGCTCTGCTCTGGCTTCTAGTCCAGGGCTGCTACCTGCTGGGAGTGTCTGAGCCCTAGGGTAGGAGACTAAAGTTTGGATTTTTAGTATAGTTTTGTAATTGGCACCTTGGGCCCTGCACCCCTTTGTAGTGAGGGGAAATCCTGGGACCAGAAGCAGTCTGACTCCTGCATGAAGAGGGCACATGCCAGCAGCGGTCATCAGCCCCTCTGCAGTGACGGAGGAGTCCACAGCCTTCTTTGAACCTGAGGAGCTATGGCGGAGTTGTGAGTGTGCCATCCTTTAAGTTAGCTAGTCAGAGAGATTGTTTGGGAGACCCCATACTACCTGCATGGTGTTCTAAAGACAGGGGGAACGGGTTTGGGGATTTTATTACCTACTGCCTATTAAACCTTTGGAGGACTTAACATCTTATCCCACTTGAGAGTCTTCTGGGCTGTACTGAACCCAGTCAGCCAAGTTGCTAACTGCTGCACAGAAGATATCATGATCACAGGTCGTCAAAGGCCCCTGCAAAGTATGCATACCAATGGGACACTAATTTTAAGCTTGCTATATCAGGTCATGTTACTGGGGAAATTCGCAGGTATTAGCGTGGGCACCGATGATCCTGAGAATAGTGTTTTACCAAGTTATGTTATATTTAATATATTTTACATAGTAATTATATTAATGTGTTTGCAGTAGTGCTGGAACTGGTGGTGCTGCCATACCCCCTGGCTTGAAGTAGTAATAACAAACACCAAATACCTGGTTTCCATTCAGCAGCATCCCCACTATAAAAATTGTTCCAGCACTCTTGGGTGCTTGTTTTATTTATTGGATGTCTCCAACTATCTGGCAAGTAAGGCGGGGAGGGGTTTATCCTGTGGTTAGAATTTTCTTCCCAGACTGCCCGGGTGACACTGCCAGGAAGGAGCAAGGGGGGTGGAGGCACGGCCAACTAAATTCATAGGGGAAGAAAAAGAAGCTACACCCTGCTGAGTAGTAGGGATGTAAAAGGTTAAATAGTAAACTGGTAAGCATTAGGCTTACCGTTAACTGACCTTAACCATTAACCCCAGTGGCCCCACACCAGCTGGAGGGACCCCAACCGCACCGCAGTGACCGTGGCCACCCTGCCCCGGCCAGAGGGACCCTGGCCCGGCCCGACCCATGCCAGGCCGGCTGGAGTGACCTTGGTTAACAGTTAACTGGTTAAACAATATAATTTTAATAATTTAACTGGTTAACTTTTTAAACCGATATTTACAACCCTACTGAGTGGGTGGCAGGATCCAGAAGAACTCAGGCCTATCCATCAAAACTCTTAAGGAGATAACCGGGTGAATAGGGGTGCTATACTTACATTTCACATTTCTTGCTCTATTTTGTGTTAGTGGGCAAGAATTTTCCCAAACCTCCAACTCAATATTTTCCTCCATTTACTAAACTAGTTAAGCCATTTTTAAGAGCTAAGAAGGCAATATATATTTCATAATTCAAGGTTGTTTTGAATTTTCTTCCATCCCATAAGTACAGGTTAAATTTTACAGACCCTAAGGGCCTGAATCAGCAAAGCACTTCAGCTGGCATTTTCAAAGGAGCTTGGCACCCAACTTTGATTGATGTTCAGTTGTGACTGAGTTCAGAACTGTCTTATGCCTTCAAAAATCCCAGCACATGCTCAAGGTTAGATGCTTTGCTGAACTAGATCTTAAAGGCCAAATTCTGTCTTCAGTTCCACACTCATGCAACCCCACTGATATCAAAACAGTTGTTTAAGTGAGTAAGGCAAGAGGACTGAGTGGCTTTAAGTTATGGCACACAGAAGCACTTCAAAGAAAACCAGAAGGGATTCAGGCTCTTATTTAGGAAAGCACTTAAGAATGTGCTTTCCTAAATTGCAGCCCCAGATAGGGAGGTAAAGGAATTAAATAGTTTGCCTTTTTTCTCCCTTTCAAAGAGAGAACATTCTTTCATTCAGCTGATTTTGTTTTTAATATGCAACCAAGTTAAATAATATACAAAAACTGCAGCTAAGGATAAGGACTAGACCGGGGTAGCCAAACTGTGGCTCGCAAGCCACATGCAGCTCTTTTACCATTAAAGTGCGGCTTGCAAGCCCCCTCTGATCCTGCATTCTCCACCTACCAGGCAGGGAGGGCTGAGCTTGGGATGTCTGCCTTGCAGTGCGGTGGTGGGGTAGGAACTTCTGTCCAGCGGGGAAGAGGGTCTTGGGATTTCAGCCCTGTGGTTTCAATCCTGCCAGTGCTCGGGGATTCAGCAGGAGTGGGGCTAAAGCCCCAGCTCCTGGCAGGCGTGTTTTGGCTCTCGAACTTCTGAAGATTGTTGTATGCAGCTCAGAGGGCCAGTAAGTTTGGCCACCCCTCGTCTAGACCAAAATCAAAGCCCCAAGAAAGTATCGTTAAGACTATACTCTCAAAAGTCTCCCTATTGAATAGACTTTTCAACAGCATCTCATTACAGAACCAATGTTACCTCCACTCTGAGGTGTGCTCAGTTATTTTGTCATGTATAATTTAGATTTCAAATGCAGAATCATGAAATGGAATGTGTTGGAAAATGTTACTGGCTAAAAGCATGAATGGCTCATTGCATTAACGTTTCTATTCTGGTATTTTTTTCTTGTGTTGCCCATTTTGATCTTTGTCTCATATTTGGTCCTTGGCAGGCTGAGAGCTGCGCTAATATACACAGATAATGCAAAGGGGTTGCAGAGTACAGCAATGCAGGGATTGTACCCTAAGCGTCGTAGTACCTCTGATAGGTAAAATGATGTAAATGCAGCTCTCAACCTGGTTAGGTCCATGTGTGGGCTGAGGTGCACCAAATGAGGAGGTCACAAGAAAAATAGTAATGCAGAAAATAAGGCGGAATTCATTTCTTTAGTCCATACAGCATTTCAGCTTTCACGCTGCAGTCCCATGCTCATAGGTGACAATATGCTTTCAGGGTTTTTTTTGTTTTTTTAAATATCTAATTTCCAAATTGAGAATAAGCAGAGTGGCTTTACCTTGGTTGGAAGACAATTTGTTCTGGTCCTCCAAAATTCAGGTTATTTCATTATTTTGTATGTGAAAGTAATTTTCTTAACACATTAATGACCATGGATAATTTCTAATCCAATCAAATGGATGTTGGATCTAGTTGGCTCAGGTGGGGAAGCAAATTTTGTGCAAGTATCTTTTTTGTTTTTGTTACTTAATCTGCATGTGGGACAGGAAGGTAAAAACTACTGATTTCAAATAACTGTTCTGCCAATAACTCTCTCTGTGTCCCTTGTCAAGTCACTATGGATATGTTGCACTTTGAGCTGGACTTGTGATTCCCAGCTTGCGAAGACATCCTTGCACTAGCTCTGATCATGCTAGCGTGCTAAAAAGAGCACATAGCTGTGGCAGCACGAGCAGCAGGACTGGCTAGCTGCCCCAAGGATGTGCTCATATAGCAAGTACAAGCCCCTCCCACTGCCATAGCTTCATTCTATTTGTATTGCACTAGATTAGAGCTAGTGCAGTTATGTCTCTTTGAGCTGGGAATTACACACTCCAGCTCGGAGTGTAGACCTGCCTTCAAGCAGTGTCTATACTGCACGGTTTACCGTTTGTGTGGCACCCAGGGCTGAGCACGTGTGTGATGTGAGCATTGCCACTGCAAATCCCTACCCATATTGCTGTGTCCTCACTCGTTCTAGACTTCTTTCTCAGTCAGCTGTGTCAATTGCAGAAAAACTGGTCTGTCCTTCAGGGGAATTGTGGGAAGGTATTGGAGGACTATCAATACTTGAGCGGTTTAGCATGCTTCCCCACTGCAAAGTGGGCAGGTTCCAGTCCAAGTTCAAATGGAATCTGGTCTCAAATCCATACCCCTGCCCAGGTAAACTAGTTTAGGCTTAAAGTATCTCCAAACCGGCGTCAAAGGTTTTTCTGCATGGACGGTAGTGCAGGTAAGGCTAAAATCTGGGTAAAGGCCCAGGTTAACTGTGCAGCATAGACATACCCTTAGGGACATGTGTCACTGATTGTTAGCAGAACTACCCATTTAAACTGATGGCACGATATGGCTGTTAAGCTCTCTGTGTCTCAGTTTTCCCATCTGTAAAATGGGGATGATGACTCTGATCTTCCTCCCAGGAACATTGTGAGGTTAATGAGGCCGTGTTTGTACAGAGCTAAGCCATATCATTGCTCTAGTTTTTATGATTTCTTTAGGCAAACCAGCAGGAAGAGATTAATAAATAAAGTAATGCACAAGGTCATAATGCAACACCACCAGAAATGAAAGTGACTGTAAATTGTGTTAATGCATGAATAACTAATGCAGTAAAGAGAAGAAGACAGACAAAACATTCCTTTGCTGAAGAGTGTGAAAAGCCTGACAGCTATAGGTGTCCCATACATCCTTTGTAGTGTAATAAATGTATTTTACAGTGCACAAATCAAAGGAAAAGTGCAGGTCTCACTCGTGGAAAGTGACTGTCCACTGGGGAAACTCGCCGAGCCAAACTGCACTGAGGTTTGTTTTACTGTGCACAATTTGATGTGCTGTGAAGTGCTGAGTTCCCAGTTAAGGCCCAGATGTAGCTACTAACTCTAGTATGTGCAGAACTTGAATCACATGAGCAGTCCAATTCGGGTCAACAGATCAACTCACAGGCTTAAAGTTTGCCTTGTCCAAAAGTACATTTCTGAACTGGGGCCTGATTCAATGGGCAATGAGTGTGCTCAGCAATTCCCAGGAGGTTCTCAGCAACCCACAGGTTTGGGTCTTGGTTGAAAGCAGAGATTGGGTTAAAAAACTTAAACCCATCTCCAGGCCTTGTGAAAGATCCTTTTTGGCCCATGAAACAAACTGATATGTAGGCAGCAAATCACATATATGTTGGGCAGGACTGAAATCAGGACAGGGGAATTCATTGACTATAAAGCCAGAAGAGACACTGATCTTCAAGCCTGGCCTCTTGCATATCACAGGTCAGAGAATTCCACCCAGGGGGTCCTCCATTGAGCCCAGTAGTTTTGTGGCTGAGCTATAGCATATTTTTCAGACAAACATACGGATGTCTAAAATGCTCCAAAGCTTTCAGAGACCCTCCCCTCCAGGCTCCAAGCACAGACATCTGCCTTTGTGATAAGGATAATGACAAAGGCTTTGCATTGGCCAGGAATTTAACCCAGACCTCCCAAATGGCAGGTGAGAATTCTACTCCTGAAGCATCCAGGCTGCAATTATTGTTACTTTTTCCATGCCAGCAATAAAGGGATGGTACAAGTAACAGTGGCTGCCTTTCTCTTATCCCTATGGCCCTCATATGCCTGCATGCGCATTCTACATAGAGACATCGCCCCTTCAGCTAAACATAAGCCTTCTTTCTCCCAACACCATTGAATTGTGAAGTGGAAGGGGAAAAAAGAGGAGCTGGTTGTCAGAGATTAATCCATTAATACTCTTCATTAAAAATGGAAACAAGTGTCTGCTGATTACAACACACTTCCCCCTCCCTTGTAAAGCAGAGAATTAATATAACACTACATCTGTACATGAGTTTATTTCCTCAGGTTGCTCACTTACTCAGCAGCACAGAGCTGCCATAGTAAAAATATTCATTCATTATGAATGGCAGAGTTGTTCATATGAATTGTTACTCACTGTTGCTAGCACAGGTAAGGAAAAGGGGTCTGTTGAAAAGTGGGATATAATGGTATGAAAATAAGCAAAGTCCATGTTTTGTCATAAGAACAAATGCAAATGGACTCTCCGAACACAGAACTATCTTAGAACCAGGATTCTCTTATACTGAAGATTTCAGGGGAAAACCTAAGGCCTCAGTCTTTCAAACATATGCATTGTAACTTTTTACTCAAGTGAGTAAGTCTGTTGAGTTCAGTGGGACTGCTCACATGGGTAATGTCACTCTTGTGCAAAAGTGTTTGTAGAATAGGGCCCTAGCATATGAAAATAACATCTCCTTGTTAGTTAACCGGCAGTAAACATCCCCAGCCTATGTACCAAATCCTCAGCTGGTGTGAATTGGCATGGCACCTCTGACTTTCCATTAGCTAAGGACTGGGCCCTAGAAGCTTTCTTTTTTCACTGCCTAGAATAGCAGCCACATATTTAACAAGGCTTGTTGGTGTATAATTTAATGCAGGGTTAATCTGTGGAGTGGCCAAATTCTGGCTAGTGCTGTGCGCATGTATAAGCCAGCAAAACTGCAGCCAAAGTGAAAGTACAGGGTGAAAATGGACCTCCTGTTTTCTGCCTTCTACCGGTCCTCTGTGGTTTGCAACAAAAAACAATGTAACGGGATGGTTCACCTTTTGTCCACATACCCATATATGGTGACTTTTAGCAAGTATTGCCGCCCCGGCCTCCCCCCCTTCCTCTCAACCCCCTCACCAATAACTCCTAGTACCAGGAATAGAATATACACAAGGCAGGGCAGTTGATATGGTGGCTTCAGCCAGGATGCAGGTGCATGTCAGTGCTGCTTTTGCAATATATTAGTGCTGCTGCTTAGAGCAGAGGCCAGTCACATCTGTTCCCAGACACCAGCTAGAGTCTGGCCTGAGATTCAAACAAATGTATCATGATAATTTTCGGTGCTGGCTGGAATTATTCTGTCTAAGGTATGTCGACTATTCAACGATGACACACAATATTTACTAATAGGTAGATGGACGAGATTAAAGAGGCTACACAACATCTGCAAACAAATCTTTAAAATTTAGACAGAGTTAAGGTAGGGCTGGAGCACGTCATTGATCTATCAGCAAACCTCTGTACTGAATTCACTACAGGCGTCTATTTAAAAAGTGATGACACAATATGGCCTTTAGCTACAATATACTGCAGTATAGGTTCCCTTTCTCCCCTTTTAAAAGTGAATTTGCTGCTAAATTAAATTCGCAGGATTGGAAGATGATGGCCTCTGTTTAGCCAGTGTAAATTTTCTCACAGCACTCCTTCAATGTGCTTTGACCTTGCGTGTGCCAGGGATGAAGGGTTATCTGATCAGACATTCCTCTTTCAGTTGTGGGCTGTTCTGCTGAAATGACCAGAGAAGGGACTAATTGTGGTGGCGGTTTTTGCACTGTGGGTGCTTGCTTATTAAGAGCCAAACTGAATCCTATCAAACGCATTTCATACATAGGTCACAAAACAGCCATCACATCTTAATTAGCTCTGATCAGATTCTAATTCCCATCACCAATTCTCTGAAATTTCCCCAAATGTGTTTACATTACTGTAATAAACAGCCCTCCCACGATTTCAAACCAACCCCAAACAATTATCTGTGGAATGGCATTTTAATACCGTCAGTCTTAGTTTTTAACTGGGTAAATGGCTCCCTAATGAAGACATACTAGAGATGGCTTCATTGTTCTCAGTAGCAATAATAAGGAAATGTCCTCCCTAATTCTGAGCTTGTCCACAGTGATTCAGTATTATGGCATCACATACATCTAAAACCTGATGCAGTCAGGCTACACTGTTGCCCAAGGGCTGCCAGAATTTTTCAATGATTTTCATGTGAGTTGAGGTATCTGTTATTACAGTGTAAACAATGTAAGTGTTCTTTCCTTTAAAATAACGTGAATATGTTAAAATCCAAGGCTATATTAATTCAGTTTAGGAGACCACACACCAAATCCCTGGCCCTCTTCCAGTGATGGTGCCAAAGCAAAGCCAAAGGGAGAGACTGGAAAGGTAGGTTAATAGGCCCAAATCAAAACCCCGGATCCAAACAACGATGAACTTCATAGGTAGCTGGATCCAGATCCAGACCAAAGTTAGCAAATGGGCCCTATCTTTATACTGAGTCAAACCAATATCCTGGATCTGAACCGCTCCCCCCGGCTCCAGCTGTTAAAAATCCAGAGCTCATTTCTACTTCCTTTGAGTTTGCTTCATTGGCCGGGAAGATGATATCTATGCCTCTGTCTGGTTTGCTAACAGGCACTGCTACATTGTGCTTCCCGGCTGCATAGCTGTCACAATGGCAGCTGCAGAGAGAGGAATTTGCTCTGAGAGCTCACTTAGGGCATGTCTACGCTACAAAGTGAAGTTGACTTAATGTAAGTCGACATCCAGTCTCCGCATTAATTAAGTCAATCATGCATGTCCGCACCCCACACATTCTGTCGGTGGAGTGTGTCCTCACTCGCAGCACTTGCATCAATGGGTATAGCAGTGCACCACTGCTGGTTTTGGGATGCGCTTGCAATGCCTCATGGGACCAAAACATTGTTGCAAGGGGGAATGGAAACCTGGCTTTGACCTCCCATGATGCAGTTTCCTCCCACCCTGCCCTGAAATCAACAGCAAACAACTCATGTTTTTTTGCTCCTTTTTTCAAAAGCCTGGCTTAGCCATGCATACGGCATAGTCCAAGAAGCATGAACCCTGCTCAGCTGTGCATTCTTGTTGTGAACATTACAAATGCCGCACACCGTATCCTGCAGTATTTCCAGGGCTGAGATAGGAGCTGCCACACAGAACATAGCAATGTCATTCAAGCATGGGTGGTGGATGGAGGCTAGCCCCCCAGCTCCACCCGCCTGGGCTGGAGCCCTGAGCCCCCCCCAACTCCCCCCTGCAGCTGGAGCCCTGCCCTCCCACCCCCACGGATGGAGCAACGAGCCGCCACCCCACACACCCAGAGAAGCCCTGTGCACCACCCTCCTCGGCCCAAGCGAGGCCACCCCCCCCCCCAGCAGGAGGAGCCCCATTCCCTGCCACTGCCGGGAGGAGCCCCCGGGCCAGCCACACCTCCCCTCCCCAGACCCCAAGCCGCCCAAGAAAACCACAGTGTGACAGCATCTCTTCCTGAAGAAGAAGACAGTATCTGCTACTTAGCTATGCTCCATGCAGGTTCTGAGACGGCTGAGGAGGCAGTATCTGCTACTTAGCTTTCTGGGTTTATCAGTAATCTCTCTCGAGTCTTGGGAGATTACGGATGAACCCGGGGAGCTGAATAGCACATACCACCACCTCAGCTGCTCCTGCATGGGGCATAATAAAGCAAAAACTTCCTCAGACAAACCCACAACTAGGTGTCCAGCAGCAGCACCACGGGAGGTAGAACCTTCCCTGGCCTATTATACCCGCTGCCCATGCATTCATGCAGCCCTGCTGCAAGCCACAGAATGAAACAATTCCCAGTTGCTGAGGGCAGTTACGCAGCAGCTGAACACGGTTGAGCACCATTTCTGGTCCCGGGAAACTAACACTAGTGGGATCACATTATTATGCAGTTATCGGATGACTAGCAGTGCCTGCAGAGCTTTTGAATGCAGAAGGGCTCTTTCCAGGAATCTTGTACAGAGCTTTCCCCAGCCCTGACTGAGATCTGCTCTGACAGTGGAGGAGCGGGTTGGAATCGCTCGGTGGAAGCTTGTACCGCCAGACTGCTACCGGTCAATGGGGAATCAATTCAGAATTGCTAAATCCACCTTGGGAGCTGCTGTGATTCAGGTGTGCAGGGCCATTAATCGACTTCCGTTAAGAAGAGTAGTGACTCTGGGCAACCTGCAGGACATAGTGGATGGTTTTGCCGCAATGGGGTTCCCTAACTGCAGGTGGTGCGATAGATAGGGATATGTGTGCCATCTTGGCACCAGACCACCTTGCCAAAGTGTACATAAACCAAAAGGGATACTTTTCAATGATGTTGCAAGCGCTGGTGGATCACAGGGGTGTTTCACCGACATCAGTGTGGGATGGTCAGGAAAGGTGCATGATGCACCCATCTTTAGGAACACAGGTCTGTTCAAAATGCTGCAATCAGGGACTTTTTTTCTAGATCGCAAAATAACCATTGATGATGTTGAAATGCCAATAGTGATCCTGGGAGACCCAGCCTATCCCTTCCTCCCATGGCTCATGAAGCTGTACACTGGACAGCAGTAAGGAGTGCTTCAACAGTAGGCTGAACAAGTGCAGAATGGTGGTGGAATGTACCTTTAGATGTTTAAAGGGTTGCTGGCGCAGTTTGCTTACTAGGTTAGACCTCAGTGAAAGCAATATCCCCATTGTTATTGCTGCCTGCTGTGTGCTACATAATATTTGGAAGGCAAAGGGAGAGAAGTTTCCACAGGGGTGGGGCTTGGAGGTGCATAGACTGGTAGCTAATTTTGAGCAGCCAGATACCAGGGCAATAAGAAGAGCCCAGTGAGGAGCTCTGCATCTCCAGGAGGCTTTGAAAACCCTTTTCAGTAATGTGCACTACTTATCTGCGTTGTGCCTTCCCATACCATCCCTTCCATTGCATCAGTTTCCCTGTATCTCCCCTTCACCGTCCAAACCCCCATGCCTGGAATAAAGAGTGTTTAATTCTCACAAAGTTGACTTTTACTGCACAAACCAAGAAACTAAAGATCAGGAAAATAATTTAACCTTGGACAAATGGTATGATAAAACTGGGAGAGGAGAAACCAAGTCAGACTGTCTGTGAAATCATAGAAGTCTTGTCCATCAAAGGTCTTCAAATGGCCATCTCTTGTTCTTAGTACCCTCCCCTGGTGTTGAGTGGAAGGGATACTGCATCTTCCTTCCCTCCTCCTGGAACTTTGGGGGAGGGGGATTGGGAACAGGTCGATAGTTGCAGGTCATTGTGTAGGGGCTGTAGGGGGAGTCTAGCCTCCAGCTGTTTTTTTTTTAAAGCTCAGCCAGATGCCTCAGCATGTCTGATTGGTCCTTCATAATCCACAGCATCTCATCCTGTGTAGCCCACTCATGCTTCTGGGATGCTCTCGATGTCCATGTTCAGATTTTCAGACAATGAAATCCTCCAGGCTCTCAGCTCCGTGTCAGCTGTCCCGGAGGCATTCATTATCTCATTGAACGTGTCATCATGTGTTATCTTTTCCCATCTTCTAATCTGCTGTGCTGAAGGCCAAGCTTTCCACTGTAAGGCATGCAAAGCAGAAGGCAACATTGTCAGTGCATTCCCTGGGTCTGGTACAAGGTTGCTATTTAAAGTCTCTCCCCTTATTACAGTCAAGTGCAAGCCAGACCACAATGAGAATCCCTGGCTATTCAATGAACTGGTTTCCAGTACCAGCCATGGTAAGTTGGGGCCCAGGGGCATGAGTGATGAGCCTTGTGCTGTAACTTGTGGGGAACTCGCATCAGGAGCAGAGGTGGACAATGCCCCCTCCCCCTAGCAACATGGATGTTGCTTTGAGATCAGGGACCAGCATTAAGTCTCCAAAATTGTGGTCTTTGTCTGAGGCAGCTCTGAAGGAGGTGGGGGGGAGTGTGTTTGCGGCCACAAGAGAACACAGGAAACCCCTCCTCCCATCTCATTAACACTGTTAGTAGCAGTCGCCCTAGGCTTGCAGATTCTGAGGTCAACACCGATTCCTGCCACTGAAACCACCGGCATGTTAGGGAAACCGTGGTTGAGGGACCTGGAAATCACGGTGGGGGATCACATGCTGTATTGTTTGTGGTACGTGCACTTGTAATGAAAACTTCCACTGTCCCCCCTAGGTGACCCTATGTGATATCAGTCTCCTGAGTGTAAGAGAGGCGGCAAGGGAGCAGATGCTGCAAGTCTCTGAGTCCAGACCTGGTCCTTAAGCTGCTATGCTGTGTACCGTAATGATGCCAGCAGAGTTGATACTGGAGTGGCACAGGAAAGTATCCTACCATGGTGGAAGAAATAAGGCAGCCCTCCCCAGAAACCTTGTGCAAAGGATTGCAGAGTACCTTCATGATAGTTTCCTTGAGATCTCCATTGAGGATTCCTGGGCCATCCTGGTGCACATAAACAGTCTTTTCCAGGGCGGACCCTTGGTGTAGCTGGAGCAGCCCCTGGGAAATAAATACCCACTGCACCTCACTTTTTTTTCCCCCAGATTAAACAAAAAAGAGCACAAACCCCCTACCAATTGATTGGAATTGCATACTTACCAGAGGTGCCTGCCCCGGCATCACATTCAGCCACCATGCTCTCCAGCGACTGGCTGGGCTCTGGGGTTAAAAATAGCTCCTGGGGAGAATGGATCCATTGCTCTCCTTCCATTCTCCTCCTCCTCTTCGTTGGCCAGAACGTCATCCTTGTTGTTGCCTGAGGTGGCCCGTGACCCAGACTCCTGGGAGGTATCCACGCTGCGTTTGGCAGTAGTGGTGCAGTCACCACGAAGAATTGCATGCCGCATGTCTGTGATGCAGAACCAGAACGACTGTTCACCTCCTTTCTCATCTGGTATGCCTGCTGAAGTTCTTTGATTTCACATGGCACTGTTGCATGTCCCTGCTGTAGCCCTTCTCCACCATGCCCTGGGCAATCTTTGCATAGAGGCTACATTTCTTTGGCTGGATAGAAGCTGTGCCTGCACAGACTCTTCTCCCCACAGATGAATAAGATCCACCACTTCCTGTATACTCCAGGCTGGAGCGCATTTGGGACATTGAGTCACCATGATCAGCTGGGCTGGCAAACTGTCTGTGCTGATCAAACAGGAAATGGGAATTCAAAAGTTCATGGGACTTTAACAGGGGAGGGGCTGTTTCCTATGTCCCTGGCTGCTGTGTAGCAGAGGTGAAAATGTTCTCCAGAGCGGTCAAAGCAAAGCATTGTGGGACATCTCCTGGCGACCAATTCAGTCGACCTACACAACAGTGCATCTACACTGCCTCTGTTGACCCAACAACATTGAATTAAGCATCACGCTGCTCGTGGAGGTGGAGTAATTAAGTTGACATTACAGGCGAGTTAGGTCGGCGGAAGGGACCTGGTAGTTAAGATGCATACATTATTAGGTTGACTTAAGGCGGCTTCTGTCAACCTACATTTGTAGTGTAGACCAGGCCTTAGCAATGCAAAGGGAAAGTAGGACAATGTGCAATATGCAACCCATCTGCTAGGGAAAGTGCATGCAGTTCAGTGTCTTATGGATGGAATTCACTGAGATGGGGAGATCTCATGCAAAACCTTCCATCTCACTTGTGCTCAGTGGGACAGCATATAGACAGAATGGCCACTCTGGGAGCGGAGTCTGATACACCCACACCTTATGTTCTGTAGAGGTCTCAACTGCAGACAAGGAAGCAGGGCAATTGCTATAGGATCTGTGCTTCTATGTATCCAGTGGCCCAAAATGCTGTGCAGAGGTCATGGAGTTGCCATTCCAGCCCACAGGATATGTGTACACTGCAAGTGGAGGTGTGACTGCAGCTCAGGTATTCAGACCCATGCTCTAGCTAGCAAGGCTAACGATAGCAGTGAAACTGTGGTAGCACGGGCTTCAGCATGAGCTGTACAAGCCACTCAGAACCCTGGGTGCATATTTGTGCTTCTAGCCCACAGTGAAGCCCATGCTCTGCGACTGTTTTTAGCCATGCTCGTTAGATGAAAGCTAGCACAGGTATGCTTCGGCAAACTGCAAGAGCGGGTTACTCACCCTGTGCAGTAACTGAGGTTAATTGAGCTGTGTCCCCCTGTGGGTGCTCCACTATTCGATTGCAGTGTAGCCGTACCCATAGGCTGAAGCAGTGACTGCAGGTGGCTTACGGTGCAGCACTATAACCTGTGTGAGTTCGAGTGAGGAGACGTTTCCGCTGCTCAAAGTGCCTCAGACCAAGCCCAATTACCAGGCCTTTGTGAAGGGAAGGGATGAATTTAACTCAGAATGAGCAGCAGTTCATTAAGTAGCACAATCATCTGACACTCAGGACTAACTAGAACTGTTTACAAAATGCTTTCACACTTCAGCAAGGAAGAGCCTGGATATTTCTGGCTTGTGGAGCAGAAAGCAATCTTATAATAATGCCTCATCTTTACCCAATCATTCCAAATTATTCACATGAAAGATCTTGTTTTCTCTGTTGGATTTTAATGAAGTTCTTGTTGACCCAATTCATTCCTGGCTATTCATGAATTATCTAAAAGGAAATTTCAGAAGTTTTGTCATTAGGAATAATTCTTGTTTGGTGAAAAGCATGTTTTGGTTTTTTTTATTTGGTTTTCTTTCTTTCTTTCTTCCTTTTGCTCCTAAGTCCTAGATTTAGCAAGCAATTTCCAGTGCTATAATTGGAAAGAAAGTGATAAAACATATCAGACTGCAGTACACAAATGAGAAAACACTTCAGATTAGTATGAATATAATTACGTTTTTCTTGACATTACTTTTATCAGAAAATTTTTTAAAAAATCAAACAACTGAGTACGGGTAGGGGGAAGGAAGTGCCAAAAACAACATTTAGACTTTAGTGAGATAATTAACTCAGCAATTAAACATATTTTGTATTCCACATTTGTCCTCTGTAGCACTTGGCATATGTGACATTTGTCCTTTATTCAAAATCTTGACTCTTGCCGTCTTTTCTGTCAGCAGGAACGGCAGCCAGTAAGAGTCCTGTGTGAAGGCCCAATTCTTGTGTGGCTCACCTTTAAAACTGAATATTAGTAACTATGGTTTTATAGAGCGGAAGCAAATAATAAAGGAAATAAAATGTTCAGCCAGGTTACTAGCAGAATTGGGAGGCATGAGATTTGTGCATAGTGGTCTGTTGTTTCCTTTCATCAGCAGAATTTTGGGGGAAATAGGTGACTCTCTCTGCTGCTTGTACTAAATATCATCACGCTGTAAAGCAGGGATATAGGGAAATACACCTTGTGCTCTGATCCCATTAGACACCACAGTGTTAGGCTGGCTCAGTACATGACCTCGAAGGGACAATTACAATACAGTAGGAAGTGAGGCTAGTAATTTGCTGGGTTGCACTCAGACAGTACTGAGCCAATGGATCACTATAGTTTTAAGAGGCATTGTGTGATGAACTTGTCATTAAAAATCTCATTGGCCTTTTTGCCAGGGTTGTCTAATTTCAGCATCTCTTGATAGTCCAGTATGATACCTGGACCAGTAAAGAGTGAGAGGCAGACAGTGTCAAGGGAAATTAGTTGGACACCGGAAAAACGTCTCCATCTCGAGTATCAGAAAAGACCAGAGCTTCTCAGGGAAAATGAGATCATGTTAAAACACGTGAGGCATTGAGGTAACTAAAATGGTATTAAACATGGATTTGCAGTTAGGGGTGTGTTTAACATTGTGTCAGCTGGCTGTGGGTAAAGCTGTAGCTCCAGTAGGATAAAACTGTTAGTTAGCACAACTCCTCAAACTCATCATGACTTTTTTTGTTTTTTAAGTGAAGGCAAGCTCCAGAGGCCTCTTCTCAGAGGAGAACTATTTCTGAGGATCAGATAGAACCAAATATGCTCTAGGCGATCCCATTTTGAGCCACACAAGATCGTGGGTTATGGTGCACAAGAAGAAAGGAAACCACCTGCATTCAAAAGAGCACATCCAGTGGAGCACTGATAGGAATTGAGAGGCTGATCCTCAGCTGCTGGAAACTAAGTTAAATTTACAGAGTTGGCAGTTAAGAAAAATCTTCTTACATGCATACGGAGGAGCGTTCATTGATCTGGAAAGCACTGGGATTCAATAAACACGGACCTACAGGAGGCACTGTATAGTATTTTTTTTTCTTTTTTTAGAGTATAAATGCATTTTTAAGGCAATGTGCATCCAGGGCACACCCTTCCCTAAGGCCAGGCCACCTAAACTGTTTAGTGTGGGGACGTCTCTGACCGTTGATGGAATCCAAAGGTTGCACCAATAAATGTATAGTAGAACCTCAGAAGTTACGAACACCTTGTAACTCTGAACAAAATGTTATGGTTGGTCTTTCAAAAGTTTACAACTGAATTAATACAGCTTTGAAACTTCAGTATGCAGAAGAAAAATGCTACTTTCCCTTTATTTTTTTAGTAGTTTATGTTTACCACAGCACTCTCCTGTATTTGCTTTTAGGGGGAGAGGGGGCGGGTCGCTGCTGCTACCTGATTGTGTACTTACAGTTCCAGATCAGGTGTGTGGTTGACTGGTCAGTTTGTAACTCTGAGGTTCTACTGTACATTTCACTATCTGACACAAACACCAGCAGCCCTATTATTTGTGTGTGTGTGTGTACCATCCTTTGTAGATGACATGGAATCATTGGTCGCTGACATTCTCCACCAACAAAAGAAGATCAGCTTTGTCTTTACCCTGCAGGAAAGCAGCAGCAGCAGCTTGCTGCTTTTGAGGCCCTCTAAGCCACATCTTGCGTACGCAAGTCGTAGGTTTTTACACTACCTCCCCGAGTTAGAGCTTTACACAGCAAGCACCCCTATGGTTCCCCGGCCCAGCGCAGTGATTATAAATTATGTTTTCAAGCAATGCAATTTCTAAAATAAATACTTCCATCTGGTATAATCCCACAGGTAGATGGTGCCTTTGGAGTTATATCACACAATTCTCTATTGCACTTGTATTCGTCATTCCATTTATACTCTGCTGATCCACAGGCAGCGATTCCAATAGCCTTCATGTCTGGGAGGACCATTGTGATTGGAAAGAAACAACTTGCTCTGTAAAATATATTCAATTAGAGGGGCTTACCTCTGCTGTGGAGGTGCCAACACTATAAATGGAAATAAAAAGTTATTTAGTAGCATTATAACTGCTGCCTAAATGACAGCTTAGGGATAGATGGGAGAGCTTGGTGCACTCTCCAGTGGGTATGTTAATAACAAGATGGGTGTTGAAAAGAGCCACCCTCAGTTTCCAATCCAATTGATTTTAAAAACAGATTTCAGAGTAGGTGCTACCGCCTGCCACTGAGTCCCTCTACCAATGTTTTGTGGGTTTACAGTTGCATTTATCTGTTTGTTTTTAATGTTTCTCTCTCCACTGTTCCTGTATGAAACCCCATAAAAACCAAAAACTCAGTGACTATATAGGAAAAACAGTGACATTCACTCTCCACAAAGTGCAGTAAATGCGCAAAGTAATATGTTCAATATATAAAATTTCTCTGAATAATCTTTTTCATAAAATTCCATGTTACTTGTAACAACAGTAGGTAAAATACTGTTCATAGTGAAGTGTGCTTTTTTCAAGCTGACTGTGTCCCTTTTAAGCATTCCACCAGATGTTGTTTTTATTTAACCGCAGCCATACAGAACTTCTTTTTGGGAAAAATTCTACACTGATTTACATCTCATGCAACTCCATGGGTTGCAGGGTTTAGTCAGTGCACAATTTGGCCTTTTAAACTTAATCTAGTGATGCTTCCATATAGCTATGCATTTATACTGAACCAATCACTTGGGATGTTTAGAACGATCATCGCTGGTGTTTCTTTGCAGCCTTTAATAAGAAGATCTTAAAGTGCTTTACAGAGAGCACTAAGAGGTAAGTAGTAGTATCCCACTTTTACAGATAGGGAAACGGAGGCACAGAGCCGTGAAGCATTTTGTTGAAGGGTGTACAGCAGTCCATCACAAAGTTGGGAATGGAAGCTAGGCATGATTGATTCCCAGCCCTCTGTCTCTGATTTGAGCAGCAGCTCAGGTCGACAGCAGGCTGAACTTTGGAGATGATTTGCCTGCTAAGCTATAGCACATTTCTGATTTGTAGGTGTCTGGTCTGACTTGGCTTCATTTTTAACTTTTCATTTTCTTTTTAGGGAACCAAACTGTTCAGCGGGTTTGGCAGCTGATGGCTATTAACTGTCACAATCCAATAACCAGGGGATAGTTAGAACAGCATTAAATATTTGGACTGTGCAGCAGGGCTATACTTCATCTCAGCACACAGGAATCCCATGCTCTAATCACACTGAAAAGAAACCCACCATACTGCTATTCAGATCTATCTGTCCATCTCTCTTCCCATCCTGTCATTAGGCATGCAAGGCCTGTCAAGACCATTGACACAAACAAGAGTTTTCTCACCAACTCTGGTGAGATCTGACAAAAATAGGACACAAAAGACTTGCTTTTTAAAAGTATGTTTATTTGGTTTTCATTTTGTAATGAGCCTGGTTATTACAAGTCTTGATAAGAGAATATTTCACCTCCATCTCTGAATCCCTGCCATGCAATGATACATTGTGCATCTCATAGGAACAGGGTCTGTGTAACATTCACTGTTATTAACACAGAATTAACTCTACTGGTGCGGTGGTTTTTAGCTGTCCACTTTGTGTGGCCCTCAGGGTTAGATGGTGCAGCTTTGTTTTAAATACAGATTTTCAGCATTTTAACTCTGTCATTTTTGTTCTAATCTTTAAAAAAAGATACTACACAAGGGGCACCCAAAGGTCCGCATTTAAAAAGCAGAATTTTTGTTGGCCTCTGCAGGAAATATTTAAAGCATAAACTGAATAATGTTTGCCATAGAAGTCAGCATTCTTTTTAGATTAACAATAGTGCTCAGAGAAGCCCTTGAAAGGGATTAGACCAAGAGGAAGATGCTTAGGCACTAACCTCTGAGTCATTTGGTTGCTGAACTAGTCACAATAGAAATAACTATCTCAAAAGGTCTTAAGTGTGAGAATTATCTCCAGGAAGTGCACAGTGAGTTAGAGAGATATAAAACAATAGGCTCCTGCCTTAATACACGCAGTTAGTACTGCACATGTTCATTTTCCATTTAATCTATGTAAAACGCTCAGACAGTAGCAGTCAGTGCCCAAATTAAGATACTCTTTCCTTTGATCTTTTGTAAAGACTAATGAATTGTATAATCTCTAACACCTCTGAACTCCATCGGGTTAAAGGGAAGTATTCCTACCTTTCCCATGCCTGTCTCAATTCACTACATGGAAGCTATATTTAACAACAGGCCAATCACATGATCACTGAAAAGGAACAGCACAAGAAGCCATAATCCTGATGCTCATGAGCGCTGATTGCTATAAATTTTTTGCAGGGTGATTTCATTTAAATCCCGAACATGGCATCACACTTTTAATTAACATTTCTCTGCTAAAACTGTGGTTAAGACACTCTACATTAAACATTGTTCCCAAACTTGTCATATTTCAATAGCTTGTATTTCTATTGTAATTTCCAGCTAGAATATTTGAAGATGAAGCTTTATTCTTCCCCCAAAACAAGGTGTAACACTTAACACTATCCTCTCTTTAAAAATATATGGGGCACATAGCTGCTACAAGAAAAAGCAATTATAACTATAAAAGGCAAGTCAAGGAAAAGATACAATGAATGATATTGCCAATACTATTGTACTCAAGGGTGCACTACTTTATCCATTGGGGATACTGGGGTATAGAGCGGTGAAGTGACTTGTCCAAGATCACACACTGAATCAATGGCTGAGATGGAAACAGGACCCAGGTAGCCTGATTCCTAGTCCTACTCCCAAACCAGTGGAGTACATGGATTATGCTGCTTCTCTGAATAATGGACCATTGAGCTCAATGGCATAACTCCCATTAACTTCAATGGTATCAGTTGAAGCCCAAATTGTGTAATGTTGAGTAAAATTATTTGCAGTCAATGGGAGTTTTAGCTGGGTAAGCACGGGGGCCAATGGTTAATAAGTGGTGCATTTCAAAGGGGTACCCTCCTGACACTGTCCTGATCTGAGGACTCTGGCTTTGAATGATGGTTCAAGTTCAGAGTCAGACTCACCTGAGTTCATCTGGCAGAGCTGGGATTTCAGACAATTGCACATGTCAGAGCTTGACAAGTCTTTGATGGCATGTTTTTCAGGAAGCCCATTCTTACATGGAGGTGGTCAGTAGAGGACAAACTGGAGAAAAAGAATACTTATAGCGACAGGCCAGGGATGGCACCAGTAACCATTATATGGACAAAAATCTTCCAGCGGAGGTAAGCAAAAAAAGAAACAGATGCTGAAAGGAATTCTGAAGGAAAACAGCTGACAGTACCTTTGGAAGTTACTTAGCATAGCTTGGCAAGCTATTTCTAAGTATTCATGCATCGTCCTATAATTTCCAGATATTGAGGAACTAAACATACTGGGTCAGATTCTGACGACGTAGTTGGCTTTGGTCCCAATGGTTTCAAGCTAGTCTCGTTAGCTGGATTGACAAAAACAGTTAAAGTGTCAACAGTCCAAGCTCTCACAGTAGCTCAGTGCCAGAACTGAGAATAGAACCTAAGACCCGAACTCCTCTGCTCTTTGTACTAAAATGAAGAAACTCACGCTATATATATATGAAATGTAAAATATATTCCATATCCTGTGGATCTTAATAGACCAGACCTCTTTCACCATTGAAACTGAATGTAATTAATATGAAATGGGGAGCATATCCATTGTAAATTCTGTTGTTTTAAATGAATCATAACTCTCTGGGTGGAACAGGGATAACATGGAATGAAGGTGTTACAAAAGGGAATGGAACATGTCACTGTGTGCCGAGTAATAGCAATGTCAGATTTAACCATTTTCCCAACTGCCACACAAATTCCTGGTTACAAGATGATATCTGTGTTAAGCTACACAGCAACAAGCTACTCTTATTCCAGAATGAGAGTGTCCCCTCATGGAGTTATTTAGGAATAGCGCCAAGTGTAGACAAGCCCTAAGTGTGAAATCTTATGAGTTAACAGTGGAAGATTAGAAGCTGTGAAGTCAGAAGGTGTCAATTGTAAATACACATAGCTGTATTAACAGAACTGAAGAGAGCCTGCCTCTACCCTGTCCATTTCTTAAGCCTCACTAAATCCTTTAAGTATAGATTGTGCTCATTTGGCACCAACTCACTGGGGACAGTGGAGTCACAGAATCATAGAATATCAGGGTTGGAAGGGACCTCAGGAGGTCATCTAGTCCAACCCCCTGCTCAAAGCAGGACCAATCCCCAACTCCCCAGATCCCTAAATGGCCCCCTGAAGGACTGAACTCACAACCCTAAGTTTAGTAGGCCAATGCTCAAACCACTGAGCTATCCCTCCCTCCCAAGTCACGATTGAAAAGGGTGCTTTGGGAAGTACTGTGCCTCCTGGAGTTCCCTGGTGTGTAGGCAGAAGTGCCCTCTGTACCATCTGTTTTGAAGGTGGAGCCTGCTCTCCTCTGCAGCCAACCAGCTTCCTTGGCCCATGCACAGGATCTTGCCTCCTCCCCACTCTCTTTGGGGTGCATAGCACCCCAGCATGTGCTAGCAGAGAGTAGTCTCTGAGCTCAGGAGAATGCAAGACTGCATCTGTTTGTGACGCCCTTTGGTGGTTCATTGAACCTTAGCTACTAACTTCTCATCTCTTCTGTGGTGAGAACACTACACTGATGAGAAAACACACAACCACTTCCTTCCTTAATGATGAGCAAATTCCTGAGACTGAACCCTGTGTCAGCCTGGACACTTCAAGTTGCAAATAAAATCTCAAGCTCCATCATATAATGTGGGTTGAGCACCTGCTTCCTGGCCCCTGGTTTAATAAGATCTGTGCAGGAAGGCTGAACGCACACTGCACTACTCTCACTGTGTTCTTGGCAACAAAAGGCCAGGGAATTACTATATGACAATTTTTTATTCATCAATACCAAATTACATAGCAAAGTAATGAAGGCAAGTGTCAGACAATCTCTTTTGAATACTGTAATACAAATAAAATCCGGCATATTGTTTCATTATCCAAAGTAAATTACAAGTTTAAAAGTGTGCGTTTAAGAGATTCCATTTGGCATATCCTGACAAGACATCCTGCATAAATATTTCTGTACCTCATTTTCACTATGTGTTTGTATCTTAATTAAATTCAGACTTTAAAAAGCTTACACTGAGGAGACAGATATAAAATGTACAGCTAGATCCTATCATGAGATCATGTCTCTGCCTCAAAATCACTGAGAGTGCCTGTCTTACTGGCCAGTCTGAGAGATGCAAATGAATTTACAAATTAAGGGTCAGATCCTGCTAGAAAATACTGCCTGATCCAAACCCACAGACATCAATGGAAAGACTCTTAATAATGGACTTAAACATGGACTTTGGATGAGGCCTTTGAATTACTGGCAAAACATCTATTAACTTGATTGGAAACAGGACTGAGCAGATCTTGCATGTTATACTTACACAAGTAGATCCCTTGGGCCTGATTCTCTTCAAACTTACACTACTTTTAACACTGGACAATCACCATTGATTTAGGAAGAGTTATTATTGATTTACACCATTGTGAGATGAATGTCAGGCCTGCTGATTTTACATATGAATAAGATGAGCAGGATTTGGCGATGATGAAACACAAACTAGAGGTTTCTGTAGAAGTGTTTTAACAGAGTTAATCAGCTGTGGCATCTACATGAGACTTCTCTTGTAACCTACGTAAATAATACAACTTTTCCAAGTTGATAAGAGAATAAGCGTCACATAGCACTGTAATCCCTAAATTAAGACTAGTGAGACATTATGGTAGTATGAATAGGAAAATACCATAGCAATATATGTTTTGTATAGCATAAAGTGAACAGAAGTACAGAAGCCTTGATGCAGGTAATTGGGAGGGTGAGAAAGGGGAAGTAGGAAATATTTAGGCAGCAATCCCATAAACATAAGAGTTTCCCTTGATCCCTCCGATTCATTGGTATCAGTGGAAGTCAGGCTTTTCTGGGAAAGTACAACCAGAACGCTTTATGATCACGCTGGCTGCATAATGTCCGGCTCGGATGCACTCTGTCAGCAGTCGGTCATAGACAAGCTGAGAGAGAAAGCCTACAGAACAAAAGAATGGAGAGAGAGTGAAGAAAATAGTTAGATTTTGAGTATATCATATAGTCCCTAATTTGGCAAAGCACTTAACATATGCTTAATTCTAAGCATATTAGTAGTCCCACTGAAGTTAAATTTAAACTCAGGCCCATGTTTAAGTAACTTGCTAAACTGGGGCCTTACTTATTTTTATTTAAAGCTTCCACCTGGTAGCTTCAAGCAAATGGTATAACTATCAAGGTTGGTTTTTTTATTAGTGACCTCAAACAAAAAGGATCACACTCCTCGTTCTCCCCTTCTTTCAGGGGGAGCTGCTGGTACCTCTAATCCCATTTAAAAAAGTAGAAGCAACTCTTCCTATTGGAGAGTTTCTACTGTTCATATCGGCTGCATTTACAGGCCCACCAACTTACCTCTGGACAATGTGTTCCTTTTGAGAAAGCAAACTGCTTAAGAGCATAAATGTTAACTTTATTCATAGATGTAGGTGTCCAAAGCAAAATCAAATGAGAAATTTTAAACTGATCAGAAAATTCAGATGGCAGCTGTTGTTCCCTACTCATTAGGGAAAGAGGAATCAAGATTTTAAAAAGTGGGTGCCTTAAATTGAACTCTGTAGTTTGAACTTAGGCATCTAAAATAAGTGGCCCCATTTTCCAGAATGTTGACCAATCAGGACACTTAACTAGCTACCAATGGCTACCAACTACCATAACCACTGCCTACAAAACCTGAAAGCAAGAGGAGTTCAGCACTTTTGAAAATCAGCTCCACCTGTTTAAGTGCCTCTATGTGGACTCAAAAGCCTAACTTTAATCTCCTTGGTTGGGGTTTTTCCAAAGGAGCCTAAAAGAGCTAGGCGCCAGTGGGAATTAGGTGAATAACTCCCTTAGGTGCTGTGAAAATCCCAGCTTCATTTTGGAAACTCTTGTCCGTGATCTGCATACATGCATCAGCACAAAGCAACACCATGGTTAACAGACTGACAATACTTACTGCAGATAGGAAATAAAATACATTTGAAAACTAGAATTCAACATGGCTTGAAATGGGAAGAAATAAATCAAATAATCAGAACCAACCCCACAATATTTGGTAAACATTTTCTACTCTTACCAAGTAGTTTGACCTTTTTTAAAAAGCATCTCAGATGTCACAGGTTGGGTTCTCCCTTTCCCATCCAAGCACTGGAGCAAAACCACCCTCAGCCAGTCAGGTCCGGAATTAAGGTAAACCCAAACAGATTCTGTAAGGCTTTCACCCATCCTTTTACTCTTGACCTCCATTTTCACTCTTTAAAGTCCCCATGTCACATTCAGGCTCCCTCTGTGTTTCAACAGTGCAAGATTAGTCTCAAATCACATCTCATAAAAGTAGCTCAAATCTACCATCTTCCGACTTATCAGAAATTCTGGTTCAAAGAGAATGACACATTCCACTAGTTCTCTTTTGAGAGAACCCTATATGTTTTCTATATTCAGCTTGGTTACTATGAAAATAAACTACCTACATTTTAGTACAATACTCTAAAGCCCTAAAGGAAGATTGTTTTCATTTAACCTGTATTAAATATTTACTCCTCTTGGGATGTTCAACCCTATTTTAGAACACAAAAAAAAAAAACATTCTATCTTGTGTAATAATGCCTGTTAGTAATTTAGAGATCAATTTATAATACAAAAAACACATAAAACATGAAACACAAAGAATCTCAAGAACTGTGGACAATACCAATGAGCCAAAAAGATCACTGTCAATGACTAAGTAGGTTCTAACCTCTCCCCATCATAACCAACCGTGAAAAAAGGCTTAACTGATCCTCAATGTCATCTCTAAATGCCACTGACATGGAGAAAAGCAGGGCTTTTTATATAAAAGCCACAGGTTCTATTAGTCAGATACCACAGATTTTCCAATGGAATGCGTGAGATGCTGGAATGTAGGTGTTTTGGTTGACAGCTTGACAACCATGAAAGATTCTGGGTGTGTTTTAAAATCAGTATTTTTCCAGGGAAACCTAAGCCATAAGTTAGCTACAGTTTCACAGATATGACGTCACTGACAAACTCTGAGGCCATAAATGTAAGTGAAAGTCAGAAGTCTTCAATACATCAGGATGAGAGCCTTAACAAGTGAAGAGGAATTGTGCCATGAGCACTGCCAGCAATGGCAGTCTGAGGCTGACATACCCCCTGACTGGTGGCAGGAGGGTCCAACCAGCAACCAGGTTTGGACAATAGTTCTGAAATTCAAAACGCATGTCTGGTAGAAATCAGATGGTTTCTGAATAACGCAATTAAAATAGTCTGCTCTCCATTAAATTCGCTTGTACTCTTAGTAGAACCCGTCCTGGATACACAGGGAATGTCAGTCACTACATCTGAACTGCCTGGGACGCATGAGCTTGCCAGTGAGTTTCTGGGTGGTTAAAACTTGAGTGCTAGTGTGTCCATATGTAAAATTAGGCAATTAAGAATGTTCATTTCTAAATCAGTAAGCCTAAGAAATGTATTGTGCAGGCCTTGAAAAATACATACAACTCTCAGCTTTGTAAAGAGCATAAGTCCAGAAAGGGTTTTATATAAAAAAGAAAATCATACTCTTTGTTGAAGGTCAATACTTTGAATATTTATGAAAATAAGGAACCCAAGGTATGTGAAGGATCTTAAGAAATGAAATATCATTTAATACGAACTACCTCTAGGGCCTGACTGCCTTTCAGCTTACCACAGTTTTAGACCAGTGTATTTCCACTGACTTCAATGGAGCTACTCCTGATTCACACTGAAGTGACTGAGAGCAGACTCAAGGTCCTAGTTCAACTGCTACTTGTGTAATGTGTAGAATCTGCTGTGGAAAGTTTGCCCCAGATCAATATCTAATCTTGAAAGTTTCTTTTAAAAATTATTTATTTTTTACAGGATTGACAAAGGAGAATGGCGCAGCATCAGAAGTAATATCGCATCAAGTAATAATGCAAACACATAAATCACAAGTATATAAGTATAGCACATACTAAACATAGGCAGTTAGCAAAGTAGACCCTAGGGAAACACCAGAAAGCACTCTTGGTTTAGTAGAAAAACAAAGAACTCAGTCAGGCAGACTGCTTTAGCTGCAGAGTGGCCTTTTAAGTATACTCAATAAAAGGCAATCAAATTCAAATATAATTCTGGGTTTGGGTTCTCCAGTGTGATATGTTCTGTAGTGCAAATACTGTGGGACCTATCCAGTACTCCAGTCCTAGAAAAAGAAGTGCAAGAATGTACTTCCAGTATGTGATAGTACTGGAACAGCATTAGTTCCCCCCAAAAGTGCAAGCACAGCATTCCGGAGCATTCCAGCATGACTCCAACCTTGGCCCTGTCAAGGTTCCTCCCCCACTCTGAACTCTAGGGTACAGATGTGGGGACCTGCATGAAAAAACCTCCTAAGCTTATGTCAAAACTTCCCCAAGGTACAAAATATTCCACCCGTTGTCCTTGGACTGGCCGCTACCACCACCAAACTAATACTGGTTACTGGGGAAGAGCTGTTTGGACGCGTCCTTCCCCCCAAAATACTTCCCAAAACCTTGCACCCCACTTCCTGGACAAGGTTTGGTAAAAAGCCTCACCAATTTGCCTAGGTGACTACAGACCCAGACCCTTGGATCTTCAGAACAATGAACAATCCTCCCAACACTTGCACACCCCCTTGCCTGGGAAATGTTGGATAAAAAGCCTCACCAATTTGCATGGGTGACCGCAGACCCAAACCCTTGGATCTGAGAACAATGAAAAAGCATTCAGTTTCTTACAAGAAGACTTTTAATAAAAATAGAAGTAAATAGAAATGAAGAAATCCCCCCTGTAAAATCAGGATGGTAGATATCTTACAGGGTAATTAGATTCAAAAACATAGAGAACCCCTCTAGGCAAAACCTTAAGTTACAAAAAAGATACACAGACAGAAATAGTTATTCTATGCAGCACAATTCTTTTCTCAGCCATTTAAAGAAATCATAATCTAACACATACCTAGCTAGATTACTTACTAAAAGTTCTAAGACTCCATTCCTGGTTTATCGCTGGCAGAAACCAGCATACTGACAGACACACAGACCCTTTGTTTCTCTCCCTCCTCCCAGCTTTTGAAAGTATCTTGTCTCCTCATTGGTCATTTTGGTCAGGTGCCAGCGAGGTTACCTTTAGCTTCTTAACCCTTTACAGGTGAGAGGAGCTTTCCCCTGGCCAGGGGGGATTTCAAAGGGGTTTACCCTTCCCTTTATATTTATGACAGGCCCGTATCCTCAGCCTCTCTCCATCCCCTATATACTGATTATGTGTCACTTGCTCTTAGTCCCACATGGGCATAATGGGCATGGTTATCCTTCTGTGATTCTGGGTCATGGGACTGGCCTCTAAGGCGCGAGCAACTATTCTAACTTATGCCAGGGCAGAGCCAGTTTCTTGGCTTCCCTCACGCTCAGTGCAGTGCAAAGGTGGCACAACTCCCTAATCAAGAAAAGCTCAGCTAGACCTGAGAATCTGGCCTTGTATATTCTATCAAATCAGCCTTAGGGAATACAATGCATCTTTGTCTAAATATTGTTGAAAGGCGCGGGAAGGAGGATGCGGGCTTCAGCACCCCCAGGTTTTATTTGGGGCCACTGGCCCCACGCCCAGAACTCCACTCCCCGGCTCAGGTCCCGGGGGCTAGCCCTGCTCCCCAGCCACTTGCTTTATGCCTGGGGCCCTGCTCTTGGCCCTCCGCCCAGGACTCCGCTTCCCAACTACCGCCGCTGGCCGAGTGCCTGGGGTCCCAAGCCCAGCCCCACCTCCCGCTCACATGCCTCCACTCCCAGGCTCTGCTCCTGGCCCCACACCCGCCCCCAGCTGCGGCCATAGTCTCAGCCCCCCTTACCTCTGTGCGGGTCTCCCCGCCCGGAGACACAGCTCTGCTCTCAGTCTCAGCTTTGGGGGAAGGGGAGAGGCACAGACAGGAGTAAGGGGGGGTGCCTTTCAGCACCCCTACTACTAAAAATGTTCCAGCGCCACTGTGCGGATGATATTGCCAGTAGCATTTTTCCAGAGTCCAAACACATGGATACGTCGCACACTTTAATACAAACCTCTGCTGGCCAGAGTGTTGGGGGAGGAACCAGAGTCAAGGCCCCACTCATTGCTTGCCCCTGCTCTACCACCTCTCTGGAGTGTGTGTGGAGGAGGTGGGAATAGCAGATCCATGGTGATTGCTCTGCCTCCCTACTATAATCAGTGATCTGGGTAGCTCATGCAGGGGAGTAAGAGGTGCCTTTTCCCCTGCACCCCTCCTTCTCCCCACCACACCCACACAGACATGCTGAACAAGTGACAATCTTACCCTTATTCATTACAGCAGCTCAGTTGGAATTGTGTTCAATAAAATGGTGTTTGAAAAACCAAATTTTGTACCTCACAAGGGTACAAAACAAAGCTGTGCACAAATTCTCAGCCAATGGAAACGGTTATGGGAAAACATCAACAGCTTTAACGGCCCAATTTTATTTCCTAAAGAGAATTGCAGGGCTTCTATCTACCCAGGAGCTAAAATGCAGTTTGGCTCTGAAAAGTGTCTCTGATATCACTGAGTACTATCTTTATTGTCTCTCAATGATTTCCATGCTGTCTGTACTCAATTTTACAAGTATTAAGACAGTTTTTCTAACTTCCAGCCCTGCAGGCTCAACATGGGATACGAAAGTCAAGTTGGTTTCTTTCCTCCTGGCACATCGTCATCAGACATAAAGCTTCTGCAGGCCAAATTAGGCCCTCAATGGAACCAGCATAATATTATTGTCTACCATTTATGCCCTCAGTGACACCTGTGATGTCATCCTCCCAACTGTCGTCAAATGGTTTTGCATGGGTATAACTGACTGGAACCTAGAAAATCATGCTCTTGATGATCACAAGCAGGAATAAAATCCAGTTTACTCCACCACAGCTTTATTAATACAACTCTGAAAAGACTGAGGGAGCAATAGCTGTTTTTACTTAGTTACTTTTGAGAGCAGAACTGAACTTCAGCATCATTAAAGGAAAACTGCATTCATTTTACTGTGGGCAGCTATATGGAAGTTCCAAACCCACTGTGTCAGGAGCAACTGTCACTATAATCAATGTATTTTAAAAAGGTTTTGTTCCAAAATTACCATTGACATCTCTGAATAAAGGTCTAGTGCTAGTGCAATGACATCAGCTAGGGCTGAGATTTTAAAACAGTTTTGCTCTGCTTTAGTAATGGTTTAACAACACTTAAAACCAGCTTATATTGGAAGCCTAACATTTAATTTCAAATTGTAAACTTGACAATTAATTTTAATGACTGTTAATTACTAAAGTTGGCTGGAAACTGGCTTAAAGTCTTTGACAGGGAGCTCCTGGGTTGCCATTCTTATAAGAACACTATTTTTGAGATGGGTTCCCCCACAAGTATGTCACATTTTATTCCTCCTCGCACCGTGAAAACTTTAATAAAATGCCCAAAGCAAAGTGAATTTTTTCCTTTAAATAAAAAAGGTAGACAGAAAAAGCAGTTATCAGATGTGTCAACTGGAAGACTAACAAACCCTACACAAGAGCAGCATGATCCTTAAAAAAAAGTCTGCATCCTGATCCTCCCAGATGTTTCTCCACCTCCAAATCAATCTAAAATAAAAATCTATTCTTATATGATTCCACTAGCCATTCAGGCCAGCAATGACAAAAAGAATTAGGGAGCATGTAGTTTTAAGGAAGTAGTACTCTAGCATCAAACCATTTACAATCTTTTAGCCAATACTGCTGCACTTTTCTGTAAGTCTGTTAGTGCTACTGGTGTGGGATAACGTTATGGTAACACAAATCTGGTCAATTGTGATCAGCTGGTTAGCAAAGCTGGTGCCAAGAAATCAGCCAGCCAACCTAGATTCTGTAAAAGACATTGGCATCAGATGTTTCTGCAATGTAGTCGCTGAACAACTGTACTTAGACATGCTGTGGGTCTCCTCTTTTATTTCTGTGGCAAATGGTGGATATTACAGCCAAGAATTGGGGTAAGCCAGAAGCCCTACCCATCTATCAAACTGATAGTCGGCTATTCTAAATAGAAATATTTTTTATTAAAGGTGTCATCTATGGGTTAAAGTATAAGTTTAAAGTTTACTTTTAAACCTAAAAGTAAGATATAAGTCAGGGATCGGCAATCTTTGGCCTGCGGCCCACCAGGGTAAGCCCCCTGGTGGGCCGGGCCGGTTTGTTTACCTGCCACATCCGCAGGTTCAGACAATCGCAGCTCCCACTGGCCGCGATTCGCCACTCCAGGCCAATGGTGGCTGCGGGAAGCGGCGTGGGCCAAGGGACGTGCTGCCTGCCGCTTCCGGCAGCCCCCATTGGCCTGGAGTGGCAAATCGCGGCCAGTGGGAGCTGTGATCGTCTGAACCTGCGGATGCGGCAGGTAAACAAACCGGCTCGGCCCGCCAGGGGGCTTACCCTGGCGGGCCACGGGCCAAAGGTTGCCGATCCCTGATATAGGTATAAGGCAGTAATGCAAGAAGCCTACAGGCACAAACCTGTAAGATACTAGCTTAAGCATTTAGTAGAAGGAAATTAGGCCTATAAACCTTAGCACAAGTAAGTTGACCAACAGTGACCCTAAGTCACAAGATGGCATAAGAGATAATTTTGCAATAAACAGTTCTACTGAAACTCTGTATAAAATGCTAATAGGTAACTGCAAAAAGTCAGTTGATTCCAGTTTGGGTATTTTAGGATAGGAAAATTAGCAAACGCTTAACTGCAGGATTGCTATAGTAACCAATGGATGTATAAATTTAATGTAATTAATATACTAACATGTAGAATAAGGATACCCCAACAATATGATGGCGAGGAACTTAGTTACGAGCAAAGGAGCGCAAATGCTCACATGAATATTCATTGCAGCCATCAGATACTACAACGGGGCTAACCATGGCTTAGACCAGGGGTAGGCAACCTATGGCATACGTACCGCCTCTCAGTGGCACGAACACTGCCCGGGTCCTGGCCACCGGTCTGGGGGGGCTCTGCATTTTAATTTAATTTTAAATGAAGCTTCTTAAACATTTTAAAAACCTTATTTACTTTACATACAACAATAGTTTAGTTATATATTATAGACTTATAGAAAGAGACCTTCTAAAACATTAAAATGTATTACTGGCACGCAAAACCTTAAATTAGAGTGAATAAATGAAGACTCGGCACACCACTTCTGAAATGTTGCCGACCCCTGGCTTAGACAGGTAAGACCTCGATCATCGGAGTCTTTTGGAATGCCACAAATAGGTTAGGACCTCATGAACCAGATTAGGATCTCGTGGGCCACCACCTGTCTCCCTGCCCTAGGTCTCCACAAGAATTGTGTGAGTATGCATATGACAGTTACTATTGAGTATTATTATTGAGTAATAGTGAGTTACTATTGGATTACTGTTACATTCTTGTTTGGCTTGGAACTTTTGTGTGTTTACAAATTGTGTTAATAAAACTACTTCAAATTCAAAAGCTTTTTCCTAAGTGTGAGTGTTGCAATTGTGCACGTTGGGGTTTCCAATTTAACCCTAACTCTAATAACTCTGGGTCTAATCTTGGAACTGAAACCTGTCAAACCTCAGAGTGTTAATCTGAGGGAATCAATTGGGAATTCTTAAACAATCAATGCACAATCATTAGATCAGGCAACACAAGTAGAATTTCAGCAATGCAGCTTGGCACACTGTTACAATGCGTAAGACAAACCAGTGCTGGGCTAATTACAAGTGAAAGAAAAAAAGTTACTCATCCCTCTCAACAAAATCATTTGTTTAAAACGTAGATCTAATGAAGTGGCAACCTTGCATTCTCACTGTAGCTGAAAGCACATTAGAAGTGCCTTTCTGATTATACCACTAGAGGAAAGTTTTAATAAAAACTAATTAAACTACTAAAATCCCAAACGGTTAACTGATTTTAGGGGCTAAATTTCTAGCAATTCTAATTATCCTCTCGCGGCTTTACTTAGTGTTTCACAACCATGACAGATGACAATGAAAAACTGCAGTTAAATTCATCCATCCTGACACCATGCTAAGCACTAGCTTCTCCCTCTCCAAGTAAAATCAATACCACGTTTGAGTAAACATGTTTACAGCTTTATTAGGATGTCTTGCTTGTTCTGTAACAGCTACTTGAAGCCCTGGTAACAAATCGACTCAACTCAGTTAAACCTAGAGAGCTGGGTAAGAGGCCCATCAATAAGGTTGTTATAAAAATAAACTGCAGGAGATCAGAAAGCTGGAACAAGCAGCCTGGTAAATGTCAATATTTTTACTTCCACAGAATGACAAAACCATGAGATCATGAATAAAAGGTTTGGGAAGTCTATTTTCACTCTGATTATAAAATGTTTCACGTGCTAAATGGTGAATACTTTTCACTGACTATATAAAAAACCTTGTTACAAAGCCTCTTATTTTCTAATCACCAGCATGAAGGCTAAAACAAGTATGCACTCAAGAGTAGCAGTGCTGTTATTGCTATCTCCATTCCTCTTGTTTCCTTTATATTTAGTGCACTCAATTTCCTTAAGGATCACTCAGTTGTGTGTGCATTTTCCTCAGCCTGAGTTTATACAATCATTTATGGGTGGACACTCACACAAACAATGCAACTTTGCACTGACTGGATGATGTGGGTAAGCGATGGGGGCGGTTTCGCATTGCTTTAGTAGTCATTTCCTGCTGAAATGAAGGTGCTGTGTGCAGCTATGCTCTCGAGCAAAAAGAACTAAAAAAAACTATAAAAAAATACCTGTGAAACAAGTCTACAAGAGCAAAGGACAGAATAAGCCCCACATCATCCCTGTTATCTCAGCAATGAATCAGTTAATGTTTACGAAGTATTTTTTTATTGCAAAGCATGTTTGTACTATTAATATCATCAGTAAGTTTACTGAGCAGTTCACTAATGCTGGTGGTGTGAGGCATAATCATACTTCTCAGTGCCAGCCAGGATGCTTGTGCCCTACAGGGATTTTAGTGTTGCCACATCATCTCCCACCTTGATGCTTGTGTTGTGGGCCAGCAAGCGTAAAGCGCAAGCTGGAACTCTACAGGAGCTCTGCTGCTGAAGGTTGTTCAAAGGATGCACATATGGCCTCTGTCAAAGCCCAGTGAAGTCAATGGGAGTCCTTTCATTAACTTCAAGGTGCTTTGCATGAGCCCCTTAATCAGCTCATACCTTGGCTGCCCTGCACATGCCTAGTGATTACCACCCACCTCTGTGATTAGCAATATGCCCATATGAAACCCAGGGTGGAGGGGAGGATGCAGCATTTTCCAGTGATACAGCCTCCTCTCCTGGTAAAGTTTCCATAATCAGAGGACTCTGTTTGCGTCTATGCTTTTTTATGCCAGTGTAGAGACCCAGTAGTGAATCTAGCCACTTAGGGTATACCTACACTGCATTTTAAAACCATGGCAGGAAATCTCAGAGCCTCCATCTTCAGACCCAGGCTCACACTACAGTACTAAAAACAGCTGTGTAGATGTTCAGGTTTGGGCTGGAGCTTGGACTCTGAAACCATCCCCCTGCTCACTTCATCAGATGCACACTGTGGAAAATACAGAAGATGTTTTTATAGACACAGACCATGAAAAAATGGGTGTTTATCATTACAAAAGGTTTTCTCTCCCCCCACCACACTCTCCTCCTGGTCATAGCTTATCTAAAGCGATCACTCTCCTTACAATGTGTATGATAATCAAGGTGGGTATTGTAGTTGTAAGAATGCTTGATAAAGATCTTGTAAGTGTTTGTCTCTGTCTGAGGGGTTGGAGCAAATGCGGTTGTATCGTAGAGCTTGCCTGTAGACAATGGATGGTGTGGTGTGGTCAGGGTGAAAGCTGGAGGCATGTAGGTAGGAATAGCGGTCAGTAGGTTTCCGGTATAGGGTGGTGTTTATGTGACCATCGCTTATTAGCACTGTAGTGTCCAGGAAGTAGATCTCTTGTGTGGACTGGACCAGGCTGAGGTTGATGGTGGGATAGAAATTGTTGAAATCATGGTGGAATTCCTCAAGGGCTTCTTTTCCATGGGTCCAGATGATGAAAGATGGGGAAAGTTGTTTCTGAGGCCACTTTCTATAAGCCATTACCCTCTGATCCCACTGAGAGTTACCAAAAGAAACTACAGCATTTGCTCAAGAAACTCCCTGAAAAAGCACAAGATCAAATCTGCACAGACACACCCCTGGAACCCCAACCTGGGATATTCTATCTACTACCCAAGATCCATAAACCTGGAAATCCTGGGCGCCCCATCATCTCAGGCATTGGCACCCTGACAGCAGGATTGTCTGGCTATGAAGACTCCCTCCTCAGGCCCTATGCTACATAATCCACAGAGACCTCCCTACCAACACTACAAAAAGAAGGATTCTAGGTGGACTCCTCCTGAAGGTCGAGACAGCAGACTGGACTTCTACATAGAGTTCTTCCGCTGATGGTGCACGGGCTGAAATTGTGGAAAAGCAGCATCACTTGCCCCATAACCTCAGCCGTGCAGAACACAATGCCATCCACAGCCTCAGAAACAACTCTGACATCATAATCAAAAAGGCTGACAAAGGAGGTGCTGTTGTCATCATGAATAGGTCGGAATATGAACAAGAGGCTGCTCGGCAGCTCTCCAACACCACTTTTATAAGCCATTACCCTCTGATCCCACTGAGAGTTACCAAAAGAAACTACAGCATTTGCTCAAGAAACTCCCTGAAAAAGCACAAGATCAAATCCGCACAGACACACCCCTGGAACCCCGACCTGGGGTATTCTGTCTGCTACCCAAGATCCATAAACCTGGAAATCCTGGGCGCCCCATCATCTAGGGCATTGGCACCCTGACAGCAGGATTGTCTGGCTATGTAGACTCCCTCCTCAGGCCCTATGCTACCAGCACTCCCAGCTACTTTCGAGACACCACTGACTTCCTGAGGAAACTACAATCCATCGGTGATCTTCCTGATAACACCATCCTGGCCACTATGGATGTAGAAGCCCTCTACACCAACATTCCACACAAAGATGGACTACAAGCTGTCAAGAACACTATCCCCGATAATGTCACGGCTAACCTGGTGGCTGAACTTTGTGACTTTGTCCTTACCCATAACTATTTTACATTTGGGGACAATGTATATTTTCAAATCAGCGGCACTGCTATGGGTACCCGCATGGCCCCACAGTATGCCAACATTTTTATGGCTGACTAGAACGCTTCCTCAGCTCTTGTCCCCTAACGCCCCTACTCTACTTGCGCTATATTGATGACATCTTCATCATCTGGACCCATGGAAAAGAAGGCCTTGAGGAATTCCACCATGATTTTAACAATTTCCATCCCACCATCAACCTCAGCCTGGTCCAGTCCACACAAGAGATCCGCTTCCTGGACACCACAGTGCTAATAAGCGATGGTCACATAAACACCAACCTATACCGGAAACCTACTGACCACTATTCCTACCTACATGCCTCCAGCTTTCACCCTGACCACACCACACCATCCATTGTCTACAGGCAAGCTCTACGATACAACCGCATTTGCTCCAACCCCTCAAACAGAGACAAACACCTACAAGATCTCTATCAAGCATTCTTACAACTACAATACCCACCTGCGGAAGTGAAGAAACAGATTGATAGAGCCAGAAGAGTTCCCAGAAGTCACCTACTACAGGACAGGCCTAACAAAGAAAATAACAGAAAGCCACTAGCCATCACCTTCAACCCCCAACTAAAACCCCTCCAATCAAGGATCTACAACCTATCCTGAAGGATGACCCAACACTCTCACAAATCTTGGGAGGCAGGCCAGTCCTTGCCTACAGACAGCCCCCCAACCTGAAGCAGATACTCACCAGCAACTACATACCACACAACAGAACCACTAACCCAGGAACCTATCCTTGCAACAAAGCCTGTTGCCAACTGTGCCCACATATCTATTCAGGGGACACCATCACAGGGCCTAATCACATCAGCCACACTATCAGAGGCTCGTTCACCTGCACATCTACCAATGTGATATATGCCATCATGTGCCAGCAATGCCCCTCTGCCATGTACATTGGGCAGACTAGCCAGTCTCTACGTAAAAGAATAAATGGACACAAATCAGATGTCAAGAACTATAACATTCATAAACCAGTTGGAGAACACTTCAATCTCTCTGGTCATTCGATTTCTGACCTCAAAGTGACTATCCTTCAACGAAAAAACTTCGAAAACAGACTCCAACGAGAGACTGCTGAATTGTAATTAATTTGCAAATTGGATACAATTAACTTAGGCTTGAATAGAGACTGGGAATGGTTAATTCATTATAAAAAGTAACCTATTTCCCCTTGTTTATTCCTTTCCCCCTCCCACTGTTCCTCAGACGTTCTTGTTAAACCCTGGATTTTTGCTGGAAATGGCCCACCTTGATTATCATACACATTGAAAGGAGTGTGATCACTTCAGATAAGCTATTACCAACAGGAGAGTGGGGTGGGGTGGGGGGGGGAGAAAACCTGGATTTGTACTGGAAATGGCCCACCTTGATTATCATACACATTGTAAGGAGAGTGATCGCTTTAGATAAGCTATGACCAGGAGGAGCATGGGTTTTGGGGTGGGGTGGGGGGGAGAAAACCTGGATTTGTCCTGGAAATGGCCCACCTTGATTATCATACACATTGTAAGGAGAAAAGGAGTACTTGTGGCTCCTTAGAGACTAACCAATTTATTTGAGCATAAGCTTTCGTGAGCTACAGCTCACTTCATCGGATGCATATGCATTTCAGATGCATCGAAAGCTTATGCTCAAACAAATTGTTTAGTCTCTAAGGCGCCACAAGTACTCCTTTTCTTTTTGCGAATACAGACTAACACGGCTGTTACTCTGAAACCTGTCATTGTAAGGAGAGTGATCACTTTAGATAAGCTATTACCAGCAGGAGAGAGGGGTATGGGGAGAGAAAACCTTTTGTAGTGATAAACACCCATTTTTTCATGGTCTGTGTGTATAAAAACATCTTTTGTATTTTCCACAGTATGCATCCAATGAAGTGAGCTGTAGCTCACGAAAGCTTATGCTCAAATAAATTGCTTAGTCTCTAAGGTGCCACAAGTACTCCTTTTCTTTTTGCGAATACTGATTAACACGGCTGTTACCCTGAAACCTGTCAGATGAACCTAAAATCTCCTCTCAGAAATGTGTGATGGAAAGATATTGATAAGTCCTAAATGGTGATTGTCCCATCAAACTTTTCTTTTATTTTCTACCAACTGATCTTTGAAGAAGTTCACATTTGGATCTGGCCCTGCTTAACCAGGATAAGGGAAAACAATTTGAGGGAAATGTATTTCACTGTCTCCAGGCTTCCAAAAGGTAATCTGAGCATTACATCAGGTACATTAAAACTTGGATACTTTCATCTGAAGTACATTTTCTGGCTATCTGAAAAAAAATTATTTCCAAGCTGATATTTGTCTGACTTTTTCTTAGCACACAAGTGAATTGTTTCTGGGAAGTTGGATAAAATTCTCTTTCACCATTTTTGAGATATCAGAATGAAGACAAGTGGATTTCTAACAGTTCAGAAAATTTTCAGGTGCTATTTATCTGCTTCAATAACCCAAAGATGGCACCTGGGTCCAGATACTATGGCAATGGGCATGCTATAAAAATAATTACTAGAAGAGAATTTGGTTCATTTCATGTAAAAAAGATAAAGTTATAAACATTACGAAATAGAATGCAAAATGCTACTTTCTGTTCAGTTTTTAAACACTTTTTGAGGTGGGGGGGATGATGCTCCTATCATCTGCTTGAGGAAATGAAATGCAAAGAGGTTGCATGAATGTAACATTATGGTTGAGATTTCACATGCACGAAAGCCAGGAAATTCGAAGTTATAGTTCCCACAGCAACCATAAGTCAGCCACACTGCAGTTTGCAAATACATTGCCAGACATTAAAGCATGCAGAGTGTAACAAAATAAAACCTTTGTGCAAGGGGGATGACTTTTGTGGGCTGAAATTCTCTACCACAGCACTATATTAATAGAGCTTCTATGCAATGAATTCAGAAGGGTCATATTTAATGTCTTTTTTTTTTTAATAACTACTCCTATGCTAAATTGACATGGCCAGGAAAAAGCCTCTTGTCAATTACTAAGAAGTGTCAATGACAGTAGTGTTTATTAAGTACGGTAGGAAAGCAAGGTAAGGCAACTTCTCAACTGCACACAATATTTTACTCTTTGTGGCCCTGATCCTGCAAACACTTTTGCATATGCTTAACTTTGATATTGTGAGTAGCTCTGTTAGGATATAGATATTCAGGCCTGTCTGTAAAGGCCTATACTCTAAGAATTTAGGTGTATTCTTATCACTTAGCTAGTTATAGATGTATAAAGAGAGAATCAAAATCACTGTCTGCCGGTGTAAGAGCCTTCTCTTACTGTGACAGTCTGAGGCCCTGTTCTTAGGCTAAGGCCTTTGGCTAAGCAGCAGAGGCAGCCATAAGCTAGGAAGCAAACGGTCACATCCTCACATTCCAACCTAGTCACATTGAAATAAGGTGCTATTGGGCTATTACGAATACAATCCTGCCCTGATAATGCCTATCGCCTCCAGAGAAAGGGAAGTACCTAGAAGATGTAAAAGGAAACTTAGTTTGATAGCATCCTGTCTGGCTAGAACTCACTTATCAATAGCTGGGATGTGAAATCCTCACTTCTGTATTGTTTTGTCATTATAGTTCCCACTTTGCTATTGTTTATTTGCATGGTCTCTGTCTGGTTCTGTGATTGTTTCTGTCTGCTGTATAATTAATTTTGCTGGGTGTAAACTAATTAAGGTGGTGGGATATAATTGGTTAAATAATCATGTTCAATATTAGGATTGGTTAGTTAAATTTCAGTAAAATGATTGGTTAAGGTATAGCTAAGCAGAACTCAAGTTTCACTATATAGTCTGCAATCAGGAAGTGAGTGGGTGGGAGGAAATGGGAACAGGGAATGGGGGTGGGGAAATTGGAATAATGTTTTGCTAAGGGGGGGAATGGGAACAGGGACAAAGGTAAGACTCTGTGGCGTCAGAGCTGGGAAGGGGGACACTAAGGAAGGAAACTGGAATCATGCTTGCTGGAAGTTCACCCCAATAAACATCGAATTGTTTGCACCTTTGGACTTCGGGTATTGTTGCTCTCTGTTCATGCGAGAAGGACCAGGGAAGTAAATGGGTGAAGGAATAAGCCCCCTAACAAGCTCTACTGATTTCAATGACACTACCCACAGTAGTAAAGCTAAGCATGTGCATAAAAATATTTGCAGAATCGGTGCCCACGTGTTTAAATATTTTGTAGTAATTTTCACCCCAGCACATCTCTGGGTGAAATCCTAGTTCCAATGAAACGAATGGGGGGTTTTCTATCAACTTCACCTGTGCCAGGATTTCACCCTAGTTATATTCCCACCCAAAAAGTGGGTGCATTTCAGTGGTGGGGAAGGTGATATACACGATATAAAATTGGGGGACCTGTCAGATATGAGATAGCTAATATATTTCAAGTATTTTATACTTCAATATGTTTTATATTTTATGATAATATAATATCAGCTTAATTTTATGCATCATTTCTCAGGGGACTATATCCTGCCGTGTCTCCCAGAGGAATCTGCTCAATGATCTAGTTTGACTAGTGCCTGTATTTCTACTCAGAATACATTAAACCAGTGCAAAAATATTACCAATATTCTGAGTGAGAGATAATAACTCATTAAAGTCACTGCTCTAACCTTCCATACAACATTTTCTTCATCATTACATGATTTTCTAATGGATGCCACATTAACATAAAATAAAATGTTACACTGACAGTAGGCGTGACAAAATATTTTTAAACAGTGATGATTTGCTTTCAGACTTTAAGTCACATTGTGTCCCAGAACTAACAGAGCAAAAACTGGAACCTTATAATTTGTTATGAAAATCTACTTCTAATGCAAAATATTTTTAAACATACATAACACATATTCAGTTTTTGTTTCCCCTCAAGTCTGTCTAGAAAGTCATTAAGAATAATATCTGTCCTTTAAGGCCTAATTCTGCAAGGTAATGAGCGTTCTACAATGCTGTTGATATCAATGAGAACTGACAATGCTCAGTACCTTGATAGATCAGGCCCTAATTCTGCCAAACCAAGAACCATGGGGCATTTTATTCCATACGCACATCCCTTTTAATGCATTGAAAAATTAAATGTTACCTTCAAAATGAGAGCAGATGAATTAGCATTTAGTTTATCTTGCACTTATTTCTTTACATTGTTTTCTAAAGCACATGTGTTTTGTGTAATTGGAAATTAAAATTTTTAATTTACTGTATTTTAATAAGATGAAATACAGACAAGACAGTAAAACCAAAGAGTTGAATACCTGGATCCCAGTGGAAAGGTGATAAGTAAGAAAAACAGATAGGACTGTACTGAAATTGCATTTGGCCGTGTACATATACCAATAAAGTATAATGTATTACTTCCAAATAAAGCTTTCATGATTGCAAACATCTAATTAGTTTTCATTATAATTAATATTTAGGAATTTGTACAGTCTGAAACAGTGAGGTAAATAGAAAAGGGAAATATGCAGTGTTTTTTCTGAGTGACGTGTTTATTTTTATATTATGCTTTTTAAAAAAGTGGTGGCAATTCAAACAGTATGGCAAATTTCTAAATTGTGCCAATTCCAATGTGGAAAGTGCATACTGGTGGCTGACTACAACATTTATCAGAATAATAGTGCACCTCCAGCAGTGACAGAGAAAAATCCACTATGAAGGCATAATTTGACAATATTCTAGTTTACGGAAGGTCAGTTAAAGAGACAGAGGGGGCATCTAATAGCCTTGTTTTAGATGTGGCATTTATCTTTGTGAGTTAAGGATGACATCAGAACACATGAGCAGTACAGTAATGAACAAGTTGAGAGTTCTGACAAGTCATCCCCATGGAAGTGAAGACTGTTGCCCTATCTACAGCTGAGTTATTATACTAGTGTGTGCTGTTTATACAACAGCAGTGCTAAAGATGTGGAAAATGGGTTGTCAGTCAAAATGCTTATAATATTAAAAGAGTATTTTTATTTCAACACTTTATTTTTCATCAACTATGATTTCAACGACAGGATTGCTCAGAGGCAATTAGTCGCCCATGTTGTATAAATGAAGACAACATGGGCACTGATCTTTGTTAGAACATTTATCTTCACTTGAAAGGAAAGACAGAATAATGCACAAGTAGTGTCCCCTCATCTCTTTCCTTATGAAGATACATTTTATAACAGAAATAAGCCATTGCATGTTACATATCAATATATATTTAATTGCTATCACAACAATCATACTGCCAGCTGGCAAATAAAGTCGTATCTTAGGGCTATGGTAGCATCAGAGGGCTGTATTTTATGGTTGTGATATTATATCCATGAAATGTGTCTTTTTAAAATGTGTTTGAAAAAACTGTGACAACTTTCCATGGTATTTTAACCAATTAAAATAGCTATACACAGATGAACTAAATGCCACTGTATAGTGATTAAGTAGTCTCTGATGTCACAGTTCTGCCACTCAACAATGAATTGTTCCTAGTTTCTGAAACTTGATTTCATGACATCTAGAATTGTTTTTCTTGTATGTCTGTCTATGTTACAGAAACAAACACATAAGAAGCAAAAGGATATGCTGTGCTCGCTACAATTTTAGTAAAAACATGTTTTTTGTTTATAACTTTGTAATATCATACAAATATAGTAAGTACAGGAACTTTTGAATAAGGCCATAAACTCATTCATCTCAGAGTTTTTATATCACAAACCACCGAAACTACTGTTTGTTGACCATGCCAAAAGAACTTTCTGATGTGTAATCTCACAGCTCTCCTGTGCAGCACTCTCTAGTGATATCTACAGTATATATGTATGTGCACACAAAATGCCATCTCTTTAAAAGCAGGAAGGATGTGTGGGTCTCTTCAAGATGATGCACATTCATGCACCATGTCGAAATTACTAGGGGAGGAGGGAATTTCCATGGCTGCTTGTGAAAGCTTCACTTTTGGTTTAGTCAGTTTCTAAACCATCCTAAGAGCTCTCAGAAAATGGTGGAGGCTGGGATTTTCAAAGGGGCTTAAAGGAGTTAGGTGCCCAACTTCCATGGACTTTCAGTAAGATTTGCGCACCTAACTTCCTTAAACTTCTTTGAAAATCCTGCTGGAAGTCGAACTAAATTTTTCAAGCTTCTTGGATTCTCGGTGCAGGAGGGAATGCCCGGAGCCATGGACAATAAAGGGGAAGGGATGCAGATTGGAATAAATAAAGAGCTCATAAGAGATTTTCTGACTGATTTGAATGAATTCTAAATGATGAATGAATAGCCTGATGCTATTCACCCCAGAGTGCTGAAGGAATTAGTTGAAGAAATTTCAGAGCCACTGGTGATATTTGCAAATTCATAGATGACAGGAGAGGTCCCAGAAGACTGGAGTAGGGCTAATGTAGTGCCCATCTTTAAAAAGGGAGGAAAGGAGGAGTTGGGGAACTGTAGACCAGTCAGCCTGACCTCAATACCTGGGAAGCTACTGAGCAATGTATAAAACATTCCATTTGCAAATACCTGGAGGATGAAAGGGTGATCACTAGCAGCCAGCATGAATTTGCCAGGAACAAATCATGCCAAACCAGCTTGATTGCCTTCTTTGACAAAGAAACTGTTTTGGTGGTGTCATAAATACAAAGGGAAGGGTAACCACCTTTCTGTATACAGTGCTATAAAATCCCTCCTGACCAGAGGCAACATCCTTTCACCTGTAAAGGGTTAAGAAGCTAAAGTAACCTCGCTGGAACCTGACACAAAATGTCCAACGAGGGGACAAGATACTTTCAAATCTGGAGCGGGGGGGACAAAGGGTTTGGGCTGTCTGTGTGATGCTTTTACTGAGAACAGATCAGGAATGCAGCCTTTCAACTCCTGTAAAGTTAGTAAGTAATCTAGCTAGATTGTTTAATGGCTTGTAAAATGAGCTGTGCTGGAGGAAATGTATATTCCTGTTTTTGTGTCTTTTTGTAACTTAAGGTTTTGCCTAGAGGGATTCTCTATGTTTTGAATCTGATTACCCTATAAGGTATTTACCATCCTGATTTTACAGAGGTGATTCTTTTACCTTTTCTTTAATTAAAATTCTTCTTTTAAGAACCTGATTGATTTTTCATTGTTCTTAAGATTCAAGTGTTTGGGTCTGTGATCACCTTTACCAATTGGTGAGGATTATTATCAAGCCTTCCCCAGGAAAGGGGGTGTAGGGTTGGGGGGGGATATTTTGGGGGAAGACGTCTCCAAGTGGTCTCTTTCCCTGTTCTTTGTTTAAAACGCTTCTTGGTGGGAGCATACTGTTCAAGGACAAGGCAAAGTTTGTACCTTGGGGAAGTTTTTAACCTAAGCTGGTAAGAATTAGCTTAGGGGGTCTTTCATGCAGGTCCCCACATCTGTACCCCAGAGTTCAGAGTGCGGAAGGAACCTTGACAGGTGGCTAGGGGGAATGCGGTGGACATAATACACCTGGCCTTTAGCATGGCTTTTGACATAGTCCCGCATGACATTCTCATAAGTAAGCTGGAGAAATGCAGGTTCAGTAGAACTGTCATTAAGTAGATACATAATGGGTTAAACAACCACAAAGACTATTAATGGAATGATGTCATATTGGATGGAGGTCTCAAGTGGGGTCCCACAGGTATCTGTTCTGGGTCCAGTGTTATTTAACATTTTTATTAATGACCTGGCTGTAGGAATAGAGACCATACTGATCAAATTTGCAGAAGATACAAAGCTGGGGGTGAGTTGCAAGCACTCTGGAGGATAGAGCTAAAATTCAAAGGGATGTTGACAAATAGGAGAACTGGGCTATAGACAATAAAATTCAACAAATACAAATGTAAGGTGCTACACTTAGGGAAGAAAAAAATGCACAAATTCAGGATGGGGGATAACTGGTTTGGCAGCAGCACTGCTGAGAAGGATCTGGTTGCTGTGTTGGCTCACAATCTCAACATGAGTCAATAATGCAATGCTCTTGAAAAAAAAAGCAAATGCAATTTTGGGTTGCATTAACTGAGGCACAGCATACAAATCACAGGAGGGGATAATACCACTCTACTTGGTGCTGATTAGGCCTCAGCTGGAGTACCGTGTCCAATTCTGGTCACTGCTATATAGAAAGGATCTAGAGAAACTGGACAGGATCCAGAGGCCGAGAGAGAAAAAAGATCAAAGAGATGGAATCGAAGCCATATGAGCAAAGGCTGAAGGAATTGTGTATGTTTAGTTTGGAAAAGTGGAGATGAAGGGGGGACATGATAGCAGTATTCAAATACTTGAAAGGCTGCCATAAGAAAGATGGAGAAAAAGTGTTCTCTTTTACCACAGAGGGCAGGACAAGAGACAATGGGTTCAAACTACAGCATAGCAGATTTAGATTAAATTTTAGGAAAAACTTCCCAACTGTAAGAACAGTAGGACAATGGAACAAATTGCTTAGGAAAGTCATGAAATCTCCTTCACTGGAGCTTTTCAAAAGGAGGCTGGATAACCATCTGTCATGGATGGTTTAGACAAAACAAGTCCTGCATCTTAGCAGAGGGTTAAACTAGATGACCCTTGTGGTCCCTTCTAACCCGATGGTTCTATGACTCTATGGCAGCATCTTTAAAAATGTTGGATTTCATTCTGCTTTCACTTACACTAATGGTGAAACTACTGATTTCAGTGAAGTTATTCCTGATTTACACTGGTTTATTACAATCAATCCCTTTGGTTTTATGTTAAACAACTTCTTGGAGCAACATTTATACCATTGAAGTAATGATGTGCTAAAGCTATCCCCTCGAAGGGATTATGTGGTCTGCATAAGCCTGTTTATACATCTGATGTATTTTACATATTCAGAGCAATTTAAAAAAAAGTCAATAATGTACAAATTAATGCTGTCGATTAATCGCAGTTAACTCATGCGATTAACTCAAAAAATTAATCGTGATAAAAAAATTAATAGCAATTAATAAGTTTTAATCGCACTGTTAAATAGAATACCAATTGAAATTTATTAAATATTTTTGATGTTTTTCTACATTTTCATATATATTATATTCTGAGTTGTAATTGAAATCAAAGTGTATATTATTTTTGATTACAAATAATTGGACAGTAAAAATAATAAACAAAAGAAACCATATTTTTCAATTCACCTCATACAAGTACTGTAGTGGAATCTCTTTGTCGTAAAAGTTCAACTTCAAAATGTAGATTTTGTTGTTGTTACGTAACTGCACTCAAAAACAAAACAATGTAAAACTTCAGAGTCTACAAGTCCAGTTCTACTTCTTGTTCAGCCAATCGCTAAGACAAACAAGTTTGTTTACAGGAGATAATGCTGCCCTCTTCTTATTTACACTGTCACCAGAGAGCGAGAACAGGCATTTACATAGCTCTTTTGTAGCTGGCATTGCAAGGTATTTACGTTCTAGATATGCTAAACATTCGTATGGCCCTTCATGCCTCAGCCACCATTCCAGAGGACATGCTTCCATGCTGATGATGCTCGTTAAAAAAATAATGCATTCGTTAAATTTGTGACTGAACTTCTGGGGGGGGGAGAATTGTACGTCTCCAGCCCTGTTTTACTCACATTCTGCCACATATTTCATTTAATAGTAGTCTCGGATGATAATTCAGCACATCCGATGAAGTGAGCTCACGAAAGCTTATGCCCAAATAAATTTGTTAGTCTCTAAGGTGCCACAAGTACTCCTTTTCTTTTTGTGGATACAGACTAACACGGCTTCTACTCTGAAATCAGCACATGTTGTTCATTTTAAGAACACTTTCGCTGCAGATTTGACAAAACACAAAGAGGGTACCAATCTGAGATTTCTAAAGATAGCTACAGCACTCAACCCAAGGTTTAAGAATCTGAAGTGCCTTCCAAAATCTGAGAGGGACGAGGTGTGGAGCATGCTTTCAGAAGTCTTAAAAGAGCAACACTCCAATGCGGAAACTACAGAACCCGAACCACCAAAAAAGAACATCAACCTTCTGCTGGTGGCATCTGACTCAGATAATGAAAATGAACATATGTCAGTCCGCACTGCTTTGGATTGTTATCGAGCAGAACCCGTCATCAGCATGGACATATGTCTCCTGGAATGGTGGTTGAAGCAGGAAGGGACATATGAATCTTTAGCGCATCTGGCACATAAGTATCTTGCGATGCCAGCTACAACAATGCCACGGGAACGCCTGTTCTCACTTTCAGGTGACATTGTGAACAAGAAGCAGGCAACATTATCTTCTGCAAATGTAAACAAACTTGTTTGTCTCAGCGATTGGCTGAATAAGAAGTAGGACTGAATGGACTTGTAGGCTGTAAAGTTTTACATTGTTTTATTTTTGAATGCAGGTTTTTTTGTACATAATTCTACATTTGTTAAGTTAGACTTTCATGATAAAGAGATTGCAGTACTTCTAATGGGGGAATTGAAAAATACTATTTTTTTTTTTTTTTACAGTGCAAATATTTGTAATAAAAATAAATATCAAGTGAGCACTGTACATTTTGTATTCTGTGTTGTAATTGAAATCAATATATTTGAAAATGTAAAAAAATCCAAAAATATATTAATAAATTGCATTCTATTGTTTAAAATCGTGATTAATAGGAATACTTTTTTTAATTGCTTGACAGCCTTACTACAAATATACAAAATATTACATTGTTCTGAAATCATATCTGGATGTTAACCTACAGAGAATCATTTGCATTTGCCACAAGAAAGAGGCCAATCTTTGCATTGTTGAGGGACACTTGGCAACTTGCCAGAAGTTCAAAGGCCAGATGTAATTTGTAAAGGCATTCTGATCAAGGGGGATGATCACAAACTGGGACCTGCATTCTCCACAGGCCTTACCTCTATATTAAAGTTGAGGGATTTGGCTTTATTTTGGCCCATGTGGCAACAAGAATATAACAAAAGACAGGAAAATATATCTAATAAATCCTGTGTATCTCAAAATGATAAGCTAAAGCAAGATTCAATGAGGCACACAGAAGATACGTAGGAGGACAGACTATTCCTGTTGTGTCAAGTACTAACTTCGATATGAATTGTGTTCTGATGGCTGATACAGTAGCTGTCACTGAGCAAGACTGATGCTATGTTTCATTAAAAGGGGAGAGATAATTGTTTATTCTGCAAGCATGTACACCGAAGCAGGATTTCTCTTTGTAGTTTTTAAACTATAGGTAACTTCTTCCTAGGATCTGTCTCTATGTTAAAGCTATCAATTGGATTTTGAAAATGACAACGGGTGGGAGCTGATGACTACAGCTTTGATACCGACAGAAGTAAAATGCTCTGGCTAGTACTTGGCACCTCACAGCACTTAATGAGGAGCTGCTTTTATCTCAAGAATGTTGGCCCTTGCAAGTGGCATAAGATTTTTTATCACATGGCTATAATGTTACTGCATATATTCTGTCACTGCTGCATTAAACTCTTTAAAAACGATTTGCAGTTATAGTTCATACTCTAACACTTTTCTTACAGCACACAATTAAATCACATTAGATTAGCTACAACATTTGTTAGAGAACCTGTAGAACATATTGATTTTGCACCTTTTTCTGTCCATTTGTTATGTTTTTTTTCCCCAGTTCCATTTAGTGGACGAGACTAGCGGAGAGGTTTTGCAGGGAACAATGACAGTGATTGTCACAAAATATTCTCACTGTTTTCATTTGTTACTGTGACAATGTCAAAGAGGATTCCAAATGGCAGACAGACCTACTCTGACAAAACAGCAGGACAGCAAAAAGGAGTTTTCTCTTGATCTAGGAAATTAGGAAGGCACATTGAGCTCAAAATGATATAACTGTTCCTATTTCCAATGTGCACTGCCATTACATAGGCTTTGCAACACACGATTAGGGCTGTTCAAGATGGGACTGGCTAAATAATAAGGAAACCTCTCCAAGCGCTACAGAATCAGGCTGTAATTTCATTCCGGGGGCCCTGGTGACATAAACCATGTTAGCAAAGCTCAAGTGATTTGTCAATGTCACCAGAACCCGAGGTGGAATTACAGCTTTACTTTGCGGGTGTTTCAGAGATTCATTTAATATTAGAAATGGAAATCTGGTGTGCTTCTGCAAACCACTAGAGGTGCTGAATTACTGTAAAGCTGCTTATCGTTGCTTAAGCTGGTAAAAGGATGTGGTGCTGCTGAAAACCACTGGAGGCAGCAGAACTGACGGTAGTGTTCAGAGAAGTGTTTCAAAATAAAGATACATTTTAGAAGCTTTTAAAATTCATTTTCTTATGGGACAGTCTGGACAATGGGTAACGTGGTTTTCTGCCTGCAGATGAAGCAGGGAATTCAATGAAATGTTTGATGTCAAACCCTATCAAGACAAGTTCCACTTAAAGAATCCAGTTCATTTTTTGTCTCTAGTTGCTTGGCTGAGCAGAGCTTTGAGCTACTGACACTAGGAGACTTGAGGCCTCATTTTTAGAGGTGCTTCACACCCAGAATGCCAGTTGAAGCCAATGTGAGCTACAGGTGCTCAGAAACTTTTAAAAAATCTTTCTTCTCAATGATTTTAAAATTTACTGAACTTTAGTAGTTAGATTCTTTATAGAGGAAAAAAAAATACATTTCTTATTTTTGCCTTTTCCCACCTTTCTTGTCCCTAAAGCTATTTGGGAGGAACAGCCTTCCAACCTTGCATTTCCAGTTATTCACTGAGGCCAACTTTTTCTTGCAATCTTGTGGGCCCCAGAACTAGATTCCACCTCAGTTTCCCATGTCTGTGGACATGAGTGGCTTAGCTCAAAGGTTTTCAAGCCACATGATGCATTGTATCACCCTGACCACTTGGGAAAAAAAATAGACTCCCTGAATGCAGTCTTTAGTTTCCAGCAGGGCTGACACGACCCTGTCTCAGCCACTAGCTGAAGCAAAGGCCTTTGATCCAGCAGCCCACAACTCAGCCATGCTAATTTACCACTCCCAGAGAAGTATGGTAAGCTCTGCTGAGAGGATTTTGCTTCCTTTAATTTGAAAAACCAGCCATGTTTTCCAGTCTCTAATACAACCATGAGTGCATTTTATGAGTCAACAGATGGGATTTGAAGCATTTTGCTATAAGGAAACTAAAAGCTGAATCAAAATTGTATACTGAGGTGTCAGGCGTATCAATACACATGACCTTTTAAAGCAAGGAGTATTGAAAAGATAGAATAAAAACTTTCCCTTATAAAAAAAATTGGGTAGGACAGTAATTCAACATCTGGCTCCATGGCTTGAGTAGGGACTATAAATGTCAAAAAATACAACTACTACCACCACCACCACAATATAGGATCATCTCTTGTGAATAGGTCATAGAAGGCTGTATCTTCCACAAATATAGTTTTTTAAAGGGAAGAATTTTTTTTAATAGATAACACGGAGATTGTTTCCAGTGGAACACAGATCAGATCAGTCCTGTAGTCAATATAGTCCACTTTCCCATCTCTGAGGATGGCCAGTATCAGAGGCTTCAGATGAAAGTGAAAGAAACAATGTTGTGGACAATTATAGTGTAACTGCCAAAAGGGGAAGTTTCTTCCTAATCCCCATTAATGAGTGGTTGGCTCATGCCTTGAAGAGGGAAGGACTCTTCTTAATGTTTTTATCCTCTCTAATGTGGATGTTCTCTTTATATAAAATTTTAGTTCACTTTTGAACCTACTAAGTGCTCAGTCTCAATATCTTGTGGCAATGAGTTCCATTGACTAAAAAGTACACAATTCTATGTGGGGACCTTTCAGGGGCACTGAATGTCCCTGGAACAGAAGAAAGAATTATTGTTATGTAATTCCCAGCATCAATCCTAGTGTTGCCATTAAAGATACATATAACATTTGCTACTCCCGAGGGCCCAGTATATTAAATGATTTTAATGAGAGACTGTGTACATGTGTTAGCAGATCAGCCACTTCATGCTTAAGCTCCTTCAGGACATGTGGATTTCTTATTCTTTAATTTATCAGTTTGTTCCAGCACCTTCTCTTTTGATGCCTCAATCGCTGATATCTCATCTTTACTACCAGAAAAAGACTGGCCCAGGAAAGGTTTTTCCCTACTACTATCTGTGGTGAAGAATGAGGAAAAGTAATAACTCAGCTTCTCTGGAATGCCCGTATCCTCCTTATTTGCTTCCTTTATTCTCCGGTAATCCAGCAGACACCAATTCCTCTCAGATTTTCAGCTTCTGATTTTTTTAAATAATTTCTTATTTAACTGTATTTCTCTGGTAATTTCCTAGTTTCCTTCTTAGATTTTACCTGTCACGAGAGATGCTCCATTCTGTTAGTCTCCTAGGGTTGGATTTCCATTTTTGGCTCAAAAAAGCATGTGAACTTTACCATCTAACTCTATTTTTACTTCTTGGCTTAGGCTCATATTTTCTGAAGTCCTCTTTTTAGAGTTTAATGGCCCTGGGCTAGTTTGGGTACAATTCCTTGGCTGAGGATGTTGAACAGGTTAGGAAATATTAAATTATTGGATGATTTTGTGAAAGTTGATTTGCTGAACTGGGAGAACTGTGCTGCTGTTTGCATGGATGGTGCTGCTGCTATGAGAGGCAATAGGAGTGGTGTTGTAGAAAGACTATGAGCCATAAATCCACAGGTAATTGTAACAGGCTGTATGTTGCATCGCTAGGCCCTTACATCAAAGAAAATGGAACCCAAATTACATGATATGCTAAATGGAGCTGTGACAGTTGTGAATTTTGTAAAGTCCTGGCCTTTGAATTCATGCCTTTTTGCAAAGCTTTGCTAAGAAATGGGTGCTGGACATGACAAATTATTGTTTCATACAGAAGTGTGTTGGATACCTTGCGACAGAGTGTTGGAAAGAGTTTTTGAGCTTCGCAAAGAGCTGCTGGGTTTTCTTTCTGTGCACAATCCCAAGATCGCCACAAACTTTTCTGACCCAATATGGATCGCGCAGCTTTCATACCTCACAGACATTTTTAATCTGTTGAATGCGCTGAACCTGTCCACACAAGGGGGCAGTACAATCATACTTGAGGTGAGTGACAAGAGTGCAGCATTTCAGAAGAAAGTAGAGATTTGGAAAACCAGGCTGAGCAGTGAAACATCAGATCTGTTTCTGCTTTTGACAGAATTTCTGGATACTCACAGAATGACAATTGGCTGTGAGAGAAACAGGATCATTGGTCACCTTTCAACTTTAGCCGAGCACTTCACGGTTTACTTTAAAAATATCAACACGGAGGAATATGATTGGGTTTGGGATCCGTTCTCAACTTTTGCTATGTCATCTCGCCATTTGAGTGCAAAAGCAGAACAGGAGCTGCTCGAACTACCTGTGCCCACACACTCAAAATTAAGTTTCAGGAACAGAGACCTTGCCAGTTTTGGCCAACTATTGCTACAGAGTACCCAGTTTTAGTTACAGAAGCAATGAAAGTGTGGCTACCTTTCCCAACAATACCTATATGTGAAGCACCATTTCTGCCATGCCAGCTATGAAGACAAAGTTCGGGTCTCGACTGGAAGTGGAGAGTGATTTACGAGTTTGCTTGTCAACCATCACACAAAGGATAGATAGACTCTGCAGTAAGAAACAGGCCCACCCATCGCACTGATATCTGTAAGTACTCTTCTACTCTTTTTCTTAAAGCATCACTAACAGTATGTGTTTATACAAAGTACACAGATACTTTTGTCAATCAGTTTCTCAGTTGGGGGGTGCATGATTAACATTGCATTTGAAAAGGGGTCAGTCAACAAAAAAATGTTTGAGAATCTCTATCTTAGTCTGTGCTTCCAGTAAGTTAAGGTCTAATGGGACACTTGCTGCTATTAATCAGGGCTAGTCTACTCTAGAAAGTTAGGTCGGCTTAACTACATTGCTCAGGGCTGTGAAAAATTTCACTCCCTCTGCAATGTATTTAAGCTGACCTAAGCCCTGGCATAGACACTGCTAAGTCAATGGAAGAATTCTTCCATCAATTTAGCTACCAGCTCTTGGAGAGCTTGATTTACTACAGTGATAGAAGAACACATTCCATCGCTGTAGCGAGTGTGTATACTACAGCAGCACAGCTTTAGCACTGCAACTGTGCCATTCTAGAGTTTCCAGTGTGGCCTTCAAGATGCAATAGCATGTCACTGCACTACATAAATGCTACAACCAGCTAGGGAATTTTTGGATTGGATTTTTTATTGGCTTATATTGAGTCATTTTGAACCAGGCACAGACATAACATCCTCTTTTTTTGAGGGCTTATGCCAAAGATTAGTCAATTTGCAAATGAATATTAAGCAGTGCCAGATAATATTCTAGTCTAGTTTTAAAAAGTTAACCCTTTATATTATTTTCTGATCTCCAAACAACTAGACTGGAAACAGATGTTCTAGAACAAAACAACATGATCAGAAGACATTACACTCAATTATTAAAATGCTATTTAATATTCACCACAACCTGTTTTAAAGAACAACAATGTGTTAAAATTTAAGCCAGGAGGGATCTGAGTACACTATACAATGTATTTGATGCAGCTTGTTTATGCAACATTCTGACAGATACAATTAATCTTGTGAAAACGACCACAGGATAACGTAATAGCATATTATCTTTAAAGTCATAGAACACATTTTTTCCTGTGAGAATTAACACTTAATTAAAACACAATCTCAGGATGTAAACGAAAGCCTGAAAGAACAAAATTTACTCTAAAGAACAATCTGAAATTCTAGACTGAAAAATGCATATTCCATCAAGAATAGGGGGAAAAAAGTCTAACCTCCAAATAAGAGAATAAAGAAAGCAATAAGTACCTCCAACAAAAGCATCACCAGCTCCATTGGTATCAATGATTTCACTCTGGTCACTGTCTAAGACTGGGAAAGCAGTCACTTCATTTTCTACAAGAGTAGGGGAAAAGAAAACATTAGTAATTTGGGAAACAAATTTGAAACACCTCACTGCAAAATAAAACAATCAACATGTGAATGTCAGTGCTCAACAACTCAATTTGGACCAAAAGGATCACACATTTAGTTTACATGTCAATTTATATACCATATGGACACGTGTGTATGGGTGGTCAAACTAACTGACAGAAAAACACAAGAAGATGCAGAGACAGATGAAAAGAGAGATGGAGAAAAATCCATCCTGCCAAAACCAGGACCTCCTGTCAGCTGCAGACAGCTGATGCAACCTCTAGACTAGACAGTCAAGGCCTCAGGAAGTAACAAGCCCAATAGGGAGGACCTACAAGTATCTGCGTAAGAAAAGCCAAAATAAATGTGAAATAATAAAAATGTAAGATACAAGGGGAAAGCTAATACGTTTTGGGGTAGTAAAATACTTTGAAACTGCATCTCATTTGAAAATGTGTCTGAGGATGGACCCTAGGAATTTGCAGCCAAAGTAGATGTGGTTTCAAAATGTCCAGTGACCTCAGCCTTCTTCCTTAGTGGTTTTTTTTTAGTCTCTCTCCCCTGAAGCTCTCTATCGTCTACTGGCACCCATAAAAACTATTTCAACAGATGGATCTAGAGCATCTGGACCTCCAATTCACCAACACACTACAACTGAACATAATTACACCACTTACATATGATAACTTTAGCAATCTAGGGTTATAAATTTAATATATGCCACTAATTAATCAGCTAGGGCTTTCCAGGTGGTAATGTCATAATGACGTGATAAAAAGATAATGACTACTTTGTCACAATACCTTGTTAAAGTGTAAATTACCCCTGTAATAGAGCCAATGGAAGTTCTGCCTCTGGTATTCAGTGTGCATTAAAATGGTCTCAGCAAATGGATTTCCTTTGGCAGATAGTTAAAAAAATTGCCTGTCAGCCAGCAACACTGAAAACTATCAGAGCTGTCTTCACCCTTTAATTTTTGATAAAAATAGAAGTAACATGACAAATAGTCCCTGCAATACGTAAAAATTTCAGGTGTTTAGTCTTTTCATTACCCAGCTACACAGCAGATCATAAAATGGTTCATACACAGAGTACTTGTCCAATACACAGTCATGAACAAAGCATCTCAGGTTGGGAAGCAAACACAGAATTAACAGTCTCAAACCAGGAGCCTGTGTGTGTGTGTGTGTTACAGAGGTACCAGAAGGATCCTGGTTTCTGTGAAGTGCAGTGTACCAGCTCTACTGCTCTTCGCCATCTGCTATTAAGTAAACCAGGCAGATATAATGATGGTACCTCCAGAGGGAACTGTTGGCTGGCCCACCAGAAAGGGAGGGGAGTGTTATCAACAACCATCAGTGAGAGGCAAAGGAAAAAAGGAAAAGGGTAACGAAAAAAATCTAAGAATATTCCAGTTAAAGAACAGGTTTTAGTCAGTACTCTGTGCATCCTCTCTATTTCATTTATAAAGCTATTTAGAAACGTGACTTAAATGCTGTTGCATTATGGTATTCAAGAGCTAAGCGTTTCACCCCGATAGTACTTTAACAGGATTCATTTGAACTGAAAATCAAGGAATACAGGTTTTGTATTGAACTCTGCAGGGAGAGCAGAGTGCAGTCAACCACCTGATAAGGAAGTATAACATATTTTGTTCTAGCTTATGCAAAAACAATCCATAAAATGACAAACCTGTTAAAAGACACATTACAATGAAGAAGTTTGTTTTGTTGTTGTGGCCTTCTGCAGATTTCCTTTCCCCTAACAGATATACACACAGATGTACCATATAAAGTATATGTGCATACACAGCTGTTTGTGTATGTGTATGAATGTATATGTATGTGCACAGAAAAGACATAATGCACAAATGTTGTACTTGAATAAGCTAAACAGGCAAGGATCAAGATTAAACAGGATTCTGTATTCAAGCAAACTCACGTGAATGAAAGAACTCCCACCACCATCTTCTCTTTCTCCTCACTTCTCTCCTCCTGAGTCCTTCCCTAAGCTGCCTGTAGTACTCTTAAGTACTGGACTTATACTTTTCTATGCTATTCATTCTGTATCAGATATAATAGTAGGAAACTCTGAATTATTTTAAAAAATAAATGCACCAATGACTTCAGCTGATATGATATAAACCTGCTTTACTCTCACAATTTTCAGTTTTAAATGGGTCATCCAGTCTGTTCTTCCTGCTTCTATAACTTTATATGTTTTCAAGTGGGTTGAGTCAGGATGCTGAGGGTTCAGAAACAGTTTGTCTGGTTTTGCAGCATGTACTACTTTGAAAAGAAGTTGATATTCTTACATACTGCACATGTTCAATACAGCAAATTATAAAACTTTCTCTGTGCAAATGTCTGTTGCCACAACAGAATTTAATCACTCTTTTGGACCTACAGTATCAGACTACTTCTGATCAGTATCAGACTACTTTTGTTACCATCGGCAGATAACAATAACACACATTTAAAATACACTGAAGTAACATTAAGGATCTATCTTTAACTCACACAAAATGAAGTCAATAGGCTTAATTCACTTTGCTATGCCCATGCAGCAGGATATGTGATATCTAACATCATCCACCACTGTGCAGGTCCTGTAATAACCAGGAACAATGGGGTGAATTAAGGATGAACCAGAAGCCTCCACTCTGAATTTCCTTGCTATTGTGAGTTTAATGTTACTTTAACTTCGTTTTCATGTGTGATATATTATATTATAAACCTCCCAAATCCATCATAGTGAACACAGGGACACCTTGGCTAAGTGCACTGGTCATCAAATGACCTTGCTTTTCAAAGTCAGTTCTGATTTCATTTATCATTCTGACAGCTTATGAAATAAAGAATAATTACATAAGTATTTTGAAATCCAAGTGCTACTCCTCTGGGCATAAAATCCAGCGTGCTATTTTTAAGCAACAAACCTCTTCTATGGTAAACACATTCAAATACAGGGCACCCTCTCTATGTTGCTTCTTGGAAGCTAAGCATTGTGTGTGAGTGAGAGTTACAGCAGGTGTAAATAATTAAGCAAAATTTGGTAATGAATATCACTGAAAGCTAGAATCTTAGGGCTTGATCTCACACTAGTTTCACACTGATAAAGTTCCATTAACTTCAACACTTGATTTACACTGATGTAAGCATGACCAGAATCAGGCTCTAATGTAGTGGCCTCCTGTGCTTAAGACACCTTTATAACACACAACCTTAGTCAAAGTCAGTTCAGTGGTAAATCCTAGCTGTTATTAATTGTTGCATTATGCATATAGGACCTATCTTTTTGCCTTAGAAAATATGTACACTAATGTATCCACCCAAACAATATTTTTGCAGGTAAAACAGAGCCTGGAGGTAATGCTGCAGAACAATATTGACAGAAAAACATCCTTCCTCCCACCCTAATACGCACAGAAATTAAAGTTGCCAAATAAATATAGCCAGTTTCATGATGCTAGCTGAAACACTGATGGTAGCTTCGAGTACCACAGGTCTGCCTCTAAACCAAATTAGAATCACAGATTATACGTCTGCTTGTAGTAGTACAGTAATAAACACTAGCAAACAATCATTACATCCAATTAGGCTGAGTACTTTTCTTAACTGGGTCATTACTAGTCTCTCTTGCTCTTAGAGGTAAATTAAATGTGTAAACTTATATTTAATTACCTGTAACAGAACTCTTAAAGGCAACATGTCCAAGTGCCCTTAACTTCTCATTTTTAAAAAAAGGGAGTTTAAAATGCCATAGTATTGTCTAGCTGCTTCCTAAAATAATAATCTTTAGATACATGGGCAGATATTGATTATACAGATGCTGACAAGCTGGGACACATTCATTTTTCATTTGTAAGCTGAACTTTTTATAAAACAATAACTGTGAAACAGAACCCACCTGCAACCCCCCACACAATTTTCTTTAGATCAGGGGCCAAATCCAGATGGAAAGGAAAGGAGAGGAAAAGAAAGGACAGAAAAAAATAGAAAGAAGATATTAACTTAAGCCCAGAAATATATAAATGGTTCTGGGCCGCTGTGGTGGGGAGAAGTGAGAGAAGTATTCGGAATCAACTCCAAGTCAGCAGAGCAGAACCTGAATTCTTAACCCACTCCAAAGAAGGGTGAAAAAGAACCTAACAGTGTTTAGGCTTCCACATCATCCTTACATCGAGGTAATTAAAAAACCCTTTAAATTAGTACAGTAATAATGTTTTTTCTTGTTTTTAGTGCTGTAGGCACCAATGTCACTGCTGTATTCCACAACAGGAAAAAAGGAAACCAGTATCATGTACATTAAGTAGATACTGTCATACCAATATCAATATCAGCCCAGAGATGCCCAAAGCTATAAAGAATCCACAGGGATGGTGTAGTGCAGTGGTTCTCAAAGCCGTCGGCCGCTTGTTCAGGAAAAGCCCCTGGCGGGCTGGACCAGTTTGTTTACCTGCTGCGTCCGCAGGTTTGGCCGATCATGGCTCCCACAGGCCGCGGTTCGCTGCTCCAGGCCAATGGAGGCTGCGCGAAGGGCGGCCAGCACGTCCCTTGGCATTCTGTACTCTACCTCCACAGGTTGACATGGGGATAGTGTAGACACTGCATTGTGTAAATCGAATAAATTGGCCTTCAGGAGGTGTCCCATAATGCTCCACTGTGACTGCTCTGGAGAGCACTTTCAACTCCACTGCACATCAGCCAGGTACACAGGAAACAGCCGGTCCCCTGTTAAAGCCCCAGGAACTTTTGGCTTTTCATTTCCTGTTTGATCAGTGTGGAGAGCCAGCACAGCACAGCTGATCATGGAGACTCAAGGCTGCAAACGTGCTCCAGCATGGAATATAAAGGAGGTGGTGGATCTTATTGCTGTGTGGGGAGAAGAGCCTATGCAGGCAGAGCTCCGATCCAGCAGAAGAAACGCTGACATCTATGCCAAGATTGCACAGGGCACAGGGGAGAAGGGCTACACCAGGGACACGCAGCAGTGCTGCATGAAAATAAAGGAGTTTCAGCAAGCGTACCAGAAGATAAGGGAGGTGAACACTTGTTCTGGTTCTGTCCCACAGACATGCCTCTTTTATGAAGAGCTGCATGCAATTCTCCGAGGCGACCCCACCCCATGCCAGAACTCTCCATGGATACGTCCCAGGAGCCCCAGGTGACCCTGAGCAACAAAAAGGACAACATTGTTGACGAGGAAGGGGAGGAGGAGAATGTGAGGCTGGCATGCGGAGGATCCATTCTCCCCAACAGCCAAGAACTGTTTTTAACCCTGGAGCCCATCCCTTAACAGGACAAGTTGGTGGGCAGAACGCGACGCCGGGGAAGGCATCTCTGGTGAGTACACATTTCCAAACAAACCTTAGGGATTTCATGCTGCTATTTTTTTATGTTTAATATGAACAAAAAAAGTAGGGGTAGTGGGTATCGGTGGCCACTCCAGCTACACAGAGGATGCCCTCCGAAAAAGACTTTTTATGTGCATGGCAATGGTCCGGGAATCCTCCATGGAGCTCTCTAGGAAGCTTTCATGAAGGTACTCTGCAATCCTTTGTAGAAGGTTTCTGGGGAGGGCTGCCTTATTTCGTCCACCACTATAGGACACTTTCCCACACCACTCCAGTATTAACTCTGCTGGCATCACTGCAGCACACAGCACTGCAGCATAAGGACTGGGTCTATTCCCAGACGCTTGCAGCATTTGCTCCCTTGCCACCTCTGTTACCCTCATGAGAGTGATATCGCATAGGGTCACCTAGGGGAAACGGGGAGAGTTTTGAATGCTAGCCCTTAAACTGCAAACAATTCAACAAATAGTCCGTCCCCCATTTGGGGACATCTGGGTCACACAACCACGCTTTCCCAAACATGCCGTGGTTGTAAGAGATCACCGTGTATTGCAAAAAAAAGGGGGGGGTGGAGGCTTCCTGTTTGTCTCCCTCTTCCCCCCCTCACCCAGTGCCACTTTTGTAAAAAAATATTTGTGGGGCTTTACACTGGTGCCTGTCCTCAAGGACCATTCAGATTGCTAGGGGACAGGGGGCTTTTCTCAAGTTCCAACCTGTGATCCAAATGATGTCTTCACAAAAGCAGCACCACAAGATGTCTTACCCATGCCTCATGGCCTTGCTCACCATGGCTGGAGTAGAAAACTGACTCTTGCAATAGCCACCAGTTGTGATGTCATTGTGGCTTGCAGTGAAGTGTATTGTGACGTGGGTTTTTTTTTAAAGAAAATAATTAACCTTGCACCAGAAACGATGTATGCACTGTCAATGCTACCCTTGTGCTTTGTATTCCTTGCAGCTGTATTCCTTGTCCGTTGGTGCATCCTCCACACTGGGACAGAGACTTTCCCAGATTAGAAGGTGGAAAAAGAAGACTCAGGAAGACATGTTCAGTGAGTTAATGCACGCCTCCGAGAATGACAAGATGGAGCTCAGAGCATGGAGTATTACACTGTCCAAGAACCTGGACATGGACAGGGAGGACAGGAGAGCATTCAGAGAACACAAGCATGCCATGCAGGAAGAGATGCTACAGATTATGAAAGAGCAATCAGATATGTTGAGACATCTGATTGAGGTTCAAGAAAGGCAGTTGGATGCCAGAGTCCCTCTGCAGCCTATGCTGAACCTGCTGCCATCATCGCCCAGTTCTACATCCAACTCCCCAAACATCGTATGGGGGAAGGGGAAAGAATTCGGTATCCCTTTCACTCAACACCAGGGGAGGGTAAAAGGACTAGAAGGCACCCATTCCCACACCTTTGATTGTTATTGCAGTGCATCTGTAAGCAAGCTTTCCTTGTTTCTCCCGCCCAGAATGTTATCAGCCCTTTTACCCCAGGTTATCTTACTTTTTTTTTTTTGCCATCTCTGTGTGTGTGCGCATAAAAAAACTGAACAGATTGAGGAGAAAAGGCTCTTTATTCATTCAGCACAGTGGTTGGTGGGGGTGTGTTTACAGGGGAGAAAATGCACTGGAGGGGACAGTTTGGTAAGGAACAGTATACGTAAGTGTCATATTACTCTGGCTCATTGCTTATTGCTCTGGTGCCTGGCTGCTCAAAATAGGTTGCCAGGCGATCCGCCTAAACTCCCCACTCCCACTGTAAACTTTTCTCCCTTTGTTTCACAGATATTATGGAGCACACAGCAGGCAGCAATAACAATGGGGATATTGCTTTCACTGAGGTCTAACCTAGTAAGCGAACAACGCCAGTGACCTTTTAAATGTCCAAAGGCACATTCCACCACCATTCTGCAGTTGCTCAGCCTACAGTTGAACAGGTCCTTACTGCTTTCCAGGATGCCTGTGTATGGCTTCATGAGCCATGGGAGCAAGGGGCAGGCTGCATCTCCCAGGATCACAACTGGCATTTCAACATCACCAATGGTTATTTTGAAGTCTGGAAAGAAAGTTCCTGATTGCAGCTTTCTGACCAGACCTGTGTTCCTAGAGATGTGCGCATCATGCAGCTTTCCAAACCATCCCATGTTGATGTCGGTGAAATGGCCCCTGTGATCCACCAGTGCTTGCAACACCATTGAGAAGTAACCTTTTTCAGTTTATGTATTCTTTCGCAGGGTGGTGTGGTATCAAAATTGGGATATGCATTCCGCCTGTTGCCCCACCACAACTAGGGAACGCAATTGTGGGAAAACCATCCACTATGTCCTGCACGTTGCCCAGAGTCACTATCCTTCTTAGCAGAAGTCCGTTGATGGCCCTGCAATGGTGGATCACAACAGATCCCAGGGTAGATTTACTCACTCCAAATTGATGCCCCATTAACCGGTAGCAGTTTGGCATTGCAAACTTCTACAGAGCTATCACCATTTGCTTCTCCACTGTCAGAGCAACTCTCATTTTAGTATTGCTTCACTTCAGGGCTGGGGAAAACTCTTCACACAGTTCCTGGAAAGTGGCATAACACATTCAAAAGTTCTGCAGCTACTGCACATCATCCCATAGCTGCATAACAATGTGGTTCCACCAGTCAGTGCTTGTTTCCCAGGCCCAGAAACGGCACTCAACCGTGTCAAGGTGATGTGTGACTGTCGCCAGCAACTGCAAATTGCTCTGCTCTATGTCTTCCAGCAGGGCTGCTTGCATGGCATCACACTGTTCCACGTGGCAGCTCCTGTATTGGCTGTGTAAATATTGCAGGATAAGGTATGAGGTGTTTGTAATGCTCACAACAACAGTTTACACCTGAGTGGGGTCCAGGCTTATCGTGCTATAGCGTCCGTGCGGGTAACCAAGGCTTACAAAAAAGGCTTGGTTTGTCTGCCGTTGATTTCAGGGAGGGAGGTAAGTGCATCATGGGAGGCTAACATTATGTTCCCATAACTACCCACGCCAAGATTTTGCTCCCATAAGGCATTGTAAACCCAACCCAAAATTCCACTTGGCTACGTGCACTGTGGGATAGCTACCTGCAGTGCAGTGCTCCATGTGTCGATAAGAGCCCTGCACTCGGATGCACTCGGCCGACACAATGAGTCTAGTGTGAACATGCAAGATCAACTTGCTTAAATCGGAGACTCAGTGTCGACTTACATTAAGTCGACTTAACTTTGTAGTGTAGACATGGCCTCAGACTCTATCTAGTTGCAAGAACTGCAAAACTTAACAGCACTAATGAATGACTCAGTCTTGAATGTTTTTTATAGACCCCAAAGTGTTTTCTTTACAGGAGGTATGGGAGCTCCTTCCTCTTTGGCATTCTCTGTCCAGTTCACTGCTGATGCCAACAGCTGAAGTTCTGTTTCATTTTTTAAATCTTATTATGTTTTGTTTAGACTGGTACAGAAAACACTATAATTATGTATATCAGACAGAGGAGCAGGGGAGGGTAGCAGAAGATGCTAAAGTTTTATCTTTATTCTGGCTCTGATGAAATATATACCTATATAAACATATATATTCCTAAGAAAAAGTGCCCTGAAGAACTGGCTGAGGAATTTTTCTGGCATGTGTCACAATGTTTAAAGTTTAGAACTGCAGTGAATTCTGTTGAAAAAGCCCTTCCAAGTTCACAAGAGAACTACCATTTGCCTGCTAGGCATGCTTTTCAGTGGGAGCTGAAACTGCATCCACTGAACTGCCAGAAAACTAACTCCCCTAATTCAGCATGGCTGCTAAAGACATAAGGTAGCATTCAGAATTAAACCACTTTCCTGTGATCTCTGTCTGAGCAAGGAAAGGGGTTGGAGGCTGAGGAAAGGCAAAGAGTGTTAAGATTTAAGCATCACACATGAAAGAAGAAGAGCTTGATTCTGAACTTGTACAGTTTTTACACTACAGTAACTCAAATGACTATAATAGAGTTACTCCTGAATTATACCAGTGTATGATCATAATCAGGCCTGAAGAGAAAATGGATGGGTCACAGCAACCCAAGACCCAAAATACACTTTCCCAAGCCCTGCTCAGACATGTAGGGCTTGATTTTCCACTGCATTACTCCAGTTTTACCACAGTGTAGCTTCACTGAAATCAGTCAAGCAACACCAGCATAAAACTAGTGTAACATAGTGGTGAATCTGGCCTTAGACATTTATGTGGACAGACCTTATATTTGTAAATATGCACACATAGAAACTTCAGAGCACAATGATTTCAACCACCATAAATAAAAAGATTTCCAATTTTTACCTTTTAGTTTTTAAAACACAAATTAGGTTATTTATTTACTTATTTGTCACCTACAAAACCAGAGCCTGTTTGTTTCAGAGGCATGGCGGTGCAAGCTAGGAAAAGAAGACATAGCTGACCGCCAGGAAAGAATTACTGTTTACTAAGCTCATGCTCAAATAAATTGGTTAGTCTCTAAGGTGCCACAAGTACTCCTTTTCTGTTTACTAAGCAGAAAACCAAAACCTTCATTTGTTTTTTATTGACTAGTTTAGTCTTTTTGCCAGTCTTTCTTTTGTTTATTGTTGTAAGTGTGCCTGATTGCTGGTATTAGTGTATGATGCTATGGGCAGGTCGACACTACGGGGCTCAGTCAACCTAAGTTACACAACTCCAGCTACGTTATTCACGTAGCTGGAGTCAACATAGCTTAGGTCGACCTTTTACAGTGTCTACACCGGATCAATGGGGGAAACTCAAAATTAAAAAAAAAAAATTGAGTGTAATTTAATTTTGAAAAGGAAGAGAATTATGTTTTCCCTCATATTTTCACCAGGTTGCTCCCATTTACACATAGCCCTGGTCTATACTAGGAGTTGAAGTCGAATTTAGCAATGTTAAATCGATTTAACCCTGCACCTGTCCACACGACGAAGCCCTTTTTTTTGACTTAAAGGGCTCTTAAAATCAATTTCCTTACTCCACCCTCGACAAGGGGATTAGCGCTTAAATCGGCCTTGCCGGGTCGAATTTGGGGTACTGTGGACGCAATTAGACGGTATTGGCCTCCGGGAGCTATCCCAGAGTGCTCTATTGTGACCGCTCTGGACAGCACTCTCAACTCAGATGCACTGGCCAAGTAGACAGGAAAAGGCCCACAAACTTTTGAATTTCAATTTCCTGTTTGAATGGTCACCTGCAGCTTGCCATGCTGGCCAGAGCTCATCAGCAGAGGTGACCATGATGGAGTCCCAGAATCGCAAAAGAGCTCCAGCATGGACCGAACGGGAGGTACGGGATCTGATCGCTGTATGGGAAGAGGAATCCATGCTATCAGAACTCCGTTCCAGTTTTCGAAATGCCAAAACATTTGTCAAAATTTTCCAGGGCATGAAGGACAGAGGCCATAACAGGGACCCAAAGCAATGCCGCATGAAACTTAAGGAGCTGAGGCAAGCCAACCAGAAAACCAGAGAGGCAAACGGCCGCTGCGGGTCAGAGCCCCAAACATGCCGCTTCTATGATGAGCTGCATGCCATTTTAGGGGGGTTCAGCCACCACTACCCCAGCCGTGTTGTTTGACTCCTTCAATGGAGATGGAGACAACACAGAAGAAGGTTTTGGGGACGAGGAAGATGATGATGATGAAGTTGTAGATAGCTCACAGCAAGCAAGCGGAGAAACCGGTTTTCCCGACAGCCAGGAACTGTTGCTCACCATGGACCTGGAGCCAGTACCCCCTGAACCCACCCAATGTTAAGGGAACATTCAGAGGTGCCTGTTCCTGCTGGGCTGTTTGCCTATGGCTGAACAGAAATGTTCCCCGCTGTTAGCCACGGGGAGGGATGAGGGGCTAGCCACGTGGTGGGGGGAGGCAAAATGCGACCTTGTAACGAAAGCACATGTGCTGTGTATATAATGTTAACAGCAAGGTTTACGATGAAAGAGTGTACCCATTGCTCTAGAAAATGTGTCTTTTTAAATACCACTGTCTCTTTTTTTTTTCTCCACCAGCTGCATGTGTTTCAAGGATCACAGGATCTTCTCCTTCCCAGAGGCTAGTGAAGATTAGAAGGCGAAAAAAACGCACTCGTGATGAAATGTTCTCTGAGCTCATGCTGTCCTTCCACACTGACAGAACACAGACGAATGCATGGAGGCAGACAATGTCAGAGTGCAGGAAAGCACAAAATGACCGGGAGGAGAGGTGGTGGGCTGAAGAGAGTAAGTGGCGGGCTGAAGACAGGGCTGAAGCTCAAATGTGACGGCAGCGTGATGAGAGGAGGCAGGATTCAATGCTGAGGCTGCTGCAGGACCAAACCAGTATGCTCCAGTGTATGGTTGAGCTGCAGGAAAGGCAGCAGGAGCACAGACCGCTGCTACAGCCCCTGTGTAACCAACCGCCCTCCGCCCCAAGTTCCATAGCCTCCTCACCCAGACGCCCAAGAACGCGGTGGGGGGGCATCCGGCCACCCAGCCACTCCACCCCAGAGGATGGCCCAAGCAACAGAAGGCTGGCATTCAATAAGTTTTAAAGTTTTAAACTTTTAAAGTGCTGTGTGGCCTTGTCCTTCCCTCCTCCATCACCCCTCCTGGTGCTTCTCTCCTCCACCACCCCTCCTGGGCTACCTTGGTAGTTATCCCCCTATTTGTGTGATGAATGAATAAAGAATGTATGAATGTGAAGCAACAATGACTTTACTGCCTCTGCAAGTGGTGATCGAAGGGAAGAGGGGAGGGTGGTTAGCTTACAGGGAAGTAGAGTGAACAAAGGGGCGGGGGGTTTCATCAAGGAGAAACAAACAGAACTTTCACACCGTAGCCTGGCCAGTCATGAAACTGGTTTTCAAAGCTTCTCTGATGTGCACCGCGCCCTCCTGTGCTCTTCGAACCGCCCTGGTGTCTGGCTGTGTGTAACCAGCAGCCAGGCGATTTGCCTCAACCTCCCACCCCACCATAAACATCTCCCCCTTACTCTCACAGATATTGTGGAGCGCACAGCAAGCAGTAATAACAGTGGGGACATTGGTTTCGCTGAGGTCTAAGCGAGTCAGTAAACTGCACCAGCGCGCTTTTAAACGTCCAAATGCACATTCTACCACCATTCTGCACTTGCTCAGCCTGTAGTTGAACAGCTCCTGACTACTGTCCAGGCTGCCTGTGTACGGCTTCATGAGCCATGGTATTAAGGGGTAGGCTGGGTCCCCAAGGATAACTGTAGGCATTTCAACATCCCCAATGGTTATTTTCTGGTCTGGGAAAAAAGTCCCTTCCTGCAGCTTTTGAAGCAGATGAGAGTTCCTGAAGATGCGAACGTCATGTACCTTTCCTGGCCATCCCACGTTGATGTTGGTGAAATGTCCCTTGTGATCCACCAGTGCTTGCAGCACTATTGAAAAGTACCCCTTGTGGTTTATGTACTCGTCGGCTTGGTGCTCCGGTGCCAAGATAGGGATATGGGTTCCGTCTATGGCCCCACCACAGTTAGGGAATCCCATTCCAGCAAAGCCATCCACTCTGACCTGCACATTTCCCAGGGTCACTACCCTTGATATCAGCAGATCTTTGATTGCGTTGGCTACTTGCATCACAGCAGCCTCCACAGTAGATTTGCCATGAAAATGCCCTTACGCATGCGAAAGTTTCGCAACCACTGGGAATCGTCCCAGACCTGCAACACTATGCGGTCCCACCAGTCTGTGCTTGTTTCCCAAGCCCAGAATCGGCGTTCCACCACATGAACCTGCCTCATTAGCACCATGATGCCCACACTGCCAGGGCCCGTGCTTTGAGAGAAGTCTGTGTCCATGTCCTCATCATTCACATCACCATGCTGACGTCGCCTACTCGCTCGGTATCGCTTTGCCAGGTTCTGGTGATGCATATACTGCTGGATAATGCGTGTAGTGTTTAATGTGCTCCTAATTGCCAAAGTGATCTGAGCGGGCTCCATGCTTGCCGTGGCATGGCGTCTGCACAGAAAAAAGGCGTGGAACGATTGTGCACCTTTGCCCTGACGGAGGGAGGGACGACTGACGACATGGCTTACAGGGAATTAAAATCAACAAAGGGGGTGGCTTTGCGAGAAACTGAATGGCCCCCTCAAGGATAGAACTCAAAACCTCAAGGATAGAACTCAGAACTGGGTTTAGCAGGCCGTTGATTTCACAGAGGGAGGGAGGGAGGAGAAAATGAATACAAAACAAATCTGGTCTATTTCTTGTTTTGATCCACTTCATCTATCTTTATACATCTTGCTGGCAGCAGACTGTGCAGAACGACCACTAGCCATCATCAACACCTGGGTGCTCGGCAGAAGACGGTGCAGTATGACAACTAGCCATCATCTTCTGCTAGCTGCAGGTTAAAAGACAGTGTACTGCCGGTAGGACTCAATCGGCACGAGACGAAACAAGGGAAATGACCTGGCTGAGTCACTCCCATGTTTGCCCAGACACCCGGTTAAAAGAGCACCTAGGACTACGTCGATGACAGCTACCAGTCATACTGCACTGTCTGCTGCCAAAAGGCAATAAACTGCGGCTGTGTAGCAATGCATTACCACGTCTGCCAGCACCCAGGAGACATACGGTGACGGTTAGCTGGGCGGGCTCCATGCTTGCCGTGGTATGGAGTCTGCACAGGTAACTCAAGAAAAAAGGCGCAAAACGATTGTCTGCCCTTGCTTTCACGGAGGGAGGGAGGGAATGGGGGCGATATGTACTCAGAACCACCCGCAACAATGTTTTAGCCACATCAGGCACTGGGATTTCTACCCAGAATTCAAATGGGCGGTGGAGACTGCGGGAACTGTGGGATAGCCACCCACAGTGCAACGCTCCGGAAGTCGACGGTTGCCTCGGTACTGTGGACACACTCCGCCAACTACATGCACTTAGAGCATTTGTGTGGGGACACACACAATCAACTGTATAAAAACGCTTTCTACAAAACCGACTTCTATAAATTCGACCTAATTTCGTAGAGTAGACATACCCATAGCTTCATTTTCCCATGGGTTATGTGCAGACCCCCACCATGAGACTTGCAAGTTTCCTCAGCTACACCTCAATTTCAGAGTGGAGAATACAGAAATCACATAATTTAAATGAGGCCATGTTAGACGACAGTTTCGTTTATGTTACATGATAATCTGAGAAACACAGGTCGTCAGGAGAGGCAGAAATGGGCCCAAGGCATTTCTGTTTTATTTGAGCATGACTGAGACTGAATAGGGAAGGAGTGAGCCCTTGGTCACTACAGAGCACTCTTGAAGGAGCTTTTTCTTCTGGAAGATTTTACATTTAATTTTATAAATATGATCAGTGCATCAGAGAAAGACTTCCCCAGCACATGACTAATTTTTTATTCATTAGACTTCATTCTCTTGGACAAAGTTCAGGAAGAAGAGAGAAAAATTTGAGTGACCCTATATTAGTGCCTTTAAATACCTAATTTCTACCTGGAGATTTTAATTTCTGCTAGTTTTGTTTAGAAGCTAGATCTAGGGTTTTTAATTACTATTTTTGTTGCTCTCATTCTGTATTTATAAATTCTCTGTTGCCTTTAATTAAGATCTCTCTAGACTGATTTTTTTTTAACAGAATGGAAGTTTGCTTATTAAGTGGATTCTCCTAGGCTTTCACAGCTTTTATATATCTATTAGAAGATGCAAGTGCAGTGTGGGCTGAGATTTGTGCTAATCTCAAAGGGCCAAATTCTGCTCTCAGATACACCCAATAAAAATCAGGAGCAACTCCATTATCTTCGGTGGAAATACTCTACATTTACACCATGGTAACTAAGAGCAGAATCTGGTGCAAAATGAAGGAGGTTTTTTTCACCCTAAATTAGTTGTTTATTGTTCTTTTGATAATTAAATACACAAAACTATGATCCTTTTGGAATCACCTAATTAGTATCAAAATGATATTACTTAATTACGGCTGTAAACTGAATGTATAGGATTTACTCAGTTCAAAATAATTACACATACAGTTTAATGTAAATTATGCAACACTATAAATTTAGTTTATAAATTATTTCCTACATAGTGAACAGGACTCATTATGATGCAGTTATTATAACAACAGTTTGACAGACAGTTTCTAGCAAGAGCACTTGAATCGTATGTTTGCATAGCAAGCTCTTTAAAGCATGGCTATAGGATATACGCACTCACAAAGGTAACACAACAGGATTTATAGTGCACGCACCACTGTCATTTACAGTAAAACCTGAAGCTATAAAAACAGGCTGCTTGACAAAACCACAATAATCAAGTTAGAAGGCATAAATTAAAAATCTCCATCATCCACATTTACAGAACCGTGTCGAGTTTGTACCACAACCTGTCACTTTTACTCACTCTTCCTTCAGGGTTTTACTACCATACTATTAGCTGCATCCTAGAGTTTTTTATTTAAAGAAAAAATAAAAAAAAATCTTTTTAACCCTTTGATCATGTATTTTGAGCTTTAAAAACACCCCAAAATCACAACTTTCACAAGCATATTAAAGAAAGCTCGAGTTGTGACCATTCTAGCAAAAACGATAAAAATAAATACAACTCTTTTTGGATTACAGACCCTGTTCTGTTGCAACTACTAGTTATTCTGAATGAAAAGGAAAAAAGATAGGAAACAAAGTCTGCTGTTTAAAGCAGAATATTACTTCATGGACTGCTACAGGGCCAAATTTTCTGTTTTCATACCTGTGGAAGGAAATAGAACATATCACTTACATCTTGAGATGAGGAAAGGATGGTGGAAAAAGACAATTATGTGTTGCTTTTTAATCCATCCATCATAGAGGATGTATTTGATGATTATTTATGAACAGTATCTAATTTTAAAAAACAATTGAAATGAACTCTGAATCTTTGAATTTAAATATGTCAAACACGCACTTTAGACTAATAAAAACTATCCTTTAGGGTATGGAAACAAAATGAACTATCAAATTGCCAAGTTTACATTTGCACACAGTTTTCATCCAACCCTGTTCATAATTTGACTCACCTTTCTTTTTCTAACATATTTCTTTTCACCTTTCTTTGCCACCAGTTGAATTCTACTGACCGCAGAGACAACTACTGTTGACTCTGCATTCATCTGTAGGTTTCCCTGCAGCTGAACGTAGCCTACATTTTGAGCACATATTTTGGATTTTTATGCCAACAAAAACTTTGAAGACTTTTTTCTTTTTCCATATAAAAAGCAAATGTAACAGGAGCCTGCTACTCACTGTGAGCAGTAACTTAGGGCTAGTACAAGGTGCTGAGGAAAGAACAAGGCTTCTTGGAAACAGGATAAGTTTAGACCATTTTTCTGCTGAGTGAACTTGTTGGACCTGATCTTTGAGCTTGTATTACTTTACTCCTCCATTCACCAGCTTCCTTTTTCTGATTTTATTGGTTAAATAGTTGTTTCGCTTTCAGTGGAATGCAGGACGAAACAGGAAGAGGAGTACTTCCACCCACCTTTACCCTTTTATGGGCAGGCCTCTTGTCACCTGGCTAAACAACTCCAGCATTTGTAAGAAGCATAGGGAATTTCACCAATGACAGCCTTTCTAACAAAACAGGGCTGCCAGCTGCCACTGTTGTGCCATCTAGGGGTGTGGTTCCAATCTCTGGCCATTGCCTTGCAATCTGGGTTTAAGTAGCCAACTTCTTTCCCCCTCTTTACTGTACTCTTTGCTCTCTAATAGATTTTAATTGCTATACCAGTTTCCTCCAAGTCATTTGGGGCCACAGCCTCACTTGCTTTCATTTTCTATCCCCTATCCTAAAAGCCTGCCCCACAATCTATAGATTTCTAGTACAAATGTTTGACACTTTTTGTTTCATGTTTCCAAATTTTGGGTGCACACACAGGGACTCCTTAATGGCTTCCCCCTCTCTTTCCCACCTTTATTAAATCTTAAATAAAAATCCTTGCATGATTTTTGAAGTTTCTAAGATGCCCAGGCTAATAGGACATCCAAGAAACAATCTTCATGCACCAGCTAGAAAAATGTCAATGTAAGAGACACATAAATACTTCCATCCCACAAGCCAAGGAACATTAAAAGAGAACTGCACTATTAGTGCAACTGACGTGTTTAAGTGCTCACAGATGGAAGTTCATATTTGTGTAGTGATTAACAGTGAGCAATAGGTATTGTAATCTAGCCTACTATATTTACATAATTATTGATGTACATGCTGTTGATAAACAATGCAAGCATTAGGATATTAAATTTCTTACAATTAAGTGACTAAGAAAGCTGTTTATCGCCTTCCCCTATACCCTCCGTTAATAAAATCGACATTGCAGATGTTCATGTATGCTGCATTGATGTTTAATGATGCATGATGCTCTAGGTGGTTCCCATAACCTTGCTTTGTCTACTATGAGCTGCCTCGATTGATATGATAATAGAGAAAAGAGGTCTGAAACAAGCTGGGCTGTACTGGCACAATTTGCATAACCTTTAAATTTGCCATTCTTTGATAGCCAACTGCTCCTAAAAATTCTTGTCCAGTTGTCACTGACAACAATACATTGTACAAACACTATTCTGAAACTTGCGAGGTGGGGGGGAAGGCATGGAGGAGGAGATATTGCTTGTGGCACTTGTTTTATTCCATCAGAAAAGGTACTCATCAAATTTCTAAAGCCAACAATTTGGAATGAAGTTCTGCAGTTTCATCCTGTGATCAATTGCTATTAGCCACAATGCCTGGCCCAGCATCAATGCAGGTTCACAGTGCAATATCACAGTGTCAGAGTTTAAGTGCTACAAATATTTGGCTTCACAGAACATCTTTTTGCTGCCCTCGCCCAGTTAATGGGCAGTGAACAAAACTAAAAACATCAAGTCAAGTAAACTCAACATGAATATGTCTGTAACTTTAAATCTCATCAGGATGACTGGATGTATCTTTTTAAAACAATCAGTATTATTATATTGTTATATCACCTTGCATGTATGGCCATAAAACTAACTGTATACAAACAGTTGTTTGCAGTGTTGTCATAGTTGTGTTTGTACCAGGTATTTGAGACACAAGGTGGGTGAGGTAATCGTTTTTATTGGACCAACTTCTATTGCTGAAATCAAGAGACAGTATGTGTTAACTACTTATGCTAAATAATCTGTTCCACCTTGTATTTAGCCGTGACACTGTGAATACCTTTCCCAGACCTGAAGAAAAGTTCTGTGGAGCTCGAAAACTTGTCTCTTTCACAAACAGAAGTTGCTTCAATAAAAAGATATTACCTCACCCACCTTGTCTCTTGTCCTTCTTATTTAACAGATCTGCTTACTTTACTGACACAAATAAGTCTTTATTTTACTCCTCTGAGCAATGTAGAATGCATACAGATAGGAGAGAGTGAGCAAGAATCTACTTTGGTTCACAAAGGATCAACCAAAATGTTAATTATCAACTGCAGATTCTTCTCCTTGTGGTATTCATGTGTACACCTAAATTGTACTTTAAATATACCTCATCAGTTTCAAGGTTACTGATGATGCTGCGTGAACAACAAAGGTCAGAGTTTGATTTCCAAATATTGGAGTTAAAGTCATTCCCACTCTTTTATTTGAAAAGAAGAAAATTTACTATTGAAACTTTTAAGTCACACTAACCACAGAATCTCACCAGTCCACTTTTAGACAATTTTCCCTTTGTAGAGTGAACCCTCACTTGACTATTTTTATATTCATGCCAGCTCCTAGGTATGTTGGTGCCCTATACAAATAATTATCTCTAGACTCCTGACCCAAAAATCAGTCAAGCAAGTCCCCTCCAACTATTTCCTTTCTCTATTTCGTCCATCTTTTTCATTTTTTTCTACCAGCCACCCATCTCTGTCTTGTCCTTCCTAGCACTAAGAATCCATTGTCTGTCTGGGCACCCTCCTCCCACAGTCTGTACCTCCTGGGAACGGCCTCTCCAGTACAGAAACATCTGATCAGATGGCTACTTCCTGCAGCGGGTTTCCCCCGAGAGTCACAGACATGCCTCCTACCCACACATCCTTATTTTGTACAATAATTTTATGGTGACTATTTGAGCTTGTGAAGATTAGAGGACTGACAATGTAAGTTCTGTCATCTACAGCAAAAGCACGACACAGATAGCTACAATTTGAACTTTCCTACAATGCTCACTCAACTATAATCACAAGATGGGAACTTAAGCCTCTAAATTGGAGTCTGTAGGGCAACTTCCAGCAGAGACTGCTGTTCTAACTCCTTTGTGATGATTTGTTATGAAGTGATCTGCTATCAAATATAACAAGGCTAAGACTTCCAAAATTCTGGAAAAAAGACTCCTCTACATAAAATGTGCTCCCAAGGTGCCACTGGTCTAAGTGTCCAGTTCTCTCTCCACCTCATTTGTAAGAGACTACAAAGCATATACCCTAAGGTAAAATGTGTTACCAAACCTTTGAATATATAGAAAGTTCTCTACTGATGAACTTGCAGGTGAATATGAGAAGTGAACCAGAGGATGCAGACAAGATACAATACATACAAAGATGAATGCAGCAGTTGCAGTAATTAAGTACAAATGAACATTTTGTTGTAAGTTCTTTACCACCATAAACAATCCCCACTAAAGTTAATGGGATTTCCATTGACGTCAATGAAGTTTTCAAAGAATTTCATATTTTTTGCATGTATTCCAGCCTACGCTTCAAACTTCAATAGCATGCTGCTAGACCCTGCCCCCTAACATCTACAGGCAGCCAAGAAAAAATGAGCAAAAGGTGTCTGTCACCTTATTCCAAAAAGAACTTAGAAAATGCATAGTATAATGTCACACAATGTCATTGTGGAAAGTTTAATACCCTTACTTAACTGAAGAGTGGTCAAGGCTGCAGTAGTTACTTGCGATTACCAACAATACTAGAGTACAAGATCCATAAGATTTGTAAAAAATCTAATTTGCCATCCTCCCAAAAGGTTTTTAACTTTGAGCTCGAGAGTGCAGTGCTTCATGATGTGTTCAGACTCATGTCTTCTAACACATCTAAGCCCACAGAGACAACGGATTTACTCACTGATACTAGAGTTATAAGTTCAAATTGGCCTTCATCTTGGGCAGTATGACATTATCAGAAAGCCATTAATGGTCTGAAACTGAAACACAAGCTCATTAATAAAAGCAAAACCATACAAAGGTTAAAAAAGGAAGTTTTATTAAAAGTATTGATCATGACCTAGGGCACCACAGACATTGATCTTTCTGCATCCCCACAAGAAAAAATGTTAAAGCCAACTTATTATTATGAGCTATTATGAAACTTGCTGAAGTAGTTGGCTCTTTAATCCCATACAATGAAAAAAATAATCACACATAATTAGGGTAAAACTAAAATAGATTTCTAAAAAATCTGTAGTAGAATTTAGGGTAATAAGCATGACATCAGATTAATCTCACAAAATAATCACCAGATTAATTTATGTGACATAAAAGTGGATACCATACCAGAGGTTTTCATTTGTTGCTTGAGCTATGATTTGAACCCAAAGGTTGGGAGGTGAAAGACTAGTGCACTATAACCCTCAATCACCTGCCCTGTGTATCACCTTATTAAACGGCATTGGCTGTTCAAAGAGAAACAAGCTGTATCAAACGCTGAATGTTACAGCAGAATAAAATATGCATATGAATTATTAGAACACTGAATTTAAATTTTGAAATACACATTTAATGAAAAGTTTATAAAAGAACTATTGTGCATTGCATATGTATCAAATAAATATTTTCTTTTGAATAAAGATTTTATGCAGGCATACAGGAAAGCTATGACTGAGGCCCACGTACCTACTTGCCCTAAGCCAAACACAAGGTGAAGAACCATTCAGCTGAACTCTATTGGGCAGTGCCCTTCTGATTCATGTAGATTGTCTCTCCCCATTAACAGTCTTTTCAAATAAACTTTGCAATTACTGTGTTAAGTTTTTACAGGAAAGACAGATAAGCTCCAGAATGATCGCTACGGATCTTTCAACCACAAGAGCTGTGGGTTCCTGATGTGCTATCCCCTCAACTGAATTCATGTTGGTTCATTTTGAGGATGTCTAAAGGGAGTTGGTTGGCAGTGGTTGACAATTGTGTTGTCAGTAATGTTATTGATCTATTACGCAATTTGAAAAATGGCACTCTTCAAAGGTCTATCCCGGCCACCATATTGTTCAGTTATAAGCTGAGCCGGCAGTGGCGCTTATAGCTACTTTAACAGGTCTTTCCATTATAAGACCTTGTTTTCAGTTGCTCACAACTTTGCCAAACTTTAAGCATCCAGGCTGCAATTTTTCATACCAGGAGTCTGTTTCAGCAAAAACAGCTCAACCATTTCCAAGAACAAGGTTAAGGAACAGTATGCTGTTTTGCCAATTTCAAAAAATTCTGACAACCATTTCCCTAAGAAACTTTTGTATCCCCATGCTTTGGAGCAGGGGATTACCATTTGGCAAGGGATTTTGCCCTAGGGTCAGACAGATGCTTTTCGCTCTTCCTATGAAAATCCATCCCAATTTGGGAAAGTTTTAAGCCCCTGAAATCCATTTCAGTATTACCGGTCTCAAGAGCTCAAACATGAGTTAAGCCTCAGAAAATCATGAAATTCATGAGTTCTTTTTAAAAAATACAGTTTTATAGTTGCCTTCTGGTTTCTGACACTTTGGAGTACACTTGAATCATGTTTTCAAGCTTTTCTCTGCAACCACCTAGGCTAGGGCATTACTTTTTTAAAAAAATGAAAGCTGAGATTCCCCCCTAATCACATGCCTCTAGGTGCTTGGGCTTTACAGACAAACACTAAATATCACAAGACATGATAAAATCACGAGAATTGGCAACACTGCCTTTTGCATGTGTTCAGGTAAAGGTTTATTAGAGATGGCAGCTAATTTCTTTGAAGATATTGTCTGCACTGAACATGCTCCAGCCCAGGGCTTCAGGGGTTTAACAGGATTTTCCCTGCAATTGCTCTTCCCGCTTCTTGGGGACACTATGGCACCAGACACCAGAACTGGGAGAAGACTGCCCCACTTCAACTTCCATTCCTTCCCATGAAGGAGCCCAGGCAGCATGGACGATGCAGCAGTACGAGAATGCAGCCAAACTCAAATGTAGAGTGGTGAGGGACAGAAGGGTGGTAGACAGGGGCAGGCTAGGGGATGGACGGGGTAGAGGGAGGTATGCTAGCAGAAACATGCTGGGACAGGGGCAGAAGTGGAGAAAAAGGGCAGAAAGGTCTTTAATCACTAGAGGATACTTCCCGCCAGAACTAGGAATGAACTCAGGTTTCCTAAATCCCAATATTCCGCTGATGTCTAGCAAATAGTTGTGAAACCCACTGGCCAAGAGCATGTCTTATCCCCCTCTAATGGCAGGATTACATAGAGGATAACATCATATTAATGTTACCAGTTGCTCTGTAGCTCTAAATGTTCCAACCCCGATTAACCAGTGTGAAGGTCAATGTGATTCCATTTGATGGAATTTCTGTTTTTTTTCAGTTTGCTTAAAAACATAGAAAATTATGTACAAAAAAACCCTACATTGAGATAACATTATGGTTGCTAATTCAGGAACTCAAAAGTTAGGAAATGCCAGAAATAAAGTGTCCTGTGCACTGATTGAGGCAAGTGTCCTGTGGAAAAAAATAGTAGGTAATCATGTCATTAAAATCTGTATTGTAATACATATGCACAAGTTGCAAGGTTGCAATTAATTGAGGCATTTCATAACTTTTGATTTTGCACATTTTGAATTATTTTAAAATGGCCTTTTATTAAAAAATATCATATTACAGAGTAAGACTTTGAAGAGATCATTTCTATGCTGAAGATACACCACTCTAAACCTCTTGGCCCTGTATCTTTCAGCTTTGATCTTTGGCTTGCAGGCATGCCTATACAATATTGTCAGCTGCATATGTTCCTCTCAATCTTGTGAACATGGAGCACTAGCAGTAATTAAGTACAAATGAACATTTTGTTGTAAGTTCTTTACCACCATAAACAATCCCCACTAAAGTTAATGGGATTTCCATTGACGTCAATGAAGTTTTCAAAGAATTTCATATTTTTTGCATGTATTCAAGCTTACACTTCAAATTCAATAGCATGCTGCTAGTCCCTGCCCCCTAATATCTACAGGCAGCCTAGAAAAAATAAGCAAAAGGTATCAGTCACCTTATTCCAAAAAGGGATTGTAAATAAGAGGAGGATTATTCCTCCATGTCCCAACTAGTAAAGAATAATTTGTTTTGAAGTAATAAGCCAGGTTAAGAATCTTGGGATCATTTTCAACCATACTTCTTCTGTGGAAAGCAACATGTACAATGTGCACAGGCTCTACCCTTATATTTTCCGTGATGGTCTCACAACAGCAGTGCATATCTTTATAACTACAAAGTTTTGATGGGTAACTGTGTTCTGATGCCTGTCTTTTAGGAAACTCATCACGTCCACTTGGGCAAGAGAGCATGCCACTGCTGTGGTGGGCCTCTGGTGTGCAACTTGTCCCCTCTTAACATTCACTTCAGTTCACCTGCTCTTACTCTTTCAGTAATGGACCTCCAAAAGTCTCTGATACCTACTACAGAAATGATACAGTTGAGCATTAACAGGTATGGTTCTGGTGATTATTTTATTATGGTACAATATTTGACTTACTATATCTAAATGAAATTTGTATGTGGGACACAACTTTAAGTGTTACTCGGAGTAATTCATGAGAAGAAACGCTATCCAGTGGAGTAAGAATGGGTACTAACTCTCAGCTTTGCCGTAGACTTTCTGTGTTGACTCTGAGCAAGTTACTCAAGTGGAGTTTTACTCTGAGCAGTGACTATAAAAATGGTGTTTGTGGAATCCCATGTTTATTTTCTCTCACTGATTGCAAAAAATTTACTCAGTTTAAAAGGGTACTTTTCCCTAAATACCAGCCCTGCAAATTCACCCTAGGATCTGAAAGTCAAAGTAGATTTAATTGAGGGCCTTTTAGGTTCCTTATTACGAGTGATGATTAAGGCCACGATTTAGTCACAGAGGTCATGGCAGTCACGGATTCTGTGACTTTACTGGAGCTCTGTGACTTCACGGCTTCAGGAGGTGGAGGTGGGACTATGCGCCCTTGCCCTGCAACTGGGGCTGGCTGGAACCAGGACCCTGCAGCGCCAGCCCTGCAGCTTCTTCCAGGGCTGTATGCTCCAAACCTGTGGTGTCCTGGGCTTGGCAGGGGCTGCAGCCAGCGCCGTGCTTTCGCAAAGGGCTGCAGTTGGAGCCGTATGACCCTCCCCGGCTGCTGCAGTGGGGGCCATGCACCCCCCTCATGGCTTCCCAGGGCTGTGCGTGCCCCATCCTGGTTGTGGCCAGGACTTGGTGGGCGCTGCAGCCCTTTCCTGCAGCTAGCTCTGGAGCAGGTGCTGTGCCCCCACCATGGCGGGGGGCTTGGCCTGTCAGTCCCACACCCATGGGACTCCATTCCTCCCTCCTACCTAGCCCTGCCCCCTGGTTATTTTTAGTAAAGTCACGGACAGGTCATGGGCTCTGTGAATTTTTGTTTATTGCTTGTGACCTGTCCGTGACTTTTATTAAAAATAACAGTGACAAAATCTTAGCCTTAGTGATAATGTGTGAAAAGGAAAGTTCCCAGTTTGATTCTCAGTTGTTAGGTTAAATAGGCAGGGCTGACAGTTAGAAAAAGATACCATTGATTTAACCTGAGCAAATTTGATATGGAATCATTCAGAGACAACTAACATGGGAGGTCCCACAGAGCCTTTTTTCAGGGTAAAAGTATTCTATTCTATATAGGTGCTTATACTGCACTCCTCACCGCAGTATCTGAACACCTTCCAACAGTGCATTAAGTAACATGACTAATATCTGTCACGTCATTTGTTCTCTCATCCTCTCTGCAAGCGGAGAACTACAGTTTCACCTCTCTGTGCTTCAGTTTCTACTTTGGTAAAATGGGGCTAATAATACCTTTCTACCTCACAAGGTTGTTTTGATGCCTAATTCATGATTGTAAACCTCTGAATACTTTGGAAGTTGCTAGAATAATTCAAAAAATTATTAGGTATGCATTCTTTGAAACATAATTATTAGTCAAAGACGATATCAGTGTCCAGAAACTTAAGGTTTAATAACGTATCAGTTTGTGCTTCCTAGAAATATTCTTAAGCAGCCTCTCTCACAGAGCATCCTGGTGAGCGCCAATCACACACACATACTGCCAGCCTTGTCATTCATTTACACATAATTGCGGACTTCCATCATTAACTTGTGCTTGATGTTTTCCTAAACAACAGTATTTTAGAAAAATTGAAAGACAAAGTAATTCAAATAAAATTAGGATAGGACCTCTGGAGCATGGATGGTGTTTTATGTCTCTTTACCGACTATTCATTGTATGCTCAAAGTTTTCTGTTTTTCAGATCAGAATAACAGTTAACTCGATCTTTATTTTGCTTTGCTATACACAAAGTACTAGAAACTTGTCACTGTATTTGTGAATAGGAAAAACAATCCTCTGGAAAAACAGGCACACTGTAATATAATCTTAAACAGAACACTTTGAACATTCAACACTTCCTAAAACCAACAAATCTCCCAATTGTGTGCAACCCAAATATAGCAAAACTGAATAGCATACTGGTTAATTGGGATTTTCCTGCTTTCCCGAAGGCCGAGCATGAAATCCACCATAACTGAAGAGAAACCTTTGGTTCACTATTTGAGTTCAGAACACCAAATCCATAGTAACCTATGGAACGATGGGCTAAAAACAGACCCAGTACAAAATGGCAAAAATATCAAGTGATAAATGCCTCTGTGGTTTATAGATAAGCTTACAAGCAACATGCTGGGCAATGTTTATAGTATTATCTGTCAAAGAAAACCTACTGACCTCTAGTAAAGGCTTGGCTAAACTTGCAAGTTAGAGTGCGTTAAAGGAGCCCCGGGTGCACCTGCTCACTACCCGTCCACACTAGCAAGGCACGTAGAGCGCTCCGACTCTGTGGCTAGAGCGCTCCTGGTACTCCACCTCGGTGAGTGGAATAATGTTTGGTGCGCTCCCGCTGGAGCGCCGAGGCGCCAGTGTGGACACCCTGGTATGTTAATGCGCTCTGATCAGCCTCCAGAAGTGTCCCAGAATGCCTGTTCTAGCCACTCTGGTCATCACTTTGAACTCTATTGCCTTGCCCTCAGGTGACCAACCGTCAGACCCGCTCTTTAAATTCTTTGGGAATTTTGAAAATCCCCTTCCTGTTTGCTCAGCCAGGTGTGGAGTGCTCTCAGCGAATCTTTCCAGGTGACCATGCCTCCACACGCAAGGCGATCCCCAGTATGGAGCAATGGCGAGGTGCTGGACCTCATCAGTGTTTGCGGGGAGGAAGCTGTCCAGTCCCAGCTGCGCTCCAGCTGTAGGAATTACAATACCTTTGGGCAGATATCAAGGGACATGATGGAAAGGGGCCATGACCAGGATGCTCTGCAGTGCAGGGTTAAAGTGAAGGAGCTGCAGAATGCTTACCGCAAAGCCCGCAAGGCAAACTGCCACTCGGTGCTGCCCCTGTGACCTGCCATTTCTGTAAAGAGCTGGACGCGATACTTGGGGGCAACCCCACCTCAATTCCGAGGACCAACATGGACCAACTTCAGAGCCCAGTGCAATGAGGAGGAGGAGGAGCAAAGCAGGAGCGAGGGTGCTGAGGCGGAGGAAGACACCCTGGAATCCCTAGATGCATGCAGCCAGGAGCTGTTCTCAAGCCAGGAGGAAGGTACACAGCAGCGGTGGCTGGTGCTTGGGGAAGGACAAACACCAGAGGAGGTTCCCGGTAAGCGGCTTTTATTTTGGGAAGTAAGCAGAGGTGAAAGTAAGCCGGTATGCCCCAGTACGGCGTACCGGCAAGAGCCAGTGCACCGTATTGGGGCAGCCCGGCTTCCCCAGGGGGCAATTTAAAGGCCCTGGGGCTCCCAGCAGTGGCTGGAGCCTCAGGCCCTTTAAATTGCCTCCAGAGCCCCGCTGCTGGAGCTCTGGGGTAGCAGCTGCAGGGCTCCGGCAGCTATTTAAATGTCCTGGGGCTCCCCTGCTTCTACTGCCCGGGACCTTTAAATAGCCACTGGAGCCCCACCGCCGCTACTCCAGGGCTCCGGTGGCTATTTAAAGGACCGGGGCGGTTGAAGCAGGGGAGCCACAGGCCCTTTAAATAGCCCCCAGAGCCCTGGGGTAGCGGGGGCTCCGGGGGCTATTTAAAGGGCCGGGGCTCCAGCTGCCTCCACCGCCCTGGTCCTTTAAATAACCGCTGGAGCCACGCCGCTTCCCCAGGGCTCCAGTGGCTATTTAAAGTGCCAGGGCAGTAGAAGAGGGGAGCCCTGGGCCCTTTAAATAGCCCCCGGAGCCCTGGGCTGCTGCTGCTACCTGGTGGGGGGGCACTTACCTTACAGGGTGGGCTGGCTCTGACCCCCTCAACCCCGCCCCTTCCGCCCTAGGCCCTGCCCCTTTCGGGGGCCAGAGTTGGCCCCAGAGTACTGGTAAGTCACTCGACTTAGTTTCACCCCTGGAAGTAAGTTATTCGGTGCAGGCTCTTGGGGCGAAGAGGGTTAGTGCTGCATGCATGCCTAGATGTGGAATGCGGGTTGATGTGCTCTCTGACATCGTGGTAATCGGCCTCAGTGATCTCTTCAAAGGTCTTATCCAAAACTTGGGCAATGTGCTTGCGCAGGTTTCTCGGGAGAGCCACTGTGGTCCTTGTCCCAGTAAGGCTAACTTGTCCACACCGCTGTGCCGTGCGGGGCGTGGGGGACCATTGCTGCACACAGGCAAGCTGCATATGGGCCAGGGTGGAAGCCGCATTGCAGTAGAAGACCCTCCCTTGCTTCCCAGGGCACCCTCAGCAGCGAGATATCTTCCAGGACGAACTCCTGTGGAAAATGTGGGGACAGTGTTCAGTATAGGGGCCCCCTGCCACTGTTGGCTCTCCCCAACGCACAGAAACCCAGAGGAGAGTACAGCCATGAAACAATCAGTCAGGCTTGACCCTGTGCTTACTCACCATTTTGGGGCTCCCGTGGTGCACTCGCTTTGGGAAGGGCAAATTACGCTATTGTGTAGACTGTGCTTGCCCTTAAGTATGGGGGATCATTCCTCTGTCTGTTGTGAACAATTCTGCCTCTGTTAAGTGTTGCATTTTGCCTTTACAGATGCAACCCTGAGATCCCAGCCGTCCGTGTTATCACCGGTCAAAAGACTCCAAAGAATCAGAAAGAGGCTACGTAAAAGCAAGGAAGACGTTACATGAAGTAATGCGGCATTCAAATAATAAAAATAAAAAAGTGCAGGAGTGGTGGGACAGTGCAAGGAGGATCCACCAGCAGAATGAGGAGTGCCGGCACAAAAGCGCGGTGCTCTGGCAGCCAAGCACGGATCGGCTGATAAGCATAATGGAGCGCCAAGCGGACTCTATCCAGGCACTTGTAGCCATGCAGGCGGAACACTACTGCACCCCCTCTCCTCCCCCCGGCAGCTCTTGTCCCAAAACTCTTTCCCTTATGCCCCCATGTTACCCCCATCCCACTTTCCCCAACATCTGGGTTCTTACTACCATCAGCTGCCTCCAACTCCTGTAGCTTCACCACCCAGCCCTGAAAACTATGACCCTTACCCTCTGCACTCAACCCCTATCACCATGCAGTATAGCCATCCTGAAGTGTAGCACTTATTGCACAGCACTCCAGACAGGAAGGTTGAGTATGATAACAGGACATACGCAAATCTGTGATTGTACTGTTCCCCACCCCACCCCTTTGCCCTTTCTGTTTCCCAAGCAGTTGTGTTTCTTTTTAATAAATGAATTTTCTTTTCAATAAATGGATTTTTTGGCTTTGAAAACATTCTTTATTATTGCATAAAGTAAACGATACCTTAGCCCAGGAAAGAAACAGGCACTGCAAGTTAGCGTAGCAAACACAGATTCCTACTAACATTGGAACCACTGCACTTCACTCCCGTGCAGGGCACCAGACATTACTGGTGGCTTTCAGCCTCAAATTGCTCCCTCAAGGTATCCCTAATCCTTGCAGCCCTGCACTAGGCCCCTCAAATTCAGCCTCCAGGTGTTGAACCTCCGAGTTCCATGCCTGAGTGAATCGTTCACCCTTCCCTTCACAAATGTTATGGAGGGTACAGCACACAGATATAACTGAGGGGATGCTGTCATCGGCCAGGTCCAGCATCCCATACAGAGAGCGCCATCGGCCCTTTAAACCAGAGGTGGGCAAGCTACGGCTCACGGGCCACATCCAGCCTGCGGGACACTCCTGCCCAGCCCCTGAGCTCCTGGCCTGGGAGGCTCGCCCCTGGCCCCTTCCCCGCTGTCCCCCCTCCCGCACAGCCTCAGCGCGCCGCACTGCTGGCGCAATGCTCTGGGCGGCCGGGCAGCTCAGTCGCAGAGCCACGGCCTGACCCAGTGCTGCAGGCAGTGCAGCTGTAGCACCGCCAGCCACTGGTGCTCCAGGAGTGCAGTAAGGGGGAAGGAGCGGGGTGTTGGATAGAGGGCAGGGGAATTAGAGGGGGTGACCAGGGGGTGGGGGTATGGATAGGGGTCGGGGTGGTCAGAGGGCGGGGAACAGGGGGGTTGGATGGAGCAGGGATCTTAGGGGGGAAGTCAGGAAGGAGAGGGGGGGTTCAATGGGGTGGTGGAGGGCAGTCAGGGGCAGGAGTTCCGGGGGTGGTCAGGGGACAGGGAAAAGGGATGGTTGGATGGGGCAGGGATCCCAGGGGGCAAGTCAGAAATGAGAGGGGGGGTTGGATGGGGCAGTAGGGGGCAATCAGGGGTGAGGGGGTCCGGGGGTGGTCAGGGGACAGGGAGTGGTGGATGGGGCAGGAGTCCCAGGGAAGCCATTGGGGGCGAGAAGTGGGGCGGGGTCAGATAGGAGGCAGGGACCGGGCCATACCTGGCTGTTTGGGGAGACACAGCCTACCCTAACCAGTCCTCCATACAATTTTGGAAACCCGATGTCGCCCTCAGGCCAAAAAGTTTGCCTGCCCCTGCTTTAAACGGCCAAAAGCACACTCCACAGTCATTCTTCACCGGCTCAGCCTGTTTTTGAACCACTCCTTGCTGCTGTCAAGGCTCCCTGTGTAGGGTTTCACGAGCCACGGCACTAAGGGTAAGCGCGGTCTCCAAGGATAACAATGGGCATTCAACTTCCCCTACGGTGATCTTCTGGTCTGGGAAAAGTGTCCCAGCTTGCAGATCCCTGAATAGGTCAGTGTTCTGAAAGATGCATTCGTCATGCACCTTTCCGGGCTAGCCTGCATTAATGTCAATGAAATGCCCATGGTGATCCACCTGGAGAACCATAGAGAAATGCCCCCTCCGGATGGCCAGGATCCCCTGGGGGACTAACTTGAAGGGGAAAGGAGTCCAGGAGAGCTGGCTGTATTTCAAGGAATCCCTGTTGAGGTTACAGGGACAAACCATCCCGATGAGTCGAAAGAATAGTAAATATGGCAGGCGACCAGCTTGGCTTAATGGTGAAATCCTAGCGGATCTTAAACACAAAAAAGAGGCTTACAAGAAGTGGAAGATTGGACATATGACCAGGGAAGAGTATAAAAATATTGCTCGGGCATGTAGGAATGATATCAGGAGGGCCAAATCGCACCTGGAGCTGCAGCTAGCCAGAAATGTCAAGAGTAACAAGAAGGGTTTCTTCAGGTATGTTGGCAACAAGAAGAAAGCCAAGGAAAGTGTGGGCCCCTTACTGAATGAGGGAGGCAACCTAGTGACAGAGGATGTGGAAAAAGCTAATGTACTCAATGCTTTTTTTGCCTCTGTTTTCACTAACAAGGTCAGCTCCCAGACTGCTGCGCTGGGCATCGCAAAATGGGGAAGAGATGGCCAGCCCTCTGTGGAGATAGAGGTGGTTAGGGACTATTTAGAAAAGCTGGACGTGCACAAGTCCATGGGGCCGGACGAGTTGCATCCGAGAGTGCTGAAGGAATTGGCGGCTGTGATTGCAGAGCCATTGGCCATTATCTTTGAAAACTCATGGCGAACGGGGGAAGTCCCGGATGACTGGAAAAAGGCTAATGTAGTGCCAATCTTTAAAAAAGGGAAGGAGGAGGATCCTGGGAACTACAGGCCAGTCAGCCTCACCTCAGTCCCTGGAAAAATCATGGAGCAGGTCCTCAAAGAATCAATCCTGAAGCACTTGCATGAGAGGAAAGTGATCAGGAACAGCCAGCATGGATTCACCAAGGGAAGGTCATGCCTGACTAATCTAATCGCCTTTTATGATGAGATTACTGGTTCTGTGGATAAAGGGAAAGCAGTGGATGTATTGTTTCTTGACTTTAGCAAAGCTTTTGACACGGTCTCCCACAGTATTCTTGTCAGCAAGTTAAGGAAGTATGGGCTGGAAGAATGCACTATAAGGTGGGTAGAAAGCTGGCTAGATTGTCGGGCTCAACGGGTAGTGATCAATGGCTCCATGTCTAGTTGGCAGCCGGTATCAAGTGGAGTGCCCCAAGGGTCGGTCCTGGGGCCGGTTTTGTTCAATATCTTCATAAATGATCTGGAGGATGGTGTGGATTGCACTCTCAGCAAATTTGCGGATGATACTAAACTGGGAGGAGTGGTAGATACGCTGGAGGGGAGGGATAGGATACAGAAGGACCTAGACAAATTGGAGGATTGGGCCAAAAGAAATCTGATGAGGTTCAATAAGGATAAGTGCAGGGTCCTGCACTTAGGACGGAAGAACCCAATGCACAGCTACAGACTAGGGACCGAATGGCTAGGCAACAGTTCTGCGGAAAAGGACCTAGGGGTGACAGTGGACGAGAAGCTGGATATGAGTCAGCAGTGTGCCCTTGTTGCCAAGAAGGCCAATGGCATTTTGGGATGTGTAAGTAGGGGCATAGCCAGCAGATCGAGGGACGTGATCGTTCCCCTCTATTCGACATTGGTGAGGCCTCATCTGGAGTACTGTGTCCAGTTTTGGGCCCCACACTTCAAGAAGGATGTGGATAAATTGGAGAGAGTCCAGCGAAGGGCAACAAAAATGATTAGGGGACTGGAACACATGACTTATGAGGAGAGGCTGAGGGAGCTGGGATTGTTTAGCCTGCAGAAGAGAAGAATGAGGGGGGATTTGATAGCTGCTTTCAACTACCTGAAAGGGGGTTCCAAAGAGGATGGCTCTAGACTGTTCTCAATGGTAGCAGATCACAGAACGAGGAGTAATGGTCTCAAGTTGCAGTGCGGGAGGTTTAGATTGGATATTAGGAAAAACTTTTTCACTAAGAGGGTGGTGAAACACTGGAATGCGTTACCTAGGGAGGTGGTAGAATCTCCTTCCTTAGAGGTTTTTAAGGTCAGGCTTGACAAAGCCCTGGCTGGGATGATTTAACTGGGATTTGGTCCTGCTTCGAGCAGGGGGTTGGACTAGATGACCTTCTGGGGTCCCTTCCAACCCTTATATTCTATGATTCTATGATTAACATCCTTGGAGGCTAGATGGGCTGGTGCCAGAATTGGAATATGCGTGCCATCTATCACCCCTCCACATTTAGGGAAACCCATTCGTGCAAAGCCAGCCACAGTGTCATGCACGTTACCCGGTGTCACAGTTCTTCTGAGCAGGATGCGATTAATGGCCCTGCAAACTTGCATCAACACGATACCAATGGTAGACTTTCCCACTCCAAACTGGTTAGCGACTGATCGGTAGCTGTCTGGAGTTGCCAGCTTCCAGATTGCAATAGCCACCCACTTCTCCACCATCAGGACAACTCTCAATCTCGTGTCCTTGCGCCGCAGGGTGGGGGAAAGCTCATCACATAGTCCAGTGAAAGTGGCTTTTCTCATCCAAAAGTTCTGCAGCCACTGCTCCTCATCCCAGACTTGCATGACGATGTGATCCCACCACTCAGTGCTTGTTTCCCAAGCCCAGAAGCAGCGTTCCACGGTGGTCAGCATGTCTGTGAATCCCACACGCAAACTCGTGTCACATGCGTTACTTGAGTCGATATCATTGTTGGAGCCCTCACTGTCACTTTGGATCAAAAGGAATAACTCGACTGCCAAATGTGACATGTTGGCAAGACTCGTCAGCATACTCCTCAGCAGTTCGGGCTCCATTCCCGCAGACCGAAAGGGAAGACAGAGCGCGCAGTACAAAAAATGTTGAAAGATTGCGCCAAATTCAGATGGAAGCAGAGGGATTGCTGGGATGCGAACCGATGCATCACAGGGTGTTGGGACAGGACCCAGAATGCCCTGCACCCCCTTCCCACAAGCCACAGAGCCAGAATGGGAAGAAGTGCTCTGTGGGATAGCTGCCCATAATGCACCATTCCCAGTGCTGCTGCAAGTGCCGCAAATGTGACCACACCAGTGCGATGGCAGCTGTCAGTGTGAATAGACTGCTGCGCTTTCCCTACTGCGCTCTCCGAAGGCAGGTTTAACTCAAAGCGCTCTACATCTGCAAGTGTAGCCATGCCCCAAGAGCTCATTGCATGCTTGAACACCAGCAACTCCTCTTGATTCCCAATTAAAGCTTATTGTATCATAACATTGTGATTAAGTAACAACTGTTCCTTCAATTCCCTATCTTGCAAAATTTCTATAAGATTTCTAAGACATTAAATTAAAATAAAAAAAAACCTTCTGAAAATATTAAAGGCTGCAACACATCCTTCTAAAATGGAGGGAGTTCCATGATTCATAACTTAATACTATCCATATTTGTGATTGACTTCAAAAAGGATCAAGATCTGGCCCAAACCAAACATATATTTAGACTTATGAATTATAAACACATTTATGCATTAAAACTAAATATTTTAGATTCAGTTCCTTATTTTCTTATCTATATTAACTCAGTGAGACTACTAGCATGTATAAAAGTTACTTACATGGATAAATGGTTCAGGATTGGGGCCTACATGTAAAACCTTGTCTTACTGTAACATTAAAGATTGGGAAAGCACTCAAATCAGGAAATGCTGAAAGGTTTAACTGCCAAAATGTTAACATGGCCACATAGCATATCTGGCTTATTTTATGATATAGATTAACTAACAAGTACTAATATAAAGGGTCACATTTAACAAGGAAAACAGCAATAGAAATTATTACATATTTACAATGTGACAGAGTTAACAAATGGAATTTCCTGACTTTGGAGCACTTGGTATCTTAATCTTAATGTTGCATAAATACCAGCTTTTCCATTTAATTTACATAAGCTTTTTAAGAGGAAAAAGCTCTGCTAAATTGCTTTAAAGATGCCTTAGCGCACCTATCAAAATTTAAATACTCCTTGATGTTTCTACTGCTCTTGGGAACACATTCTTTACTGATGCATTCAGCCCAAAATGAAGTGGCCTTAACTGAAGCATCATTAACACAACAGGGCTTGCCTAAGGTGGTCTAAATGCTTGAATCTTTAAAAACACATCCAACCTTAACTGCCATGTTCCTAATAAAGGAGCCCATAAGCAACATGCCCTTAACAGAGGTGGTCTTAAAAACACTGGGAAAAATGAATGGAAAATTCTAATATGCATGCCTGAATATGCCAAATTTCATCATTCATAACTTTAAAAATACTGAAGTGACTTTCTTCAAACTGGGATTGTTTTTCTTTCCTCTATTAAAACCATAAAACAAGACAAGTTTAAAGTTTGTAGCTTCAGCTGTTTTTTAATTATGCAAATATTTCAAGAGAAAAGTGTGTTTTCCACTGCTCAACTGATTGTGCTCAGATTTTCCAAAAGATTTTCCCTTGGGCCGAGCCCAGACATAAAATGTATCTGACCAAAAGCAATTTGTTTAAAAGTGTCATGAGGAGCCCTGAAAAGGAGGTACATTTCACAGCATTTGATACTGACAAATGTTACAGTGCACATATAGCTATGACATATATCCATACCCATAAGAAATTAATGTACATACACAAATCACATCACCCTCCAATGAACTATTCATGAAAATGTGATACAGTAGTTGTTTAAATAGGGCACAGGAACAATACATAATGTCAAAATACTGCTGCTAAAAATCACCACTCTCTCGTTGCTCTGTACCTGCTTCATCTACTTTGATACATCTAATTTAACCCCGACAGCCCTTTTCTGCCTACTCATTTTCTCATAAACCTCTCCCAGACTCTATACCCGTTCCAGTCCTTTCTTCTTAGTTCTCCGTGTTCCCTTCTATTTCTCTTGGCTCTCTACTTTTTCCCCATACTACCTCCCTACCATCAACAATCTTTTTCTTACAGACCATCCCGACCTTAAAACACTCTTTTGCCTAGCTTTCCATTCATGACCAACAACAACTCTGCCTGCTCATACTCTCTTGACTCATCCTTTAATTTGTTGTATTGCAACCATCCAATGTCAATTGTAAACTTCTTGAGGGATGGACCTTAAATTGTAAGATTCTCGAGGCAGGGACCTGTCTAAAGCTCTGGTAAGTGCGATCACACTTACCATATGGCAGTTTATAAGTAAGAGTAAACCTGATAAATAATAATGATAAGCAACCATTTTAGGACAGGAAGTGAAGAACAACATATCCAGTGGAACTGCAGGAGGAATTTCATGGTTTTATAGATGTTTCATAGAGTTTAAGGCTAGAAGTGACCATTAGATCATCTAGCCTGATTTCCTCTATATCACAGGCCATCGATTTTCACTCAGATGCCCCTTTAGTAAACCCAAAGACCTTAGTTTGACTAAAGCATTTCAGTATTCAGGAGACTAACCTGTATACCGCCGGCAGAGAATGGAAGAAACCAAGGTGCCAGCAAAGCCCAAGGCCCCTGCACTGGCAGGGAATTGATTAGGTGAGTTATGCCCAGATGATCCCAACAGGTGAGCCATGCCCCATGCTGCAGAAGAAGGTGAAAATCCCCCAAGGTCCCAGTCAGTCTGAACTGGGGGAAAATTCTTCCTGACCCCACATCTGTCAGTAACTGTGAACTTAAGCATATGAGCAAAACACACCAGCCTGACACCTAGAAAGAAGATTCTCAGTAGTACCTTAGAGTACCAGTCAATCCTGTCTAGTGTCCCATCTCCAGCTACAGCCAATCTCTGATGCTTTAGAGGAAGGCAAACAAACAAACAAACAAAAATATTACACAGAGTACATATAGCCAATTGTGCATCGGCAGGAAAAAAATTCCATTTAGGCAAGTATCCATTGTGACAAAGTTCCTCCTCTACCTTGGTGGGTCTTGCGCTTATTGGTGGATTTGCTCGCCTTGGAGCTTCATGGCAGCCCTTAGTTTGGCCGTTTTCGTGAACCCACAGTCCAGGTCAACTCCTGTGTCCCAACCAGGAGTTGGGAGTTTTGGGGGGAACCCAGGCCTGCCCTCTACTCTGGGTTCCAGCTCAGGGCCCTGTGGAATGCAGCTGTCTAGAGTGCCTCCTGGAACAGCTGTGAGACAGCTACGACTCCCTGGGCTACTTCCCCAACACCTTCTTTATCCTCACCATAGGATCTTCCTCCTGGTGTCTGATAATGCTTGTACTCCTCAGTCCTCCAACTGTCCGCGTTCTCACTCTCAGCTCCTAGTGCCTCTTGCTCCCAGCTCCTCACACGCGCACCACAAACTGAAGTGAGATCCTTTTTAAAACCCAGGTGCCCCGATTAGCCTGCCTTAATTGATTCTAGCAGCTTCTTGATTGGCTGCAGGTGTTCTAATCAGCCTGTCTGTCTTAATTGTCTCCAGAAGGTTCCTGATTGTTCTGGAACCTTCCCTTTTACCTTACCCAGGGAAAAGGGACCTACTTAACCTGGGGCTAATATATCTGCCTTCTATTACTCTCCTGTAGCCATCTGGCCTGACCCTATCACACCATGTAATTCCCCAAGTTGGATGTGCTACAGTATCTTTAATAAGCTCAAAGAGTCAGGGCCTTATTTTTACTATTCAACTAAAAGAGGTAGTACCAAGACCTTCAGCTGATGTATAGAGGCCTAGTTCCATTGACTTCAATGAAGCGAGGTCATTTTATATTAGTTGTCCCACAATGTACAAATATGTGCAGAAGCAAATCAGATATTTAAAAAATAATAATCCCAGACCTAGACCTATGACCAGCTGGGAGGATTTACAAAAGTGCCTGGTTCTGCTAGACAAAACACTAAGGCTCTCCTGATGTCAAAGGTATGGAATCGCTCTTCTTCCCTGCTCATATGTGGCTTTGGATGAAATACTGGCAAATAAGTTGTCTGGTTGATGTGGAAAGAAAAAAACACCTTTGGGATGAACTTTGGATGAGGACATAGGTAAACTGCGTCCTTAAAAGGGATCGTGTATGGAGGCCACAACATTAATGCCTGCAGCTCCCCATCTCTTCTGGCAGAGGCAATAGCCACCAAAAATTTCACCTTCATTGACAGATGCAGCAGACAGCAGGTAGCCAACGGTTCAATCTGGGAACCGATAAGTCTTGACAATACTGAGTGTTGATCCCATGGGGAAACTGAGTCTTGCACCAGTGGGTATAATTTAACAAAGCCTTTAAAAAACCTTATGGACTGGACAAAATAGAGCGACTGTCCATTTTAGGGTAGAATGCTGAAGTAGCTGCCAGATGTACCTTGATTGAATGAACTGCTAAACCTTGATGTTTCAAGTATATAAGTAGTCCAGAATATGTTTAACTGAAGAACTGATCAGTGACACTGTCCTGGTAAGACCATATGGAAAAAATGTTTCCATTTAGATAAGTAAGTAGCTCTTGTAGAAGGCTTTTTACTATTTAGCAGGATCTCTTGACCAACTTTTGATCAGGTTTACTCTCTAGTGTCTAGCCACGGAGCATCCATGCAGTTAAGTGAAGGGATTGTAGGCTTGGGTGGATTATGCGATCATGATCCTGAGAGATTAGGTTCAAGTCTACTGGAAGTGAAATTGGAAGTTTCACTGACAGTTCCAGGAAAGTGGAGAACCAGTGGAGAACCATGCTGGGGCTATAAGTCTGACTTTGGCACGGTCCTGTCTTATGTTTAGTAATACCCTGTGAATATGCTGATCTGGGAGAAAACATAGAGGAGCCTACTTGACCACATCAGTAAAAAGGCATCTACTATAGAACCTTGGCTGTGACTCCCTAGGGAGCAGAATTGCTGACACTTTTTGTTGGACTTTGTCCCAAAACAGGTCAACTTGGGGAAACCCCACCACTGGAATATGTATCTAGCCACATCTGGGCGAACAAACAACTCATAAATGATCTGCTCAGGTGGTCTGCTAGGTCATTCTGTAACCTGGCAAGTAAGATGCTTCTAGATCAGTGGTTCCCAAACTTGTTCCGCCGCTTGTGCAGGGAAAGCCTGTGGCGGGCCGGGCTGGTTTGTTTACCTGCTGCGTCCACAGGTTCGGCCGACAGTGGCTCCCAGTGGCCGCGGTTCGCTGCTCCAGGCCAATGGAAGCTTCTGGAAGTGGCGTACGCCGAGGGACGTACTGGCCGCAGCTTTCTGCAGCTCCTATTGGCCTGGAGCAGCGAACTGCGGCCACTGGGAGTCACGATTGGCCGCACCTGCGGATGCAGCAGGTAAACAAACCGGCCTGGCCCGGCACGGCTTTCCCTGCACAAGCGGTGGAACAAGTTTGGGAACCACTGTTCTAGCTCTATCATGCTGGCATTGAAGAGCTCCCAGAGTACAGTCCTGCTTGTTGAGGTGAAACATTGCCACCATGTTGTCTGTGAAGACTAATAGGCTGCTTCCCCTCATCAGCGATAGAAATAATTGGCACACCAGTCTGACAGCTTTCAGTTCTCTGACACTGATGTGCAAAGCTAAGTCCTTTGAGGATCACAGACCCTGCATCTGTAGAGAACCCAGGTGGGCTCTCTAACCATGGTGGGGCTGATCTAGTCAGGGGCGGGGCCCGGTGCCAAGAGCCTGACAATGGGCAGAGTGATGCCATCATTGCTGGTTTGGCCCTGGGTGGGACCGAGGCCTCCCTGTCCAAGAAGCAGCCAACTGAGTATCGGTGTTTGAGTCGCTGGTGGACAGGGCAGTGGTGCTGAGGGATCAGACTCCTGTAAGGAAAGAGACACAGGTACCAAGAGACAGATTTCTTGCCGCTGCAAACTCCTCTGGAGTAGTCGGCCCTGAGATGGTCTCTTGTCTTGGTGCTGAAGAAGTTGATGGTGTCACTTACAGCACTGGTCTCAACAGTGCTCGTTGTGGCACTGGAGCTGACTGAGCCAATTTAGGCACTGATTTGGAGTAATGCCTAGGTTTCAGGTGCACTCTCCGTGACTCCTTCTTGCTCCTCTTACCAGACTTAGAGACTGAAGAGCTTGCCCTAGTCGGGCTTCTATGGAAGTTTTGTATTTCTTCCTCAGTACAGGCAAGGGATAATGGTGCCAGGATTATGCTAAAGCTGGAGGTGCGCTTCTCACTGAAGTTGCACCTCTTGGCACCGAGTCAGACAGGGATGACTCCAGTGGTAGCCTAAGTGCTGCCTCCATCAGCAGGAATTTCAGCCTCACCTCCCTATCCTTCTTCACTCTAGGCTTGAACTCCCTGCAAATCTGGCACTGGTCCTTTGTGTGAGCTTCCCCCAAGCACTTCAGGCAGCTATTGTGCAAGAAGTGCATGTGGGCAGTGGTCACTACCGAGTCCTTCCCCTGCATTTGGATATCTTGGGACTCGCTAAGCAACATTTCCAAGAGCGCCCTTCCCATATACATTGATTAGGTTGGGAGAGGTCTGATAGTTGCCCCCTGGAAAGAGACCTCTGCTAAAAAGATAAGGTAGCATTTCTTTTCTTCAGTCAAAAAGGCAACCTCCACAGCTGCAGAGCTTTCTTTGGGCAACTACTAAAAGGCTCATTTTGATTGAATCAGGCATACTTCTGGATCAATACCTGCGTTAGCAAACGGAGGCAACCTGGACCATTTTCACTGTCAGGATTCGCTGCACTAGCTCATATGATCGTATGTACAAAAAATTACTCAACTATATGTTAATGGATGCAATCTGATAGCTCAACTAAATCAAGAGCATTGCCTCCTCTGTTCTCAGGTGGGAGAACTTTCAAATAAACCAAATGCTGAAAAAAACATCAAACCATTCCCACAAATATTTATGACAAAAAACCCAAAACACATTGTACAATTACCTTCACAGAAATAGCTAGTAAAGCCATTTGTATATCCCCAACTTTTTTTTTTTATTTATGGACAGCAAATGGTGACTATGAACAACTTGGTTTTTCTAGAGGCCACAATTTTGTTTAATCAACTTTCTGCTTTCATTTTGGTCTACTTTTCATGGTGTGATCACTACCGAAAGGTATCACTGAATGTCTTGTTATTATGCGTGGAAGCTTGCAGTGATACCTATAGTTAAAGTTGCCTTGCACTTTCCAAAATAAGGGCTTGTCTAATGTGATGACATTTACTGGCAGTACTATGCTGGTATAATATAGTTCTGCTGGTAAATTTCCCCAAGTACACAATCCCTAAGTCCCTGTGTTCATTTGCTTATAACTTTGCCTAACTTGAACAATTTTGGCTGACATTTTTCTTGGGCCAGATGTCTGCCTCAGTGTATTTATTTCCTTTGAAAGTTTCAGCAAAAATGGTTCAGTTGTTTCTGAGAACGTTAAGGGTAAAAATGGTGTTTTGCCAAGGTTAATTCTTACATTCATCATGTTGAGAAGCTTCATATTTTGGAGCAAATGTGAAATTTGGTGGAGTTGTTTCCCCTTTCAACAGAGACACCTTTTGTTGTCCCCCATGAAAGTGCAACCATATTACAGCCAAGTGAGAAGCCAATGAAAATTGTCATTTGCACATGCTCAATAGAGTGTTGTTAGAGGCTGGCATCTCAATTCAGTCTGCTTCACCCTCACACAGTGCCCTGAGCATGCTGCAGGCCAGAGCTCAACAGAACATTCCCTGCAATTGCTCCTGCCAGCCTGGCAGCTGGAGTCCATTGTGGCAAAGGAGACTAGAACTGATAGCAGGTGCCCCCCAAAGCTCCTGTAGATGGAGGTGGTTAATTTTTCCCAGGTTGGCATAAAGAGAATTCAAGGAGACTTTAAGTGATCTGTTCAATAACTGTTTCAGGACAGTTAATGGCAGCAAGGGAAGAAGGGACAGAAGTAGTAGAGTCTGTTGCATAGATGCTGAATCCCTGAGATAGGGTGGGAGAAATTAAATTATTCATGTTTATATTGCTTTTTTAGACATCTCTCTTTGACCTAGTAACCAGGAAGTTCCTTTTGTCATGTTCAGCTGGTCAAAACCGGACAAAAGGTTATTTAATTGCAGTCTAAAGTAGGAGCTCCCCACTAGCATGCTCAAACCCATGGCTGGCTAACTGCCTCCTTTTCCTTGCAAGTATTCTTTTAATCTCTGATCAAACTCTTCCTGAATATCTGATCTCTTCAGAAAGGCATTAGAATAAACTGCACCACAACTGGTCCCTGTGAACATGTATTAATTGTCTTTTATGCAGTAAAGAAGAGAGGCTTAATTTGTACACTCAGATATTGCTCAGTGCAGCCATCATTCCAATGACCTTTTACAAACACTTTACAATGCAGGGTTTAAAACACAACAAGCCCTAATTAGTGTTGAAATAACTGTGTTAGCACTGCCCTATGCCAGTCTGTGGTGTCACTATATGCTAAATCAAGGGACACATTTTCCTTCTATTCTTCATTAGTAGTTTAAAGCTAGGAGGTGGGAAAAGGCTGATCCATATTCAAGAAGAGAGGAGGGGGTGGGGAACAATAACAAATTGGTATCTCTTTTGAGAATTGCCCCACAGGCCAAGCATTTTTATGTTCTTAATCATTATTAAATGACTTAACATGACACACAGAGCCTGGCAAATGATTGCATCCTGACATGAGAACGAATTACAAATGAAATGAAAGATCAAGCTGTATTAGAGGACTGCCTCTGGGAAATGAAAATCTTTAATTCTCTTTTATTATTGACATTTATTTGGCTGCCATGAATAACAACACAGCAAAGAGATTCAGCTATGCTTGTGCACTGAATAGTTTATCCCAGGGCTCAAAACTGCCTTAACATTTATCATGTTTGCTTTTGTAGCTGACACCACTGCATACCCTCTCTATCCATCTTGCATTTATCATGCATAGAAAGTGCATTCTCTAATTTAAGTTCGTTTTCATAGGGAACAAACAGCTAAGATTAGCAAGTGTCAGTTCTCAAATAAGCTCCCAGTTGGAAAAATATCAAAGAATGGATTAATGGATTTGTTAACAACTCCAGTTTAAAGAATAAAATAAATACACAGTGAAAATTAAATAAGAGCACAGGAGGGTTACATGTAAGATTTAGGTTTACCACCATTATTACTAACTCATGTATAAAAACATTTTTACTACTATTTTTTCAGCCAACCGTACAAAGCTCAAGTGGAGCATCTCCATATGGACCATTCAAATATTGCAGTGATTTTCTGGAAGCAAAGCTGTCATGCTTGCAAGACAAGACAGACATATCCAACTCTGAACCCGTGTTGTTTGAAAGCCATTTGTGGCTAACAAATTATGGGAAGAAAATCTAAAAAACAGAAATAATTTAGATTTCTCCTAAGAACAAATTGTAAGGTAGTGACATATTTACTTGGAGCCCAATCCTGAAGTCCTAGCCTCACAGGATGCACTCCGCACCTAACAGAACCAGACCCTTAATTAATACCTTACCTTGTGCAGGAATTAATGACTAAAACGGCTTGCAACAGCACATGGCAGTAATTGTATTATTTAATCTAGGAATTATAGGTGGACAAATTAAAGCGCCTGCTCAAAGGCAGGCAGTCATGTTTGTAATGCTTAAATCTGTGTGTCACATATCATTATTTCAAACAGCAGAAGCCACTCATATCCCAGCTAAGAACACCTTTTTTCCACTTATTCCTTTGAGAATGGAAGAGCAGACAGCTGAGAAAAGCTAGAAGTGAGACTTTCTGTTCAAATCAAAAAAGCCTGGAAATTCACTTCGTGCTGGATTTCACTTCCTCATTTTCACAAATGCTTAAATGTACTCTACTGTTGCTGCAGCTGTTCCCAACAAGTATAGTGTGTTCTTATTTGCAGCAAAGATGGCTTTGCAGATAAAATCTGAAGTCATAAAAAGCAGAGTAAAACCAATTGGAGAAATATTTTAGATCTATGTTATAAAAATAACTTAAGATATCCATAACTAAGTTGTTGAACTTTCCTGTGAAATATTAACTTCTGATGTTTAGGACATTTAAGGAGTTAAAAACATGAGAAACGTTTATTAAGATAAAATCAGGGAAAGACAAGTACTTTGAATACAATTTCACAGTTATTATTTGTAAAACTAATACATGATTTAACGCGTATGTATTCTGTATAACAATACAGCTTTAAAAAGGTACCTGTAGCCATTATAGTGTCATCTTTCCCTTGGGTGAAGACTACAATTCGTTGCCTTTTAGGGTTCACCTTTGGCAGGGCTTGTGCCTTCTGGGCTATCTCTTTAATATCTTCAGTCTATTAATAGCAAGGGAGAAAAAATTCTTGTAACCAGCATAGCAGAGCAGTGAAAGATTAAGACTTTATTAGCAGATCAAAGATTTATCCTCTTATGACTAGATAATAAAATAGACTTTATTGTGTGTTGAGAAAGATTTTTAAGAGGAAGAATACTTCGTTCTCTTAAAGGTTTATGTAGTACCAAGAGGCCATTGGCTATAATCTTGGAAGTGATACTGGAGCTATACCAATAGCCACAATGCAGAGCCTAATGAAAGAATTACACAGCATTTCCTAACTGGCAATTTCGATTGATTTTCCGTGCTTTGGCTAAATTCTAACCTTATTCCCCATAAAATTAAAAATAAAATGAGAAAGAGAATAACTCAGAAAATCTCAGGGCTTGATTCTCTTCCCATATATAGAGGGTTTACACTGCTTTAACAGCACTGATTCAATGGAATTACTGCTGATTTACAACAGTGTAATTCAAGAAGAATCAGGCCCTTGCTGTTTCTCTGAACACTTCCGAGGGACTACAAATTTCCACACCATATTGTATATATGTAGAAACATAGAAATTGCCAAATTGAATCAGACTAGTGGTCCATCCACTCCAGTATCCTATCTCTGATAGTGGCCAGTATAAGATGCTTCATTTAGATGCAAGACACCCAGTAACTGACACTTATGGAATGACCAGCCTTTAGGAATCCTTCCTAATCCCATCTGTTGGTGATTGTGCAATGGTCTGAAGCACAAGCGTTTCTATTCCTATTTTTAAAAATCTTACCTAATGTAAATGTTCTCATTATCCATATAAAGGTCTAATCATTTTTTTTTAATGCTACAGTACTGAGCTTTTGGTCTCAAATATATTCTACATCAATGAATTCCACAAGTTAGTGTGTTAAAAGTATTTCCTTTCTTCAGTTACAAAATATGCTACCTTTCAATTCAATTTGAGAATGCCCCTTTGCATCTAAATTGTAAGAGCATGAATAACAAAATGAACATGCTTTCTCTGTGCCATTTGCTATGTCCCTTCTTATTTATATCTAGGTGTGCAAGGATTAAATTTCTATCGATAAATGTCAATTTCATTATACACATACAAACCAATTAAAAGATATTGCCATTAATAATAATAGAAATTTACAGGTAGGCAAAGTAAGAAAAATGCTGCTTGAGAACTTATTAGAGTTTGATTTAAGGATATGTACTATACTGTACAGTATATTTATTATAAAATCATGAATGGTGTGGAGAAAGTGAATAAGGAAGTGTTATTTACTCCTTCACGTAACTCAAGAACCAGGGATCACCCAATAAATAAATAGGCAGCAGGTTTAAAACAAACAAAAGGAAGTACTTCTTCACACAATGCACAGTCAACCTGTGGAACTCATTGACAGAGGATGTTGTGAAGGTCAAAAGTATAACGGGCTTCAGAAAAGAATCCTGCCAAAACCTATTTATATCCTCTCTAAGCTAAACAGTCTCAGTCTTTCCTATCTGCCTTTATACGAAAGTGACTGGAACTGAACTCAGCAAGTCTGCGAGGGTGGACTGTTTGTTAATGTAATATCATCATAATATTTTCAGAATAATTTTCTGCCCCGTTCTTTATTCTAACTTTTATTTATTTATTTTAAACCACCACTATATATTGAGCAGAGGTTTTCATAGAGCTGTCCACATTGGCTCCTCAAGACTTTTACTTGAGTGGTTACAGTTAATTTAGAATCCAGCAATGTACGAGTATTTCAAATTATACCTTCCTATGTTCATTATCTTGTATGTCAAAAGTGAATTTAATTTCACTTAGCTTTGTTAGATCCCTCAAAGTTGTCCATATCCTCATAGACTTTGAGGCCAGAAGGGATCATCATGATCATGTAGTCTGACTTTGTGCACATCACAGGCCACAGCACCTCACCCACCCACTCCTGTAACAGACCCCTACCCTCTGGCTGAGTTACTGACATCCTCAAACCATGGTTTAAAGACCCCAAGTTACAGAGACTCCACCATTTACACTAATTTTATGCCAATCCGACCCAGGGAAAAATTCCTTCCTGACCCCAAATATGGCAATCAGTTAGACCCTGAGCAGTTGGATAAGACCCAGTAGGCAAACACCTGGGAAAGAATTCTCGGTAGTAACTCAGAGCCCTTCCCATCTAGTGTCCCATCATAAGAGATTGGAAATATTTGCTGCTTGCAGTCACAGATCAGCTACATGACATTGTAGGCTGTCTCATCATACCACCCCCTCCATAAACTTATCAAGCTCAGTCTTGAAGCCAGTTAGGTATTTTGCCCCTACTGCTCCCCTTGGAAGGCTGTTCCAGAACTTCACTCTTCTGATGGTTAGAAACTAATTTCGACCCTAAACTTGTTGATGGCCAATTTATATCCATTTGCTTGTGTCCACAATGGTGCTTAACTTAAATAACTCCTCTCCCTCCCCGGTATTTATCCCTGATTTATTTATAGAGAGAAATCATCTCTCCTGTCAACCTTCCTGTTAGGCTAAACAAGACAAGTCTCTCTAGCACTGGGTAGCCTTTAGGCCAGATTTTGCTACTCATACTGGGGGTGGGGGAGGAGGGAGAGCAGGAGAGGTAGTTTCCATTCCGTTTTACCATTTATGGTAAGTGTCTAAGACATGCCTACATGACCATGTAATTGTCTCAGTTTATGCAGGTTTTATCATGTGTCTTGTCCTGGCTTTCTAATTCAGAACTAACTTCCTAGATGATTGTAGTGGGCATAATTGAGACCAGGATCGTAACTAAAATTATTACTACATACTTGTCAACTGCATTATTTTGGTCAGGGCTACCCTGCATTTTTGAAATTTAGTTCCAGATGTTTACAGTCCCTGACAATGTCACAGGAAGGTCACACAGTGCCATCCTGAGTGGGTGGGAGGTCTCTGGCTGCCTTTGCTCCCCAAACTCCTTACCATAGCTGCTCTGCTGTCTGCTGGAGTATCCAAAAATGATCCAGGGCAGAAAGCATATGAGGCAGTAAGAAGGCAACCAGACAAGCAGTAGCTGCTTCTGCCCTGCCCATATAGTGCCAGCTCCTCTTAATGTATAAAAGATAAATATGGAGAGAGAGAAAAGATGTGGTGGTTGGTCTCCCCAGATGGGAGGACAGATGCAGGGTGACATACATGGACACTGGGAGAAGGGAACACAGAGACTGGAAGATAGCCTTCCCTACCAGAAAGACAAACGGAAGGAGTCCCACATCTCTCCTGGTTGAGGGGAGGAGGACAGAAAGGCCACATTGCACTATTCTCCAGGAAAAGAAGGATGAGATGAACCATGAAGATGCCAGAGAAGGAACTGGGCCTTCTCTTCTTCTGTAAAGATGCTATAGTACCTCTCCTTAAGAAGATAACTGCAAGTGGTGAATAGGAGATGTTGGGGGCTAGAGAATAGCAGGCCTACATTGGTTGAGACAAGTATCCAGGCTACTAGATGTTTTAATCTAAATCCTGAACCTTTAGAGGCCATGAAGAGAGCCATGAAGGAGGAGAGACTAAAGCATCAGAGAGCTCAAGGAAAATAAGGCTAGAAAAGAGGCTATTAGATTTAACTAGGAGGTGGTCCCTAGTGATAATCGTTAGAGAGCTCATAGTAAAGAGAATGAAGGAATCAGAGAATTTGAAGACATTTGGAGTAAACTAACTTGCTCAGACTTCAGAGTCAAAGGAAACGAGAATGATGGGCTATAGTTTGAGAAAATGGTGTGATCAAGAGAGGATTTCTTCAGGGTGAGGGATTACAAGGGTGTCCTTGAAATCAGAGAGGAAAGACCCAAGGGAAAAAAAGATTAATTGAGGATGAAGGTAAAGGAGGAAATGAAAGACAGTAAGATAAAGCACAAGTTTTCAAGTAGATTTAACTATATGGGGAAGTAGGAGTAATAAGCTGTCTTTGAGTTACACAGAAACAAAAAAACATTGTACAAAAGTCAGAATTTCAAACCAGGGTAATTTAGTGTCCTGTAACTGTTCCTGCAACCTTTGAATAAAATTGGACATTATCTTTTACCTTGTGAATAAATCAGTTAATTTTCAGGCCAAACTAATCTTCCATACCAAAGTCATTGGGAATGACAAAGGGAACTAAAATGGGGCCTTATCACAGAAGATGGTTATAATCTTAATGTGGGAAAGTCCTTCACCTCTCCACAGTCTAGCTTCGTCTGACCATTACGCACTGTTATATTCTGAAGTGCGGTTGTGGTGTTTTGTGTCACGTGGTTCAGTGAAGTGAAAGACAAATGACAAGTAAGGGCTTCAGCTGTGGCATGTCTTTCAAGTCCCTGTAAGATGCTACCTTCCCTCAAGTTTGAATAAGTAATTTCTATTCAGCAAAATTATTCCATACATATTATTTTGAAATACCTGTAGCAAAGATTATTTCCTACTTTTATTCGTAACTTGCATTGGATTATATTTGAATTCTTATCCAGGGCACTGTTCTGAATCCCTTACTCCCTTACATATATGAGTGAGTGCAAACATATCATTGCTTTATGGTCCCAAAGTATCTAAAAGAGTGTCATAAATGCACATGATGCCTCGAAATGCTGGATTTTACATTTGGATTTGGCTCTGATTTAGCTACGAAGATATAAAAATCACACAGGGGCAGGCAGCTCCCTATTGAATAAAGCATCTGAGGAGGCTCACAGGCTGCATTTACTCTATCAAGTAGAACATATTGCACTTCAGAAACATATGTCATGTATGCTGAATAACAGGTACATAGAGTTGAAACCTCCCACAGTTGGTCAAACAAAACCTCCAATTCTTTATCTCTGAATATATGTACATTAAATATAATGGGACTAGTTCAGACCTGGCTTAAACAGGCTTAAATCCTTGAAATTAATGGAGTTGTGCCCACAAACATCAAGGCTGAATTTGGTCCAATACATCTAAAGTAATGGTTTGGGATTTTTTTGGAAGTCTGCAGTATTCTGGGAGACCAACAGTTTTGTGTGGAGGCGCTACTAGCCCCTAATACACATAGTCATGAGGGGGATGGCCCTTATAAATGGTCCAGCCCACCTGTGACATAACTAATCTGATTAATCAAGTAGAAAGACTGAAGCAAGTCATGACTAAATCAGGACTCTGGGAAGGAAAACAGAGGTTTGTGATCAGTCACTGGGGCAACTGCAGGCCAGAGCTGCAGGGGGAAAGAGCCACCTGCTGTGGTCCCCAGGGAAGGGAGTTGTGGCTCTCTTTGTTTTGCTGGGGATGAAGCATTGACTTCAGAGGGAGCACACACTACTCATTTAGCAGTGCACTTGGCAAAAAATTCATGCAGTAAGCAGGTATTGATGTGCCACTGGAGGAAGCCATACATTAGAGGTTAAGTTCCACCTACAATTAATATAGCTGAATGTGGGGCAGGAGATAAAGGCAGGAAATGGTGGCCTTAGAATGCAGTGCTGGATGAAAACTCACTGATATTTCCTTCAAGTGAGACAGAAGACCATCTAACTCGATAAACTGGAGCTGGAGTACATCCAAAGAGTCCTTCAAATGTGATCTTTCTTAGCAGCATTTTTGTGATTTTTTTATACAACTAAAGATTTTCCCCTATCTCTGGCACAAAGCAACAAGTTATTTCTATGTAAAAGTATAACTTTATTGAAAATGACTAAATTGTGTTTTCTCTTTCTTTAAACCTGGTCCTTTAAAATCTTTACAGACATATGGAATTGAATATATATTTATAGAAGCATTTTGTCTAATACAAGTCCTAAAAGTATAAAGCGGCTTTAATAATTTGCAGCTAGAAATGCAGTAGATATGAAAAACTCTAGTTATAACTAATTTTCAATGCTAAATCACGCTTGTGAAACTTTTAGATAAAGTATCTTAATTTTAAGTTCTTAGCAGGACTGTCATTTAAATCAAGTACTCAACCATATGTGGGAGCAAAATCAAAAAAGGTAAGGCACAAAATGAGTTACGCCTAGCAAGGGACATGAAATAAGAAGAGGTTTTTAAATACATTAAGAGCAAGAGAAAAACAAATCACAGGGTAGGTTCTCTACTTAGTGGGGAAAGAGTGCTAAGAACTGATGACATCAAGAAAGCTGCGGTGCTTAGTGCATATTTTGTTTCAGTCTTCACTAAAAAGGTTAATTAATATTAACAACAAGGGGGAAAGAATGCAAGCCAAAAAAGGGAAAGAACAGGTTAAATAATATTTAGATAAGTTAGATGTATTCAAGTTGGCAGCTCCTGATGAAATTAATCAGAAAGTACATAAGGAACTAGCTGAAGCAATCTCAGAACCATTAGCAACTATCTTTCTCCTGGGGGACGGGTGAGGTCCCAGAAGACTGGAGAAGAGCAAACATAGTACCTATCTTTAAAAAGTAGAACAAAGAGGACCCAGGGAACTATAGACCAGCCATCCTACTGGAAAGATACTGGCACAAATTATTAAACAATCAACTTGTAAGCACCTGGAGGATAGTAGGTTTATAAGGAATAGCCAGCATGGATTTCTCAAAAACAGATTATGCCAAAATAACCTAATTTTCTTTTTTGACAGAGTGAGTTACTGGCCTAGTGGATAAGGGGGAAGCAGTAGATGTGATATATCTTGATTTTAGTAAGGCTTTTGACTGAGTCCCACATGACATTCTCATAAGCAAACTAAGTAAATGCGGTCTAGAAGAAATTATTATAAGATGGGTGCACAATTGGTTGAAAGACCAGAGTATTTATCAGTGGTTAGCTGTCAGACTGGCAGGGTGAATCTTGAGGGGTCCCTCAGGGGTCAGGCTTAGATATGGTCCTATTCAATATTTTCATTAATGACTTGGATAATAGAGTGGAGAGCATGCTTATAAAATTTGCAGAGGACACCAAGCGGGAGGGGTTGCAAGCACTTTGGAGGACAGGATTATAATTCAAAATAACCTTGACAAATTGAAAAACTGATCTGAAATCAACAAGATGAAATTCAGAGAAGAGAAGCGCAAAGTACTTCACCTAGGAAGGAAAAATCAAATGCACAACTACAAAATATGGAGTAAGAAAAGGAGTACTTGTGGCACCTTAGAGACTAACCAATTTATTTGAGCATGAGCTTTCGTGAGCTGTAGCTCACGAAAGCTCATGCTCAAATAAATTGGTTAGTCTCTAAGGTGCCACAAGTACTCCTTTTCTTTTTGCGAATACAGACTAACACGGCTGTTACTCTGAAACCTGTCTAAAATATGGAATAACGAGCTAAAGGGTAGTACTGCTGAAAAGGATCTAGGGGTTACAAATGGATCACAAACTGAGTCAAAAATCTGATGCAGTTGTGAAAAAAGCTAATATTCTGCGGGGTGGGGGGTTTTTAAGAGGAGTGTTGTATATAAGACACAGGAAGCAACTGTCCCACTCTACTTGGCACTGGTGAAGCGTCAGCTTGGAGTCTGGGTGCCACACTTTAGGAAGGATGTGGACAAATTGGAAAGAGTCCAGAGGAGAGATGGAATAAATAACAAAACATTTAGAAAACTAAAAACGGGGCATGTTTAGTCTTAAGAAAAGAAGACTGAGGGAGGACCTGATAACAGTCTTCCAATATGTTGAGAGCTACTATAAAGAATAATGTGATCAATTGTTCTCCATGTCCACTGAAGGTAGGACAAGAAGTAATGGGCTTCATCTGCAGCAAGGGAGATTAAGTTGGATATTAGGAAAAACTTTCTAACTACAAAGGTAGTTAAGCTCTGGAACAGGCTTCCAAGGGAGGCTGTGGAAACCCCATCACAGAAGGTTTTAAAAACTGTTTGGACAAACACATGTCAGGGATGGTCTAGATTTACTTGGTCCTGCCACAGGGGGCTGGACCTGATGCCTTCTTGAGGTCCCATTCAGCCCTACATTTCTATGATTCTAATAATCCATTATCTACTTGAAAAATATTCTGTTTTTTGCTCTGCCCAACTCCAGTTCTTATCTTGCTCTCAAGTACTCTTCGAGCTGTCTCTTCTCACTGCAAATCACTGTATCCATTTCAGAGATTTAGTTCTTCTTTAAAAAAATCATGCAAAATTTACAAAGAAACAAACAAACAAAAAAATAGAATGTCGTGTAATAGTTGACTCATGCCTAAACAATGGTTATTTCTCCTCACATTCTGGTATGCTTACAAACAGCTAGTCTAGCCATTTCTTTTTATATTACACTTGTTTTTAAGTCTGGTTAGTTTACACTGTGCTTTATTCACAGAAGTACAAAACTCTCCAACAGGCATTTCCAAATTACTCTGTGCTGTCCAAAGCAAGCTCTGAAAACATTCTCAAATAGCAGTGGCTTGGCTCAGCTTTTTCCAGTTTGAGTTTCACACAGGCATTATGTTTTATTATTTATGAAACATCTAACGGAGGTTATTCTACCTTCCCTTGATGTCGCTTTTTGGTGCTGGGAATTTTTTTTCAAACCAGAAGAGAAAACAATAGAGCGGACACGTATCAAATTTTATATATAACTGTCAGCAAACTTGACATGATAGTTATTGCCAAGCATGGGGCCAATAGGAGATAAGATCATAATCACTGTGCACTTTACCGATGTGCTCTAATCAAATGTGGCAGATTTAGGATGTTCAGAAAAAACTGTGCTAGAATCTCTAAGCAAACGCTAATGGAAAGGTTAATATGATGGTGGTTAGTGGACACCAGCAAAAGTGGTTTGTCACTAGGATTGAATTTAAACAAGGCACATTCAAAACCTTTAGCTCAAGGTGGCAATAAAAATATATAATGGGTTGGCTTAATACACTACTTCCTCTTTTTCTTTATTGTCTAGCTACTACTGGGTCCCAATAATTTGTTACACTACATGTGATACTTGGAAGCATCTGCAAAATTCATTTAATTGACAGAATAAATGGAAAATGTATTTTTATGCAAACAATACAGATTATACAAATGAATCCTGACAGTGATAAAATGTCTAGATTTCTACAAAGCAACTGCAAGAATTTATGACACACACATTGAAATGGGACAGTTTTAATATCCAAAACATTAATATACCTGCTAGTGAATGATCCTAAAGAAATCTAAATCGGGGAACAAAAGATATAAATATTTCCCTCTTCTTTTGTACACAATCAGACCCACACAAAAGTCGCATTTCTCAAATTAACCTATAGGGTTCTAACTGTGCTGCTCTTATTAATGCCAATGGGAGCTGAAGAGTCAAAGCTCTATCTATACATTTGTACTAAGAACATAAAACTTTGAGTTGGTCTGATTCCCACTTAAAAGTGCTGAAAGGGATTTACATGTGCTCTGTGCTGCAATTTACATTTCAGTAGGATCACTTAACTATCAGTAAAATTAGTACAGTTGTCGTCACAATAATTATAGTGTTTAAGAACTGCACATTTGGAGATGGCACTATAGTCCTACTGCTGATAAAGCTCCTGATCAATTTATTGTACATGAATTTAGCCAGTGAGAAACTATAAAAAAGCTTAGTCATTCAAATAAATACATCAAGATGATAAAGTTGACATCAAAAGCTCTGAAAAATCACTGTAAAATCAACAGTGTTTACTTCAAGAAAGTGAGTGTTAAGTGAAGGTTGTACATTTTGGAGAACACAGATGGAAAACAGCAACTTGTGTGCGTGTGAAAACAAAAACTTACACTACCCTTCCAAAAGGGGCTGTTTGTAGAAGCAGGGTTCACATTAATCAGTTCCTAACCATTTTATTTACAACCTTTCTAAAATTCATTTGCATAATGATAATCCGCATGTGGCAGGGTTTAAGTTATCTAAAACGGTGTTATATTTCACTGTTTAGTCTTGCTTCACCACTGCTTTAGCAGCGAATCCTTATGGAGTGTAATGCAGCTAATGAGGTAGCTTTTTAACTGAACAAACTGACAGGTCCCATATCTGCAGAGGCAGCTTGAAACCGTGCCCAACCTCTCGGCTTCCCAAGAGGCTTTTCAAAATTCAATAAATAACATCTGTAGGCGATGTTGGGTGCAGACCTAGCAGAGTGCGTCATAACACTGAGCTGGCAGAACAAAGAAACCATGACGACTGCCAAGTTTCCATGGCAACCACTGCGAGGCTTGGAGAGTATAATAGCACATCAATCACTGTCCAAAAGAACTTCATTATCAGCAAGAAAAAAACCTTTAGGATCTGTTTAGTGTGCAATTGTGGGTTAACTCACCTCAAAGCCTTGCTCTCTGGCTAAAGAGGCAGCTTCCTGAAATAATAAAAATAAAAAACAGTTAATTATAAAGTGCTAGCTAATGAAGAAATAATACATTTTGAAACTCATTCAGGCCGTCTTCTCTTTTACACAATTATCTCAATATATCCATATACAGTTGCTCAATTTTGATACTTGCACTAAAGGGCTCCCCCCGCCCCATCCCCAGCAAGACAGCAGGGTATTATCAATGGACTTCACAAGTTACAATGAAGAAGGTGCAACGTATGTTTTTCTTCAAGCAGGCAAATTCACTTCTGGTTATAGTAACTTTAACAACCAACCCAGGCATATGGCTTTAAGATATATTATTAATTAAAAAGCATCATTTCCCTATTTGTCTATTAGACATCAGGATATATAGGTCATTAAGCCTTTTAAAAATCATTTGTCATCTACTGCACATTAAAAAGATAGGACTAGATATTATTTAAACAAAATGAGATCAAACCTTTGTGGCAGAATCACAGGAACATTTCTAAATACTCAGATGTCTTAATCACAGAGTCAGGCGCTGTAACTATGTTCCTTTCCTCAAAGAGCAGAAGAAACATCAGGGAACCACAATGTCCTTGTTTCTTACCTATGTTAATCGCTCCAGTCATATCTTTTGTTTTTCAATGAAAGCAGAGACATAGAGGACGATAGCAATGTTATTTTCCTATCCACTTTCCAACTTAGCATAAGCAAATATTGCAGACATTGTCAAGAGTCTTTACACCTTAACTTGCCTTCTTCCAAATTAACTTTGCCAAGTGATATTAATAGATGGATGGGTCTTGAGCTGGAATAGCAAGATGATCCAACTAAATTAAAACAACTACCATACCAAATCATTTAAGGCAGTGTGCTTAGACATACTATCAGTATCTCTAGGACAGCTTTTGGTAATGCTTCACTTTTAAGCAGTACACTGGGGAGGGAAAAATACACATTTGTGAACCTATATAACCTGCCAATTTTTTGACAATTTAAGAACTTGAAGTGGATGTAATTGATTACAACAGTAAGGTCAGGTTAATAAAATGTGATAAGCTGAAAAGCACAACTCCTCAGGCTGCTCACTGCAGAAATATAAGGCTGCCCAGGTTAGTCTTAGCTGATGTTGACAGAAAAACTGAATCATGGTCCTGACAATTGGGTGCAGGCAAGGTTAGCCACTTTGACAATTTACGTACAATAGAATTCCTTCTTGTACATCACATACTCAATGACATTTGCTAGCCAGGCTGTCAAGGAAGAGTGTAGGGTTCAAAGATATCATGCAGTGTTTCCTAAACCAGCATGTCATTAACAAAGCCTATACTCATATGAAAAAAGGAGTCTGCAAGCTTCTACTATAAAGTGATGCATGTACAATGAACTGCAATACAATCAGGAAAGGCTTAGATGGGACTGGGACACAGAAAAAGCAACAATGAGAAAAATAGAGGGATGATAAGCTTCACAGAGAATATAAAAATGAACTAAAAACCATGTATTGTAGCCAGATTACATTTTTAACCTTGGTTTTTAGTTATAAAATTGAAATACAAAGTTATACTGATCTATCCCGATGGGCCTTAAAGAAGGTCCCAGAGCAACAAGACATTAACATCTGTGTTAAACTATTGTTTGGACAGGAAAGTGGATACCAGTACACTCTTACATCTGTGAAGTGCAAACTATTGCAGTTAACAGTATTTTTATTTCCTTATATGGGAGAGAGACTTTAAGGAAATTCATCTTAATTTTCTGGAATTGGGCATTCTCATATCACACATGCAGCTTGAAAGCCCTGGCCCATGCACAAAAATGTGTAAGCACTTGAACAACACTTAAAACATATCTTATCTTCCGATTTTCCCCTCTTATAGCTTCATCTTTTATGCTGGTCTGCTATCTCTACAGCTACATAAGTGATGGTAGCTAGTTTATACAACCACAGATTTGTCTATAATAAACCTTCGATCTAAAGATGTTTGAAAGCACCACAGAGCAACAGCAGTGTTTGTCTCTCCCTTGACCACCTAGCCCCCAATCAACAAAACCATCAAAACAAGTTGTCTTGTGGGCTTGATCCTGAGATATGCTCAACACATGCAACTCCCTATGAAGGATCACACCCATTTAAAAATAACCTTAACCTTAAAGCCCTCATAGCACAGAAAATAGTAAAGCTCAAAAGACAATACTGAAGATTTGCAGACTGGGTTTGCGGAAGAGTGAAAAATATTAGTTTTAAGGATAGTTCAAAGTAAATTAACCAAACAGAACTGCAGAGGATGACCCCATCATACCTCAATGGGGAGGAGAGGAAGAGGCATTGTCTGGCTTTCCGGGGGAAGGGGAATAGTGCTTTAGGAGTGGAGGGTGGGAGAGGGGCTCAGAAGCTGCTGCAAAAGTGGGAGTGGGTCAGTGAGGTGACACTGACTCACCCCCAGGGACTGGAAGGGCTGGGGAGTTGAAAAGGGGCAAGCCAAGTAGGAGAAGCCCCTTTTTTCCAGACCAGGCTGAGCAGCACCCACACTCCCTCCCCTTGACAAAGTATCAGGTTTGGTCAGGACTTGCTGTGAGCATCACACTAGTCGCTCCTTTCTAAGGGGGCTGGGAAGGAATTTTTCCCTCACCACCAGACTGGCTTAGGTGGAGTGGGTTTTTTTGCCTTCCTGGGGGGCTTTATTACAGTGAGTAGGGAAGGGAGCTAGGTTATGATGTTGCAGCTTATTCTGTAAGTTTGGGGTGGATGTCCTGTGCAGGTACGCCATAGGGAAGGGCTACAGTTACCAAAGAAATGGCTTGGTAAAGGACTTAGAAAGGAGGCGTTTGTTAAAGGAGCGGAATGGGGGGGGAGGTTTGGGGCTCCTGTGACTGGCACGGCAGGGAGCCCTTTCCTTATAGTCCATCTTAACCCTTGTTTGAGGTGGTGGGAAGGTAAGGTTGGCTGGGGGACCCGGATGGAAAAAGATGGGGGTTGGCGTAAGCCCCCATAGCTATTGAAATGACCATGGAGTTACCTGCACTGTAACTGTAGTCCCAGACATCTAACAATAAAGTTGCAGCCCGATTAAAACCATATCAAGTGTCTCTTGTTGTTCTTTCAGTATAGCTGGACAATCTTTAGTTTCTATTCACAATAAGAGTGAAAGAGGAAACAAGCAGTCCCCATCTGTGCTGCCTCAGGGTGCCTCATACTGAGCTTCACATCACTAATGAAGTAGTCAGTTTAAAATCTAACCTTAGAGTGGCTGTAACATGTGGAGTCTGCTAGGGTTATGATAGCCAGTCAGGGCGTTCCCTCATGCAGGTGATAATCAGTTTGATAATCACTATATTTACAGGCTTTCCATTTTATATCTGACATCAGGAGTCACAAAGAAGGAAGGATTAAGGAAATAAACAACCCACATAGAGACTTTACTGCTCCCTGGAGAATGCAGCTTCTTCATTCATGCATGACATGCGACAACATAAAGCAAAACAGCAACAAAACAGAATTTTCTTAGGAGGCTGGATAGGTTTTTTTTCCACTTTTGATAAACTTTCACTAACTCATATTTTCACAACACAACACTTACTTTTATAAAAGCTTCATTGTGTGCTCATTCAAACTATGATATATATTTATAATCATCATACTCTCATTTATACCATCTTTGTATTTGCCTATCACAGCAGATTTGTTACTGGATAGCCCAAACTAGAAATAGAACTGGTTTAACAATAATGCATCATCACGTTGGGAAAAACATTCCTTAGTAGTATATGGAAATTCACACTGTAAAACTATGTGTACAGGGTAGTTTAACTTGAATAACACTGTATCACTAAAATTAACACTGAACAGTTTACACAGGAAAGGGGAGATAAACTAAAGAGATAACAATAAAAAACGACAACTTCCTTTAGTACCTACCACTGCTATTATACTACATCTCTTTTGCTAGCTTAAAACCATTTACACGTTTGCATGTATTTTATTGCTGTTAGTTTCCTAGTATTTATTAAGTGGAGCTGTCTATAATCTGGACTGAAACTAATTGTATCGTGGCTTGTTAAAATTCCGAGGCTTTTTATAACCAATAATATAAAACTATTTGTTTATGAATAAACAGAAACATATCCTCCAAACAGAAGTTTAATTAACCTGTACTTTGTTATGGGTATTTAACCCCCTGTTCAGCAAGAATTTTATGATTACAGAGCTAGATGGTTCAACTATCAATGATTGTATGTTCTCTTTGCCATAACAAACACTAGGTAAACTACATATTACATTTTCTTGGCATACTGAGTTCTTTTTTTATTGGTACCAAGGTTATATGGTATCTTGATTAAATTATACTCAAAACAGTAACAAAATGCATGCCGGATTAAATTTAATTAATTTAGGCCAATATAAAACTCATATAATTCTCTTCAACAGCATTTAAAACTATGTACTGCTGAAATCAAGTGACAAGACCTTCCAAAAAGTGCCAGCAATGGTATTATCTACATTATGCATTTTGACTTTTAAGCCTGCAAAAATATCACAGCAAATCAAATTGCATTTTGTTGCTAAAACCAACACTATGTCATAAATAAATTATAAAACAGCAGGAAACAATAACCTTGCACATGAATGCGTTTTCAATAATTATACAAGATCGCAAATGCAGGGGATGCACAACCTAACCTTTCCTCAAAATCCTTCTTGAAGGAAGGAATATCTCACTGAACACCATAAAACCCAGTCACTTTTTCCTACGTTTCGCTCATAAATTTGCCATGGTAGAATACTGACTATTTATGAGGGAGTTCTCACTGCCACGCCTGTAAATCTGCACACCCATCATGGAAGGTCATGGATACAGCATTTTCTGCCTTCATTTGCTTACAGTTTTATAAGTGGTACCCTCCATTTCCTTTGGGAAGACAAACCAACAGCATATCAGTAGATTCTGGAACATGAATAATTTTAAAGCCTCCTCCCCCACAGAACGGTTTTAGAGTATTAAAATGCTTTTCCCAAATCCAAGTGGATTATGAGCAACAAAACTTTAATGGATTCTTAAAACCACTAAGATCATGCAGTTTGAGTCTGCATTTGGCAGACCCGCTCATTCACTATTTTACTCCCACTAATATCTCATTTAACCACTTCTTGAATGACGTCTCTACCATATTCTCTAGCAATCTATAGCATGGCCAAATTGTTCTTTCTTTTAAAAATTTCTAAAATCTAAACTTTCCCTTCCTTACCTTCAGGTTATTGCTCCTTGCACTATCAGCTTCTGAGAGTTGTGAATTATTATTTTCTTTCATTTATATTGTTTCCTTGAGGGTATTAAAGACTATGATCACCTCCTCAGAGACTTCTCTTTTTTCTACACCATAATCATTTAGTCTTCTCAGTCTCTCCTATTAATTCTCCTCTAATCCTTGTATAACTTTGTATTCTTTGAATTCTCTCTTGTTTTTCTACATCTCACCTTGTCTGCCATAATGAAATGCTAGTAGCATAAAGTTTTACTACAGTGAAACCCTAATTGTCTAAATGGAATGGAGGACAAGAAAGTAATATAAATAAATAGGGATGCAGTTAAGAGAGAGTTTTTAAACAAATGATGCACTTTGGAAGTTGGATTTTCTATCAGGGGTTTTTCTGATAGACATGGTTCAGATAGTCTAAGTTTTGCTGTAGTAATGACACACTACCTTTGAGCTAAGTGGTTAAAAAGTATATCCATGATATAGACACTCATTTATTTTGCCCAGAATCCCTGTAAATTTTTAAAAAAAATAAATAAATAGAAGAAATCAAACACATTTGAGTATGCTTTGGTCACAACACATCACAGAGGTGTCAGACATGAAGCTCTACTCAAGAATGAGTGTATGCAGAAAGATTTGTCCCTCCTGGATGTTGTAAACTAGGGAAAAAATAGCCCACCTCTTTCTCTCCTACATCATTCTCTGACCCTTGCTAGCAGTCCCCTTCCCCATGGATTAATGCTTAATTGCACACAGCATTGCTTTCTCTTTCCTCACTCCATGAATTAAAGCAAACTACAAACAAACAAAAAGAAAAGGAGTACTTGTGGCACCTTAGAGACTAACCAATTTATTTGAGCATGAGCTTTCGTAAGCCACAGCTCACTTATGAAGTGAGCTGTGGCTCACGAAAGCTCATGCTCAAATAAATTGGTTAGTCTCTAAGGTGCCACAAGTACTCCTTTTCTTTTTGCGAATACAGACTAACACGGCTGTTCCTCTGAAACCTACAAACAAACAAACGCTCAGCTTCCAGGTTTGCAATCCAGCTGGCCTCTCCCTTGGTGTATACTGCAAACTTCAAAGGTGCTGACCTGCCTTTGACTTCAGTGGGATATCTGGGTGCTCAGCACTTCTGAAAATCAGGCACCTTTTTGCTGAAGACTTTTTTCCCCTTTTATGGAAGGTGGTAACTTTCCTCACACTTATGTAGAAACCTGGTCTTTAAGAATATTGCTATCAAGAGCACCAAGAGTCCCTTACATGTGCCTCTCTTGTAACAGACGCATCATTGTGTGGGAGTTAAACTTGTCTTTGAGTAGGGGGTGAAGTTTTTATTAAATGCCTCAGTAAGCTGTGCCACATTTTCCACTCTTTCAACTGCAGACCAGGTCACACTATTAAATACGATCCTAGAAATGGCATCTGTCTTAACGCATAAAAAGGATAACAGCTTTCTGGTTGCTATGTTTTGGAATATAACAAAGGCATCCTACATACATCACCAACTCCATGACATACTTCTTGGTAGGGGTTTTTTTATACCAAACCTGACTATTCTATAAAGCACATAAAAAGCTTCATAATATGATCTGTTCTTACAACTCACTTCACTGTATAATGTGCTACATTATAATGTGCATAATATGTATGATGTCTTCATTTTATTACCTGTCCTGCTCTCAAATGAGGAGCAGTAACAGCAAACCACATACCTTAATATGATGAATTAATAGGATGCAAGAGCCACGATTAACCTTACATCATGTAGTTAGGAGCGACGCCATGACTGTGTAATAGCAATCAAGAAGTATAAGCAAGTAGATATATGTTTAAGATCATTTATGTTTGATTTAAGGAAGGTACATATTATTGAGTTGTAGCTGATATTTCAAATAAAAATAGATTTAAAGTATACTAATGATATTAGCGTAATTAAGATGAGCATTGTGATTACTTGGCATCTGGGTATAGATATTTTAAAACAAGAATTCTATGAAGTGTCCACCAGTGTCCACACGGCACCCTGACATTTAAAAAAGGACAGATGTACAGTTTATGTGGCAGATCCTCAGTTGGGTGTAAACTGTCATAATTCTATTCACTTCAATGGCGCTATTACAATTTACATGACCCAAGGACCTGCCTCTATATACTTTCTTTAATGGCAGCAGTAAACTTGTTGTGAATAGTGACAACAACATGTATTTTCACATCAATCCAGTTTAATGCAATTATCAATAGTTATTTTCAACACAAAACATTGGTCTATTCTATACAGACTTTTACTTGGTTGCAATTTGGTTTAGGCAGACATTCCTTTTAGGTCAGATAGTACCACATTCCATTGTATCAAAACAATACATCCTCCTAAACCTTTATAAAAACTGCCCATTTATAAAGGGTACTCAGAACTCAGCAGCAAAGAAATATTGTTCCAGAATTTTTAAAAATTTCTTTAGAAAGGGAGAGACGGAGAGCTTGGGAGCAGAGGGGAAAAGAAAGAAAGGGAAACATCAAACATATCTTCTTGAAGCAAATATGTATCTGATAAAATTCTCATGCAGTTGGTAAAGTTTGATCCATACTTGGAGATGCTTCCTGGGAGTACAATGCTTCAAAATATTTTGCTCCTTGACAAGTATGAGAGATTCATCTAAAAGATTTCTCTAGTCAGGAGCATACAACTGTTCACATTTTCAGACAAGGGATCAATAAAAGCTGGTCACAGACTGGGCGGCTCCTGCATAGAGCCTGAGAATCATCACTATAATCTCTGAAAAAGTGCATACCCACCACTATATATTACAGATTAAAGCACATCTGGCATTAACTGGATGAAATACTGAAAACCTTTACCTTTCCTGTGAGCAGTGTCAGATCCCAAAGTTATCTTAGTTCATAGAGGCTAGCAGGGATGCACATTATGCCCACATTATGCCCTAAATTGTCCCACTGCTGCTACAGAAACTGACCAATTCATAAAGTACATGGGTTTCACCAAATGAGGGGAAAAAAAATCAGTTTAGAACATGTGAAAACACTATGTGGGATAAGAGCTGCAATGTGCACGTTATTTCGTGGTGTTCTACCGGAGGGAGTTATTTGTGAGGGCTCATTTAGAAAATAATTAAAACTTTGTTTCCCATATCAGCCTTGGCAAGGCTCAAGCATCTTTATTACCTATGCATCATCATCAACTGTTTTCTTATTCAGGTTATTACTAGAATTGTAGTGGCTGCCAGAATCTTCTGGCAAAATAATAATTAATAATAATAATAATAAAAAAGTCACTCAGAGTCAGAGGCTTAATGCCATTACAAGGTCTGCAACAGCTGCAATAGTGATACACTTCTGAGCCATTTTGAAATTTTATGATGAATAAAAAGCTATTACTTATATCTCCACTTTACATCCTAATCTAAGGAACAGCACTATTTATGCCTCTCTTCACTGTATCTCAACTCGTATGCTTCTGATATCAAATTAGCTACATCATATTACCTTAAATTGTCCATTTGTCTATATGAATGCATCTGTCTCTAATTAAAAATAAATGCAAAAGGGGGAAAAAGATAAATGCCTCCTTGCTTAATCCACAGATCAAGTAAACTAAATAAAGATGGAAACAAATATGTTAAAATCAAGTAGATAGGGTATTAGGGGAGATAAGGAATTAATAAATGTATAAAAATGAAAGATGTCCAGGATCTTTTGAAATCTGTAATGCTGGCCCTTGGATTCTCTCAGTCTGTAATCTGAAACCTCCTGTATTATTTCCTGGCTGAGGGATGACAAACAGAAATAAAGGACTGCATCACTTTCAACAAGTCCTTCTGTGATTGCAGGCACTCAAACTGGCCTGAAATCACTGGCCTGAAATTACAGCAATCTTAGCTGAGGAAAATGATTAGGTAGTTCTAAAACTGCTGTGATGTAGCAGGACTTGCAGATCACATATTGTCAACTGAACACCTAAAAGGTTAATAGATTTTTAGCAGTAAAAGCAAGATGTTTGATATACATTGTTTGTATGATGTCATGTGTGGCCATTTAGAATTATAACTAATGGCTATCGCGTCAGGAACCCTATAAAGAACAGGGGGTGAACGATCTTTCTGTGCTAGGTTTAACTGCTCAGCTAACTCCTATCAAAAAAATAAAATTGACCGCCCCATCTGTCAGCAAGAGTCCTGACTTTTTACTGATATTAACAGTACTGATTTTACCTTTTTAAAGTTAGTTTGAATTCAGTTGACTTAGACATTCTTATTATAGAGAATTTGTTATGCCAGTGCCTGTTAACTTAGTCTGTACATTTTTTGTAGCTCTCTCTGAAAACCCCACTTAAATTTCATGGCTTCTGTTGCACTTTACAGGTTTGGCTACTACAGTTATGCTAGACACACATGGTATGTCTGCACTGCAATTTAAGCCTCATATTAGTAGCACTCGACTTACCAGACTCTGGGCTTGTTAACTTAGGGCTTGAGCCTCTACACTCATTTTGGAACCCCAGGTTAGGAATTGATGAACCCTGGCTCCCAACCTGGGGCTCCAGGGTCTGCACTGTATTATGTGGGCCTGAGTCCAACCACACATATTCCAGCTTTCCTAGTACTCTCCCAAAACGTGGCCACTCTATCCCTTTGTTCATGGTGCAATGTGGGAGAACTTGACTGTTCACCAAACTTGACTATCCAGAGAACAAAGAAAGTTGGCCTGTGGGATACTTTTGGTCAACTCCCAGAGCACAAGTCCAGTGAGGCTGCATCTACACTGCAAAGCAATAGGGCTCGAACCCTGGGTTCCAGCTTGACTCAGGCTTGGACCCTTCACTCCGTGGATTCCTGGGAAGCTGAGTCTGAGCCCTGGGTTAGCATGATATGTTTGTAGACAGAAAGGTGGAAAGGTTGTCAAACCCAAATGACAACACCCACAAATAGCACTAAAGGTTTTGATACGAAGTGGACTTCAGTCTACAGATTTATTTCACCTGGGCCAATAAGGGTACACCTACACTGCAATTAAAAACCTGCGGTTGGCCCGTGCCAGCTGACTGGGGCTCGCAGGGCTTGGGCTGCAGAGCAGTTTAATTGCAGTGTAGATGTTTGGACTTGGGCTGGAGCCCAGGCTCTAGGATCCTGAGAGGTGGAAGGGTCCCAAAGCTCAGACTGCAGCCTCAGCCAGGAAGTCTACATTGCAGTTAAACAACCCTGCAGCCCAAGCCCTGGTAGCCTGAGTCATCTGGCACGGGCAACTGTGGGTTTCAAATTGCAGTGTAGATATACCTTAAGTTCCTACCAACCGTGGACAGATTTGAACAAGAAACAAAAGGCTCTGTATCCCATTACTGATTTCTTCAGACACCTAGTCACCTTCTCATATGATTTGAATTTAATTATCTTTTTGAAAAATTGGCTTAGGTAAAAAGATAATGTCTATTCTGCCAGCTGGTTTTCTGCTCTCATATGCGAAAATAGGATATTTTCAGGAAAAGAATGGGTTCAGCATTCCTACGCTGAAAAGGAAATGAGGATACTTCTCACCATGCCCTTTCTAATTTGAAGACACATCTCTTTTGCCAGTAAAAACAAATTGTAAACTGTAAAAGACAAAAAACTGAAACACTTTGTCTGGCGAAAAAAAAGTATACTTACTAATTAACTTGTTTTAAGTTTTAAAAATAAAACTCAACCATGTTAAAATTACTTTCCTGTATAAATAAGCATGTGATGTTTCATCTAATACTTGGTAATGTAATTCTCATGGCAAACAAAATTTGTACAATTTATCAAAGATATGGGTAGTTACAGGCACATAGTCTTGAAGAGTGTCACATTGGTGATTTCGTACAATGTGTGTTCCTTCACCTGATGTGATCTTTTCAGGAACTGTGCTCAGAGCTGTACTGGATTTTTTTAAAGATATATGGCAATATGAATAAACATATCTGACATAAGTGTTTCTGCATGTCAGTACCTTGATAACATTTGATATCCTTGTCTTTACTTTTCCAAATGCAGAGTGTTTCTTGTAGCTCAACAAAATGAGAACTTCAGGTAATTTTATATGAGGGCATCAGATCCCTTTCCTATAGGATGTACTTTTATTTTCATGCCCATATCCCCTACACCAGATTCTTACTGTGGATTTTCATTCTCCAGACCACTTCCTAGGAGAAAGATCAGATTTTCTTATTAAAAATATTGCATTCTGCTGACCATCAAGAACTCTGCAGACCACTGGTTCTCTATGGACTATCGTTAAAGACCACTAGGTTAAAACAACATTAATCTTAGACAGTGATAACCTAATTATAACTATAAATGGCTTTGTTAATATAGTTTTAAACTTTTAATTGATTAGTTTACCTTTTCTGTTAAAAATACCATTTCATGTGTTACCTAGTCATAAAAATGTTAAAGTTCAAATATATTTTTCCTACAGTTTAATGAATATGAATATTGCACTAACTTATTCCACAGATTGTAAATCTATGTGGTTAACTTTTAACTCTAGGATGAAAATGAAAGGTTTGGGCTTAATTCATATAAAAATATTAAGGATGACTTAGTTATGGGCACAGATGCGCTACAAAGGGGGAGACTTGGTTTAAGTCCAAATTAAACTCTTTAATTTTCGGATGTGACGAGGACTGGCAATATTACAGAAGCTGACCTGTAAGCCTCTACGAAGTAAGGAAACAACTGCAGGAACACCACTTGTTTGAAATTGTCACTTGCATCGCTTTCTTTGCAGCAGTGTAACACATTCACAGAACAACACTCTTTCTGACATTTTGGTACATATATCTTCAGCTTGCCTGTCAGCTATGATAATATCAGATAACAGATTTGATCCAGCACTACAAGTTTGAACCACTTATCATTTCAGTTTCTTCCCCGCTATATTTAAAATCTTCCATTTATTTTAGACTCTGTCATACTATCTCCATTTTCTTTTCTTTTTTCTTTAATTACTGGGATTTACAGATTAGTCCTGCAGTACATATAGATGACATGCTTACACTGCTCCAGATTTATCCCCCACTAGGTGACATGATAACTGAAAAACTATAAATCGTCTTCAAACTGAAATTAAAATTTTTAGATGAGCTTTGGATTTAATGGCTCCTTCAGTCTCTCTATGTACTTACATGGCCCCATCACCATAGCATCTGAGCACATCCCAAGTATTTAAAAATGGAAATAATCTCTCTCTCTTTTCCTGTTCTTGCCTGAAGTATAAATAGCTTAATTAGAATGTTTGCTTTTTATGTATTATAGGGGGTGCTGATAGCAACCCCTATATTTAGGATGCCTGACACTTTTCACTATAAAAGATTCATGTGACCTTTTATTAAGAAGCTGTACTACCTCCATTTTTTGCAGCAGGTCTTTGAAATTTAGCAGGGCGAAAGCCCTGGGACCAAAGAGTTGCCTATTCCTTGTCCCATGTCTTTCATTTGTATTGTCAGCAAACTTTTGGCAACACACCAAAAATAAAGTAACTCATCATGAATATTCTTAAAGGACAATCCTGCGCTGCCAAAGCAGCAGCACCGCCACACTGCCTTGGGAACCCAAAGAGAAAAGGGCCTCATTTGTGGTGGTGAGGGAGAGAGAGAGAGAGCCAGGCTGGGATCTCTTCGCCTGCTTTATAGGAGTGGCATAGATTTATAGAAATTCCTCGTGTTTGCATCGCTCTGTTCTAAAACTGTCCTATTCAAAACTCCCTAAAAAAGCTGAGAAAAATTTTGGAGCTCACATAATACAGAAATATATTACAAATGAACACCAAAACAAAATAGAAAAGCAGAACTTGCATAGGTCGGTGCATCTGCATTAAAAGTCAAGAATATGATCCTCTCCCATTTTCCCAGACATCTGTTAAAGTTTCAATCTCATCATCATCATCTTTTTTTGCTTCCAGTGAGGAGAAACAGATTATTTTCCCTCTCATTTATGCTTTCTGAGGGTCTTGAATGATGTCTGCTGTGCCATGTTTTAGAAATGTTTCCCTGATCACAGATTTATATTATATAAAAGAAACACACAACCCCACCCCAGACACTTCACCCATAACTTGACCGGCTCACATGATCAACAGTTGGACATTACACAGAAGATACTGTATTGAAAATACTGTTTTTTTGGTAAATAATATTGAACCAGTTCTTTTCAAACCTGGCATCTGTCCAAAGCACATATGGAACATTAAACATAACCATAAAATTTTATGTGCCAGATTTGACTAGGGTCCTAGGCTCTAACTTATATTTTCTGCATTTTGATGGAAGACTAGCTGCATTTCATAAAGTTACATCATAAGGATCCTGTTCTCCTAACACTTATACCCCAAACAGCTGGACTTGGAAAGTAATTTTTAAGTACAAGAGCCAAGTAATTCAGTAATTATTCTTGTGTTGTGAATCTCCCAGGGATATTGCCATATACTGAGGACACTTGAGGAAGATGTATCTCCAACAAAAGGTTGGGGACCTGGGTGTTCCCATCCCCATCAATGAGCCTGCTACATATGGTCTCTCAATGAACTTAATACTACAGTTGCCTCCAATAATATTCCATAGTATTTAAATAAGTATTTGTACACAATTAGAGCTGCCCCTGGTGTCTGAATATATCTCAGGTTGAATTGTTTTTCTCCCTCCACTTGCTCACAGCAGCCAGGGAACTAAGTGATGGCAATTGCAACACTCAATTCCATTACATAAACACATCTTCCTTGCCAGATTCTCCTGCAGTGGTCCCACTTCAAGAAATGAGTCTAGCATTTGGTGATGTACTGTACCAGCAGTTCTCTTTCATGTGACAGAAAATTATGTCCTCTTCTCCTGGCTGAGGAGGAGCATGTGTGTGAACATGTCCTAGGGAGTCCACCCCAGACCATGTGGCTGGACCACCAGCAGAGGGTAAGGAAGGAATACTATATTCAAGTAGCAACAGATGATCAAGAATATGAAACCACAATTTTAGTAGCAGTAGCACAGCCTTCATTTAGAAAATGTATGTGGTTCATTCCTTCAAAGTCTGTTGTTTATATAGTAAGGGCCAGGGTATATGGCACCTTCACTTTCTATAGTGCTAGTGTGCACTTTCCTATGTTCACATTTGCCAACAATGGTAAAATATATTATGACATAACTTTCCTATAGGTCAGTGTCTGGCTGCGCATTTTAAAGTCACCAGTTGGAATGTAAAAACAACGAGGAGTCCAAGGACTCCTCGTTGTTTTTGCTGATACAGACTAACACAGCTACCCCTCTGAAACTAGTTGGAATGCACTCACCATGGGCTATAAAAGCAATAAGTGGCAAAATGAGAAATGCATAGATGTAAGGAGTAGGAAGTGGAAAAAGGACCAATGGGATTTTACAAACTAAGCTAGTAAACCCAATAAATCAACCATATACCTGACCTATCACTGACTATCCTTAGAGAAGATTGCAAGGTGTGCACCACTCCAAACCATCCAACTCTGCTAGTCAGAGAGATGAAGAACATGGGTGGTCATTGCCTTGTCCTCACTTGGGCCTACCTTCTCCAGACTTATTGTGGCTAGTTCATGTGTGGTAAGTGTGGCCATATGGTAAGTGATGTGAGGCTTCTTCCATCCTCTCCTGTTTGTACACCTGTGCAGAGAGTGGATACAATATGGTGCTCAGAAAACAATTAAGCACAATCCGCTTCTACTGTCCTTTGGAGAGAGCAAACTTTTTACTTTCACATAGAAAGGAATATAGCTGAGAAATCCAAAACTAGTTTAAAGTGCTTGTCAATGATGAACTGTAAAGCAGAGAAAAAAGTTGCATTAGTTCCATTTACACAGTATGTAAGCAGCCTGAGAGTTATGATAAACAGTGTTTTAAAAAAAAATTAAAAATATCTTGTCCTGACTTCAGTCATTTTACTGGAGCACTTTGGTTATCATTAGAGGGGTCTGGACAGTGACCTCACAGCATGAGGCTGAAACCTGAGCCGTGCAATCCCAGTTCCTGATTGAAGGGTTACGGGATGCTGAGTCAAGCTTCATAGTCTCACTCCCTACAACTAACCAGTCCTAACCTTTCAATGTAGGATTGTTTTTAGCTCTTCCTGCCAGTTTCCTTACCCACCAAAAATTAGATTGTCCACTAATGGCTAAGAGAGGCTGGGTGAAATGTGCTCGTGCATCTAAGCTAGGTGTTAAAGGTGAGGAACCTGAGCCAGCACACTGCAGCCTGAGCCTGTAACCCTGTACTCATGAATCTGCACGCAACTGTCTGTATGAGCAGAGAGGGAAGACAGCCAGTTTTTAATGAACTCATGAAGATTTATACACATCTCTAGGAACATATTTGCAGAGCCAAGGGAGGGGAAAGAGCAGATCTGTGGAAACAGAGCTCTCCATATCTCTATTCACTTCCTTCTGTTGTCTAGTGCCCCGTTGCATTAGTCTGCCACCCTCCTGTGGGGTAATACTAATTTAGGAATCTAAGACTCAAGATTCCTAATCCCACACCTTGGGGTCAGGGGAGCTGCACCTCACTTCAGCTCTGAGCTGTGTGAAGTCATCACCTAGGTCTTCCAGAAGATTACCAAAGTCTTCCAGTAAATATAGGAAAAGACAGAACTAGATATATTCGCACGCAGAAAAACAAACTAAGGGGGAAAAAGCATTGGGAGGCCATCTTTACATATTCTAAAGGAGCAATAAGAGAGCCAAAAGATGTTTCTGTTTGGAAGTTCACCTTCTCAATCAGAGAAAATGTCTTCCTGAATGCTATACATTTTTATCTTGGAATACTGTAGATAAGTACTGATATGCTGCACAAGATATTGGGTTAAATATACAGTAGTAGATACCCTGCTGATAAGGGAAGCTTTTATTTTACTTCAGTAGCATAGGTTTTACAGTACTAGCAATAATAGAGACCTGAGATCTACTCAGACCATTACTTTTCACCATAAAATGTTTTATAAATCTATATGTGTTGCTATTTATTTAGAAAGGTGTGTGGCAAGTTCTCAAGTTCTACCTGCCGTAGAAAACAATCACAATTCAGGTTGCATATGGGTGTTATGCATTTCAAAACTAGCATAGGAATCAGACGATAAGACCATTGCTATGGTAACTACACTTTTGTAGTGAACACTGAAGTAAACAGGTACATAAAACTTGTATAAGTTGTCACTATGTAAGTTACTGTTGCCCTGGAGCTGCAATAATTTACTCTCTTTAAAATAGTTAAATCTAGCCATAAATTATTAGTATCTCCCCATGTACCTTTATTTCACTAAGATGACAATCTTCCCTTTGCCTCCTACAGTGCATAAAGGTGAGCTGATCATTCACCTAAAAAGGTTCGATGAACTTTTCAAAAGAATAATTTATGCTATTAGGGCTCTAGCCAGCAGAATGTATTCACAGTCTCATGGCTCATACAAAACCCAGAAAGCCAGTCACATGAGTGGTTTCAGAGTAACAGCTGTGTTAGTCTGTCTTTGCAAAAAGAAAAGGAGTACTTGTGGCACCTTAGAGACTAACCAATTTATTTGAGCATGAGCTTTCGTGAGCTACAGCTCACTTCACTCATGCTCAAATAAATTGGTTAGTCTCTAAGGTGCCACAAGTACTCCTTTTCTAGTCACATGAGTGGACTTTAACTGGGGAAAGGCTGATATACTGTGTACAGTTGGAAAGGCTGGGGAAATTGTTCCACATCTGGGAAGTGCAGAGCTGCTTGGGAGTGTAGAGCTTCTGTAAATGAGCTCTCTGCATCCTGTGTGTCACAACTCTTTAGGCTGGATTCTGTCCCTTCCACAGTAGGAGTAATTTTCTTGCATAGACCACGAATGGCGGGGGTATGGGTTTAGTACAGGGAGAATACAGCTGGCTCCTGGGCCCCATCCTCTTTTTATTATTTAAAAAAAAAGGGGCGGGGGCTATATATTGTGGAGTGAGGCTTTTTGCTTTCTTTCACACTATTCTTCATTTGGGATGGGGATGAACAGAATATTTGGTCCAGTGAGTCCCTTCTCTTTTCACTAGCTAAACTGCAAAATGCAACTGTCAGACCTATAACACAGCTCTTTTTTTTTTTTTTTTAAACAGGCTTCTTTACTCTTCTTACTTATGTACATGGTACTGAGACACACAGTGATGGAAAGCCATTGATAGGCAGAGAAAGAGGGAATCAGAGGTGGTCTTGGGTGACATCATTATATCATCATGTCAGAGGGGTAAGGATCAATGTACAGACTGGGAGGTCAAAAGAGTTATTGCATATCAGAAGCTATAGGGGCATAAAGCTCTCATAAACGCTTCTACCAGTACATGTTCAGTGAGGTGTCATTTGATTGGATGAACAGAGTTCTTTTTTAAATAAAAAAAATCAGCTCATGCAAGGAAAAAAAAATCTGACAATCTTGAGATAAAATTATATTTTTTGTATGTGGAAAAAATGTGAGTCAATGTATTGTACAAGTGCTAGTCATGAATCCACAATTAACTATGAGTTCTGTTTTGTACTCAAAGCAGGGATTTGACATTTGTTTTGTATGGGACAGCATATTGACCCCAAATTTACAGCACTTACTCTGAGTATAGAATGAATTTTCTGCAAATTTACAAATACATTTGTTAATTAGTTTCTGTCTCAACATAAATTAAAAACTGGGTCCTTAATGACATTTAGCATTTAGTGCTTGAAAGGTTCCCCATGGTACTGCTCCCTTAGTTCCACTGCACTTCACATTGTTGGGGCAAATCAGGCAGAAGCTCACAAAGAACTTGGGACTCAGGGACTGAGCTCTCCCTCTTCACAGAGCACCGGTCTCACTAACACAACCCTCTAAACCAGTAAGTCAATTGCAATTTCAGGGGCAGATTCACTAGACTGCTTTGGCTGCTTTGCACTGCTCTGATGATGCAAAAGAGTTGTAAATTCATTTTAGCTGGCCAGTTCATGCTGGTTGCTTTGGTGTACCAGTGAATCTTGCCTTAAAAGTAAATCATTTTTTGAAAAAATGTTAAGGTTGATATTCCATATCTTCAAATCTTTAAAAATGTCACAAGGTAGCATTCTCCTTGGGTTTCTCATGTAGTGCTCATGTGTGACATTTTAAATAATTTTAAAAGGCCAAGAAAAACACTTATATTAAAAGGTGGAGTTAATGTTGAGAGTATGTATCAGTTAATTAAGGGCAAAAACATTACAAGAATGTTGTATCCCAAAACCAAGTATTATAAACCCAGAAAATTCCTTGAGAGGAAAAATATATGAAAAAACCCCTATCATGTCTTTAAAAATTAATCTCATCTAATCTGGGACCACAAGCATTAAAATATTTTAATCTTAACTATAGTTGTTACATGGCACTGCTATAGGGCAAAATACTATTACTACTCTTGGTGGTAGCTGGGGCAACTCTGTGGCTCCTCTCTTGTGCTGATGGGGAATGACGTTGCTACAGACCTTAAAGGAGATCCGCACACTTCCCCCACCTTATCGAGGAGGTTCTGCTGGCCAGCACATGGTGTTGGTGAAGCCACAGCTCCCTCTGTCAGACCACCTTATACTTGCTTGCAGGGAGAGGAAGAGCTAGCACACAGCCCTGGCTCTTCCCAAAATGCCTGGAGCCATGATAAAGGCAGTCCTAATGTGATAAGGAAGGAAGGCTGCATCTTGCTTTCCTCTGCTCTCCAACATGACTGCGTTACACCAGGACACAATCTCAGCCATAAGTATTTCTTAGCACACCACCTCTTCCATTTCTTTAACTGATGTTCAACAGCTGGTATAAAATGTGGTGCCTATTTTGGAAGTATTTGTGGAGAAAGGAAACTAAAATGATTGACAGTGAATTTGTACTTATATAGCGAAGACTAATTTGCATTTTACGCTGTTTCAGCAGTCTGACTGTTTTCTTCAAAATCACTGTCTCAGTGGCACCATATGGAGCATGTTGAACTTAAGATACCAAGAATGTGTCCAAGATATATCTCACTCCAGTGTGTTAAAACATTCCACTCTGCAGCTGCCATTATAAGAATATAATTCATACCCTAAAGTTTAAAGAAAAACAGCATAACTTACTATGCTTACAAAAACACAAGAATTCTTCATTTCCAAGTAACCGTCACTAGATTCTACTGAAGAATGATTCTCAGTTAATACTCAGCATTGCTTTTTAAAAACATTTGATGTTTGATTGCTAATAAGCCACACTAGAAGGAACTACTCCAAGTGAGCTGTAGCTCACGAAAGCTTATGCTCAAATAAATTGGTTAGTCTCTAAGGTGCCACAAGTACTCCTTTTCTTTTTACTCCAAAAGGTAAGTATCACATTTTATGGATTTGGTTTAGTTTGGCATCTATAGTTACATATGGAACTATGGATAAAATCAGTTCAACTTTTAATACTTTGTAAGAGGAGTTGGGGATGTTTTCTTTTTACACTTGGGAACTCTACATATACAGTCTCTCCCTCTTGTTCATTATCCTCAACAAGCACTTTCTGCAAGAAGGTTACCAGTTTATCATCATCATAAGTCAATGACTTTCTTTACTTTTTCTGCTAGCAGACAATAAACTGGAATTTGTTCAAAGCTTACACAAGTGCTGGTGGTATGCTGCATGCTCCCAATGAACCTCAACTTAACATAACATAACCTCAACATAACCATTTGTTACCCACACCTAAATTCTCTGAGTGCTCGGGACCTTGTAGTGTTCAGCCACAGGCTGCAGTTAGAGGCTGACCACTCAGGTAAGATTTTTAGAAGTAGCTGGATGCCCACATGTACTTAGCCAGGTGCTGCTTGTTTAGTCATGTCAGCAGTAATGTGTGTGATACTAGTTAAACTATTAGGGCCAAGATCCTCAAAGATATTTAAGCTACTAACTCTCATTGATTTCAGGAGCAGTTAGGTGCCTAAAGACCTTTGCAGATCTGGGCCTAAGGCACCAGACACTCATAGGTTGCTCTGCACTCTACACAGCTAAAATGCTCACTCCAAACCAATTAAATATCCTATCCTTTCTCCCTGAACAAATAGTCAGGTGAGCATGGGTGAGAGAGAGTGAACATGCAAGCAGTTTTCAAGGGGCTCCAGGCTTGGTTATTTGAGAGAGGAAGCCAATTAGACTGCCCAGGTATAGGACAGGGGAGGACTAAGAAAAGGCCTTAGGGAAGATGCTTGCCAGTCCTGCGTGGAAGCTGTGGCAATCTCTGGCTATAGCACAACACCCAACCATTCTAGTACATGTTGAGCCAAGTAAGGGAAAGGAGAGCAAAACTTTCACTGGCTCACAGATGCTCTTCACACAGGGTCTACAAGCCAAGGAAGAACTTCCTTGGCTTCATCACGGCTCAGGTAGACTAGCAACACAGGCTCATCCCAGAAGTCATCATTCACCTTATATAGCGAGATAAGGGATGACCTGGAGAAGACAACAAACAGGGGCTCCACCTTTTCTCTCCCAGTCAGTGTTATCACTGCCCTGGGCTCAGTTACCATGGAGTCCTTCCAGAAGACCATAGTGGACACTGGCATTAGCTAATCTGCTGCCTGGAAGATTTCCTTAATGCAATGGTGAGGAAGGGTTACAGAGTATATAACTTTCCTATAGTGAGAAACAGACAGCTTGAAACCTGCTAAGATTCTATGAGATAGCCCCTGTTCCTTCTGTGATAATCACAGTGGACATGGAGGCTTGAGAAAGGCTCATCAACAACTGGAGCCAAAAACCCAACTACTGCTGCGAACACTAATCTCCTGATCTCATGCAGCTGTGACTGCAGTCTAGACTACCTTACTCAAAGCCTGAGCCAGCCTCCTGCTGAAGTCGATAGGAGTTTTTCCATTGACTTTAATAGAAGTTGGACTGGGGTCTAAACTATTACACAGCTTTAACTTCTTTTCTGTCCAAATCTGAGCATATTCCTTGTACTGACCTCATCCTGCAGAGCAGTAAGTGTGGCATTTACTTCCAAAGACACCAATACAGGGAGAAAGGAATGAGTGGAGGAAGAACAATCAAGGTACCAACTTTGTGCTACATCAATCCCAATATTTTCACATAGAGGCCTTGAGGGAACCAGCAAAATGTTATAAATGTTCTTCAATGTGACTTGGAGGGAAGAATCAAAATATGCTGTCTTTGGGTATACCATCTGAGCAAGATGGACATTTTCATGGTGCTGTTTCTTCCTTGTTGTGGAGCAGGGTATATGGGAGAGAGAGTAAAGAACAACCCTGGGAAGTAAGTCCTCTCCTTCCCCCATTCTTACACCAGCTTCCTTCTAAAAGGCCCTGGTCATGCATAAAGCTCCAGGCAGGCATTTCCCTAAGTCTACAGGGAGCTACTATAAAAGTCAGTAGATATAAATGGATGGCAAATGCCAATCTACCATTTCCCCCAGAAGACACATTTTCTTTGGTAAAGGGTCCTCCTAATCTCCCACGATGGTAGCATCTTTCTTTGAGATGGGGTGAGAGTTTTCCTCAAGAGTCATTTAGGAGGCTCGATTAAATGCTTTCAAAGGAGTGAAACGGAGGATGAAACCAGTGGCATCACAAACAGTTGTCCAATTCTAATTTTTAAAAAAATGCAATAGAAAGTCATAACATTACATAAATTGTGATGAGAACAACTCTGATTACATAACTATGAGTTCTCCGTTCTTGAGAGAAAAATAATTGCAAAAGGAACATAGGAATTGCCCATATTGGAGTAGACTAGTGATCTATCTACTCCAATATCCTGTCTGACAATTCAGCAACAGATTCTACAGAGGAAATGGCAAGAAACCCATATTAGACAATTATAGAATAGTCTGCTCATATGAGATGTTTCTCTCCAATTGTCATCAGATGATGGCTGGCTTATGCCCTGAAGAATGAGAATTTATATCTCCCTTAACTGTGGATGTTCTCATTATCCATCTAAATGTCCAATCCTCTCCACCCATCCAGCATATAGAATTATTACACCAATAAAATTATATATAGTCTAAAATGGAAAACTTAGGCTTTTTAATTTGCATGATGAAATTAAACAATTTTACAAAATAAAAGAAAAACGTAAATTACATATCTTCTATTTCTGCTGCAATTTGTTATTTTAAAAAATAGTGAGAGGAAGGAATGCCTGCATAATTTACTCCTGAATTAAGCACCTTCCTGGGGTGATATCATCCCTCTATAACCTATTACACTTTCCTTTCTCACTCTGGATCCATCTAAATGCCTTCTGAAGCAACCAATGTTTCTGCTTGTTTATGTTGCAGTATTCCACATGGCGTATTTTTCAGTTTGAAATAACAAGGAGGATAAAATCTTATTTAACAATAGTAGAGGTGAAGGTTCATTAAAAAGAGGTAATTGACATTTATCCCCTGACAAAAATAGCTCCAGAAGAGAAAGCGGGAATTTAATAGGTAGACTTTGAATTAAGATTGTGTTATAAGGAAGAAAAACCTGAATTAAGATTGTGTTATATTATTTACCATGTGTGCAGATTACTTATTTTGGTTATAGTCACTTCCACTATGGCCTAGAAAGAATTCCAGGGATACAGTTGTAGGAGGCTAGCACAGCAAATGCTATAATCTTAATCTGAGTTTCACTTAAATGAAACAGAGCTATATCTCAGTTTCAGAGGAACAGCCGTGTTAGTCTGTATTCGCAAAAAGAAAAGGAGTACTTGTGGCACCTTAGAGACTAACCAATTTATTTGAGCATGTACATAATCAAGTAGGGCTATTTCCTGCATAGATCAAGGTTTTCTCACATCCCCCCCACCCCCATACACACACAAACTCACTCTCCTGCTGGTAATAGCTCATCTAAACTGACCACTCTCCAAGTTTAAATCCAAGTTAAACTAGAACATCTGGGGGGGGGGGGGGGGTAGGAAAAAACAAGAAGAAACAGGCTACCTTGCATAATGACTTAGCCACTCCCAGTCTCTATTTAAGCCTAAATTAATAGTATCCAATTTGCAAATGAATTCCAATTCAGGAGAGTGGTCAGTTTAGATGAGCTATTACCAGCAGGAGAGTGAGTTTGTGTGTGTATGGGGGTGGGGGGGATGTGAGAAAACCTTGATCTATGCAGGAAATAGCCCTACTTGATTATGTAAAGAGTTGTCACTTTGGATGGGCTAGCACCAGCAGGAGAGTGAATTTGTGTGGGGGGTGGAGGGTGAGAAAACCTGGATTTGTGCTGGAAATGGCCCACCTGTTGATCACTTTAGATAAGCTATTACCAGCAGGACAGTGGGGTGGGAGGAGGTATTGTTTCATATTCTCTGTGTGTATATAAAGTCTGCTGCAGTTTCCACGGTAAACATCTGATGAAGTGAGCTGTAGCTCACGAAAGCTCATGCTCAAATAAATTGGTTAGTCTCTAAGGTGCCACAAGTACTCCTTTTCTTTTTGCGGATATCTCAGTTTGACACACACCCTTTTCCTGCTTCAAATGTTTTGCTTTAAATATGTCAGGGACTGAGAGAGTATGGAATCCACATAGTGTAATGTATCTTAATGTATCTGGGGAGTTAACTCTCACTAAAATGAAAGGTGGTATACGTGTAATTGTTATGTTTTGGTAGATCATGTCTACACAGAATTCCAAGTGAGTGTAATGACTTATACAGATATTATGTTAAATTAATAGCAAAGTGATGCTGCTATAGTGTAGCTATTCCTCCACTGCAGCTTTCAGATTTTGTTAGTATTTGATCAAGCGATTCTGTGGAAAAGCCAAAATCTGACCACCAACTCCCCAAATATGCAATTAGGGTTGCACACTCACAAAGCTGTAGATTTATACCTGCCATTCGGATGGCTGATCAGTTGCTTAGATAATTTAGATTTTCCCCATCCCGTTTACCAACAATTAATTTCCTAATGTTGTGGTGGTGTTTTGAGAAAGATTGTCAAGAATACTTTCTCAGCTGTTCGTATGATATTTTATGAATGAGAGAGCTTGCTTATGTTACGCTGTGCCATGAAGGCTTCCTTTGAATCCCCTTTATATGGTTAAAATACAGTTAGTAGATTGGGCTAATGGCAATGCACTGTACTGCAACTTGAGTGACCCCAGAATTCCAGTATGGACTTTAGTCCTTGGACCATGGTTTAGCAGAAGTCAATGCATAGTTCTTAAACAATGCATTCTCTTACAGGAAGGAAAAAAAAATTGATGAATCTCTCTGTTATTCATAAGGCTTCTTGGGCAGTCCTTAACAAACAGCCTCAATATTGTCATTGGTAACTTAGGTTTCTTCCTACTGATAGTAGATTACAGAAATAGAAGGGGGGGGGAGGGGGAAAACGTTAATGGGAGATGCAGGCTGCCTAGGATTTGCTCTCCCTCTCCATACAGATTCAAAAAATTAAACAGTTGTTGCTGAGTTTAGAATCTGGATGTGCAACCCTCTTCACTGGGGTAAGCGTATTCTATAAGCTATATATAGAAATTGAGACAGAGTATATGTGGGTGGTGGATTGAGGGGGCAGAGGAGAGAGGAGTTGGGTGTGTGGTTTTAGAGAAATGGTACTACATGATCGTGTGGGAATATATGATGTATAATAAAGAAACTGTCACCAGTATTTCTGAAGCATATTGCAGTAAGCTTTAAGGTTATTTCCCAAAAAGCAAGCTATATTCCTTACACAAGTTATGAAAACCCAAACAGCCTTTGTCATCGGCTTCCAACATATTTCCGTACAATTAGAAATACGCAGAAGAACAAGCACCTATTTCCCTCCAGTAAAGCAGATATTAAAATAACTTTTTATCACATTTAAATTGGAATAGAATGGGTGTACTTATGTTTGTTTCAAACCTGCTGCCTATTAATTTAATTGGATGACCCCTGGTTCTTGTGTTATGTGAAGGGGTCATCCTTTTCACTTTTCCCACATCATTCATGACTTTATAGATCTCTATCATATCCCCTCCTCGGCCATCTCTTCTCTAAGCTAAACAGTCCCAGTCTTTTTAATCTCTCCTCATATGGAAGTTGTTCCATACCACTAACAATTTTTGTTACCCTTCTCTGTACTTTTTTCAATTCTAATATATCTTTTTTTGAGATGGAGTGACCAGGACTGCATGCAATATTCAAGGTTTGGAAGTACCACAGATTTATACAGTGGCGTTGTGTTATTTTCTGTCTTATTATCTATTCCTTTCCTAATGGCTCCCAAAATTCTGCTAGTTGTTTTGATTGACACTGCACATTGAGCAGATGTTTTCAGAGAACTATCCACAATGACTCCAAGATCTCTTTCTGGAGTGCTAACAGCTAACTTAGACCCCATCATTTTGTATGTACAGTTGGGATTATGTTTTCCAATATGCATTACTTTGCACTTATCAACATTGAAATTCATCTCCCATTTTGTTGCCCTGTCATCCAGTTTTGTGAGATCCCTTTGTAACTCTTTGCAGTCAGCTTTGAACATAACTATCTTGAGTAATTTTGGATCGCCTATACACTTTGCCAGTTCACTGTTTACCCTTTTTTCTAGATCATTTATGAATAGGGCCCCACCAAATTCATGGTCCATTTTGGCCAATTTCAGTCATAGGATTTTAAAAATCCTAAATTTCATGATTTCATCTATTTAAATCTGAAATTTCATAGTGTTGTAATTGTAGGGGTCCTGACCCAAAAAGGAGTTGTGGGTCGGTTGCAAGGTTATTGTAGGGAGAGGGGGGAGAGGGGGGTTGCAGGACTGCTACCCTTACTTCTGCACTGCTGCTGACGGTGGCGCTGCCTTCAGAGCTGGGCAGCTGGGGAGCAGTGGCTGCTGGCCAGGATCCCAGCTCTGAAGGCGGAGCCGCTGCCAGCAGCAGCGGAGAATTAAGGATGGCATGGTACAGTATTGCCACCATTACTTCTACACTGCTGCTGGCGGAGTGCTGTCTTCGGAGCTGGGCGTCTAGCCAACAGCTGCTGTTCTCCGGCTGCCCAGCTCTGAAGGCAGTGTAGAAGTAAGGGTGGCAATACCGCAACCCACCTGAAATTACCTTGTGACCCCCCCACAACTTCCTTTTGGGTCAGGACCCCCATTTGAGAAACGCTGATCTCCCCCATTAAATCTGGTGTTTTGTGTGCTTTTACCCTATACTATACAGATTTCATGGGGGGAGACAAGATTTCACGGTTTGTGATGCGTTTTTCATGGCTGTGAATTTGGTAGGACCCTATTTATGAATATGTTGAACAGCACAGGTCCCAGTACAGATCCCTGGGGGAACCCCACTAGTTACCTCTCTTTATTGTGAAAACTGACCATTTATTGCTACCCTTTGTGTCATATTTTTCCTATCACTATAGCAACTGAGTGCTTCACAAACAATAATAAACTGAACTTAATAGCCCTGTGAGGTGAGATGCTATTATTATACTTATTTTACAATTGGGAAACTGAGGCACAGAGCAAATAATATCAAAACTGTCAAAGGAATCCAATAATTTAGGGTGTTCAACTTGGGATGTCTAATGCCTGACGACTTTCTAGAAGACTTATAAAGTGCTTAAAATGCTATTTTCAAAGCACAGCTCCAACTTACTTCAGTTGCAGCTGTGAGTGCTCAGCACTTCTATAAAGCAGGCTCCAGGTGTCTCACACTGGGCACTCAGACAATGAGGATCACACAATTACAAGCACCTGTGATAATTCTGCTTTAAGTGACTTGTCCAAAGTCACGTTCACTTTGTGGCAAAGGCAGGAATAGAATTCAGTTCTCAAGACTGACATTCAACTTCCTTAACTGTGAGACCTTTTTTTATTTTCCAGCAGTCCCTAATCTCATTCACTACACATCTTCCAACTTCTGCAACAACTGAGGCAGGGGTCCTACAGACAACAGCTTCGTTCATGGAACAACCCTGATTAATTTCCTGAACTCTGTACACTGAATGAGGCAGGGTTCCTGTGGAAAAAATAGTGAAATTTGACCATGTAACTGAAGACCCTATATATTGTGTCTTTTACTTTTTACACATCTTATGTAATATGAAGCAACCACACATACACAATGGGGTCTAAATAATCTTGTTGACTAACTATATGCAACTTGCAAGGCCTACCTACATATATACATTTCTGTCCTGGTAGGGTTCTGGCAGTTTCTAGAACACAGAAGAGAGAGAAGGGCAATAGACAGCTCAGAAACTATTTGAAGAGATACTCCCCAATTCCTATAGACTAGGATTCAAGGTTTCAGAGTAGCAGCCGTGTTAGTCTGTAACCGCAAAAAGAAAAGGTGTACTTGTGGCACCTTAGAGACTAACCAATTTATTTGAGCATAAGCTTCCGTGAGCTACAGCTCACTTCATCGGATGCAACTTCATGCATCCGATGAAATGAGCTGTAGCTCACAAAAGCTTATGCTCAAATAAATTCAAGGTTGCATGTGCAACCTTAATTCTGGCATTTCCTATCTTCTGAGTGCTTGACCTTTAAACCTTAGTGTTTTTCTTAACATCATGTTTTTGTGTGTACAATTTCTTAAATTAAAAGAAAATGGAAAAAGCAAATTCCACCATCTGGAACCATGGGTCATCAGCAGGGTCAAAACCTTTGGATCTACGGCACAGACCTCTCTATCACTTGAGCTAATGAAGTAAGTCGTAGCATTAGTAGGGAGTGTTCTCTACTAGTTACAGATCCTTTTGCCACTGTCCCTCCCCAAGTCTGCCACATTTTGTTCCATCCCATACTTGTTTAGACCCAGGTTTACAATCAGAAGTAGTATCAATACATAATGATTGGAAAACTACAAACTGTTCTTTATGAAAAGCCTCACAGCTACTTGTGTACAAGAACTCTACAACTACATGTGGACTTTATCAGCGTAGAGCAATATTTCACTAACTGTCTATATAGAACAATATCTCACCACAGTTCTTATTTCTGTGTTCTTACCTTGACATAATACAAATCCTAAAAACTCTGAGCCATAGCCTGGCCCCCACTATGTTCTCTTTGCCCACTCTGAGGGAACCCTACAGTGGCTAAGCTCACCCTGGCATAAGGAGTAAGGCAGAGGAAAAGAACATAGCTGGAGTATTCCTGGTTGGCCTTACAGTCCCTGGCAAGCCCTAGTTATGCTGAAGGCTTAATAGCCAGCATGGATTCACCAAGGGAAGGTCATGCCTGACTAATCTAATCGCCTTTTATGATGAGATTACTGGTTCTGTGGATGAAGGGAAAGCAGTGGATGTATTGTTTCTTGACTTTAGCAAAGCTTTTGACACGGTCTCCCACCAGTATTCTTGTCAGCAAGTTAAGGAAGTATGAGCTGGATGAATGCACTACAAGGTGGGTAGAAAGCTGGCTAGATTGTCGGGCTCAACGGGTAGTGATCAATGGCTCCATATCTAGTTGGCAGCCGGTATCAAGTGGAGTACCCCAAGGGTCGGTCCTGGGGCCGGTTTTGTTCAATATCTTCACAAATGATCTGGAGGATGGTGTGGATTGCACTCTCAGCAAATTTGCGGATGATAGTAAACTGGGAGGAGTGGTAGATACGCTGGAGGGGAGGGATAGGATACAGAAAGACCTAGACAAATTGGAGGATTGGGCCAAAAGAAATCTGATGAGGTTCAATAAGGATAAGTGCAGGGTCCTGCACTTAGGACGGAAGAACCCAATGCACAGCTACAGACTAGGGACCGAATGGCTAGGCAGCAGTTCTGCGGAAAAGGACCTAGGGGTGACAGTGGACGAGAAGCTGGATATGAGTCAGCAGTGTGCCCTTGTTGCCAAGAAGGCCAATGGCATTTTGGGATGTATAAGTAGGGGCATAGCGAGCAGATCGAGGGACGTGATCGTTCCCCTCTATTTGACATTGGTGAGGCCTCATCTGGAGTACTGTGTCCAGTTTTGGGCCCCACACTTCAAGAAGGATGTGGATAAATTGGAGAGAGTCCAGCGAAGGGCAACAAAAATGATTAGGGGACTGGAACACATGACTTATGAGGAGAGGCTGAGGGAGCTGGGATTGTTTAGCCTGCAGAAGAGAAGAATGAGGGGGGATTTGATAGCTGCTTTCAACTACCTGAAAGGGGGTTCCAAAGAGGATGGCTCTAGACTGTTCTCAATGGTAGCAGATGACAGAACGAGGAGTAATGGTCTCAAGTTGCAGTGGGGGAGGTTTAGATTGGATATTAGGAAAAACTTTTTCACTAAGAGGGTGGTGAAACACTGGAATGCGTTACCTAGGGAGGTGGTAGAATCTCCTTCCTTAGAGGTTTTTAAGGTCAGGCTTGACAAAGCCCTGGCTGGGATGATTTAACTGGGAATTGGTCCTGCTTTGAGCAGGGGGTTGGACTAGATGACCTTCTGGGGTCCCTTCCAACCCTGATATTCTATGATTCTATGATATCTACCCCGGCCAGCCCTAGTATTGCGGAGCTACAGGACAAACTTCAGCTGCTGCTGAGTACTGAACTCTGCATTCATACCCACATATTTTGCATGTGGAGTTATCTGCAAATATTTGTGAAATACAAACAGAAGAGCTTTTGTAAACATTTCCATTTTCTTCTCTGTTGCTTCATATTAATTATACTATTTAGTTTTATTAGTATTCTGACTGATCACAGCTGTTTTATGATGTAAGTGCCCTGCTTTTTGTCTCCTGCATGTGCTCTACCTTTAATAAGTCCTCAAAGATCAACTTTAAAATAATAAACTAAAAAATAAAAGCCAAATTCTGCATGTCTTATACCTCCAGCTAACAGAGATTGGGCCAAAACAGATCCAGTGTGGAGGCAGCATTTCTAGAAGTTAGAGAAACGGAAAGTACCAGAAATCCTTAAGTATGCTTGTTCCTAACTCTGTTACTAACTTGCTGCATGACCTTGGGCTCAGTTTGTCCATTTGTAAAAAGGGACAATAATACACCAGTACCCCACTGGTATAATTTGAGGTTTAATGTTTGTAAAGTGTTTCGAGATTATCTGAAAAATGTTACACAGTGCAAAGTATTATCATCATTACTAACAGAGAAGCTGTTGAGCTACAATGGAATCTGCCTTCTCCTCTAGAATAACCCTTCCATCTTGTACTACACTCAGTAGTACACTGACTTTTTTAATTCCTGATCTCAGAAGTATCTAAAACCTGGACAGATTAATAAAAGATCTGCCTCCAGGGCTGGCCTTACCATGAGGTGAACTGAGGCGGCTGCCTCAGGTGCCAGACTGTGGGCTGGGGGGCGCCACTAGGACCCACAGTGTAGAAAATTGTGTCTGCTGCTGGTGCATATGTATTCATGGTGCATTCATGGTGGAGTGCTTTGCTGCAGGAAGGAGGACACAAGAGACATAACAGGCAGGCAGGAGAAAAGGTGAGAGATAATAACAGAAAGCAGCAGCAGCTGCAGGGAGAGAGAGGAGGAGGAGCCTCTTATGTACCTCTCTAGCACCCCCAGGAGCCTGGACTGATTAACACCAGCTTCTCTGGGAGCTTCCTGTTTCCTGCTGCTTCCCTGAACCCACTTGAGGAGAACAAGAAGTCAACTGAAGTAGTAGGAGCCAGTTAGGCCGTTAAGACGCTGATCTCTTCTCTCACTGAGGCCCAGCTACCAGCCTACTTATTTGTCCCCTTCAATTGAGTGTTGAGAGCCACTATAGCTGGCACAGAACAGCAGTCATGAATGAAAGAAGAAAACACCCCTTTGGGGCAGCATTCAGAAGAAGAAAGAAAGCAAAGGAAGCTTTTCTATCTAAGCAGGAAGGAGCTCTCCTGAGATACACAGACACGAATGTTCATGGTGAGCCTACCGGCCTCAGTGAGGATGTGAGCAGTGAGTAGATGCCTGATCTTCCAGTTAGTCAGAGTGCAGATGACCTGGCAGCTACTGCAGCATCCATATCTCCATCTCAAATGGATGTAACCATGCACATTCCTGAAGAAAAGTGTAGATCAGAGAAGAGTGTGATGGAGGCGCAAGAAACAGCTGCTGCTGAGTTTAGTTTCTTAAGTCTAGATGATCCAGGACTGTGGACCCACTTGAGCAGTAGCCTGAGGGACTTCCTTGTACTGCATGGGCCACAGCAAGTGAAAAACTTCATGTTCCCCAAAGACAATGAAAATAGAAGTTTCCATCCAACACATTACTGGCATGAAATCTCCAATGGTGACAAAGTGGAGAGGCCATGGCTTATGTACTCAAAAACCCAGAATGCGGCATACTGTTTTTGTTGCAAAGTCTTCCAGTCTAATGTTCCAGCCACACTGGGTTCTACAGGAACAAAGGACTGGAAAAATCTGGCTAGAAATTTGCCATGCCATGAGAAGGCAGCAAATCACCAGAGAGTATTCCATAGTTGGAAAGAGCTTGAGATGAGACTAAGGTTAAAGGCCACCATAGATGATCAGCATCAAGAGAAGATTGCATCAGAGTCTCTTTACGGGCAAATGTTCTGAAAAGGCTCATTGCCATTGTGAGAATGCTTACTACCCAAAACGTAGCACTGCGTGGAACTTCAGATCAGCTGTATGTGTCAAACAATAGAAACTTCCTTAAAATTGTGGAGCTGATGGCTGAGTTTGATGCTGTACTCCAGGAACATCTAAGAAGAGTCACCACCCAAGAAATGTACACACACCACTACCTTGGAAAAACAATTGAAAATGAGATCATACAGTTACTGGCAACAAAAGTCAAAGAGAAGATCTGAAGTCAGCAAGGTATTACTCTGTTATTCTGGACTGCACACCTGACATCAGCCATACGGAACAAATGACTTTACTGGTGCATTTTGTAACAACAACAGAACCTAGTGAAAATATCCCTTCAATGGTGACTGTCAGAGAGCATTTTCTAGAATTTATTGACATTGATGATACTACAGGAGCTGGTATGACAAACGTGCTTCTTAAAAAGCTGGAAGATAAGGGAATTGTGATAGCTGACATGAGAGGTCAGGGGTACAATCATGGTGCCAACACGAGAGGAAAGAACAGAGGAGTGCAGACACGGATCTGAGAGTTAAACCCTCGAGCTTTTTTTGTCCCATGCAGTTCTCATTCATTGAACTTGGTGGTCAGTGATGCAACATCAGCTTCTAGTGAGGCTGCTGAATTTTTTAATGCAATTCAAAGCATTCTATGTATTTTTCTCTGCATCAACTCATCAATGGCAAATTTTGAAGCAACATCTGGGAACATCCTCTCTGACACTGAAACCACAAAGTGCCACACGAAGTGGAGGCGATAAAGCCTATCAAACACCAGATTGGGAAGATAGATGATGCCATAGTTGCCATTATGGAGGATAATGCTATGACAGAACTGTTCGTGGGAGAACAGTGGCAGAGGGAAATGGAATCACCAGAAACATACGTAACTTCAAATTTTTGTGTGGCTTAGTGTTGTGGCATGACATACTGTTTGAAATAAATGTTGTAAGCAAGAGACTCCAAGGTGTTAACCTTGATATATCTGGAGCAATGGAACAACTGGACAAAACAAAGTCATACCTACAGTCTTACCGGTCAGATGAGGGATTTCAAACCGTTCTGAAGCGTGCACAGAAGTTGGCAGAGGAACTTCACACTGAAGCTATTTTCCCACCCATTCAAGAATACAAGTGTCACCAAAGAAGAAGACATTTTGATTACGAGGCATGGGATAATCCCATAAGAGACCCCAAACAACAATTCAAAGTTGAATTCTTTAACCAGGTGCTAGATTGTTCAATACAATCAGTTGAAGAATGTTTCATGCAGCTCAAGGAACACAGCAGTATATTTGGGATGTTGTATGATATTCCAAATCTCCTCACTATACCTGAAGAAGACCTACACCAGCAATGCAGCGCACTAGAGACAGTGTTGACACATGATGACATGTGCGATATTGATGCGAGTGATTTAGGTGATGACCTGAAAGTCCTTTCAAGATACATTTCAGCAGGATCAACTCCAAAGGCTGTTCTGGAATATGAAAATAAGATGACCACCCTCTTTCCAAATGCTTTTGTTGCTCTGCGCATACTTCTTACACTTCCTGTAACAGTTGCCAGTGGAGAACGCAGCTTCTCCAAGCTGAAATTAATAAAAACACATCTATGCTCCACAATGACACAGGAGAGGCTGGTTGGCCTTGCAACCATCTCAATAGAGCATGAGCTGGCCCAGACTGTGGACCTGCAGGAAGCAGTTCAAATCTTTGCAACCAAGAAGGCATGAGAAGCACCACTTTGATTATTCAAACAGATAAAAATGCCAGTGTTAACTATGCAGACAAGAAAAGTCACATTTGCTGTTCAAGCGTTTGAAAGTTAAGTGTTACTTAAAAATTTTGAACAAGGAATTTTAAGTTGTTAGTTCTCTTTATTGGGGTAGGTAGCAGAGCAGTACCATGAGAGGAGTAGAACAGGAAGAAGGCAGAATTGAGACCTTTCAAAGCTTTGGCCCAAGCGAAGGGGCACAGAGGCATCATTTGAGCTCCCCGCCTCAGGTGCCAAAATGTTGTGGGCCGGCCCTGACTGCCTCCTCCTCTGTCAGAGAGGCTACTGGAAAATGTCATTAGCTTTAAGAAGCAAAGCTTGCTGTAAAATGTAGTCCCCTTTTTTATATGCTCATTCGTTTTCAACATATGGTAAAAACATTTTTGAGGTAAGATTCCCAAATTATTTAAATAGCTAATGATTAGTTAAAAGCAGCCCTAAATATCAACTTAAATATTAGGCTCTCAATTTTTCTTTCATTCATAATATACTAGGTAAACTATTCTGAAATAATGACTTGCTTGTTACTCCTGAATTTGTACTGCAGCAGCTGAGATAGTGTAGATAAACAGGAAGATTAACTGAAGCAGAATGAATCACACTGAAATATGTTGCTGTATAAGGTATGATTAACTCCACCGTGATTGAGATTATTTCAAATAACAGGGCTTTTATCAATGATGGCTGCAAGGCTGGGAAATGATTTAAAAGCATTTCATGTAAAGACAGCCACTGCAGTTCACAAAAAAAAAAAAAAAAAAACTGGGGGGGAGGAGTAGTGGGGGAGAGAGAGAAGGAGATTCAGTGTCTGCAGCTGAAATAGCCTTGGGCTATTTCAGAATCCTTCCCAAAGCACATCTTTACAACATGCCATTGACATTATAAACCTTGTGCTATAGAACACCTCATTTTTCTGTGGAACACAATTTATTAGACACTGAGATACTGAGGAAGTTAATTCTGTGAATTTAGCAGTAATATGATGATGCCATAGCTCTTGTAATTGAAAAGTCAATACCTTCACCAGAAAATCAGTGTCAAAATTCTGCAAAGAAACAGAAGAGCTTTTGTAAAAAAACAATATTCTTCCTCTATTGAAAATTACCTTCTTTAAATGTCTGTCCATTCCCCCATCCCCCTCTTCCAGTTACAGATTTTATAAAAATCAAAATCCAGTCTTTAGAACACAGAATGCTATTTGCTTTTTCCATCAAAAGAACAAACACCGGCATCTATGGACCTTAAATGTCTGTTCCTGTTAGATTGAAAGAGAAGATGAGATGTCTTCTTACAAAGGTTTTCCCTGTATGTGTTTAATAAGAAAACAGACCAGAGAGTTAAGAGATCTGGGTGCTATTCTTAGCTCTGCCACAGATTACCATGTGAATTTGGGCAAGCCTGAATTTTTCTGATTCATTCCCCGTCTCATCTATAAAGCGAGATAATAATACTTAACTTCATCCAGGGAGTAGGTGTTGGTAAAGCACTTTGAGATCCTTAGATTATGGAAGGCATTGTGAAATGCAAAGTATTGGCATGATGTAATTGTAAATTCAAAATTGAAATTAAGATTGTTAGCATTGCTGAAAATTTCCTTCAAAATGAATCAAATTATCAAGTGAATTTAGAGACAGATTACCAACAATTAGTGAGTGGAAATAACCTCTCAACATATATAGGAGCAGTCCTACTAAGTCAAATAAAGAAAAAGAAATCTCTCTCTTTCTCCATACACTATACTCATGTCATACCAAAATGAGGTTTCACTGAGGTATCCAGCTTTATTCCAGATACAGTTCTAATAGTTGGCTTCAGCTAAATCATTTGAAATACTGATATGATTGACACAAACTAATTAGGAAGAGGAAATGCATCTACCTATGATGTTTATGGCATGACCAACCACTCTCTACTTACCTCTCCTCTCTTGTGAGCCCACCATGATTTAGAAGAGGAGGAGAGACTGATGAGGCTCTGTTCCCTTCTCATCTTTTATCATAGCTCCAACTACATTTTCCTTCCTCCATACAGCCTGTTTATGTCAAAACCTCTCAGCAGCAACTGCTTACACCAAACACTCCCCAGTATCAGACACTCCTCAGGCAAAGGAATGAACACAGGAAGCCTGGAATATTGTATCTTTAAAATGCACCTACTAGGATTTAGTCCCATCTCAGTTAAACTGGTGTAAATCCAGAGTAACTCCATTGAAGATAACTGAATTATTCTGGATTTACACTAGTGTAATCAAAATTGGAACATACCTGATTTACTGTAGGAAGGTCATTTGTTTCATTCCCCACTTGCCATATGTGGGCCAAAATTAAAGCAGCTAATTTAGAAGCTGGACTGCAGTTTGACTCAAATGTTCAGTGCATTTTACATAGAAATGCGTACAAAATGCAAAGTTGTATACAACATAATACAATATCACAAGTAAAGGAAATAGATAGCAGGATCTATTCAGACTGCAAAACAAAGTATTTACATCCATTCTTGCAGTTAAAACAAGCACAAAGAATCAGCAAATCAGCTTCCAGTGCACAAAAGCAAGTTCAAAGTCAGGACAACTGCAATCATTATCAGTGCTTTTAGATTTAAGACTTTTCCTTGTCATTGAAAGAGGAGTAACAATAGAATGTACAACTTAAACACATATTAAACAAGATGGACAGTATCAAAATAAATAGTAGAATCACTGAATAATACACTTTCCAATATGCTATCTGTACATACTGCATCCAAATAATATCTTTTTGTGAGGATTTTTATGTGTTATTATTTGATACTTTATAAGATATGCAAACATTTTAATTTAAGGAGGTACCATATGCCATTTTCATACAACTGCTAAACACAATGATGACAAGGCCTGCTTGTTTTTATTGTTTTTGCATGCAGATGTACCCATCTTTCTACAGCTCAGGATACATGACTCCAGAACCATTATTAAAGCTATTGTTATTGCTTTTCAAAATGTACAAGTCCTTTCGTAACAGCACTTTTGTTGTTGCACCCACATCACTTTCCCAATCTGGTTGCAACAGTACTCTGTAATTGCAGAACTTCAGTTTAGAATTCTGTAATTAATTTGTTCAGAGACCACACCTTTAGAAGTAACCGCTTCACCCACTGAAGAGAAGAGGGTTCTGATTTTCAAGGGAGCTTGTTAATTTATTGTCTATATTATTGTGTTGCTTCAAAAAACTGATTTCACCTTCACATTTGGGATCACCGTTCAACACATCCTCCTTGTAACTTCCACTGACTTGTGAACTATGAGCCATATTGTTTGCTTATGTGGCTTTATTACTTAAAAAACTGACAGGGTACTCAAAATCTTATTCCAAGTCCAAAGAAAATAAATAAATTTCCTGTGGAGAAATCCTACAGAAATAGACATAGGACCCCGGAAACCCAGCAAGCTTCACCATGCCAACTTCCTAACAAATGGTCCTCTCAGGGACAGAGGGGCTTGCAAGGGGCAGGAATGTGGTGCTGAAGTGGCAGGGAACCCACATGTCCCAGAGATCTATGAGGAAAAACCTCTTTTTCAACAGTGTGTCCCAAAGTTTGCAGACAGCTTCCCTTGCAGCATATATTACCATCCCTTAGGTGTGGCCATTGGCTTCTGCACCCTCTTTGAGAGGTATAGAACTTGGGTTCATTCTCCTAAGACCAGCATATACTCCCCATGTGAATAGACACAGGTTTTGAGAGGGAACAGATAACACAGAGTTACTGCTTCCTGGATCCATCCTCCTTTGATCCAAAACAGGCCTACCAGAGTTGTGGAACCCTCATCACAAAAACCAGGGAGAATGGAGCTTTCAAAGAAATGGGAGAACAAGCATACAGCTGCGGTACTGCTCTCCACCCTTCACTTATCCTCTTATGTGTGCTACTCCGCTTGCACAGCACCTCTTGTGCAAGAAAAAAATCATCTGCCTATTAGGTGAGTTTAGATTTGGATTCAATTTTTAAAGCCTTCATCTCTAACAACCCAAACCACTGTTGTGTTATTGAAAGTTAGCTTGAGTTGTAAAAAGTATGTATTAGGAGGTGAGTTGTTACAGATGAATTAGGTAGCAACTGGTGACAAAGCAGTTATCGTCAGGAGATAATTGACCTTATTTGAGAGTTAAGCATCCTGAGGCAAAGTAGAGTGTGCTTAATCCTGGCAGGTTAATTATCCAGTGATTATGATAGTTTGGAAGGTATTATTGCTAAGAACCATTTGCAAAATGACACTATTAAAAAAAAACTTAATTTAATAAAAATTAAAAGCAATGACAATAATCAGGTTCTCTTGTCATGTATTGCCGGATAATGACCTCAGAATGGCCTTAATTGGTTAGTAGCACTGGCTGTATGATTATTTTTATATTGAATGTTTTGTATTAAATTTATTATGTGAAGTCTAGTTAATAAGTGCCAAATATCCAAGCCAAAATGTTTTGGATAGGTATGAAAGAGATTTCAAAGACAAATGATCAACATACCAATGGCCATTGAGCTACAGTTGTAGCTGATAACTACTACAGTTTATTATAGCAGTGTTCAGCACCACCACTGCAGTTAAGGGTACGTTGGCATTTACATTCTAAACTAGAGTATTTATTTTGTGAGGTTTACAACTTGCCCATTTTAATTATCATCTAGCTGAAACTTGGAATAACCAATCTCCATTCAGTTGTAAATTTTTAAGTGCAAGATGTAATTTAAAATCTCTTTGCCAATTGTTTTTAGTTTAAGAATGGCATCAATTTGGAATTCTGCTGCTCTTTTGATGCTTTTTGCATTACTCTAAAAATAATGTTCAACAATAAAACTGTGTTGGTCTATAATGTGAAGTGAAGATAAATATACAGAAGAGTAAAATCTTGTGTGAGGCTACTCTCTGTTCTAATAAAGTAATAATTATACCATCTAGTATGCATTTTATAGCTTATATACTTAAGTTATGTATGTCCCTTTACTGTTTATGATAGATAAATTAGCAAAACTCAATGAAAACAAAATATAAAGACAGAAGGAATGATCAAAATAGATGGGGAAAAATAGGTGTTTAGGTATACATTGGCTCAGCCAAGTGGTTCACTTCACATGAAGACATACATAAATAGACAGACAATTAAACATTATTATACAAGACTCAAAATCAGGGAAATGAATCCAGGAGAAGAAACGAGAAGAGGAGCATTCAGAAAGTTGAATTGTGCCAGAGAAACTTTTCTTGTTAAAAGGGTTTTGCATGCTCTTAACCACAAGCCAAGATACATGGAACAAAAACACTGGGAGCCAGAAGATACAGCCCAAGCCAATAATTAGGAAGTGTACCATGGAAAGAGAAAGGGTTTCAAATCACAGAGTAACAAGAGAATATACCGCAGTGAAAGGTATCCTAAAGAAAGAACAATCTAAAGTGGCAATAAGTAGGTTACATAGCAAGAAGCAAAGATGAACTTTGCTTACAATGAACGGGAAATCCCACTCTAGCAAGGCTGCAAGCAACATAGATCAAGATGTCTGGTACTCTTTAAAGTGCATAAACAGTATGGTAACATTTAATGATGATAGCTTATATTTGAATAGTATCTTTTACCCTAACAGATAACAGACTGCTTCAAAAACCATATACAGTAAATGCAGGGAGGATTTTACACTGCATTATGCATTACAGTATTATACAAAAAGTTATGACAAGAAGTAAGTAATACCATATCCTATTGAAACAGCAGGGGGCATTAAAGTAGGCAGAATGCAGTTTCCATTGAACTGGTTGCATCTAGTTTTGTGAAATGTTGTTGTACATCTAATGACAAGTGATCACAACTTCTGTTTTATATTTCATCTGAAAAATGGCACCTTACACACCACAGTGATGTATTATATCAGAAAGTTTAGGGCAGCAGTACCAACACAAAAGGAGGAGGAACACAACACTGGGTTTTCCTGGGAGGTTTCCCATTCAAGAATTGACCAGGCCTGACTCTGCTAACTTGTGAGATCTGACAAGATCAACACCTGAGATTGTATGGTTCCTGAAAAGAAATACATGATAGCACCTCGGTGAGGTCTTCACAATGCAAATGACAGAATGAGGCTGTCATAGTGACAACGATAGGGGAAAAAACTGTTACCTATCTGTTGTGCAACTGTTGTCCTTCGAGATGTGGGCACAGATATGTATTCCACTCAGGTGTGCTCGTGCCCAGTGCACGGAAGCCAGAGAAAGTTGCCCAGCAGTACCTGTAGGGACAAAGCCCATGCTCTCTGGCCCTTAGCCCCTCCCCTGGCTATTGAAGGGCAGTGCTTCCCTGATGCCTTTCAGTTCCTCTGCACCCAATGTCAAGAGTAGAGACTCTGATGTAGAGGGGATGGAGGATGAGGCATGGAATACCCATCTTCACCTACATCTTGAAGAGCAACAGTTACAAAACAGGTAGGTAACCATTTTTTCTTCTTTCAGTGGTTGCAGATGTGTATTCCACACAGGTGACTCACAAGCAGTAGTTGTAGGAGGTGGGATTCAGAGTCTATTTAAACAACTACAGCAGAATGGCCTTCCCAACATTGCACCTGACCTAGATGCAGTGGTAACAGCATAGTGCTTGGATAACATATGAGTAGCAGTCCTGCAAATGTGCTATATCAAAACATCACTGAGAAATGCTACACATTGCTTGAGCTCTCATCAACTGAGCCTGCAATCTTTGCAGAGGCATGGTCTGAGATACTTCATATGGTGTTGTAATGAAGGAAGTTATCCACCTGGAAATCGTGTACATAGAGACCGCCTGACCCTTAGTTCAATCCACATAGGAGACAAAATGACAACGTGATGAACATCAAGGCTTTGTCTTCTCCAGGTAAAACGCCAAGCATCGTTTCACATCCAATGTATGAAGTCTCTGTTCATCTGCACTTGAAGAACGCCAGTAGGTATATTACTTGGTTAAGGTAGAAATGGGGAAACACTTTCAACAAGAATTTAGGATATGGTTGTAGGGCTACTTTGTCTTTGAAAAACCGCATATGGGGGCTCTGCCATTAAGCCCCGTAGCTCAGTTACTCTCCTTGCAAATGTTATAGCAACAAGGCTGTCTTCTGGCACAGGAGGGACAAAGAGCAGGTTGCCAGGGGCTCAAATGGAAGCCCCATAACAGCAGTTAACACAATATTAAGGTCCTTCAAGGGAACCGGCTCTTTCACTGGTGGGAGGTAATGAATGACTCATCTCAGAAATCTCACTATCATGAAGTTTGAGAAAATGGCTTCCCTTGGATGGACGGATGGAATGCTGAGATTGCCGCTAAGGCCTGGTCTACACTATGAGTTTATGTCGGATTTAGCAGCGTTAAATCGAATTAACCCTGCACCCGTCCACACAACAAAGCCATTTTTTTTTACATAAAGGGCTCTTAAAACTGATTTCTGTAGTCCTCCCCAATGAGGGGATTAGCACTGAAATCGACATCGCCGTTTCGAATTAGGGTTAGTGTGGATGCAATTTGAAGGTACTGGCCTCCGGGAGCTATCCCACAGTGCACCATTGTGACCGCTTTGGACAGCACTCTGAACTTGGATGCATTGGCCAGGTGTACAGGAAAAGCCCTGGGAACTTTTGAATCTCATTTCCTGTTTGGCCAGGCGAGCTCATCAGCACAGGTGACCATGCAGTCCCAGAATCGAAAAAGAGCTCCAGCATGGACCAAACGGTAGGTACTGGATTTGATCGCTATATGGGGAGAGGAATCCGTGCTATCAGAACTACGTTCCAAAAGACGAAATGCCAAAACATTTCAAAAAATCTACGAGGCCATGAGGGACAGAGGCTGAAGCAGGGACACAACACAGTGCTGCGTGAAATTTAAGGAGCTCAGACAAGCGTACCAGAAAACCAAAGAATAAAACGGATGCTCCGGGATAGAGCCCCAGACATGCTGCTTCTACGCTGAGCTGCATGCAATTCTGGGGGGGCCACCACCACTACCCCACACCTGTCCGTGGACTCCGATGATGGGGTACTCTCCGCCATGCCTGAGGATTTTGCGGACAGGGAATATGAGGAGGACGAGCTTGAGGAGAGCACACAGCACACCGTTCTCCCTGACAGCCAGGATATTTTTATCACCCTGACTGAAATACCCTCCCAACTCAACCAAGCTGGAAAAGGGACCTCTGGTGAGTGTACCTTTTAAAATATAATACATACTATAAAAGCAAGCAGTTTTTAATGATTAAGTAGCCCTGAGGACTTGGGATGCATTCATGGCCAGTACAGCCACTGGAAAAGTCTGTTAACGTGTCTGGGGATGTAGCGGAAATCCTCCAGGGACATCTCCATGAAGCTGTCCTGGAGGTACTCTAAAAGCCTTCGCAGAAGGTTTCTGGGGAGAGCAGCCTTATTCCATGCTCCATGGTAGGACACTTTACCACGCCATGCTAGCAGCAAGTAATCTGGTATCACTGCATAACAAAGCCTGGCAGCATATGGTCCCGGTGTTTGCTGGCATTCAAGCAACATCCGTTCTTTATCTCTCTGTGTTATCCTCAGGAGAGTGATATTGTTCATGGTAACCTGGTTGAAATAGGGGAATTTAATTAAGGGGACATTCAGAGGTGGCCGTTCCTACTGGGCTGTTTGCCTGTGGCTGAAAAGAAATCCTCCCCGCAGTTAGCCATGTGGTGGTGGTGGTGGGCATTGGTGCTGAGCTGTTCGCATTTGGCTATCTCAGATAAGGAGGCGAAAAAAACGCACGCACGATGAAATGTTCTCTGAGTTCATGCAGTCGTCCAGCACTGACAGAACACAGCAGAATATGTGGAGGGGCACAATATCAGAGTACAGGAAAGTGGCCGATGAACGTGAGGAGAGGTGGCGGCAGGAAGATCAGAGGAGGCATGATGTAACACTGGGGCTACTGCGGGATCAAACGAACATCCTCCAGCGTCTGGTGGAGGTTCATGAATGGCAGCAGGATCACAGACTGCTGCTGCGGCCCCTGTTTAACCGCCCTCCCTCCTCCCCAAGTTCCATAGCCTCCTCACCCAGTCGCCCAAGAACGTTGGCAGGGGAGGCTCTGGGCACCCTCGCACTCCACCCAAGCAACAGAAGGCTGTCATTCAACAAGTTTTGAAGTGGCCTTTTCTTTCCCTCCTACCCCCCTCCCACATCCCACCTGGGCAACTTTGTGAGTTATCTCCCTATTTTTGTAATAAATTAATAAAGAATACATGCTTTTTAAACAATAGTGACTTTATTTCCTTTGCAAGCAAGCTGTGATCGAAGGGGGGAGGGCGGGTGGCAGGGAATTTAGAGGCAACCAAGGGGGTGGATTTTCATCAAGGAGAAACAAACAGAAGTGTCACACAGTACCCTGGCCAGTCATGAAACTGGTTTTCAAAGCTTCTCTGATGCACAGCACTTCCTGCTATGCTCTTCTAACTGCCCTGGTGTCTGGATGTGCGTATTCAGCGGCCAGGCGATTTGCCTCAACCTACCACCCCACCATAAACGTCTCCCCCTTACTCTCACAGAGATTGTGGAGAACACAGCAAGCAGCAATAACAATGGGAATATTGGTTTCGCTGAGGTCTGAGCGAGACAGTAAACTGTGCCAGCGACCCTTTAAACATCCAAATGCACACTCTACCACCATTCTGCCCTTGCTCAGCCTATAGTTGAACAGCTCCTTACTACTGTCCAGGGCTTCATCAGCCAGGGCATTAAGGGGTAGGCTAGGTCCCCAAGGATAACTATAGGCATTTCAACATCCCCAACAGTTATTTTCTGGTCTGGGAAGTAAATCCCTTCCTGCAGCCGTTTAAACAGACCAGAGTTCCTGAAGACGTGAGCGTCACGAACCTTTCCCGGCCATCCCACGTTGATGTTGGTGAAACGTCCCTTGTGATCTACCAGTGCTTGCAGCACCATTGAAAAGTACCCCTTGCGGTTTATGTACTGGCTGCCCTGGTGGTCCTGTCCCAAGATAGGAATATGCGTTCCGTCTATAGCCCCACCACAGTTAGGGAATCCCATTGCAGCAAAGCCATCTAGTATGACCTGCACATTTCCCAGAATTACTACCTTTGATAGCAGTAATTCAATGATTGCATTGGCTACTTGCATCGCAGCAACCCCCACAGTAGATCTGTCCACTCCAAATTGATTACCGACTGACCGGTAGCTGTCTGGCATTGCAAGCTTCTACAGGGCTATTGCCACTTGCTTGTGAACTGTGAGGGCTCCTCTCATCTTGGTATTCTTGAGCTTCAGGGCAGGGGAAAGCAAGTCACAAAGTTCCATGAAAGTGCCTTAGGCATGCGAAAGTTTCGGAGCCACTGGGAATCATCCTAAACCTGTAACACTATGCGGTCCCACCATTCTGTGCTGGTTTCCCAGGTCCCGAATCGGCGTTCCATGGCATGAGCCTGCCCCAGTAACACCATGATCTCCAAAATGTCGGGGACTGCGGTTTTAGAGAAATCTGTGTTCATGTCCTCATTACCGCGCTGCCGTCGCCTCCTCGCCTGGTTTTTCAGGTGCTGGTTTTGCGTAAACTGCACAATAATGCGTGAGGTGTTTACAATGGCCATAACTGCTGCGGTGAGCTGAACGGTCTCCATGCTTGCCATGCTATGGTGTCTGCTCAGACAATCCAGGGAAAAGGGTGTGAAATGATTTTCTGCTGTTGTTTTCATGGAAGGAGGGAGGGTTGACTGACAACATTTACCATAACCACCCACGACAAATTTTTGGCCCCATCAGGCATTGGGAGCTCAGCCCAGAATTCCAGTGGGCAGTGGGGACTGCGGGAACTGTGTGATAGCTACCCACAGTGCACTGCTTGGAATGTCGACGCTTGCCACGGTACTGTGGACACACACCGCCGAATTAATGTGCTTAGTGTGGACGCATGCACTCGACTTTATACAATCTGTTCCCAAAAATTGACTTCTGTAAAATCTGAGTACTTTCGTAATGTAGACATGGCCTACGAGAGACAGACCTAAGCACTGAGATGTAGCAGATACTCCAAAATTTCCTGAATACAAGCTAGCCCTCGTTGAATGCCCAGGGCCAGTGATCAATTTGAAAACCACTTCCATTTCGCCAAATGAGTAACTCTAGAGGATGGTTTTCTGCTATTGAGAGGTATTTCTCAAACATCATGCATTCCTCTTCCTCATCTAGCCATGCAGCATCCACGTAACGAGATACAAACTGCTCAGTGTTGGATGCAAAACTCAACCATAGTGCTGAGTCAGTAGGCAGTAGATCAGGACAATGAGGAAGAGAGATGGGAGGTTGAATAGATAGACTTAGTAGGTCAGAGAACCAACACTGTCTCAGCCGAATTGTTGCAATGAGAATTAGCTTGGTATGATTCAGTTTTAGTTTGAGAATAAGTTGAGGAATCAGTGGGATCATGGGAAAGGCATACATTAGCACTGATTCCCAGTTCAGGTGGAAGGCATTGGTTAAGGTTCCTGGACTAAGACCAAGCTGAGAGCAAAATTGATCGCACTTGTTGTCTTTTGTTGCAAACAGATCAATAGCTGGGATGCTCCATTTTGCGAAGATGGACCTCAGCACATTGTAACTTCAGAGACCACTCGTGATTCTGGGAGAAAATCCGGCTGAAGTGATCTACCAAGTGACTGTGTACCCCTGGGTAAATGAGCAGCTATGCAAATTATGTTTTCCTCGATGAAGAACTGCCAAAACTTACTGCTTCTTGACAAGCTGGTTGGAGCAGGCTCTTCCTTGCTTATTCATGCAATACATTGCGGTGTTGTTGTCTGTGAGTATGTGAACCGCTGTGTCCCTGATATGATCTCAAAAGACTTGGTATGCATTGTAAATGGCTTGAAGCTCCAGGACATTGAAATGGACAGACACTCTTCTTCTGAACACAAGCCCTGAATTTTCAGTGCCCCTAGATGTGGTCCCCAAACTATTGGAGAGGCATTGGTGATTACAGTTCATAGAATCATAGAAGATTTGGGTTGGAAGAGACTTTAGGAGATCATCTAGTCCAACCCCCTGCTCAAAGCAGGACCAACACCAACTAAAACATCCCCGACAGAGCTTTGTCAAGCCAGGCCTTGAAAACCTCTAAGGATGGAGATTCCACTACATCCCTAGGTAACCCATTCCAGTGCTTCACCACCCTCCTAGCGAAATAGTGTTTCCTAATATCCAACCTAGACTTCCCCCACTGCAGCTTGAAACCACTGCTCCTTGTTCTGTCATCTGCCACCATTGAGAACAGCCAAGCTCCATCCTCTTTGGAACCCCCTTTCAGGCAGTTGAAGGCTGCTATCAAATCCCCCCCTTACTCTTCTCTTCTGCAGAAGTTCTGGTTGGTGGAGCAAAGGGAACAACCTGGCAAACATTGCTCTGAACTGCCCACCACTGTAGGGAGACCAGGATTGCTGGGGACACCCACAGAATTTGGGCAATTGACAACTCAGGCAATAGACCAACTTCAATCACACTTACAGACGAAGGGGCAATCTCACATACTGGACTATGTACATGCACGCAGCCACATGGCCTAATAACTTCACGCATACATGGACTGTAGTCCAAGGTTGAGACTGAAGTGCCAAACACAGATGATGAAACGCCTAAAATCGTTCATTTGGAAGAAGTGCTCTCGAACTCAAGAGTCTAGTAGGGCCCCCAAATAACTCATTTTTTTTGAGTCAGTGTTAAACAACTTCCCTTTGTTCAAAATCAGACCCAGACGATTGTAGAGACATAAAGAATTGGACATGTGAGAGAACTTGCCCCTCAGTAACCAATCATGCAGATATGGGAAGATATTAACTCCTTTTTTCCTGAGCTATGCTGCTACCATAGTCATGCAGTTGGTAAATACCAATGGAATGGAGGACAGGCTAAACAGAAACACGGTGTATTGATAATGCTGACCTGCCATTACAAATCACAGAAACCTCCTGTGACCTGGAAAAATCACCACATGAAATAAGCATCCTGAAAATCAAGGGTAGCAAACCAGTTTTGATTCAAAGCAGGGAGAACAGTCATTAAGGTAACCATGAGGAATCTTGCATCTTCCCTCGGACTTGGAGACCAGGAAGTACCATAAGTAGAATTATTTTCCCTGATTCTGAAAGGAAACCTCCTCTGTGACCCCCAAAGCTCAAAAAGTGTGCACCTACTGAAGAAGCAGACTCTTAAGAGGGTTCCCTGAAATGGGATGGGGTAGAAGTGTGCATAAATAGGAACTGAATGGCATAACCCAGTCCCAGTGCTTCGGACCCAGTTGTCTGTAATTATTGACTCTCAAGCCCTGTAGAAGTTGCAAAGCCTATCCTCAAATGGCGGCTTGAAGCATAATGACTGGACTGCCGACCCCAGAGACAGAGTCAAATTGGCTGCTTGGCAGAAGCTGATGGAGGACGGGCTGTCTGATTGGCATTGGGACCAGAAGACCTTATCCTATGAGACTTGTGCCTCTTTTTGGAGACAATTCGACCTGAAAAACCACTGAGGGCGATATTGCTGCTGCTGACATCTGTTTACTGCTGGGGTAAAAATCCCCAAATGAATGCAATTTAGCTCACAAGTCTTTACATGAATGTAACATCTCCTTAGGTTTGTCAGAAAACAAGATTTGTGGCTGCAGCAACAGATGTGCAGGAGGAGAGGCGACCGGCAGAATTGGTAATATCATTCTGGACTGCACCAAGGATTGAGACCATGCTGACTTTGGAACATCCCTGAGATTCCAAGGAGGCCACTCTGGGTAAGGGTACTGCATTGGTGGCCAGTAGGCACTAGGCCAAGGATGCCTCACTTTACTACAGGATTGGTGCCAATCCGGGTACTGATGGGTGATCCCCGGGAGGTCTTGATGACTTCTGCGAGTGATAACAAGAAGGTGAGGGAGAAGATAAAGACATCTCTGAGCCCGATACTGAGAAACTTTCCACGTAGTCCACATGCAATGAAAGAGCGATCCCCAGCAGGCTCAACAAATGTCCAGCCTCATCCAAAGTCCAGCACATCAGATGCATTGGTAATGATGAAGTTAAAACCCTAGACACTTCAAGCACTGCTAGGGCCTCACACTTACATTCTATACCAGAGCAGATGTCAACACTGAAGTTGAAGCCAGCACTATTCCCATCATGGCAGTGAGCACCAGAGTCATCAACAGCAGCAAAGAGAATACCTGTGCTGATTTTCAGTGCCCAAAAGGTGGGCAACTTTAGTTCTGAACCCTCAGTTAGAAGAGGTGCCAAAGTTGGTGCCTACACTAATGACAAGTCCACAACCCATACAGATGGCGCCAAGGGCACTGACGAAGAAGCCATCACACCTCAGCACCCTTAAATCTGAGGAGACTCAGGAACTGACAGGCAAAGCAAGTCTGATGCTGCCTGATATGCCTGCACTGGTATGCTGTCAAGCAAAGCAAGTCTGATGCTGCCAACACTGACACCACCAGTACCAGACTCAATGGTGGACCCACAGATGATACTGGAGACGACAGTACTCAGTCCACTTGCTCTCGCCTCAGTGCCAAAAAGCGGGTAGATGACCCTGCTCTCACGTACAGGATGAATCACGGTACCTGTCTGCACTCCTCTTAGAAGGGAAAGAGGAATCTCTCCTAGCTCTGGAACAGCTCCAGACTCTTTTATGAGATTTTTTTCTAGGGGGACCAGAGGAAGGAGAACGGTCTTTCTTCCTCCGGGGAGAGCCCATGCTGCCTCAAATACCCTCTGGGAGGTCTACCTATCCGTGAAGGTCCCCATTGCCAAAGCAGGCCATATGGCTTGCTCCAGAAGGTGCTGTTTCAAATGCAGGTTCTGCATTCACTTACAGATGCAGCACCTTTACTTAAGGTGTCCCTAACACAGGCATAATAAACAGCATGTGTGGGGTCACAATTGAGGACAGTCATCTCACACAAAGCATAATGTTTAAACTCTGGTGATGGCATCAGCCAAGATGATGATCCATCTAAACTACTACAATAAATTAACCTGAGAGTACCACTAACTATTTTAATTATTAACTATACACAATAAAATCCCAAACAGACTGAGGTGGAGAAGCATGAGGTAAAATACCACACAAAATGTTCTGACTCTAGCCGCAGGCAGTGAGAAGGAACTGAGAGGTGTCAGAGCAGAGCTGCCCTTAAACAGTCAAGGGAGAGGCTAAGGGCCAAAGGGCACAGGCATTACCCCTGTGGGTACTGCTAGGCCAAGTTCTCCGGGTTCAATGTGCTGGGTGCACACACACCTGAGTGGAATACATGTCTGCAACCATTCAAAGAAGAACTGTCAATGTTAACTACTCCTCCCATCCAACTACCTGTGGTTAATAGACTCTCACTATCGTACTGCACGTGAAGAAATATTCTATTTTCTAATCTTTAAAAAAGTATTCAGGGCTGGTCTATGCTAGTTTTTGCACTGGTGTACCTGCACCAATGTACACCCCGAGAGCGGACATGCTGCACCAGTGTAAAAAGTCACTTTCCCAATACGGTTTACTCTGATCTGACACTTAGACAAGCTTCAATAATGCATGTAACCTATGCTGGTGCAAAAATTTCAAGTGTAGACAAGCCCTCACTCAGTTCATTTATTTATGTGACTTTCTCAGGCGTTCATGATAAGCAAACATATAAATGCTTACAAGAGAACCCTGTGAATTAAGAAAATGCAAAGTGATATCAATACAATCAGTAAACTGTTGGCCTCATTGAGGTCAATGGCTATTTTGCCATTGAGTTCAGTGGGCACAGAATTTCACCCCATCTGTTTACCCCACTCTTGCACAGAAAAGCATAACAAAACTGAATTTCCATAGATGGTTTGGCACTCTTATCTTCCATAGAGATCAATGAGAAATTTATAAACTGCGTTTTCCTAATGTCCTCCTCCTCCTGCTTAAAGAAAGTGTCTACTTTATTGCAGAATGGGCCGTCAAGACTAAAGCTATCAAGATGAAAACTTTTAACAGGTTAACACATTAACAGTCCATTGAAACACTGCACTAGTTTAATTCTCTCTTTTTAAACTTAGACTGTAAATTAGATTTTACAGTGTCATTTTACACAAAGTTCCTTAAAATATATGTTAATGGAGAAAAACCCCCAGAGATTATTTTAAACATAAACATCTGTCAGAAACAAATATTTTTAGTAGGACTCACCATCTCATTTCCGAAAAGTATGTCAACATAAGGCATGACTTTCATCAGCGGCTCTTTATAGACCTGGCTAATAAATGGTGCAGAAAGATTCAAAGTGAAGATCTTGTTGTTTGCAGAAGAATGACTGGCCACCTTTAATATTGCTTCTGGTGAAACTGTAAGAAAAAATCCCTGCAAGCAAGCAACCAAATATATATTACTAATTTCAAATTAGGAATCATATTAAATAAGTTGTTTGCAGGTAGGACAAAAAATGAAAAGCACACTTATTGAATGTGAAACTGTGTATAAATGGCATCCTTTGATTTAATTTAATTAGTTAGATTAATCCATTATGCCTGATCTCTTAATAATGCAGTATAATATTTAAACAATGAAAAAGATGTCATCCAACATAATTGATAATATTTTATAATATAAAATATGAAGCCATTTATATGTTAATAAAGCCAATAACAATAAAAGGAAACGGAAATAAATAACTACATAAATTAGGGTTGTCAACCCTCCAGGATTGCCCTGGAGTCTCCAGGAATTAAAGATTAATCTTTAATTAAAGAGTATGTCATGTAATGAAACCTCCAGGAATACGTCCAACCAAAACTGGCAACCTAAGTGCGGTCTCCCAAAGAAAAAGCTAATTTAGAATAAGGAGTGCAGATCACGGTTTAGGAAAGTAATAAGAGTGAAGATCAGACCAGGCCTTTACTTCACTTGATTCCCTTCTGAGGAAACCAACTCTGCTGGAATGTATATGAGGCTCGTTCAAATTCACACATTGAAGCTAAAAGAAAATCTTCATTACCTGACATTAGTAGTCCCTATCACTTTCTTTAAGGTTTCCAGACAGCAGAAGAACAGGCCACATATACCTTTTAGTCTTGAACTGTAATACACCCTTGTTACTTTGCAATACATACTAACTCACAGAGACCTTCCTACTAAAACTACAAAGAGAAGGATTGTGGGTGGACTCCTCCTGAAGGTCGAAACAACAGACTGGACTTCTACATAGAGTGCTTCTGCTGACGTGCCCGAGCTGAAATTGTGGAAAAAGCAGCATCACTTGTCCCATAACCTCAGCCGTGCAGAACACAATGTGATCCACAGCCTCAGAAATAACTCTGACATCATAATCAAAAAGGCTGACAAAGGAGGTGCTGTCGTCATCATGAATAGGTTGGAATATGAACAAGAGGCTGCTAGGCAGCTCTCCAACACCACTTTCTACAAGCCATTACCCTCTGATCCCACTGAGGGTTACCAAAAGAAACTACAGCATTTGCTCAAGAAACTCCCTGAAAAAGCACAAGAACAAATCCGCACAGACACACCCCTGGAATCCCGACCTGGGGTATTCTATCTGCTACCCAAGATCCATAAACCTGGAAATCCTGGATGCCCCATCATCTCAGGCATTGGCACCCTGACAGCAGGATTGTCTGGCTATGTAGACTCCCTCCTCAGGCCCTACGCTACCAGCACTCCCAGCTATCTTCGAGACACCACTGACTTTCTGAGGAAACTACAATCCATCGGTGATCTTCTGAAAACACCATTCTGGCCACTATGGATGTAGAAGCCCTCTACACCAAAATTCTGTACAAAGATGGACTACAAGCTGTCAGGAACAGTATCCCCGATAATGTCACGCCAAACCTGGTGGCTGAACTTTGTGACTTTGTCCTCACCCATAACTGTTTCACATTTGGGGACAATGTCTACCTTCAAATCAGTGGCACAGCTATGGGTACCCGCATGGCCCCACAGTATGCCAACATTTTTACAGCTGACTTAGAACAACGCTTCCTCAGCTCTCGTCCCCTAATGCCCCTACTCTACTTGTGCTACATTGATGACATCTTCATCATCTGGACCCATGGAAAAGAAGCCCTTGAGGAATTCCACCATGATTTCAACAATTTCCATCCCATCATCAACCTCAGCCTGGACCAGTCCACACAAGAGATCCACTTCCTGGACACTACGGTGCTAATAAGCGATGGTCACATAACCAGCATCCTCTACCGGAAACCTACTGACCACTATTCCTACCTACATGCCTCCAGCTTTCATCCAGACCACACCACACAATCCATTGTCTACAGCCAAGCTCTACGATACAACCGCATTTGCTCCAACCCCTCAGACAGAGACAAACACCTACAAGATCTCTATCAAGCATTCTTACAACTACAATACCCACCTGCTGAAGTGAAGAAACAGATTGACAGAGCCAGAAGAGTACCCAGAAGTCACCTACTACAGGATAGGCCCAACAAAGAAAATAACAGAACACCACTAGCCATCACCTTCAGCCCCCAACTAAAACCTCTCCAACGCGTCATCAAGGATCTACAACCTATCTTGAAGGACGACCCATCACTCTCACAGATCTTGGGAGACAGGCCAGTCCTTGGTTACAGACAGCCCCCCAACCTGAAGCAAATACTTACCAGCAACCACACATCACACAACAGAACCACTAACCCAGGAACCTATCCTTGCAACAAAGTCCGCTGCCAACTGTGTCCACATATCTATTCAGGGAACACCATCATAGGGCCTAATCACATCAACCACACTATCAGAGGCTCGTTCACCTGCACGTCTACCAATGTGATATATGCCATCATGTGCCAGCAATGCCCCTCTGCCATGTACATTGGTCAAACTGGACAGTCTCTACGTAAAAGAATAAATGGACACAAATCAGATGTCAAGAATTATAACATTCAAAAACCAGTCGGAGAACACTTCAATCTCTTTGGTCACTTGATTACAGACCTAAAAGTGGCAATTCTTCAACAAAAAAACCTCGAAAACAGACTCCAACGAGAGACTGCTGAATTGGAATTAATTTGCAAACTGGATACAATTAACTTAAGCTTGAATAAAGACTGGGAGTGGATGGGTCATTACACAACGTAAAACTATTTCCCCATGTTTATTTTCCCACCCCCCCACTGTTCCTCAGACGTTCTTGTCAACTGCTGGAAATGGCCCACCTACAAAAGGTTCCGCCCCCCCCCCACCCTCCTGCTGGTAATAGCTCACCTTAAAGTGATCACTCTTGTTCCAGTGTGTATGGTAACACCCATTGTTTCATATTCTCTGTGTATATAAATCTCCCCACTGTATTTTCCACTGAACGCATCTGATGAAGTGAGCTGTAGCTCACGAAAGCTTATGCTCAAATAAATTTGTTAGTCTCTAAGGTGCCACAAGTACTCCTTTTCTAGTTACTATTCAGTGTCCCTGTTTTGGTATTTTATATTTATATAGATCAAGGATCGGCATCCTTTGGCATGTGGCCCATCAGGGAAATCTGATGGCGGGCCTTTACCAGCAGCGTCCACAGGTTTGGCCTATCGCAGCTCCCACTGCTTGTGGTTCACCGTCCCAGGCCAACAGGGGCTGCGGGAAGCAGCAGCCAGCACATCCCTCAGCTCATGCTGCTTCCTGAAGCCCCCCATTGGCCTGGAACGGCGAACAGTGGCCAGTGGGAGCTGCGATTGGCCAAACCTGCGGATGCTGCAGGTAAACAAACCGTCCCGGCCCGCCAGCGGATTTCCCTGACGGACTGCATGCCAAAGGCTGCCGATCCCTGATGCAGATGCTACACATTGGTGGGGAATATTAGTTAATGTAACTACTGCAAGCTCTGTAGATTGTACATACTTTATAATAGTAATAATTTTTTCAAGAGCTTCTCCCTCTCCGAACTCAAATGATGAAAACATGACAAATATAAAATAAGTGTCAAAAATGAAATACTGAATAAACAGAGTTGAACTAGAAACAATCCAGTATCTCATTTAATTAAATTTCAGTTTACTTTCTTTCCCCCTCCTTTATTTTATCCTCTCACATCCTTAAGTGCATATGGCGTTCACCAGTTTTCCACCATTTATTTTGGTCTTGAGCTAGTCTGTTCAGGCTTCTGAATGTCATGTTGATGAATTTAGCTCTCTCTATTGTTCTAAGTAATATTTCTCTAGGTTGTCCTCTTTCTACTCTTTCCAGGTGGTGCCCACGTTATCACTTGCTGTGGAAGTTATGTTTTTGGCATATTTAAAGTGTGTCCTAAATATGTCCATCATTTTCTTCTTGCATATTTGATGCTTCAGTATGGTTTGCTCTCCTTTGAATTTCTGATGTTGCAAGAAACTGTCTTCAATGCACTCAGAAGATCTTTTATAGGCATTTGCTTTGGAATGAGTTAATCTTCTCATCAATTTCTGCTGTAGATTTCTATGACTCCGCTCCAGACATGACACCAGTATTCAAAATTCATAGTTGCGTGTCAGGGCCAATCATGCTACTTTTCCAAATCTTCTCAAGCTTATGAAAGTTGTTTGCTGCTTTTGATATTCATTGCTTGACATCTAGCATGGTGTCACTATCATTGTATTTCTGATTCCATAGATAGGTAAAATGACTTACTTCTTCTAGTAGGTTGACGTCAAAATGGGAACCATGATTGAAAAGATGTGATGGCTGCCATTTTGAGCTCAACATTCTGAATCTTTGTGACTAAAATCTAACATGCAATGTTGCACTGCGCATATACCAATCATCATTTCAAAACCAATTGCAACTTAGTAGAATCAATAATTAAAAGCAGGCAAAATGATTGAGTCTTCATTAAGGAGCAATCACTTACCAAGTCTGGTTATGCAAATAAATAAAATTGGTTTTATTCCTACAAGTGAAAAAATCCAAGACCTCAAATTCACCCATATGAAATGGCAGACTTTGTCCCTGCTCAAAATTACTGATCTCAGTTTGTACACCCAATGTGTTGTGATGATTGATAGTAGTCCATCTTTTATACATTGTTTCAACCAAAAAAGGGAACTTTTTTTTTTTTAAACTTGTGACACACTGACTTTACCATGGTAAACTGTAACATTCTTCAGTTCCATAAAGTTTAATATCACAGTAGGATACCAAGTTAAACATACTCTAAGATGCTTCACTTATTAAAAATAATACCTTTATAATTGCTTAATTATAGTAGTTTTGCATTTCCATAACCTTAAAGAGTTCACTAAATATTCTCAAATTTGATTAAACATACTGAATTAAAGGCAGCAATCACATGTGCTGCAAAATAACAAGCAACTTGCAAGTAGGGTTTTGTAAGTAAACTGCCATTTCAGTCTTATCTATAGCAACACTACTGCAACACTCTAAAAACATAATGATGAAAGGGTTCTATTTTCCAGTTCTCATCACCATATTATTCTGTCTTCACATTAGAATACATCTGTATTTTTATTCAAAGTAATTCAGCTAAAGATCATCTTGGAAGTTCTACTCATTGACAAATTTTAGTCTAACAAGGAGTTTACAGATTAAAGATCATTTTGAAAACATTGTCTAAATATTTCCCATTGCTCCACACTTTCCAGTTTAGCAAATATACGATCACTGCCAAAATCTGGACTGGATCCTGCCAAGAGATGAGCGCCCCATTAAAGGCAACAGGAGTTGAGGACCCTTTAAATCTCCTTGAGCTGCTCAGCACCTTTCAGTATTGAACCATATAAGCAACAAACCTGCCTCCTTTCCATTTTTGTATCCCAAAGAATTAAAACAAACATGATATAACATCTTGTCTCCATAGCAATCTCTTCCATCTTTTAGTGTTTCATTTAATGAGCAGTTGGAATTATTATCCTGGTCAAATAATTAGGCTTCTTACCAATTTCAGATTGAAAACTTGATCTGAACTAAAATCCATCTGATTGTAATTTAAGGTACAGAATAGTATCCCCTTGGGATCTAAGTCATGCCTAAGTCCAACTTTTTCCCCTCTTCTTTTGAAATGCAACATAAGGGTATTTGAGATGTACAAAGTATAATTTGCATTTCAGACCTTGCACAGTAAAGGCCATGAACTCACCAAAGTTGAAAGATTGACTTTTGGGTTTCTTTAAAATAAACTCCTCAATTTAATTTCACTCCACTCTTCCAAAGGTTTCTTTCCCTCATATTTTTCTTAAAATGAAAATTTGGTCTTAAAACATTTAGGGATTACAGCTGTATTAAAGATGAGAGAGCTCTTTTTTTAATACTCTGCCAACCATAATTTTTCTTTGTAGAAGTAATTTTCGGCTGTTTGTTCCAGGCAATAGTGCCGAAAAAGAATGTAGGGGGAAATTTGACTGGTCTTTAACCAGAGAGCTGGGTTTAAGTAAGCCAACCAGTTTGCATTCCAAGAACTGAAATGAACTTTGGCCATGTTTTTACTGAGGCTCCAATTTCAGCCATCATTGTCCAGCTATCAGCGCAGTTGCACCAATGCAACTAGTGGGCACACTAAAAAAATTGTAAGTTTTGATTTGCACCACTGTAGCTTACTATAGTTTTAAATAGGAGTAAGCTCCACCAGTTCAAATAACAGTTTTCCTTGTCTATGCTAGATGTTTGCACCAGTGTTGCTACAAGAATGCCTGGCCACAATAGCTGTAATCAGGACAAATCACCACTGTAGACAAAACCTTTGAAATTCCATATGCAAATTTCTCTCTTATGCTTAAAACAAGCGGCTTGCAGCATTTTCAAATTCTAGTAACAACCAAAATCTAGTAATAACGTAAGGTCAACAAAAGTATATTTGTCGGTCCAAGGAGTGAACATTTAGTAATAAAAATATAAGATTAGTTTTTTGGAAAGCGGACACATAACAGGACAAAGTAACATCAAATTATCCTTCTGATTCTCATACCCTCGAGCACTGCCAACTTCCTAAGTGGCTGGAAGTTATATTTCCTAGTTACACATTAACCAGTGTTAAAAAACATGATTATTGCCTTAAACCTCTCGTTATTGTATAGGACACATGGAAACCACTTCAGCTCTATTCTCAAGCTGCAAACGAACACATTTTGAACTCGCAACAGAAATGTTTTGAGTGGAGGAAGAATATAAAACAGCTAATCAGGAGAACTCTCTTAGCAGAACACTCTCATCTTGATGTTTATGGATGAAACTGCCATTTAGTATTAATGGGAGTTATAACGAGAGGTCACCTACTAGCAGCTATTATTTGAGTGCATTATCTATGCATATTCCAACTTGCAGGATTGGCACCTCTTGGTATTGAGCAGTGGAATCTTCTAGAGAGCAGTGTCTGTTGAGGCCATTTGCCCCTCCCTTCCATTCCACTTGTGGATGATTCCCAGAATATGAAGCGGGGAGTGGCCCCAGCCACTGTTCAGTGCCTTCTCTAATTTTGGAATTCTTTACCTGAGACATCAGAGAAGTGGGGAAAGTGGGCAGGGGCTGCGAACACACAGAGGCAACACTCTCAAAGAACAATTATTACTGGCAAATAACTCTTTTTTCTTCCAGTGGCCTCTACACATTCCCTCTTGTGGGAGATTAACAAGCAGCACATCTCCATAGGAAGGTGGGCTGAGGAGTTCTAGATGAACAAGAAATGCAGAACTGCCAAAATGAGCATCAGCTCTGAATGGCAGGTCAAGAGAGGATTAGAGGGTGGCCACAATTTTGCTCTCCCTGATCACACCTAAGTAAGGGACACATTTTTGCTTCAAGTAACAACTTTACAAATTCCATGAAAAGACTAAGCCCCCAAAGGATGCTGCCTTCAGATTAACTGAATATCTTTTAATATATATCCAGGTGAATGAAAACCTGGTGAATCATACCAAGGGTGTACAAGAGACTTGGGGAATACAGACAAGTTTAGTGGCCTGTAAGAGATGGAAACAGAGATGACTTGAGACTGGAAATGGAGAAGAGGATACCAATGAAATCCTACTTCAGTTTATAGAGGAATAGCCATTTGGCCTGTATTTCACTGAGGCTTGGTTTACACAGTTTTGGTACCAAGATAACTACGTTACTTAGGGGTGTGATTTTTTTTACTTATACTGGCACTGGACTACTTCAAGCAAGTGGTGCATTTGGAAACAGTGTCAAAACTTTGGCAGCAAATTCAGATGGTTATTGGACCTTCAATGCTATAAATTATGGGCATCAAGTGGTTCACCAGGTCCATGGTGCTGGATACTAGACACTGCACTCTGTTGATGGGTATGGATCAAGGGATTTCTATGGTGTCTGACTGTCAGCACCAAATTAAGTCGACCCGTAAGGCTCTGAGGACTTTGGCACAAAGCTGACAGTACCAGAACCTTGGTGCTGAATTAGGCTGACCTGGAGGAATCCAGAAACCTCAGAGCCAGCACAGGGCCCTAGCACTGGGGTACAACAGATAAGACCAAAGACATGGATGCCACCAGATACAAAGCCAGTTAGCTTAGTTGATGTCTAAAGTTGATGCTGGAGGTACACATTGCCAGACTGAGTCAACTGGACCTGAGAGGCCTCCTCCATCAGTAGAGCTGTGTGAGGTGGCCCTCCTGCTCCTTTCCATCTTTCATATTCAGGTGTCCTTTTCGTAGACATCAGAATGACTGGACGCATTTAGTAATTTTCTGCACAAGTAATTTCTTTTGTGAGGTCATCTCTCCTGTTTTTATCATATGAAGACCCAGAGAGTTTCTTCTGACTCACACTAAACCTATGCACCACCAGCAATAGCAGATGTGAGTGAAACAAATTAAGGGTGTCAAAAGTGTCCACATTACAGGACTGGAGACGGTTGAAGCATCTCCTGGAGCCAGGAATACTCCACCTGTGGTGAAGGTATTTCTCTATAAGGTGTTCCACCCAAAGGCACTGATCCTGCAATCACATGTGCATATGAGACACTTTATTCACATGCATAGTTCCACTGAACTCAGTAAGATAACACAAGAGTGAAATTATTCACATGCATGAGTGTTTGCATGATCAGAGCCAAGATTTTCTAAAGCCAACAAGTATTTCTTTAAACCCAAAGCTGAAATCTGTGACTTAGTATTCATTTAGACAAACCCAGACTCAGAAGACAACAAGCAACTATGTATTGTTGGATTTATGATTCTTGAATACCACACAGACAATGTTTGTATGAGAACAAAAAATACAACTCAAGAAAAAAAGAGGTTAGTTACCTGTAACTGAGGTTCTTCAAAATGTGTGGTCCCTATCTTTCAGAGTAGCAGCTGTGTTAGTCTGTATCCACAAAAAGAAAAGGAGTACTTGGGGGAACCTTAGAGACTAACAAATTTATTTAAGCATAAGCTTTCGTGAGCTACAGCTCACTTGTTATACGCATGTGCCATACATCCGGAGCTGGATATTTTGAAAGTAGTAGTGCCTGTTAGTTCATGCATGCTCCCTTGCTTCACTGTGTTATACCAATAAAATAAAAACCAGCAGGGAATAAGGCAAAATGCTACATTTATTGTGAATCCAGAAAGAATCATAGTAAGCAGTTAGTTATAGCGATAACATTCCATTCAATTTCATATTTATTCACACATTCATTCATACACACACACACAGGTTCTGCAAGGTTATCATCATAATTACTAGCCTTAGAGTTGCTCGTGCCAAGCCAATGGCCAGGTGGCCTGGACATGAGGAGGGAGCTGGGCCTTGTCAGATGCTCATCTGATGCTCCTGGAAGTTGGTTTGCAGAATCAGACCCCAAAGTTCTCAGTTTCTAGAGTCCATTTTTATAGGACCGTATTCCTATGCCAGTCTATGGGAATTGCTTCATCATGCTGTTGCTGAATCAATCAGCAGATGGCACATTCCTGATGGCTCCGTGCTGCCAGATGTTATCTTGTTCTTTGATTCTCCCATTCTTGAGGCTGTTGGGTGGATTCCAGTCTGCCCTCCGGGGGTCCTCTGGTTGTTTCCACTTGACGCTATCTTCGGCCAATTGACACTGGATTCTTAGGCTGGCACCTCCCTGATCATTCATTTATTATCCACACCAAGCATTCATCCACATACATCCTCTATCTCTATTTTAATCACAATTGTTAATAAAGCGAGACGAATACAACAAAAGGGCGGGGAGTCTCTGTGTGTTGTTTCTGTTGTTACAAAGTATCGCTTTGGTCTCTCTCTGTGTGAGTAGTTGTTGTTACAAAGTATTGCTTTGAGAACAGACTCTGTTTTAGGATGTACTAACACAATTAGCAGCTTGCAAGTTTCACACAGAGAGGGAGAGAAACTGTAAAAATAAGAGACCAAAAAACCAAGAGACCTCTTAATTAGTAATACCCTGGAATTTAAACTATGGGAAATCAAACTCATTTGTGATTTTAATACAGAACTTCTTTAATATGATCCAACATAACAGCCATTTTATCCGAGGTGCTGATGGGTAGGGCGGACCAAGTGTGCCTTCAGTTCCTTCTCCACCACAAACTAAGAAATCCGCAGCAGAGGGGAAGGAGCGCAGGATTGGAATACAGATAGGGACCTCACATCTCAAAGAACCTCCAGTTACAGGTAAGTAACCTCTTCTCTTTGAGTGATGGTCCCTATTGTATTCCACTGAGGGTGAAAGGAAGATGATGGAATCATGGAACAGAGAACATCCACACTGAACGAGGCATACATTGCAGAATCTTGCACCAAGGCATAATGGGAAAAGAAGGTATGTACTGAACTCCATGTGGCCAACCTATTGCCTGCAAGTGGTACGTTGTGAGGTGCTGCTGTAGTCAATGCTTACACTCTTATGAAGTGGGCTCTTACCCCAAGTGGTGGAGACAATCCCGATAACTGATAAGAGTGTAATGCACCCCGAAACCCACTTAGAATGGAGATCGCTTGCCCTTTAATCCTGGTCCATTACAGTGATAAAAAGTCTAGGGCAGTGGTTCTCAACCAGAGGTCTGGAGCCCCTTGGGGGGGCCGCAAACAGGTTTCAGGGGGTCCATCAAGTAGGGCCAGTGTTACAGTAGCTGGGGCCCAGGGCAGAAAGCTGAAGCCCTCCTGCATGGGACTGAAGTCCAGGGCTCTGAGCCCCGCCACCTAGGGTGGACGCTGAAGCCTGAGCAACATAATTTCATGGGGGTCTCTGTGGCATGGGGCCCCAGGCAACTGCCCTGCTTGCTACCCACTAACATTAGCCCTTGATTTTATATGCAGAAAAACAGCTATTGTGGGCTGTGGATTTTTTATAGCACCTTGTGGGGGTCTCAGAAAGAAAAAGGATGAGAACCCCTGGTCTAGGGGACTTCCTGAATGATCTTGTCTTCCGCAGATAGAAGGCCAAGGCCTGGCGGACATCAAGGGAGTGAAGGTGCTGTTCCTCCACTGAGGAGTGAGGTTTTTGAAAAAAAGCAAGTAAGTATATGGATTGGTTGAGATGAAAGCGGGATAAATCCTTTGACATAAACTTGGGATGCAAGCACAGGGGAAAAAATGTCTTTACGGAACATGGTAAAGGGGGGATTCTGCCATCATGGCCCCCAGTTCACCAACCCTTCTTTCAGAAGTAATAGCTACCAAGAAGGCCTACCTGGAGAGGACAGACAGTAAGCAGGAGGCCAGAGGTTCAAAGGGTGATTTCGTCAATGCCATGAGGACAAGGATGAGGTTCCATTGGGGAACGATGGGTTGAACGGGAGGAAAAGCCTGTAGGAAGCCCTTCCAAAACCTGGTAGTCGAGGGGTGAGTAAATACAGAGTGCCCTTCCACAAGGGGGTGGAAAGCACTGATAGCAGCTATGTGCACCTTGATGGACTTGAGAGCGAGGCCTGATGCCTTCAGGGAGAGGAGATAGTCCAAAAGAAGAGGGATGTCCACCGCTTCAGGAGCAAGACACTTTTGTTGGGATCATGAGGAGAAATGCTTCCACTTGGCCCTATAGGACTGCCTTGTGGACTCTTTTGTGCTACTCGAGAGGATATCTTGTACTGCTGATGAACATTCCCATTCTAGTGAAAATGCCTCTGGGTTCTGGGTTCATCTTCACAACCATTAGCATCTCCTACGCTTAGTCTTCGCAGAAGTGATATTTCGGAGAGCATCTAGAGAGCCACAACCCCCTCATGCTGTAAACCTGACCTACCCCCTTCGGGGGGTATCTAGCACTCTTTTTACAAGCTTGAAGTGCTATAACAATGCACAAATGGGTCCTGGATGTCATTCAACATGGCTATATGATTGAGTTCACAACATTACCTCATCCACGTCCCCCACCCTGGCCCCGCCTCAGGGACCACTCTCACAACAGCATTCTCACCCTAAAAGTAGACTCCCTATTGCAAAGGGGAGTGTCATAACCATACAGCTAAGGGTAGCCTAGAATTCCTCCTTACCTGTAAGGGGTTAAGAAGCTCAAATAACCTGGTTGGCACCTGACCAAAAGGACCAATGGGGAACGAAGATACTTTCAAATCTTGGCGGAGGGAAGGCTTTGTTTTGTGTGTTCTCTTGGGAAGCAGAGAAGCATCAGCTCAGAAAACTCCTTCTCCTATAAACCATCCTAAAAGTCTCTCATATTACAAAAATTTTAAGTAAAAGCCAGGCAAGGCGAGATAGATTATCTTTTGTTTTGCTTGTGAATTTTTCCTCCGCTGGAGGGAGGTTTATTCTTGTTTTTTGTAACTTTGAAACTAAGCCTAGAGGAAGTTCTGCTGTGTTTTTCAATCTTTTGTTACCCTGTAAAGTTATTTTCCATCCTGATTTTACAGAGGTGGTTTTTACCTTTTTTAAAATAAAATCCTTCTTTTAAGAACCTGACTGATTTCTCTATTGTCCTAAGACCTAGGGGTTTGGGTCTGTGATCACTTTGTAACCAATTGGTTAGGATATTATTCTCAAGCCTCCCCAGAAAAAGGGGTGTAAGGGCTTGGGGGGATATTTTTGGGGAATAGGAACTCCAAGTGGTCCTGTCCCTGATTCTTTGTTAAATCACTTAGTGGTGGCAGCATACCCTTCAAGGGCAAAGAATTTGTGCCTTGGGGAAGTTTTAACCTAAGCTGGTAGAAAAAGCTTAGGGGGGTTTTCATGTGGGTCCCCACAGCTGTACCCTAGAGTTCAGAGTGGAGAGGGAACCCTGACAGGGAGTGATAGGTCTATCAGGGTGCAGGGTTCTGTTCCACCTATTTCCTAGTTGCCAAGAAGGGCAGGTGGAGACTGATCTTAGACCTCCGCTGTCTCAACTGCTTCATATGCAAGCCAAAGTTTCATTAGAAAGAGGCATGTGATTTCCAGCTCTCCATATGCAGGACACATACTTCCACGTGGATATCCATCATACCCACAGACATTTCCTGATATTCATGATGGGCCTTTGTCACCTCCAATTCAGGGTTTTACTGTTTGTACTCACCACTGCTTTATGGGTCTTCACCAAAGTTTTGTTGGTAGTGGAAGCCCACCTCCTGCACCAAGAGGTCCTTATGTTCCCTTCTCTTGACAATTGGCTGCTAGCAGTGCAATCAAAAGGGGAGGCTCATGCCTCGACCTCTATGCTTCTCACGCTCTTCTCCTCCCTGGGAGTGAGTGTAAACATTGAAAAATTGACTTTGGATCCCACATGTTCCCTAGAATTTATTGGTGGCCGCATTGACGTGATCTTGACACGCTTCTACCTACAGGAGGACAGTTCCAGGCCCTATAAGAGCTCATTTCCAAGGTGATTTCCAGTTCTTCTGTTCTGGTCAGGACTTACCTTTCTCTTCTTGGCCACATGACAGCTTACACATAAATTACTGCCTTAAATCTTCTACGCTTTCGCCTCCTACAACTGTGGCTCAAAAGAACATATTCTCCCATGCACCACAGCACGGACTTCCTACTGATGGTTCCCCACGAGGTTCCCTCCTCCTTCCAGTGGTGGACGGGGACTGCACTGGGACACCATTCCTTCCATCCTCCCCAAGCATGACGATCATCACAGATGCGACGATCATCAGATGGAGTGGTAAGCACATGACTCAAGGGATTTGGACCGCTCAGGAATCCCAGATGCACATCAATATCATGTAACTCTGGGTGGTGTGGACAGCATGTTGTGCATTTCTCCCATCCATTTATTCCTATCATGTTCTCATCATGTCAGGCAAAACCACTTTTTTTACTACAGCAACAAAACCACTTTTTTTACTACAGCAACAAACAAGGGGCACAAGGTCACCTGCGGTTTGTGCAGAGGCAGTTCGTCTTTGGGATTGGTGCATTGGCCACATGATCCTGTTGATGGCAGCATATCTTCCTGGGATTCAAAACGTAATTGCAAGTCCCTCAGCAGGAAATTCGTGACCAACCACAAATGGGAGCTCCGCGACACCATGGTCTCCAACATTTTCAACCACTGCAGGATTCCTACCTCAGACCTCTTTGCCTCCCATGCCAACAGCAAATGCACCAGTACTGCTCGGCACTCTTTCTCAAGGCAATGCACAAGTCATCCGCTTGTCAGATCAGATAAATTATGCCATGCCTCCCCTACTGCTCCTGCTGCATGTCCTACACGAGATCAGACAGAAGAGAGCAGTTTTCTGATCACCCCGTTCTGGCCTTGCCAGTTCTGGTTTCCCCTTCGTCTCCACATGTCAGCTTGTTCCCCCACTTCCAGCTTTCCTGGAACTCCTGATGCAACACAGCGGCAGGATCCAGCATCCTGATCCACAGACTTCACCTCAGAGCTTGGTTTTTGGATAGGCATTTTGGATGGGGCCATTGGGTCTTCTGCATTTGCAAGGAGGCCCATAGGACCATTGGTGGAAGAATTGGGGAGCTTTAAAATGTTGCACCAGTGGTGGGCAGTAAAACTTGCACTTGAGTGCTGGTATGTAGATACCCAGTGATTGCAGAGTGGCTCTGAAGTCCTTGAGGAAGTGAAGGGAATCATTAGTCTTCTGATAGAAGAGATGAGACTCATTAAAAGGGAGGTCCTATATGGTGTTCTGGACTTCCTTTGAGAAACCTGATGAATGCAGCCACAACTCCCTCCTCACGACAATCTTGTAGCCACAGTGTGCAAAGAAGTGTTTGGAGTAGACTGGAGTAGTTGTCTTTGCAACTAGTTTTCCCTCCTGTAGGATAGCCTGGAAGTGGGCTTGATCGTGCTGGAGAAATCTGTCAGAGAAGTCTGCCAACTTGCCATAGGTAAGGCAGTTATATATAGTGAATAGAGCCAAGTGACTGGAGATGAGAAATTGAAGGCTGGCAGAGAAGACGACCATGTGACCCAGAAGATCCAGTTGCTTGCCCTCTTTGTTTGCCAGGAGGGAGTGCGAGTGTTGTTGATGGGCCTGCTCCACTGCTGCCTGTGTGATGAGGGAATTGGGTGGGGAATGAGAGAACAGAAACTTGAACCCTTTTGCAGGTACATAGTACTTCTTCTATGCCCCCTTGAGGGTGGGTGTGCAAGTGGCTGGAGTGTGCCAGACATTCTGGACCAGTTGAAGAATGGCACCATTGATTGGTAGAGCCACTCTTGCTGGTAAGATTTCAAGCAGCTGGTGCTGTTTCTCCTGTACTTCCTCCAGTGGAATGCGGAGGGCATCAGCCACCCAACATAATTCCTGGAACTGATAGTAGTCATCTGGGGGCAAGGAGGGAGTCGAAGACACTGCAGCGTCTGCAGACAATGAAAGGAACTGCTCTGGTTCTTGTGGTACTGTTAGAGTCAGACTACGCGGTCGAAGAGGAGAGATGGGGGACTCCTCTCAAGTGGCGTGAGAAGGTTTCAAAAGGCAGATACTGCGGTTATGACCCCCAGTACAGTCAACCAGGCAGATCTGGTGGTTGCTGTAGAGTGTCCCAAGAAGCAGGGTGCCAATGGCTCCATTGCTTAGGAAAGGGAGAGTATTGCAATTGAGTCGGTGTGACCTTAGGTTAGTCGTATTGGTGGTATGGGAGGACCGGACCCTGGGCTCCATCTGAGTCCTCCGATGCTGAAAAATCAGAGCCCAGTTCGAATGGCAGTGACATTGGAACTGTGGGATCTGTAGGTAAACCGGCAGTAACTTGACCCGAGGGAAGCAACTCTAATGTAGGAAAGCATACCCACCTAGGAGGTGACAGCACTTGAAGATGTGGAGATCTCACCTCCTCCAAGGCAAAGAGGTCATGAGGCTTAGGGGCCAACTTGAGTCTCCCCAGTATCAGTGGTAGGCACTCCACAGTTGGAACAAGAGCTGGAACAGAGGACTGCCTCAGAACCGAAGGTTCCCTTGACTTCAGTAGCACTGACCTGGAAGAAATACACGGCTTGGTGGACAGAACAGGCAGAGCCGACGGTCTGTGCGACTTCTTATTGTGCTTTTGAGCACTGGAACATGCTGCTTCTCCGTGGCTGGAACTAGGGGATGGAACAGTATCCTTCTTGGGTCTGGAGGAAGACTTACTGCCATGCTGATGTGCACACTTCCTTGTCTCACAAATAGATTCCAGCATGGGGTCCATAACACTGGTACCTGCGGAACCGGACTGGAACTCTGCATCAGGAGGTGCACTCCTTGATTGCTCAGGCCAATGTACAGGGGGTTTCCCAGCCTGGATCCAACTGCGGCCTCATGGCAACCTCCACGAGGTGCTTCTTGAGGCGGAGAGCCCGGCCTTCCTAGGTACACCTTGGGAAGGAGAGGCAGATACTGCACCTGAATGCAATGTGGGCTTCCCCCAAGCAGTAACAGCAGCACTGCTGCTCATCACTGATTGAGAACAAGCAAGGGCAGGAAGTGCAGATCTTGAACCCCAGCATCTTCGGCATAATCTAGTACCCTGGCGTGGGTGCTGAGAGGGTGCGGGGAGTGGGAGATTGGCAAAACAGCATCCCAAAGTCCTTAAAACTACTACTCACAGTATAACTACTACAAAAATAACAAAGATACCATTCGAAGAATAAAAGTCTTTTTTCTGTGTTTTAGAAAGTATGTCACAAGAGAACAGTAGAAGCTCCAACTCGGACCATGCAGCAGTGAGAAGGAACTGAGAGTGCAGTCAGTCCGCTCTGCCCTTTATCACCTCAGATGAAACCGTGAGGTGGAGAAAGGGCACATGAGCAGACCAACAGACACTACTACTTTCAAAATCCCTAACTCCAGATGCTTGGCGCATGTGTATAACCCTCAGTGGAATATAATAGGAACCATCATTCGAAGCAGAACTAAAACAGTTTACATAAAAATAATTCATAGCCATCTGAGCCAATGGATTTTGATTCATGATGGTCTGGACTGATTTTCAAACAGCATTTGATAACAATATAGAAAAATTGTAAGGGAGAATCAAAATATTTAACTGTCAGAAACAAATATAAAGCTGCCTGCTGCCTTTTAAAACAGGTTATATTCTGCCAACACAGAAAGGAATAAATTCTTTAATCCAAATTTATTTTATGGGAAACATTTACAGCAATATGCAATTTCAATTACACCACCCTCATCCATCAAAAGGATGGAAGTTTTCTGTATATATAGACAATTGGACATTGCTGTAATGAAAATCCTGATATAAGTCCTGATTCAGCAAAGCATTTAAGAACTTGCTTAACTTGGGGCTGGTCTACACTAAAGTTAGGCTGGATTAACTATATTGCTCAGGCCCTATGCCCTTTGCAAAGTAGTTAAATCAACCTAAATCCCAGTGTAGAAACCACTAGGTTGACGGAAGAAGTGGATTTACTACAGTGATGGAAGAACCCCTTCTGTTGCTGCGGTCAATGTCTACACTAGAGCAGCACTGCCCCGGTGCCCCTGTAGCATTTCTAGTGTAAACATAGCCTAAGCATGTGACTAGTCCCACTGAAATCTTAAAGTTTAGCACATGCTTAAGTCCTCTGCTGAACTGGAGTCATAACTCACTAGGTCAGATCTTTCGCTCAGGTTAAATCTCCTTTGAACTCCAATACCACAAAGGGGACTTAAAGCTACCTTAATCAGATAGATGAACAGTCCCTTATCATAGTGTAGCCTTGCACCATCCATTCCTCCCCCTGTAAACCTAGTGAGCATATCAGGGGCATGCATAATGGAGTAAAGCTGGTAAACAATGCATTCTGGCAATCCTAGGCCTGCAGAATGATCCCCCAGGGACTCATTCTAGCTAGGATACATTAGAACAAGCCCCTATGAGTATATCTTCTCCCATGGAGAAGGTAGAAAGGTGGCTGAAGAAAACAGAAAGGTGGAAGGTAGAAAGATGGCCCTGCCTGGAGCATTCTCCCATGGAAGGCTGTGGCAGAACAGGCACATCTGCCTCAATTTCCCTCCTTCAGAGATCCCAGTAACTCCCCTGGAAGATTTCTTAACTCACTAATACCTTCCTTGGGGCTGGTTTATTACTGAAAGATGGTTTAAATAAGCCATAACAAAAGTCCCAAATATAGTTCATTTCTCATACCCATTATACATAGTCTTTAAAATTCCACATCTTCCCATCCATCAACGTACTACATACAGCATCTTCCACCACTCATGGCCTCCTCTTTGGTCTTGGCCTGGCCTTTTATCAGGACAACCACCCCAACCCTTTTAGTTGGAGTGCTCTTACCAGTGGGAGGCCCCAAAACCTCTCTCCTGGGAGTCTGTCCTCACAAGGGGAGCATCTCTCACTCCCTCGGGCTCTCTCATTGTTCTCCTGGCTCCCGTTCTCCCCTCTGCTGGTCCACTGCTTTCAGCCCTCGCTGGCTTAGAAATCAGCAAGCAACTCCCTCTGCTGTTCTCTGGCCTTCAGCTCTCTGGCTTAGGGAGGTCATCCAGCAAACCCCACCTTCTGATCTCCTGCCTCCCCCCTTCCGCTAGGAACTACCACTGCTACCTTCAGAGACCACCTGGTCTCTCATCTGCCAATCTCTCTCCCGCAGGGAGCTGTTGCTGACTCTACCACTGTCCTGATCAATCCCTCCCATCTAGGGCCCAGCTTCTGTCTTTCCAGCCCAACTGGAGTCAGCTGATGAGTCATAAGTGCACTAGCCTCTTCCCGCTCAAAGGGCCAGTGCCACCTTGCGGCTGGGGCAAAGAGACACCTTTGCTTCCCATCATTTGAGCTGCATGGAGCATGAACTTGATGCAGCCCAGAATCCACCCACTGCGCATCATAGCTCTAAAACATTCTTCCTTTGAGTTAAAACTTCCATTGGTAGCTCTGAGGCAGGAGGTGAATTTTCTTATAACATTAATGTAAAATACCTTTACTTGTATCTGAGTTATGTGTATGGATGTAGGGGGAGAGAGAGAGGGACAGGGAGAACCATTTGAAAAATCTCATCTTTAAATCTTGAAATGTCTGTACAGTACTACTCAGGACATACAGTATTGCCAAAGAAATGGGTTTAATAAACCAGGTAACTTTTTCCTCAATTATGACCATTTAAATTAATAATCTAAAAATACATTAATGTAACTTTTACAGCTTAATTATACAGGTATCCGATAGTAGATAACCAAATGACTTAGGTATTAAAATACTGCTGTTGTAAAAAAAACCCCTAAAATATAAAACTTAAACAAAACAACACGAAAAAAGTGTCAACTTTTTTAATGAAGGTGTTTTTTTAAAATATCTTGTACTTCACCTAGAAGGAGAAAATAATCTACACAGAACATCCACTACATACATACAAAATGGTTGCAGTACATGAAAGCTGTTCAAACTCAAAAGCCCTTTTCCTCAGGAACACTAAGTACCTACACAGTGCTCATTGTACTTTCAAATTACATTTTATCTTCTAGTGATCAGCAAATGGCTATTTAATGAAATATAAACCACTGGTTTCCACTAGTTCCTACTGGAAACAGTTGTTTTAAATCAGAAAGTAAAGATGGCAAAAACGCAACAATTTCTCTGAGTAATAGTTTTGGCTCACTGCAGTTTGCATTGTTTATTTTTATGAAAGTATCACTTTATAACTGGAAAATGACTAAGCTGTAAGCTATTGTTTTATCATTCTGAGTGGCCAGTGTTTCTGTTTTTGATAAAAGCCAAGTTTCAAACAGTTTTCAGTAAGGAAAAAGCTTAACTATCAGTAAATGTGCTTATATTAACCCTGACATTTTCTTCTAAAATGGGGCCAACATGTCAAAAGGAGAGGATTGCTTTCAGACTTGAACAGCTTTTTTCTGCTGAAGCAAACTCTGATTGCTGCCATATTAGTATCTATCAGATTGCAACAGTAGCATAAAAACTCATTCAAATATTGACATTAGATGATTAATAGAATTGTTTTGTGCACATTATAGCAACGTTTTAATTCCTTAAACAATTTAGAAATGCATTTCAGTTAAAATTACTGTAAAGGTTAAGATATGCATTCTTCAGGAATTTCTATCAGCCAAACCTAGGACAAAACAGCAACATGATTTTACATATGAAATCTGTTAAATTATTGTATCTGAGCACATGAACTTACAGAACAAAGAGACAGACCGACAGAGAAGCAATAGAGGGATAAGGGAAAAGACTGATGAAGGGAAGTTCCTATCATTTTTTCCCATCTTCATTCTCCCCAGACAAAGGGCTTCAGTATCACAATGGTCCTCATTTTGGCAAGGAGGGCTAGTTCCTTAAGTCTGTCCCTGAGTTAGCTACAGAAGGTCTCCACCATCTCCAAGGGGCTGAATGAACAGATTTACCAGGTGCAGGAACTGGGATCCCTGTGTTGTTCTGGCTCCAGAAACTGGATCTTGTAATGATTCCAAGATATTTTTCCCCCTAGTCTCCACATGTTCAACATTTATATGGTCATCAATAAGCTGATTTCAGATTTTTGTACATTCCCTGACTGAATAAACCTCTGCTGCTCAGAGCAATAGAAAGCAGGTTATTATGCCATATGAGGGGTATATGTGTGCAAGAACTAAGCATACATTAACTACTGATGAAATAAACGGGAGCAAAAGTCATATACAATAAATTGTAAGGTCTAAAATACCATGTGCCATCTGCATGGGAATTTGCCCACTTTCAGCAGACATGATTCCAGTGGGACAGAGAGCATATAATTCACAGGAGTCCCCGGACAGTGCCCTCTTGACATACTTTGTTTATCTTGTGTAACAAAGGCTAGCAGGTAAATTATTGGAGAGCAGAGTGTTTCATAGAGACGCCCGTCCAATATACAATATGAACACATCTATTCACAAATGAAGTAGATCAGAGAAGAAGGCATGCCATGGAAGTGTTGAAGCCCACAGTGAGATTGCCCAGTTTTTTACCCGTCAGTATAGTTTTATGGTAGCAAGTTTGCTGTGCAAGAGTTAAGAGTCTAGCATTGTTTTCATTATAAACCAAGTTACAAATTTATTTGGGATGAATTTAGCATACAAAAGGTCAGGCAAACAGTATAGTAAAAAATAAACATATTTCCTTTAAAGTGTGGTTCTACTCTGAAATATAACCATAAAAATGGCAGTGTGGGTTCCATGTTTAGTTTCTCTCAATGATTTCATATCAAAAGTGCTCACTTTACAAGTAAAATCTTTTTCTGTCACCTTGTGCATTCAGACTTAGCAAACGGACTACTTGCAAAGTAAGATACTTACTCATTGTGAGTAAAGGTGGCAGAACTCAGCACCATATATTGAACCTACTACATCCTGTTTTAAAAGAGTAAGCGAGCACTTTCTCCACATGTTGATTCCCCTTTATAATAGCTGCTGCCTCTTACATTTACACTCACGTCTGAGTTTGAGCCTTATGCCTTAATCCACATAGAGAACAAAGATCCACATATTTCCATGGGTGACCTAGAGTAGGTTCATTGAATTACTAATATGCTTCAAAAGATCTTTCTTTGAAGTAACTTTCATTCATATGATTGAGGAGCTGTTCCAATATTAGAAGTTCTGGTTGGCCATTTAATGTAAAACAAATTCCCCTCTGAAACCTGATAACTAATATCCACCCATTGACCACTTTCTGACAGTTCAGTATCTTTCTGATCTTTCATTGACTCAACAAAGTCAGTTTCGCAGAAAAAATATCAGTGGCCAATATCTAAATATTGTAAACATGAGAATTATTATTTGCTGTAGCATCAACAATATGCTATGTGTTCCACAAACAAAAAATTAGGAATGGTCCTTGACTCAAAGGTTTATACTCTATATCCGGGGTTCCTGCAGTTAACAACTGTCTCAATGAATTCAGTGAGCTGGCAGTTCTAGAGTTTCATGCAAAAGATTAAAATACGTTTCTTCAGCAAATATGGTCTTTACACTGAAAAGAGTAGCTTTGACATGCTTTTTATTGAAATACTGTAGATTTTTCATTCAAAATATATTTTGTGGTTACAAAAATGCATTTTGCCTGCATCAGTCATTTCAACATTGTGCTTTTCCTAATATTTTTCAATATGCAGAGAATTTATGAAAAAGCGTTGTTAGGGCATAAGATGGAGTCAGAACTCATGATTGTTATTTTCTGCCAAATCTTGATCAAATCATTTAACCTTTTGGTGACTCCGTTTACTCAACTGAAAAACTGATATAATAATATTGTGAAGTCCTTTGCAAAATTGTTGTGAGGTTTAATTAATTAACGCTAGTAAAGGCTTTTGAGATGCTATGCTGAAAGGTATTACAGAATGCAGAGTATTATCAATAAAATATAAGCTGCAAATCAAACGAGATAAAAGGCAATCTGCTTTTCCTTCCTCACTCCTATACCCCAAAACACTGTGCTTTACTTTTTGTATATAATATATTGCATTTTTTATTCCTGCCTTGGGATAAAAATCTAGAATCTGGATAGCAATGTGAAACCAGTCTTCTCTTAATCTTTGAAACAATTTTTGTGGGTTAAAAAGAGAGAGAACGAGAAGTTGCCTCTTGCCCCCTCCCCCTCTGTCACTTGAAAAAAGAATCTTTACTCAATTTAGGGAAGCTCAGTGCACACCTATAAAAAAAGTGGGACATAAATCATTGAGACTAAAATCAGGACCATATACTCTATGTTTCCTATTGCAGGAATATTTAAATGTGCAGTTAAGGATATCAACCACTATGACTAGGAACATGAGGCTGGATTTTCAACTTTAATTTCCTCTATTTTGAGCTTAATCCTAGAGTAATTGTTCTGGCAACTGGTGTTTTGTTGAGTCAGGAATACATGATAAGAGAGTTTGTGTGGGTTAAACTGGATCCTTGATGTTAGTGCAACATTTTTTTTGGTGGTTTGTAACATCAATGTAATTTAGCATCTCATTAAGTATGTAAATATCAACCATATATTGAATTCATCGAAGTTTGGGGTGAAGAGATTATTTACAGAACAGTATTAACTGTGTATTGACAAAAATCAATATTATCATGAATCTATAAAGAAAAATTTCTAATTCTTTGGAGGTTTTAAAATATCTAATATTTATAATCTATAAGGAAACATTTAAAACAAACCTATTTCCTTGTTTATTCAAACAGCCCTGGAGAAGAAAAGAAGGAATGTGAATAATTTTAAATTATTTAGATTTAGAATGGCACAATGGTTCTTTTTATAGATTAAATACTAAAGATTGGGAAAAAATGGCTGGCCCATACATTACTACATTACTAGACAAAATCACTCTTGGCTGTCTGTGTATCAAAAGAGCTTGTAAAAACTTGGATAATTTTACATGATTTTAAAGGGTCTTGGAGAGCTATTCAAAACTACAATATTATTCTTGCTTACACAACATTTGTTTGTCCTTGACATTTTGATGGCTTGAAAAGCTGAAAAATTCTTTAGCACTGGACAAGTGACTATGTAGGTATTTAAACATTTCTTGGGAAATGGAAGGGTCGGTGGAAGAAGGAGGAACTGATCTGAAACTATCCTCCTATTTATCAAAGAGACATCCTTTCTATGCAGAGCATATTAATTGGGCACTTTCAGTGTTGGGATTCCCTGATGCTTCAGAAGAGTGCTGAGAAATGACACCAGCTCTAGGCAAAAACAATTGATCCATACGAACAAATAAAAGAATGAATCAAATACCATAGAAAAATAAATCAACTTCATGTGAGCACCATGCCCTCTGTTTCATGTGAATTTCCATGTATACGAAATGGTCACTGTGTAAAACAGTGTTATATCTGGATTCAGTTTATAAAACGTACAGAGGGTACTAAAATACCATGTATAGTTTCCAAGTGAGGTAGACACTGAAAACTTTTAGCTAAAAAAACCAACACACCTTTGAGATCTTGATGTTGTAAGCATGTAGCAGCATGGGGATTAAATATTAATCAAAGTCAATTACCATCATCTTTAGAACACATTTCAAGAGCCCTGAAGAAAGAGCATATTATTTCACTGATAATGATCACATAATCAAAAGGACTGCGCTCTGATAATGGAGCATAGTAGGTGTTAAAAAAATGAATAGGTAACAAAAAAATTACTGAAGCTTACTGTACTGTACAAAAGCAAGCCATATTCTATTCTAAGTGAATTCGTGCCTAACTAAAGCAAACTCACAAAGGACAAAATAGTAGCCTATATATAGCCACAGACATATACTATATATTATGACAAAGTTCCTGCTCTTGGTGGGTCTTGTGCTTATTGGCAGATTTGCTCGCCTTGGAGCTTCACAGCAGCCCTCAGCTTGGCCCTTTTTCTGAATTCACAGTCCAGGTCAACTCCTCCTGTGTCTGACCAGGAGTTGGGAGGATCTGGGGGAAACCCGGGCCCGCCCTCTACTCCGGGTTCCAGCCCAGGGCCCTGTGGAATGCAGCTGTCTAGAGTGCCTCCTGGAACAGCTGTGCGACAGCTACAACTCCCTGGGCTACTTCCCCATGGCCTCCTCCCAACACCTTCTTTATCCTCACCATAGGACCTTCCTCCTGGTGTCTGATAATGCTTGTACACCTCAGTCCTCCAACAGTCCGCGTTCTCACTCTCAGCTCCTAGTGCCTCTTGCTCCCAGCTCCTCACACACACACCACAAACTGAAGTGAGCTCCTTTTTAAAACCCAGGTGCCCTGATTAGCCTGCCTTAATTGATTCTAGCAGCTTCTTAATTGGCTGTAGGTGTCCTAATCAGCCTGTCTTAATTGTCTCCAGAAGGTTCCTGATTGTTCTGGAACCTTCCCTGTTACCTTACCCAGGGAAAAGGGACCTACTTAGCCTGGGGCTCATATATCTGCCTTCTATTACTCTCCTGTAGCCATCTGGCCCGACCCTGTCACAATATTTTAAAATGTTATTTTGTAAACAAAAAAAAACAAAGAAACCCAGTGCTAGATTCTAGTATTATACCAGTAAAAATCCAGAATAGCTCCACTGGAGCTCTTCTGAACTGATGTCAATTGGGGTAGCTGAGAACATAATCTGGTCGACAGTCTGTATTTTATAACATTTTTGGAGGAGGACACCATCCAAAACATACTTTGTACAGCTGTAAGTAAAGAACAGTTCATACATTTACTAATTACAGTTTCTGTGTGTCAACCTCTACAGCTGATGCTCAGTTTGGCTGAGCTGTCACACCGTAAGAATTAAACTGCTAGCTAATCACCAAGCACAGGATCCAAGTGCACAGATACTCCTAGAAGAAAGAATGGTTGCTTACTTTACAGTAAGTGAGGTTCTTCAAGATTGTCTATGTGGATATATATGGATCTCACTTTTGTTGCACATGATCCCCATGTGAAGGCGATCAGAATCTTTAAACAAGTAGTGTTCTCCGGGCCTGCACATGTACCCATATTTCCTCATGCTACCCCTCCTGAGGGCAGAGCGACTCCAACTGCCATTCAGTACCTTTGCCACCCAGAATCAGGGAAAGAGGGTGAAGTCATGGGATCAACAGGGATGGAAGATGCCAAAGAACTACAATCTCCCCTGAAAGAATGCAAGGTGAAGTCTGACATGCAGTGTTACAAAGGTTCAGAAGGCCATATTACCAAGTAACTGGAGACAGACTTTTACCAAAGTTAATGGATGAGGCTGAAGATCCACTATGAAGTGTTGAATAGTATAAAATCTTTCCCGGGGAAGAAAGAACTCCGAATCAAGAATTGCTCCTCTGAACTCTGACCATTGTGTAGGAGTAAGAACAGTTTTGCTGTGGCTGTCCCTGAGACCCTGTGAGGTAAAGAATGGAAGAACTAAGCCTTGGTCACTTGATGAGCTGACCTTCCCTGTATCAGCCAATTGTGGAGGTAAAGGTAAACATAAAGACATATCTCCTTAGATGAGCAGCTATAAAAAAAAACATTTTGTGAATACCCTGGTGGTACTGCAGAGACCAAAAGGGAGCACTCCTGTTACCACAAAATATAGATAATTCCTATCAGCTGGATGGATAGACACACAAGTAACTGTCCTGTAAGCCAAGAGTTCTGAACCAATCCATGGGACCTAAGGAAAGTATAATGAAAGCGAATGTTACCATGTGGAATATGAAGTTATTGATAAACCTGTTCAGATGCCTGAGGTCCAGGATAGGTCACAAACCTCCATTCTTCTTCAGAATTTGGAAGTATAGGGAATAGAACCCTTTTTCCTGGAACGCAGGACACACTGTTTCCATTGCACCCACAATACAGAATTACGGAAGCCACCTCTTGTTAAAGCAGATTCTCTTGAGAATGGTCCTTGAAGAAGCATGGGGGTAGAGAGGAGGCAGAGACTGGAACTGGATGACATAACTTCCTTGAATGACTATGAGGACCCACTGGTCCATCCTAATTCCAGTCTAAACATCCTCAAAACAAAGTGAGTACCGAAAGGAGGGGAGAAGGGGTAGACGTCCTTGCAGATTAATCCAGAACTCTTGACATCATATTTGCTGCATCGAGCTAAGTCCAGGCTGTGATGTTGTGGTGGAAAAGGAAACACTTCCTTTTCTGGCAGTGCGGTCTCTTATACAATTTGGTAGATTTTTTTGATAGTAGAAATGTATTAATGGGCAACTCACAACTCTTCCCAACCTCCAGATCCCTCCCTGATATCTTCCCAAGCAGATGGTGTGCTGAGGTCTCTGGGTCTATTAAAGGAGTGAGTGAGTGGGTGAGGTTCTGTGGCCTGCAATGTGCCGGAGGTAAGATTAGGTTATCATAATGGTCCCTGTGGCTTTGAAGTCTATGAGATTCAGCCCTAAAACAAGTGCTGCACAAGTGTGACTGCTGGCCAAGTTAAACAAAAAGGCTTCCCTTACTATGTCTTCACCCCCGAGAAAAGGACAAGAAGCAATGGGCTTAAATTGCAGCAAGGGAGGTTTAGGGTGGATATTTGAAAAAACTTCCTGTCCGGGTAGTTAAGCACTGGAATAAATGCCCTAGGGAGGTCGTGAAATCTCCATCACTGGAGATTTTTAAGAGCAGGTTAGACAACCACCTCTCAGGGATCGTCTAGATAATGCTTAGTCCTGCCATGAGTGCAGAGGACTGGACTAGATGACCTCTCAAAGTTCCTTCCAGTCCAATGATTCCTGGAGGGAGGAAATTATTGATGTGAATGTAACCATCCAGAATTTCAGCTGATGAATATATTTAGCTGACGAAGATCCATGATGAGTCTCCATCCTCCACCCTTTATGGGGAGGAGAAAATATGGTGAGTAGAAACATCTCTGTTGGTAGAGAGGCGGGACAACCTCAATCACACCCCTGAGGAGCAGGGAGTCTGCTTCCTGTGGAAGAATCAATTTGTGGGAGGGTGATGCGGCAGGAAGGAAAGAAACTCTATGGAGTATCCTTGATGATCTCCAGTATCCAATTGTCCAAACTGTGGGCAAAGAGGGAAAGGCGGCTGACAAAAATGATGGGCGGTGAGGTAGGTGGCATTGAAACTTGTTAACAGGTCTAGACCCGTATGTCAAAAGTGACCCTTGACCTGCAGCTGGGAGAGGGAGGAGGAGGTGGCAGTGGCTGGGCCTGGAAACCAGGCTCTCTGGGACCTCTGTCATTTACAGAGAGGTTTCAGTGGCCATTGATCGTAGGTGGCCAGGCAGTAGGTGGCCATGGTCTGAAGGACTGTCTCTGGTGCTTCCTCCTGGGAGCCAGGGTATACATCCCCAGAATGGAGCGTGAATCATTGAGGGACTGCAGAGACCTGTCCGTCTTATCATTGAAAAGATTGGCTTCATGGAAAGGGAGGTCCTTGATAGTGTTTTGGACCTCCCTTGGGAAACCAGAAGACTGGAGCCAAGAGTCTCTGCACATAACGAGCCCAGTAGCCAGGGAACAGGATGTAGCATCAGCTACATCCATCATGGACCATAGAGCCACCTTTGCCACCAATTTCCCCATATCTACTGAGGCCTGGAACTGGGCATGGTCGTTTGCAGGGAGCTTGTCCTTAAATTCTGCTACGTCTTTCAAAATGTAAGCCCCCTATTGTTCTCTGGACTTGTTTTGGGATACCAAATGCAACCAAGCAAGAGTTGATATTGATCTTGTAGTTGTATCAGCAGCATTTAGAGCTACTTGCAAGTTGATCTGGCAATTAATTGCCCCACAGATTTTAATTCTTCCTTAAATTCCACTGGACGTTCATCCAAAAATTGGGAAACTCTGTCCTCTTGTAAATAAGTAGTCAAATTTGGTTAGTAAAGCCTGACAGTTAGCTATTCTGACTGGTAAAATAGCTGAAGGATATATTTTTCTCCTGAAAAGATCTAATCTCTTTGATGCCTTACCTTTGATGACTTTGATGGACCAGACTACCTCAATGCTTCATTTACAGCCAAAACAACAAGTGATTCTGGGATAGGGTGAGCATAAAAATCCTTTTGATGGGACTTGATATTTGTGATCCACTTGTCTGGGGACTACAGAAATGGATGCTGGGGTCTGCCAAAGATCTTTGGATGGATCTAAAATATCCTTATTAATAGGCACTGTTAAATGGCCCTGTGTGGCAGAGTATAAAATGTCAAATAGCTTATATGATTTTTCTTGACCCACTTCTAGTGCTATTTCCAGGGTTTGGCCATCCGCTTAAGAAGGTCCCAAAATGCCTTGAAATTATCCACTATAGATGTAACTACTGGGATCATAGTTTCATCTTGCAAAGATGGAGAAAACGTTAAAGGTGTCGAAGGATCTGTCTGCTGGTTGATGCTATTGTCCCCTTTACTCTACAACCCCGGCTCCTCTGCCCCAACTTCTTCCTTACATTAACATCTATGTGACTTTCAGTTTGTGTTTATTTTACTCAAAGGGAACATTCATTCACAAAACTAAAACAATAGGAAAACAACTCATAAAATCAGAATAAAACGAGCAATAAAATAAAAAAGGGAATAATTTTAATAATTGGTCTGAGACTTCTTCTACCATTACAACAGTGAAGCATAAATGCTATAATTTGAATCCTATCTCTTGTAACTATCATTCCTCTCACAACTCTATCCCTCGAACTGCAAATCTGCGTCGCCTTACTTCACAGTAAATATTATATTTACCATGAACAAGCAATTAGGTCCTAATCACTTGGATTAATTAGCACAGCAGGGTTTACTATAAAACTTACTAACACTTCTCCACATTAAAATTCATTATTTAAGAGAAAAATGTTTTTGTCTGGCCTTTTTATTTACATTATGTACAGCTTTTGCATTAACCAATTTATTTGAGCATGAGCTTTCGTGAGCTACAGCTCACTTCATCGGATGCATACCGTGGAAACTGTAGCAGACTCTATATACGCACAGAGAATATGAAACAATACCTCCTCCCACCCCACTGTCCTGCTTATCTAATATCTTAGATATCTAATAGCTTATCTAAAGTGATCATCAGGTTGGGCCATTTCCAGCACAAATCCAGGTTTTCTCACCCTCCACCCCCCCACACAAATTCACTCTGCCATGTACATTGGTCAAACTGGACAGTCTCTACGTAAAAGAATAAATGGACACAAATCAGATGTCAAGAATTATAACATTCATAAACCAGTCGGAGAACACTTCAATCTCTCTGGTCACGCAATCACAGACATGAAGGTCGCTATCTTAAAACAAAAAAACTTCAAATCCAGACTCCAGCGAGAAACTGCTGAATTGGAATTCATTTGCAAATTGGATACTATTAATTTAGGCTTAAATAGAGACTGAGAGTGGCTAAGTCATTATTCAAGGTAGCCTATTTCCTCTTGTTTTTTCCTACCCCCCAGATGTTCTGGTTTAACTTGGATTTAAACTTAGAGAGTGGTCACTTTGGATGGGCTATCACCAGCAGGAGAGTGAATTTGTGTGGGGGGGTGGAGGGTGAGAAAACCTGGATTTGTGCTGGAAATGGCCCAACCTGATGATCACTTTAGATAAGCTATTACCAGCAGGACAGTGGGGTGGGAGGAGGTATTGTTTCATATTCTCTGTGCGTATATAGAGTCTGCTACAGTTTCCACGGTATGCATCCGATGAAGTGAGCTGTAGCTCACGAAAGCTCATGCTCAAATAAATTGGTTAGTCTCTAAGGTGCCACAAGTACTCCTTTTCTTTTTGCAAATACAGACTAACACGGCTGTTACTCTGAAACCAGCTTTTGCATTGTTTGTGAACACACAAAACAACGTGGATAGGGACCAGCACTACATCGAATAAATTATTGAGCAATACAATTGAAATGTGGACAGCTGCTAAACCCCAAAGATAGATACTTGCACTTAAATTAGTTTTGGGAACAGAACATTAATTAATGTCTGCACTTGGAACACAAAGTGATATATCAACTGTAAGTACTAAGTATCAATATTATAATCCACATTTACCCTTTCTTCAGACTTAGGGGAGGGGGGAAATCTAACTACTAACTTTTTAGAGCCAGATGACACTTACAGTTAAATACCTGCTTCTAAAATATTTGTGATCTCATACTTTTTATTTTTTTAAATCATGCGGCTTCTGCTCTAATCAAAGAGAATAGTGTCAAGATTTTTTATTTCCAACTACTATAATCTAATTGAAAAGTTATCTATTTTCTAAAATACTGCTTATTATAATGTTATATTATTGCACAAGTGACAGGTTGCATAATGGCTTCCATTCTAAGCCCCTATTTTAGGTGCCCAACTTTGCAAGGAGGACATATTCCCTACTTCCTCTCTGCCAAGCATGATTCTCGCCCCCCGCCCCCCCAGCAAAATCTGAATAAAAACATGTTCAAACTCCATGAGCGCAAAAGAGTAAAACACTTTTTCCATTAAAAAGATCACTTTTTTAAAAAGACAGTTCTAGAGCCATAAAAGGTGGAAATAAAAAGTCAAAATTAGTCAGACAGCTAATACTTGCTCAGTAAAAGAGCCTTTGACTTTTCCCATGAAAACTAGTTTTGATTTGAGATAATTTTGAACCTTTAAAAATTCATACTAAATTTCAGAATTATATTGGTAAACTAAAGACTGCTGAGCTAGTTAAACTTGGATGTACATGGGCTGAGGCAAAGGTCCCGTTGTGAACCTGCGGAAAATGCCCTGCTTGGGTGGCCCTTACGGTTCACTGGGGAGAGGTCTCCCTCCTGCACATATTGTAATGTGTATGGAACGAGACACTCAAGTGGTGTCTAGCTAAATAGTTACAAATTAAGGAATATTTCCCCCTGCATTTTTTTTTTAAATCACAAACCTAGGAAATTCCACTTAAAAAACTTAAAGTGAATGTTTCATGGCTAAGTACTCAGAATTCAGGAAATGCCAAACTATGCTGCCCTGTGTGTATATATTATGATGCAGTTTTTAATTATAAAACCATATACTATTTCTCTTATAAATACTATATAATATTATACACATTTTTCTACAACTGTAGAAACATATGGGTATTTTATAATATTATGTATGACAAAGTAATGAAAATCACTTAAATGAGAAGTCTCAGTAAATTGCACTAACATCAATTTACAAATTAAGATTAATAATGTAGAATAGTAGTGAAAATTAGGTATCTTAATGATAACCTACATTTGTGATTGCATGGGCAACCCTTATGGCTCCAAAGCTGTTATTTTTATGGAATTGTAGTTACATTTACAAAGACACTTCCAACACGATTGTTTTCAGAAGTTTAGAACTAAAAAACCTTTTTGCCTGAAATTTCCCCTAGTTGTTCTCAGCCACCAGGTGAATTTATTGTTTGACATAATTCCATTTGCTTGTTTTTGAAATGTTGGAGCCAAAATTTAAAAAAAGTGGTTTATATGAGTTAAGATATCTTTAGGGTACTTTTGTTCACACATTACTTGTTTTTGAAAGTTCAAACTCACCGTCATTTAAAACTTGCTTGTAACATACTTGAAGAAGTTTGGTTGAAAAATAATGGAGTTAGTGATATTTCAAAAATTACATAGCATTTGGGCTCAATAAACCTTCTCCTATTATCTATTCACTTTCACAACATTCTAAAGTACAGTGCTCCAGATACATCAGAAGTGGCCAAACTACGCACCGCGGGCCACATCTGGCCCGCGGGATCATCCTGCCTGGCCCTTGAGCTCCCAGCCGGGGAGGCTATCCCCCGGCCCCTCCCCTGCTGTTCCCCGTCCCCTGCAACCATGCCGCCACGCAGGCAGTGTGGCTGCGAGCTCCTGCTGCTCTGAGCTGCATGGTAAGGAGGCGGGGAGGGGGGGTTGGATAAGGGGCAGGAGGTCCTGGGGTGGGGCAGTCAGGGGACAGGGAGCAGTTGGATGGGGCGGAGATTCTGGGAGGGCAGGGGGCGGTCTGGAGACAGGGAGCAGAGGGTGGTTGGATAGGTGTGGGAGACCCGGGGGGCCTGTCAGGGATGTGGATAGGGTTTTGGGGGGGCAGTCAGGGGATGGGGAACAGGGGGGGTGGTCAGGGGACATGGAGCCGGGTGGGGCGGAGGGGGGGTTGGATGGGTCGGGGATTCTGAGGGGTGCAGTCAGGGGGCGGGAAGTGGGAGCGGGCACGGGGGGCTAGGCTGTTTGGGGAGGCATAGCCTTCCCTACCCAGCCCTCCATACAGTTTCGCACCCCAATGTGGCCCTCGAACCAAAAAGTTTGCCCACCCCTGAGATACGTGCATGTGTATATAATCATCACAAAATAAAAACACACCACTGCCTGTTTATACCTTGCAGATGAAACAAACGCATTCAGGATGAAACAGCCCCCCTGTGAACAGGGCCCTCTTGAGACCATCTGGGCCACTTTAGGCCCTCCTGAGACTTACATTAAGAGCTTAAATGAGATTCACACAATGTACTGAGCCTCGTGTACACAGAGCTCTCTGTACAGAGGTGAATTTCACCTTGAGACCAAGAATTATTAAAGCATATCCTCTGCTCTTTATCCCCCTTCTGCCTCCCACTCTTTTCTGGCTATGACTTTCCCATTTTTGTCTTTGAAAATAAAACAAAATGAGGAAATTAAACACAAAAGTCATGTTAATTCAATGTTATGGTTGAGATTTTAAACATACAAGTGGCAGAAAATTCAAGATTTTAGTTCCCATAAAACTATAACTTGGCCATACTGGACAGGTATAAAGGCATAATTGTTGTTATACTGGATAAAAGGAAAGCAGTCCTATATAGGACAGCATTTAAGCACATGTTTATCTGCTTTCTTGAAATGGGGCCATAGTATATATATTATAAGTCACTCAGAATACTCTCTGCTTTTTTGGATGTAAGTTGATTCTTTATGTTGACATCATTCGCCATACCCAAATTAGGACCTGTTTTAACTGTATAGCCACGTTCTCATTGTAAAGAGTGAAAGTAATTGGGCCACTTGGAAGTGACACATGACTTGCATATTTTCATAATAAATATATAAAACCACAATAGGACATAAGAGTGGAATCATTTAAATCCTACGGTATCCATGAGACATCAACAATCTCCTCTTTCAAGATCTAAACAGTTTTTATGTTAATGGGATTCTCTAATTTTTAGATGCTGACTTGATCCTTCTATTGAGGACGATAACTTCCCTGCAACACAGATAACTTGGAGAATAAAGGGTTTTCCAAGATGAGCTATGTGGCTTTTAACCTCAGATTCATTTGTGCATTACCTGTTTTTTCCTCCATTTATTATCCCCCAACAAATCAGGGGATCCCTTTAAATAGTCAAAAGTTAGCCACAGTTACCATATAGTGTTATTAGGGATGCCACAGTTTCCCCCTAATAACAAGAGGAGGAAATAATTGAGGAATCTCGGATCTGTGGTAACTATGAGTAAATCTCTACTTTTAATTACAAACAACTCTTCAGAATGAACTCATAGGATGAAATTAAAGAAGGACAAATGCAAAGTATTCCATTTAGGAAGGAACAATCAGTTACACATTTACAAAATGGGAAATGACTGCCTAGGAAAAAGTACTGCAAGAAAGGGATCTGGGAGTTATAGTAGATCACAAACTAAATATGAGTGAACAGTGTAACACTGTTGCAAAAAAACATCATTCTGGGATGTGTTAGCAGGAGTGTCGTAAGCAAGACACAAGACGTAATTCTTCTGCTCTACTCCGTGCTGATTAGGCCTCCACTGGAGTATTGTGTAAAGTTCTGGGTGCCACATTTCAGGAAAGATGTGGACAAACTGAAGAAAGTCCAGAGAAGAGCAACAAAAATGATTAAAGGTTTAGAACAGGGGTCGGCAACCTGCAGCACGCATGCCAAAGGCGGCACGTGAGATGATTTTTACTGGCATGCTGCTGCCAGCCGGGGTCCCGGCTGCTGGCCCCACTCAGCACGCTGCCTGTCTGCGTGAATGGAACCCCAGGTTGGCAGCAGGCTGAGTAGGGCCGGTGGCCGGGACCCCGGCTCCCGGCTGGCAGGAGCCAGCAGAAGGAACCACAAACCGGCTGTGGGCTGAGTCGTCTCTTTTCCCTTAGTCTGCTCCCTTAGCCAGCTGACGGTCTGAGGTTCCATTGGGGGGCCCCTGTAAATGTAAAATTTATTACTGGTATGCAAAACCTTGAATTAATGAAGACTTGGCACATCACTACTCAAAGGTTGCTGACCCTTGGTCCAGAAAACATGACCTATGAGGGAATGGTAGCACCCATTGTTTCATGTTCTCTTGTCAACTGCTGGAAATGGCCCACCTTGATTATCACTACAAAAGGCTTCCCGCCCCCCCCCCCCCGCTCTCCTGCTGGTAATAGCTCACCTTACCTGATCACTCTCGTTACAGTGTGTACGGTAACACCCATTGTTTCATGTTCTCTGTATATATATATCTCCCCACTGTATTTTCCACTGCATGCATCCGATGAACTGAGCTGTAGCTCACGAAAGCTTATGCTCAAATAAATTTGTTAGTCTCTAAGGTGCCACAAGTACTCCTTTTCTTTTTGTGGATACAGACTAACACGGCTGCTACTCTGAAACCTGAAAAAATTGGGTTTGTTTAGTGTGGAGAAGAGACGACTGAGAGGGGACATGATAACAGTTTTCAAGTACATAAAAGGTTGTTACAAGTAGGAGCGAGAAAAATTGTTGTTCTTAACCTCTGAGGATAGAACAAGAAGCAACGGGCTTAAATTGCAGTAAGGGGTGGTTTAGGTTGGACATTAGGGAAAACTTCCTAACTGTTGGAGTGGTTAAGCACTGGAATAAATTGCCTAGGGAGGTTGTAGAATCTCCATCATTGTTGATTTTTAAGAGCAGGTTAGACAAACACCTGTCAGGGATGGTCTATATAATACTTAGTCCTGTCACGGGTGCAGGGGACTGGATTAGATGACTTCTCAAGGTCCCTTCCAGTCCTACGATTCTATGATTTTATGCTTCTACACTTTCAGTTTGGTCCTCTGACTGTGTCTCAAGACACAGTACTTAAGATAGACACTGCTACCTGTACATTGATGCTAAATGACAGCCATATTAAGGACTAAGGTATTCTGCAGGTCAAGACCAAACTTAGATGGCTCACTTTTGACACAGAAGTGCAAATACAGCTACTACACTGGGAACATACTGCTGCTCCCGATACTCTTTCACCCTCCTCATAGCCTCCTGTTAAAGTTGTTGCGCTTCTCCATAGTAATTATTATTATGAATCAAAGAGTTAACTAGCTAGCATAGACACGAATAAAAAAATTGCTTGAGGAAATTCCACCCTTCTTCCAATCTCTACCAAAAGCTTCAAATGTAATTATAAATTTTCACCAAAGATGTCAGATTCTGATGTTAATCTTCATATGGTCTGACATTGCCATTCTTCAACTTTTACGGATGTGAACAGTTATCACTTTGTTTGTATGTCACCACAGACAACATAATCAATAGTTTTCATATCTTACTGTTCATACGTTTTGTTATGGTGAATTTTGTGAGTGCTGCCTACTTTTGTTCCACTATGGAACTTGTTACTGCTTGAATAGAGAGCACTTTATCTCAACAATAAACATTTTAATATAAGATAAAGCCATAGGGAAAAAAAGGTTCAAGATTTGTTCAGTCCCCATTTTAAGATACTTTGCCCTTATCAAATTAATATCTAACAGCCATATGAAAGCAACACAATGGATGTCTTTGTTCTCTTTAGATGTGCTAATTTAAGGTGCAAACTCCATTTCCCTCCTTTTTCCTTCACTCTGTGTTTCTGAAGTAAGGGAATCTTATTCCTTGAATATGAATGGAGAAAAAAATAACTAAAAAGGTTTATAAAATAACATGGATTTCCTTTGTCCACAGTCCATAACAGGACTCATTACCATCACACACAGAAATAGTATTTTACCTGTGAATTGTTTTTTTGTGGCCAGATGCTACCTACTAATGAGGTATTCCTTCTGATCTGTCCCTCAGTTACAAGCAACCTATTGTAATGTTCAAATCTTTCCACAATTATATAGTAATATTTTATCGCTTGAGTACTATTAGAATTATTCTGTTGTGCCAACATGTATGTTACATATTGTATAAAAACATAAGAAGGGCCATACTGGGTCAGAACAAAGGTCCATCTAGCCCAGTATCCTGTCTTCCGACAGTGGCCAATGCCAGGTGCCCCCGAGGGAATGAACAGAAAAGGTACTCATCAAGTGATCCATCCCCCATCGTCCAATCCCAGTTTCTGGCAAACGGAGGCTAGAGACACCATCCCTGCCCATCCTGGCTAATAACCATTGATGGACCTATCCTCAATTAATTTATCTAGTTCTTTTTTGAATGTTGGTCTTCACAACATCCTCTGGCAAAGAGTTCCACAGGTTGACTGTGCATTGTGTGAAAAAATACTTCCTTTTGTTTGTTTTAAAGCTGCTGCCTATTAATTTCATTTGGTGACCCCTAGTTCTTTTGTTATGAGGAGTAAATAACACTTCCTTTTTCATTTTCTCCACACCAGTTATGATTTCATAGACCTCTGTCATATCCCCTTAGTCGTCTCTTTTCCAGGCTGAAAAGTCCCAGTCTTATTAATCTCTCCTCATATGGAAGCAGTTCCATACCCCTAATTATTTTTGTTGCGCTTTTCTGAACCTTTTCCAATTCCAATACACACCTCTACCCCAATATAACGCTGTCCTCGGGAGTCAAAAAATCTAACCACATTATAGGTGAAACCGCGTTGCATTAACCTTGCTTTGATCCACCGGAGCACGCAGTCCCGTGCGCGCCCTCCCTCCCCCCCCCCCGGAGCGCTGCTTACTGCATTATATTCGAATGCAGTGTTATATCGGGTCACGTTATATCAGGGTAGAGGTGTACCTTTTTTGAGATGGGGCAACCACATCTGCATGCAGTGTTCAAGAAGTGGGTGTACCATGGATTTATACAGAGGCAATATTATATTTTTCTGTTTTATTATCTATCCTTTTCCTAATGATTTCCAACATTCTGTTTGCTTGTTTGACTGCCGCTGCACATTGAGTAGATGTTTTCAGAGAACTATCCACAATGACCCAAAGATCTCTTTCTTGAGCGGTAACAGCTAATTTAGATCACATCATCTTATAGGTATAGTTGGGATGATGTTTTCCAATGTGCAGTACTTTGTATTTATCAACATTGAATTTCATCTGCCATTTTGTTGCCCAGTCGCCCAGTTTTGTGAGAAACTTTTGTAGCTGTTCGATAATTCAGGGTTAAATTCACTGATGGCATAAGCATGTGCAACTCTGTTAGCCTCTATGAATTTCCACCCATTTATGCCAGCAGTGAATTTGGCCCTGAATTTGCAATGCTTCATGAATGTGTGGCTGGAACTTCATTTAGTTTCTTTACATACAGCCTTAGCAGGAAGCCTTCCCTCAGGCCACCCAACAGAGAAAACTGCTCTGACAGAATGAACATTCAACTTTTAAAAATTTAATACAGTTCTCTAGTATAGAAAACATGCCATTTAGATTGCACAAGTCATGATGATTTAAAGCTTTCAAGGCCCTTCTATCATGATTAAAAGAATATATCCATCAGATATTTAGCACTTATGTCAGGATTCTCCTTAGAGGCAGCAAGTGAAGTAATTTCTCTATGTCTGAGCTAAGTCAGACACTAGGGAGTGCAATTCCTTGAAAAAAATCTTAGTGGGTACAAGTTTAGGAGTGTGTTTTTCAGTGCCACATCTTCCTTGCTGAAACCAGATACAAAGAATTACTAAGGAGGACATTTTGCATAACCTCAACATCTTCAGTGAATAAGAATAAATGGAACTACCACTGGGGTTAGACAAGGGTAGGAAAAGACATCTTAGCATCAGATTAAAACTTCAAGGAAGGGAAACTTCTTTCATCCTAGGTCTAATTTCAGAATGGTCCAACCTTTTCAATTCTATGAGCCAGATGCTGTTTCTGTAGCCACATACAGAAATACAATTCCAGATTCTAGAATCAGATTTTTTTTAGGATTTAACTATTAATCCATTAAAGGGGTTAAGAGATAATAAAATTAAATTAAATAATGGCATAGCTCATCCCTTACTTGAACTTCAGTGACATATCAAGGTAGGGGCATCCCCAGAAATTTTTCAAATAGTATGCTTATGCCCCTCCCCATTTTGAATCAGGGAGGACACTGGCAGCAACCTCACTATGGTCAGTGTGCATGCTCAGACCCTTTGGCCTATGAAGCAGTAAAGATTCCCCCCCACATACCTTAGCACTGACCATAGGGAAGGCAGGGGCAGGGGGCCACAAGGTGACGGGGCAGGAGGGCCAAGCTCCCACTCTCCCCTTGGCCAGCTCTGAGGCTGCAGAGACCAGCAGGTGCCACCTCCCCTCCTGGCCATGCCTGAGACAACAGTGTGGGCAGCCCCGTGGCCAGGAACTTACTGCCCATACAACAGAGGACAGGCTCAGGTACCCGCATCCCTATCCAACATGGGAGCCCCTGCCGGAGTCCTTGACAGGGGGATTACAGCCCAGTTGCTGGGGCTTTCCATGGTGAGCAGGGTCATAGGGGGCCTGAGGGGCTGCATGGTACTGGCTCCCCCTTCACTTTCCAGTCTGTGCCCTGCCCTGGCACCAAGGCACATCCCAGAGCAGCTGCAAAAGCCTTGCACCCAGAGGAATCTAAGGCAATGTCTACACTACAAGCTAAGGGTGTTATCCCCCTGCTTGCTTACACACACACACTCACTAGCTGCTATAAAGCTAGCCTGAGTATAAACAGCACCGTAGCCACAGTAGTACGGGCAGTAGTAGCAAAGCCAAGGCTGAGCCATGTCGAGTACGTACCCCTCGGTTTCCGGCAGGTTTGTACTCAGTGTAGCTCAGCCGTGCCTCTGCTACCACTACCAGTGCTACTGCACCTACATGGCTATTTATACTCCTGGTAGCTCAGTGAGAGCTAGTGCGATTATGTGTACATGAGCAGGGGAATTACATCCCTAACTCGTAGCGTAGATCTAGCTTAAGAAAGCTGACTGTCTGGGTCTCACATATGCCACCCTCTCCCTGTCCATTCTGATGCCATAGTAAAGGAACTTTAGAATGTTCACTATGGATGATATTCCTGTGGAAAATTTTTGTCTTCTCAAGATGTTCTAAGACTAAGGGCTTGTCTTCACTACCAGGGAGATTGACGCTGCTGCAGTCAATGCAAATCAATGACAGAACTCTCTCCGGTTGACTCCAGTACTCCAGCTCCCTGAGAAGAATAAGGTAAATCAACCAGAGAGCGTCTCCTATCGACGCAGCATGGTGAAGACACCGGGGTAAGTCAACCTAAGCTATGGTGACTCCAGCTATGTGAATAAGGTAGTTGGAGTAGCGTAACTTAGGTCGACTTACCCCGATAGTGAAGACAAGCCCTTAATAATGATTATTAAAGAATTTAGATGCTGAATAGTGTTGATGAATAGCAAATCTACACTATGATTATACTCCTATATTCCAAGGATGCAGGTGGCAAGGAACCATTTGAAAAATTAGATCTAATATAACATCTCTTGAGTTGCTGGCACTTTGAGAAAACACAAAAATGGCTAGGACAGACGTAGCTCTGTCCACAGGAAAAGTAAATGGATTCCTCCAATAAATTCCGATTTCTTTGTCTGCCTGCTGGTTGATATATGGTACAATTACATATTATCTGATTTTACTAAAAGATGCCCCATTAGCTGCACCCTGAAGGGCAGGAGAACTTTGAATACTACCCTAAGCTGGTGAATATTTTTGTGATGCCTTCTCTCTGAGCCCAATCACAAGCCTCAGACTATTCTTTAGTTCAGGTAGGTTCCCTGACGGGACAAACTAGCATCTGCGCCCCTAGTCTCAAGAGATGGCCCCTGTAGCTGTATCTCACTTAAAACTTTGGATGCTTGAACCCCTAATTTAGAGAACTTCTGGCTAGGCTGAAGCTGTAATCTTGACATCAACTGTGAATTGGGTTTGAGAAGCATTATAAATGCCAGTCGAGTTCCGCCATGGAACTTTCCCATGGTAAATAACTACTTGCAAGAGACAAAGATCCTCACCAGACCCAGCCATACATGTCCTGACAGAAGCTTTGTTGTAGAACTCAAAAATCAGGACCAGATCCTTCAGTTTTTGTACTTTTCTGATTAAAGAAATTCTTTTTTTAACTGAAAAACTATTAATGCTTCTAGAAGAGGTATTTTTGAGATGGATATTAGTAAACATTTGCTCCACAAGCTACAAGTTTTGGCTGTTAAAAGGGATGATATTTTCCCATAATCTCCTTAAGTACACTGTCTACTAATTCATCCCTAAAGAGGAGATTGCCTTAAAAAGATTTATGTAGTAATTCCCACCTTTCAGAGTCAATCCAGTGGCCCAGGACCTTCATTATATGTGATGTCAATGTGGTTTTGAAGCAGTTTACTGAAAACAATATCATGAAAATTATCGCATATAAAATTAAGATTGTCACAGTATATTTCTTACTTTACTGGGAAGTGTAAAAAAATACAGTAATCCAAAGTGTTTTCCAAAACCTAACCTAATTTAACTGAGGCTGCAAATGTGTGTACATGTGTATATGTATATAGATATATAAAATTTACACTGCCTATTTGTTCATGCTTCTTCTGACAGAGTGTATTGAGAGGGCAAGATTACAATTTTGTGAAATGAAGAGTATTAGTGTTGACACTGTGCTAATGTTGAACGATCTTGTAATATGTAAATACTGAAATATTCAGACACTTAGGCTTAGTTTACACTACAAACTTACGTTGGTATAACTACATTGCTTGGGGTGTGGATTTTCAACACCTCTGAGAAACATAGTTATACCAACCTAACCCCCAGACATAGCTACCACCTCTCAGGGAAGTGGAGTACCTCTGATGATGGGAGAATCTCTTCCATAGGTATAGGTAGTGTCTTCACTAAGCACTACAGTGGTGCAGCTGAATCACTTATACCAACATGCTAACTGTTCAAAGCTTTGTGTATGGCAATCTGAATTTTTAATTCAATTCGTCTTTGGGTAAAATGTATTCAGTGGAACAGAGAAGATTTTTTTTAAAACAGTTTGAACCAAAGGGATCTACAGTATATTGAGCCATAGGGCCAATTTTGTTTGCATTCTAAAGATATTTTATAGCAGTTGTTTTCAATCATGGGTTTGCTGACCAGCATTGCACTTAATTTTCTTGTGACTGGTAATCTAGAGTGCCCATCCCTGATGAGTCTCCGAACCACTATGCACCCCTTGCTTCCTATTCAACTGTGTAAGCTCTAACCTTTGTTCCACTCACATTTGAGGAAGCCTGGCATTTAGAACTCAGTGAAGTTCCCAAAGGGATGCCTTTCTGCTTTGAGATAAAGGAGGAAAAGCATTGTGTGAGAAATGAGGAGCACTATTCCAATATGAGCATGAAGACAAAATGAAGCTAAACTATTTACACCACTGTCGCATGTTGGTAGGGATGACCCATCAGTCTGGATGGAGGACACAGGCACGAAAAACATTTCTCACTAGAAACTACTGACTACTTCACAAAAGACTATGTAACTTGTATTGAAGACAGATGCTATTAACAGTGTGGAAGATGTGTAAACATTATTAAATAACTGCATTTCTCATATATGGCAAATTTAGTGGAAACACTACATATTTTGGTTCTCTTATATAGAAAAACTACTCCAAAGGTGGCTTTCTGTAGAAAAAGAACACCTTTAAATGGGGCCTTTAAAGTTGCTAAAAATCAGCAAATTTAATCTATCCACTTTCTTTTGACCTTTAAACTCGACCTGAAAAAAGTGTTCAGCAACATAAATTTGATCTCTAAAGGCTTGCTGCTGATCTCATTTTTTGCTGTTTTTCCATTAGGCATTTATGGGACTTGCTGGTGTTACAGGGGACTAGTAAAATGTCGAAGTAATCTTGCAGTTCCTGTGTATGAATTCAGCTTTTCCCTATGAGATGATAACATTTTTTTTCTGCCAAGGCTTTTTCAGATACTGGAGTACAGGCCTAATACCATAGGTGTGATGTTATTTTTTTCTTTTGGTAACATTAACCAGATCTAGCAGTTCAAGTGTTGAAACAAAAGAATTCTTTTTTTAGCCAACAAGGTGGCTTGGTGCACATCTGCACTAATTGAAATCACAGCATGGCTTTTCAGGATTGGAACTGTATCCAAAGCATACAGAGGATTTGAAGATCTCAGTTGTGTATGTATTCTCTTAAGTGCTGAGGAAACCAGCTGCTTCTGTTTATGTAGTGTGCTGACACATGTGCCTCAATGACATAATATAGAACATGTCAACTTAAAGGTTTGCCAACTGATTAAAAAAAGAGAGGGGTATACAAATGAACAGAATAATAAAGAGTAAATGATAACAAAGGAAAGTATTCCTAAGGTTTAAGCAGCGCTTTCTAAAACATATGTTATAATTTAACAGGACTAAAATTAGATAAATATAATCAAAAGAAAGCTGTTATGTTGTCCTTTCTTCCACTGACATGGTTGTTGAGTCTCTCCATGCTAAACTCTCCTCTGCCCTTGCCTCTTTTGCCCCTCTCCCATCTCAAGGTCTGCCTGATCCCAATACCTGCTTCTTCTGTTCCCACTCCCACTCTGCAGAGTGCCGTTAGTGGAAAAGCCATGACCAGACTGACTTCCTCCACTACAAATCTGTTCTCTCCTCTTTCAGGACTGCCATCTTCCTAAGCTGAACAATTCTATTTCTTCAATGTAACTGTGTCCCATTCCTGCAATCCCAGCTGCCTTTTTGCAACCTTTGACTTACTCATCAAACCCTTCCCTTCTCCTGCCTCCAATTCTTTCTCCACACAGGATTTTACTGATTTGTTTCAAGAGAAACATTGACAAAATATGATGTAACCTTTCCCCTTCTCTCCTACAACTCTCTTCCTCCTTCTCCCGTTTGCAAATGTTGACATTTCTCATCTGCTCTCCTCTGCTAGCCCCTCCACTTACAGCAGTGACACCATCCGATCTCCTGATCTCCTTTGTGCCCACTCTCATCCCCTCTTTTACTTTTCTCCTTAACCTCTCACTCTCCTCTGGCTCTTTCCTCTCACAATATAAATATGCTTTAGTTTCTTCCATATTGAAATAGAACCACCTTGACACCTCAGGTGCCTCTCCCTTTCACCTTGAAGATCATAGAATGCATTATCTATATTTCTCTCCTTCATTTCCATCCTAGACCCTCTCCAATTGGGGTTCTGCCACTGGCACTCCACTCAAACTACTCTAACTGAAGTTTCTAATGACCTCTTCCTAGTCAAAGCTCAGAACCAGTACTCTATCGCCCTCCATCCTTGACACATCAGTCAGCTTGACACAACTGACCATACTCTTCTTCTTGAAATCTTGCCCTCCCTTAGGAGAGGGACAGAGTCATAAAAGCTCTCTCTCTAATTGGTCCTTCAGCATGTCCTTTGGAAGATGCTCCTCATCCCCCACCAACTTTCTGCAGCAGTTCCACAAGGCTCTGTCCTTGGTCCTCTTCTCTTCTCCCGCTATCCACCTTAACACTGGGTAATCTCATCCACAAACACAAATTCTAGTACCATTTTTATACAGACTACTCTAGACCTGTCCATACTAAAATGTGTCCATACCGAAATCTTCTTCTGTCCATACTAAAATCTTGGCCTGTCACTGACATCTCCTCATAGATGTCTAGCCATCTGCTCCAGCTCAACACAGCTAAACAAAGCTCTTAATTTTCCCTCCAAACTCCTCCCTAATGACTTCTTTCCCAATCACTGTGGACACCACCACCATCCTGCCTTTCACTCAGGCCCATAACTTGGGTATCATCTTTGACTCATACCTCTCTCAGACCTCACGTCTATGCTATGTCTAAATCTTGCAGATTGTTTCTGAATAATATCTCTAAAATACAGCCTTTCCGATCCATCATCTTGTGTCTCAGTCATTACAACATCCTTCTCTCTGGTCTTGACAAATGATATCTTGTCCCGCTCATACCCATTCAGAATGCTGCTGCAAAGATCATTTTCCTTCCCTGTTGCTTTGATCATGTCACCCCTCTCTTTGCATCCGCAACTAGCTCCATGGTCTCTTTTCACATAAAACATTAGCTACTTGTCTTCACTTTCAAGGCCCTTCATGGCCTATCCTCATCCTACTTATTATCCCTCATTCACTACTGGGCTGTCAAAGCTTGTCTCCAACTGGCCCATGATGCCAGCCTCCATTGCCCACTTGTTAAATTTTCAAACAAGAACCTGCAGGCTTTCTTCCATGCTGCCCCCTCAGGTTTGGAAGAAGCTCCCCATACATATCCACAAAACTAATTTACTATCCTCCTTCAAACTCTCCTTTTCCACAATGGCCATAAAACAGCTTGACAATGGTTAGTGTACTGGTGTACAGAGGGCCTATCTTGCTGACCAATATGGTCTCATTGTTTCCTTGTGCTCCCCTATCCGTCTGTATCCCTCTGCTGTCTCTTGTCTTAGATTGTGAGATCCATAGGGAAGGTACTGTCTGATTCTGTGCTTGTAAAGTACCTAGCACAATGGAGACCTGGAGTTTTCTAAGAGTAACAGTGTTAGTAGGAGTAAGAGAGTAAGAATATGTTAGTCTCCAATTTGGCCAACTATTTCCTGGCTTTCTAATTTCACTCTGTAGGCTCAACTGCATATTGCATTCCATACCTCCTGTCCTAAACTATCATGTAACACTCCTATATGCTATTAAACAACTACTGTATTCCACTCTAGAGGAAGAGGAATTGATTCTTAAATAATATACTAGTTCATAAAATTTGGAGAGTGCTTTGAGATCCTCTAGGATAAAGTTATCAGAGGTATACAGTTATACAACTGACAAATAATGCAAACTACATAATTGCAGCTTTTCTATTACAAATAAAAGTACAGACTAAGGTACCAGTAGTTTATTTTGGTTTACAATTTGCAGAGGCCAGTGAAGAATGAAAACCACATAAAATATAAAGCCAGAACATAGTTTCAGAAAGGCTACCTTGATATCTCACACAGATTGCAGTTTGCACCTAGACTTTAGAAAAATGTGAAAACTTCAATTAACAGACTTTAAAACAAAATGGAATTGACAATGCTGAGAAATGTACTTCCCTGCACTCTTTTCCCTCAATTCTTACCCTTCTCTACAATTTTTTTAAACTCTAGATGACAAAAACACAAGCGTGTGTCCTGCATATCAGTGTCAATCACTCTGTAAAGCTCTCACCCTCTAGCAGCTCACACAGGAATGAGGAAACTGGATCCTCAAACACCACCTCATCCAAAAGCCTCAAAAGGATTTTAAAAACCCCAAACCAATGTATAAACACAAGGGAATGCAAATCTCTTTTATTCCTCTGTAAGAGACAGCAACAGGAGAAGTGCTTGATTGTTCAAGTCTTTCTTGCCAACTCCCACAAAAGTGGTAAGAATACTGTAAATCTGGGTTACTGCTATTTAAATTTTCAGATTTGGAGCCAGACAGGCAAGCAGGGTAACCCAGTAACTGTTTATATTATTAGCTTATTGCAAAGAAAAGTCATGCCGACTGACATCTTGGTGAATCCAACTTAAAAAGCCAGGCCATACTGAAATGTAGAGCAACAGATTCTGCCACAATCTAGCCTATAAATCTTTTCTTTTTACGAGAGAAAAATGAAAGAAACCAGTCATTAGAAGTGTGCAAAGAGAAATTAAAAATGTGTCTTTACGACAGAAAAAAACTATAAAATGCTTAATTTAGGGATACCCATTTTATTATACAGGAAGATGCTGTACAGTTTGCATAATTGCATACAGGCCGACATGAGAAAATGTAGTAATTAAGTGTAACCCTTCTGCCAGGTGTTGTCAGCAGCAACAAGGGCTGAGTTCAAATAGCTATATTGAGTCACTCTTATAACTAACACACCACCAGCTGTAGTCTGTACCCAGAATTTCTGGGATCACTAAATAGCTTCCCTGGGCATCCTTAATGACCAACACTTCCCCCCTCTCAAGTATTGAGTGTAGGCATGAAACAAGGCAAACTTAATTAGAGAAAAGGGAACATAGCATAAACTTGGGAAAACACAGCAACAGTATTTCTAAAGGAATGAAAAGCAAAACACTTCCACATGGTAACTTTGGCAGTAGCCCTTTAGCTTGGTTCCCCACCCACCAGTATGAACATTCAATACACAAATGTCCCTTTATCAAATCACTTCCCCCTTCTCCATCCACTAAACTGCCACACATGGTTTGGTGTCAGGAGTGGCAAAGTCCCAGAGTCCTGAGGTGCACTCGGACAGACATAGCTCTAGTCCCTTGGGAAACACTACCTGGTCCTGTCCTGAGGCTCCATCGCCTAATCCAGAGATTTTGATTTCAGCTTCATTTAGTGCCTGGGTAAAAGGGGCTTCACTGAAAGTCATTCAGCTTCAGCATAGGGCCTCTCTGTGTTGCACCCTGTTGAGGAGCTGCTTATGTGTTATCTCCGTCAAAGTGCTGCCTCTGCATCATGTCCTGTCACAATGTCTTCTGCAACAACTCTTGCAGTGAAGCGTCAGTCTGCATCATCTCTCACCATTAAGTCCTTTCAAAAGTGCAGAATCCCCAGGGGAGGGGAACCAGTAACATGTAGGACCTTTGAGCAGACCTCTTGCCAGTGAGCATGCATGCCTTGCAACAGGGTAGGAGCCCTTTCCCTCCCTCAGTTTAATTCCACTACCCAACCAAGTGAGTTTGTGTCCCATTATGGAAGCTCCCAAAGAATTACTGGAGGAATTCTGTGTAGAAAGCTTATGCAGATGAAGCCCTTTCTGTAGCTGTACTTCCTCTGTTTACTAATAGAGAGCAGCAGAAAGCTCCTTCCCCTCTGAAGCTTCTGTCCATCTCGCATTCTAGATAAACAACTTATGAAGCAGCTCCTTGGCCCTTCTTCCCTGTTTACCACCAGAAAGGAGCAGGGAGCTCCTTACCCTTTATGCTTCAGGCCACAAGGCTTACATTAGACCTGCCTACACTGCAAATACAACTTTGCTAGGACAGCCAACTAGAACATGGTTATCCCTTGACCCTGATAAAACAGTTTAGTCTTGCAGTGTAGATGGGACCAAATAATGTTTTATGTGCTTGGAGACATCCAGGGCTTACCACAATTTGGAGACAGGATGAAAATACAGCTATGTTCCATCAACAATACAGTGGTTTACTAGTGTCAGAGGACCAACCATGTTTTACCAGTGTTAGGAGACAAATGGGTTATAAAGAGTCCCCAGCAGAAATGCATTAATAGTGTAGACAGGTTTTAAAAGTTTGCAAGCCTCTTTAAAATATTTTCGGCATGAACCAGACTGATGATCTAAAATAGTAAAACTAAAACAGCCATTGGTTTTACAATGCAGATCAATGCTTATAAACATTGAGTAGCTCCGCTATACTTTCCATATATCAGTTACAGGTTCCTGTATGAAGTTCTAAGTTACTGTGGCAAAATGGTAACTGAATAGACTATGTAAATGTAACTTCTCTTTTATTGCTAATTATAGATCACAATCATTGAGTACCAATATTTTTCTCTTTGCTGCTGAGTCAGGAATACAGATAAGAGAGGAAATTGGTATGGTGTTTATCTCCCCAGTTTAATACATGTATAAATATACACACACACGTGCACACGCTAAATTCAAACACACCAATATACGAATAGACCATTTTTCATATGTAACATGGATGTAATCCTTTAGGTATTTGTCATTTGAAAGAAATACAATCAACATATTTTAAAATAAGTGTACTTTATTCCTCCTTAACGTAGCTGCTGGTATATGGAACCATGACCAAACAATGGGTCCCCATTCACTGGTGGAAACATACAATGGTATTTGATTTTATTAAAATAACATATGAAAAATGTATTACATATTGAACTTCATTTTGGAAACTTTAGTGGTCCTGTGAGACAACACAGTCCATAATTTTTCTTACTAGGATAAATCTGTATAGTTTTGGAAAGATCTTAAAAGAAATTTAAATGTGCATTAAAAAGCATATGTTTTACAAGTACTTTTGTTTTGGTTTTTTTGTGTGAGCTCTAAAAATGACAATTTTTATGTTTTAATATTTAATTAAATTCAGTTAGTCTTTCCACTATTTGTCTTGTACTACAAACTACAAAAAGGTTGAAAAGTTAAAGAAAGAGGGCATTTATCTAATTAAAAAGAAATCTTTTAATGATGTTATGAAACCATTCAAAGCAATATTTTAGATTTGCTCCTGCTGTTGGCTTGAAGCTATGGTGTTAAAAAATGCCCCGGTTAAAGTTACAGACTGTTCTAAAAAACTGTGAGGAATTTATGTAGGATTTAAAACAGACACATGCTTTTAAAGTCGAGAACCTTCAAATGCTACAGCTAATCCACACAATAATTCAACAGCCAACCCAAGCTCCAATTCCTAACAGATACCATATGCAACCTGTAATAAAAACTGCATCAAGGTATTTCAGGCAATGAGATAATTTCATTTTCCACTTAAGAGTCCTGTTTACTTTTAATTAACAAACTGTTAAAAGGTGCAGGAAGACTATTCGAACATTTTGCACACAATGCTTATACTGAAATAGATCATGAAGATACTTCAGTGTGTCAAGAGACTGAGTTTTACTTCAGCAGGATGCATCATGATTAAATCAGATATTGGTTTTCTAAATGAACTTGACAAGCATGCACCCCAATGGCAATTTCTGTGCATGTCATTTCTTTCTATTTATTTACTTACGCGAGGGAACAAGACTGGTCAAGATGACTAAAGAGGTCCTTTATAGCTAAACCTCAGAATCTATTTTTGGGAAAGGAAAGGGAGGAGTTTTTTTGGTTTTTTTTTGGTAAAGATAAAAACGACTAAAAAATTAACTTATATATAACATTCCCTTAAGTTCCCGCCAGGATATTTTATTTTGCAGGAACAAATACTAACAATTATTTGCACTTCTACTGGACAGTGTCTTCTATTTGAAGATTAAAGCTTTTTACATACTTTAATGAATTCAACCTCACAACAGCTCTGCAAGGGAGATAAGAATTATACCCATTTTGCAAATTGGAAACTGCAGCAGAGAGAGGGTAAATATCTCGCAGTCAGGATAAAGTCTATCTGTCTTGTCTATCTTAGGTACTTACATGGCCCCCATCATTGTACTGTAATATGTGAGTGCCTTCCAATCTTTAATATATTTATCCTCAGAATACCCCCATGAGATAGAGAAGTACTGTATAATCTCCATTTTATAGATGGGGAACTGAGGCACAGGGAAACTAAGTGACTTGTTCAAGATCACAAGGATGTTTGTGACAGAGAAGAAATTGAAAGCTGATCTCCCACGGCACGGGGTAGTGCTCTAGCCACTGGACAATCTTCTACCAGCCTCCCACTGACTCTCATAACAAAATGCCCTACTGAAGTTTTGCCAAATTATATCTGAAGTTAAATAAGGTTTGTTCGTGAAAAGAATGTAATGAATTAAAATTATTTTCTTTATTTAGCAATCAATTTAAACAACTTTTGTATTTGGATGAAGGACATTTTTCCATCTGGAGATGAAAGGACAGAGGTCTTTGTACATATAGTTTATGGGCTTGATCCTGCAAGTCCCATGAATGGATCTATTCATGTGCCTAAGTGTTCTGCTGAATCAAGACCAGTGGTCTCAAAACCTTTCAGGATCCACTTCTATAATTTTTGAGGATTTAAAAGTAATATCTGTGGTCTTTTTCTACTGCCAGTAGAATCCTAAAAGAAGAACAGCTATTTGTTTATAAAAAAAGATTAGTCACGCCACTTGGCTATAAAAATGTGTATTGCATCACATGTCTTAAATTGTTATTCAATATAAAAAAGGTAAATTTCAAAGGAAAGAGGCATCTGCCATCTTGCCTCGCTACTGCAACACAGTAGTTTACAGCAAATGAAATGCTAGGCCCATATTCTTATACCCTTTACTCCTCCTTTAGCGTACTTCACACCAGTAGTCCCATTGAATTCTATTCAGCATGAGTTGGAGTATCAAAATCAGTTGCATGTGTTATTATGGTGAACTATTATTAACTTAGATATTTTCTGTAGTGTTAGTAGTTTAATCTAAGCAATAATTAGTTATTTTATACAGAGAGTCTCTTTATAAGAAAATTTTAAAAAATGTTTTCTATAATGTTTTAACATCACCATAAGGTCTTTACAAGCCTCGCTTCTTGTATTCCTTCATTCTCACTCATTAAAATCAGTATATATCAAACCATATTCTTACAGCCCAGAATTCATGGTATTATGGTGGCTATTGGAACTAGTACCAAGGCTGTTCAAACCTAGGTCCATAAATACTATTTTGTCAACAATTACAAATTATGAAAAAAATTAACAAAACATAACTGGTTTATAAAAAATGTAGCCAGAGAAAAAGAAAACAAGTAAGTGGTTTGCAACCAAAGTTGAATGAGCTCTGGTGTCTGCAGTATTATTTTCTATGAAGACTGCCTGAAATTCACATATGGGAAGCCTGAGAAGTATTATCTTCTCCTTTTGGTTGATGGAGCAGTTCCTAAATAGAACATCCAAAGATACTTCAGACATTTCACAGAAAGGAAAACTGCACTTGACCATGAAATTCTCAATTAAGCAACTGCAATTCTGCTTACAAAAACTTAACCATGTCAATTACTGTCTGTGATACCTGCAACTTGTTAAGACTTTGTAACAAATCATTTTTAAAGGCAACAATACGTGGAATAAATATATACATTTGAGCAAAGTTTATGAAATGTCAGGTGGAGTACAGGTACAACTGTAAAAAAACAACAACAAATAACTGTGGTGATAAGTCACATTATGGAAAAAGTCTATTGGGACAAAGCAGGAACCGAATGTAGTGATCCACCCAAGAAGTATCCCTCATTCAGTGGCTGGGTTTTTAACATTTTCTCTTGGATTTGGGTTGTCTCAAACAGAAAAATAATTTTGGGAAATAAAGTAGACTTCACAATCTTGCAACCGTTAAAACTAGGGCTGTCGATTAATTGCACTGTTAAATAGAATACCAACTGAAATTTATTAAATATTTGTTGATGTTTTTCTACATTTTCAAATATATTGATTTCAATTACAACACAGAACACAAAGTGTACTCTGCTCACTTTATATTACATTTGATTAAAAATATTTGCACTGTAAAATGATAAAAAAAGAAAGAGCATTTTTCAATTTACCTTATACAAGTAATGTTGTGCAATCTCTTTATCTTGAAAGTGCAACTTGCAAATGTAAATTTTTTTTGTTACATAACTGCACTCAAAAACAAAACTATGTAAAACTTTAGAGCCTACAAGTCCACTCAATCCCACTTCTTGTTCAGCCAACTGTTAAAACAAATAAGTTGGTTTACATTTACAGGAGATAATACTGCCCACTTTTTATTTACATCACCAGAAAATGAGAACAGGTGTTCGCATGGGACTTTTGTAGCCAACATTGCAAGGTATTTACGTTCTAGATAGGCTGAACTTTCTTATGTCCCTTCATGCCTCGGCCACCATTCCAGAGGACGTTTCCATGCTGATGACGCTTGTTAAAAAAAATGTGTTAATTAAATTTGTGACTGAACTCCTTGGGGGAGAATTGTATGTCCCCTGCTCTGTTTTACCTGCATTTTGCCATATATTTCATGTCATAGCAGCCTCGGATGATGACCCAGCACATGTTGTTCATTTTAAGAACACTTTCACTGCAGATTTCACAAAATGCAAAGAAGGTACCAATGTGAGATTTCTAAAGATAACTACAGCACTCAACCCAACGTTTAAGAATCTGAAGTGCCTTCCAAAATCTGAGAGGGATGAGGTGTGGAGCATGCTTTCAGAAATCTTAAAAGAGCAACACTCCGATGTGGAAACTATGGAACCCGAACCACCAAAGAAGAAAATCAACCTTCTGCTGGTGACATCTGACTCAGATGATGAAAGTGAACATGCATCAATCCGCACTGCTTTAGATTGTTATCAAGCAGAACCCGTCATCAGCATGGATGTATGTCCTCTGGAATGGTGCTTGAAGCATGGAGGAATATATGAATCTTTAGCACATCTGGCACGTAAATATCTCGCGGCGCTGGCTATATCACTGCCATGCACATGCCTGTTTTCTCACTTTCAGGAAATGTAAACAAGAAGCAGACCAAATTATCTCCCATAAATGTAAATAAACCTGTTTGTCTGAGCAACTGGCTGAACAAGAAATAGGACTGTGTGGACTTGTAGGGTAGAATGTGGAGATTGCAAAGTGAAGTATATAAAAGCTAGGAAATGCCAAAATTTAGATTGCCCCTTACATCTTTAATTCTGTTCCCGTGTGCATATGTATTATGATACAGTCTTTAAGTATGACAACTATTTCTTTCAGAGGACCTCTACCTACTTCAGAGTACAGGATGAAGTGTACTAGGAAATGTTGTATCTATCTTTTTTTAAAGAAAAAACAAATTCTATTATGTGCATATGAAATATGTATATGCATCTTCAGCAGTCATTTTACTTGAATTCCTTCCATAGGCTCAGTTTTGTGTGACATGCTGAAGCATGATGTCAGGACAGTGCCTGTGCAGTACTAATAGGATGGTGAGAGATTTGAGTGGTTAAATTCTAGTAAATGCTTTTAAGCAAACCTCAGATGGGAAATAGTGATTTTGGACAGTTTAAAATTCCACCCAATCTGAATGGATTTTCCTGGAAATTGGAAAGAGCTGTCCTAACCCAAGGATAATCCCACTGCCAAATTTCAAATTCCTGTTGCAAGCCATGGATGTGTTAGAGCAAGCTCTTAATAAACCAGTCATTTTTTGTAGTGTTAGGCAACTAAATATAGGGGTTGCTATTGCTCTGCTACTCAAGGCCTTTCAGCCTCCCATCACTTTCTGTCAAGTTGCAGCAGTCTGAAATCTCAGCAAATCGTCCCTCAGAAAACAGTTCTGCAATTGTCAGTCATCCTTAAATCACAAGAGTCTTTAGAGGATTGATTAATATATTTTAACCAGAGACCTTACTCTTTATTTTACCTGTCATAAACAACATTTTTAATTGCAGTAACATTTGGAAGAAGAATTAGTTTAATGTTGGAAGATACTGTATATTACACAGGGACAAAGCTGTCTCAAAACCTCAACCCAAATTTTTACCAAAAGCAGTGTGTGAGTTCTACCTATATCAGACCATTAATCTCTTGGTTTTCTTTTCCAAACCTCCTCCTTTATCAAGGGAAACCAGACTCCACATATAGACATCAAATGGAATTCAATAATTCACTAAGTGGACTAGGTTGCACACTGAGACATGTTATGTTTCCAGTTTGGGTGACAATACCTGAAGGCCTTTAAAAAGGCAGTTAAAGACATTATGGAGCTGCATAGTATATTCCGTTATTTAATAAGACTATCTAGTCAAAAGCTTCTGTGCTGCCATAAAATCTATCCCGGATTCTGTTTCCAAGAACCAACTCACTATACAGTGTGCAAGCCTTAAGTCCTAAAAATCTCCCAGAGCAGTCTAACATAGAGGCAACTCTGTACTAACAAAGCAGTTAATGATCATAAAAATACTAAAAGCTGAAAATTCCTTCATTCTTTTTCATTGTTGCTAAAGTGCATTTTATGAGATTCCCACAACTGTTCTTAAAATTGTCTCCTCTTTCATCATCAATATATTTTACACGACAAGTAGAATAGCTACCTTTTCAAACATCCAAAACTTACTCTTTAAAATTAAATTAATCAACTTAGATATTTCTAAAATGTCATTAAATTGTAAGTCTAAAAGCTGTAAGATCTTTTACATAAACCAGTGAATGAAATGGCTGGTTTTTTCCTTGTTTCTGAATTTGTTTCATGGACAGACGAGGGGAAAGAAAATGATGAAGTAGTTTTTAAAAGCAAAATTATTGAACAACTAATAATAACTTGAAGTGAAATCCTTTATAAAGGCTTTTAATTGCCTTAAATTTGTGAAAAACTACCCAGGAGATTGACAAATTCACATGAATGAACTGTATTATACTAGTGAGAACCCTTGGCCTGAAGCCAGGAAGAACAAATAGAATGGACCATTCTCACTTGGCTGCAAATTATCAAAAAGCTAAAAGAAAGCTATGGAGTTAAAGTGACATGCTTGCATGGTGGGAAAAAGATCAAATATTGATCGTCCAAGCTGAGGTAATTAGAGCGGTTGTCAAGGAGATGGGATGCATGTAGTTAGCCCCACAGAAATGCATCTTTGTTTTACACTGAGTGAATTAGCAGTTCACCAGTTGGCTGTGCTTTTATTTTTTTTTAAAGGTTTGTATCCAATCTAGTAGGTGCCCATTCCTGTAATTATTTTTTTTTTTTACAAACAGAAATGCGTATACACTTTAAAAAAAGATTATTGCAAATACTGAAAATTTTCCAGATTGGTTTTTCTGGTGGCTTTTTGTCTGAAATGGAATTGCATAGCATGCATCTTGCTATTATTGTAAGGGTACACTGATGACAGAGTTCCAGACTGTAAATGAAGCGAGATGAATGGAGTGGAATCAAATTGGCTGCAGTTTTATTAAAACTGAGCAACCTACCTCCAGGTAGTAAATCCTCGCAGATTAGGATCAGACCAATGGGAACTGGAAATTCACACCATTACATGAACCACAGGGACCCAACTGCTGGGGCTGGTGCCACTAGTGAATTCCATCTACTATCTAATTGCTTATGCCTCATTAATGGCCCAACCTGCTATGCTAAGATTTCACACAGTGACTCCCTCTCCTCCATTAACTATACCTGCGAAGGCCTAATATTGATAGTAGGCATCTCCTCCCATGCTTAGTCAGCAAGGAGGTACCTGCCTGGATTACCAAATCTCAAAACAAGATGCAATAAGTGCTATCCCTATTTGGCTGTATAGAGTTACTGAGGAACACAAAAACTCGTCGCAAAATTCAGCTCTGTAAATCAGATATACTCCTCTTAGTATATAGTCTTACAGTCTTACAATAGCCACAAAAACTACATCTTTACCAAAAGGGCAAATTATTACAAGTTGGGCTGTTAGCACTACCTATTATTGAGAAACTGGGAGAGGAGACTGGAAAAGATGGTTACCTTTCATAACTGTTGTTCTTTCAGATGTGTTGCTCATGTCCATTCCATTTTAGGTGTGTGTGCTCTCCACATACACTGATGCCAGGAGTTTTTCCCTCAGTGGTATCCGTAGCAGACTGGCTCTGGTGCCGCTGGTTCCCCCCGCCTTAGATCCTTCTTACTGGAACTCCGACAGAGGGGAAGGCGGGTGGGTCATGGAATGGATATGAGCAACACATCTCAAAGAACAACAGTTAAGAAAGATAATCATCTTTTTTTCTTCGAGTGTTTGTTCCTGTCCATTCCATTGTAGATGACTCCCAACCATTACCATTGAAGGTGGGTAGGAGTTCATGGATGTGTCAACTGCAACACAGCTCTGCAAATCCAGCATCATGTCCGACTTGCTAGGTGATGGTCTAATGCGTCATGAACATATATACCAAAGACCATGTCACGGCCCTGAAGATGTCCTGGATATGACATACGACAGGAAGGCATCTGAAGAGGCCTGAGCCCTAGTCGAGTGAGCCTTCACTATCGGTGGAGGCACAGCTTGCACCTACTCATAACAAGTACTAATGCAGGTGGTGACCCAATTCAAAACCCTCTGAGAGGACACTAGAAGGCCCTTCATTCTGTCAGCTATAGCAAAAAAGAGCTGGATTGATCTTCTTGGTGTGCTCCAGATAGAAAGCCAGGGCACACCTGACATCTAGAGTGTGCAGCCACCTCTCCTCATTGGTCATGTGAGGGTTTGTACAGAACATTGGCAGGAAGATATCCTAGTTGACATGGAAGTGCGACACTACCTTAGGCAGGAAGGCTGGATGGGGCCGCAGCTAGACCTTGTCCTTGTAGAATACCATGTACAAGGGCTCAGAAACGAGGGCTTTAATCTTGGAGACACGTCTCGCTGAGGTAATAGCTATAAGGAATGCAACCTTCCACGATGAGTGGGAAAGGGAACAAGAAGCCATAGGTTCAAAGGGTGGACCCTTGAGCCTGGAGAGGACCAGGTTCAGGTCCCACTGGGGAGCTGGGTCCCAGATTAGCGGAGAGAGTCCTTCAAGGCCTTTCAGGAATCTGATCGACATCTCATGCGAGAATACTGATCTACCCTGGATGTGAGGATGGTTGTCAGATACACCCTGATCGAAGAGAAGGCGAGGCCCTGGTGCTTTAAGTGAAGCAGCTAATCCAGGATGGACTGCAGAGACGACTGAGTCAGGGAGATATTCTGCTCCAATACTGAGCAGGAGAAATGCTTCCACTTAGCTAGTTAAGTAGCTCTGGTGGAGGGCTTTCTGCTCTCCAAGAGAACCTGCCGTACCTGACTGAGCAGGCTTGTTCCCCTGGATTCAGCCACGCAGCATCCAAGCTGTGAGGTGGAGAAAGGCAAGGTTTGGGTGCAGGAGCCAACTGTGATCCTGCAAGAGTAGATCTGGGCAGGTGGGAAGTGGCACGGGGCTGCTACGGCCAAGTCCATGAGCATGCCGAACAAATGCTGGCCAGGCCAGGCTGGGGCGATAATTATGACCCGTGCCTTGTCCCTCTTGATTTCTGAGACGACTTTGCTGATGAGCAGAATTGGCGGAAAGGCGTACATCAAGGCTCCTGAGCATGACAGGAGAAAGACATCGGAAAATGAGCCTCTGCTGAGGCCTTGGAGAGAGCAGAACTGATGACACATTTTGTTTTCTCTGGTGGCAAATAGGTCCTGTCGGGGAGCTCCCCACTTCTGGAAGAGTACTCTGATGACCTCTGAGTGGAGGGACCACTCATGCTGAGCAAAGAAAGACCTGCTGAGCAGTGTTCCCACTAATATTTTATATCCATGTGTGGAATTAATTTTGTAATGTGCACTAATATGGAGGTGATATGTGGTGGGGGTGGAGCAGAGGGGTTTGGAATGTGGGAGGGGGCTCAGGGTTGGGGTGCAGGGCGGGTGAGGTCTCTGGCTGGGGGTGTGGGCTCTGGGGTGGGGCCAGGGATGAGGGGATTGAGGTGTGGAAGGGGGTTCAGGGCTAGGGCAGAGGGTTGAGGCATGGGGGGATGAGGGCTCTGCCTGGGGGTGCGGGCTCTGGGGTGACGCCGGGGATGAGGGGTTTGGGGTGCAGGCTGCCCCGGGGCTACAGCGGGGAGAAAAGACTCCCCCCCCAGCCCTCTCTCGACACAGCAGCTTGGGATCAGGTGAGAGGCGCCTCTCCCGGGCTGCAGCAGCTCCGGTAGCCCTGGGCTGGGGGAGGGAATAGTGGGAGTAAAACCCTTTCTCCCCCAGGCAGTGGTGAGTGGATAGGCAGTGACGCTGGCAATCAGATCTGACGTCCTGAACCTGGCCTCTGGCCGGAATGCTCTGGCCAGGGTAGAGTCAAGTACCACTCTAATAGACTCTACCCTTTGGACCGGGATCAATGTTAATTTTTGTTCATTTATCAACAGGCACAGAGCTTGACAAGTGGCTCGCAATGTCTCAATGCTGCTCTGGACCTAGACCGGCCCTTGATGAGTCAGTCATTGACGTACGAGTAGATCTGGATACCCCGACTTCTGAGGTAGACTGCCACTACCAACATGCACTTTGTAAACACCCTTGGCACTGTTGCTAGGCCAAAAGGGAGCAATGCGAATTGGTAGTGGGTGGTCCCAACTACGAAACATAGGAACCGTCTATGTCTGTGATATATTGATATGTGAAAGTAAGCATCTTTCAGGTTGAGGGCAGCGTACCCAGTCTCCCAGATCCAGGGAAGGGATGGCCAAGTTCAAGGACTCGTTGCCAAAGGAGCCCAGAAAGGAGTTCCTGACTATTCTGGATGATGACAGAGCTGTGGCCAGGGCAGCCCTCTAAGAGGCCTCAGATGCAGCAATCTCCGCGGCCTGAACCCTGGCTTAGGCCATTTCGATTAGGTTTGCATCCTGGGCCATCCCCAACCCTGTTCAGGGACCCTTCTCACAAGCATTTGCTTGCTCAGGAAGTGCAGGGCTTTCTGCGAGTGGGAGCCATGGAGAAAGTCCCCCTGCACTGAGGGAGAAAGCATTTTACTTCTGCTATTTTTTTATCCCAAAGGCCAATGGGGCGGGGACAGGGACGGGGGGGGGGGGGGTCCATGCCCTATCCTCGACCTGTGGAGCATCAACAAGTTGAAGTTCTGCATGGTCTTGCGGGACTGCCAAATGTTAAAATCATAATGGCCAAGTAGGGACTGATGGTTGGCCACCCCTAACTGGAGGCTATAAATTTTTCTGCCGAAGAGATTGAGCCTCTTCGCCTCCTTATTCTTAGGGGCTGATCCCAGCTGGCCCTGTCTATCACGCTCATTGGCCACTGATACCAACAGTGAGCTTGGAGTGTGGTGTGTATATAGGTATTCAAATCCCTTAGTAGAGACGTAATACTTTCTCTCCCCATGCTTGGAGATGGGGGGCAGGGAGGAGGGAGTTTGCCACAACACCTTGATCAGCTTTACCACTCCCTCGTGGATGGGTAATGCCACCCTGGAGGGAGCTGCTGCACTTAAAAGATCAAACAGGGAGTTGAAGGGTTCCACCAACTCCTTCAGCCACCAACCCCAGGTTAGATGTCAACCTCTTTAGAAGCTCCTGGTGAGCCTTTACTTCGCCCTGGGGAACCCTGTGGGAAGGTCCTGCTATTGCCTTATCAGACGAAGAGGATGAAGAGGCAGACATAGGTGGGCCTGTCAACTCCATAGCATCTGCCAGGGGAACCTCGGCTGTGGCTGGCTGTCCCTAGGGATCTTGCTCCGATTCCACTTCCAAGTCTGGGGATGGGCGGGAGACTGTTTCTCAGAGGCCCCTGAGAGTTTTTGGTGCCTCTGCGACGGTTGGAAAAACCCTCAGGGGTTCCATAGCTGCCAGGGAGCTGGCCATTGGCACTGGGGCCATGTGGCCACCGGTGGTCCCGATGGGAATGCTGATGCCCCCAAAGGGAGGCCTTGGCCTGCAGGCAGATCTTCTCCGGGCCTGAGGAGAGAGAGACTCGTCTAGGAGACCAGACCAGTACGAAAGCCACCTCTCTATTCCGTTCCCGTCGACCTTCTCCTTGGGTCTCCACTGGTGACGTGTACCGAGAAGACGGCTCTCAATGCCGCGCCTCTGGTGACCAGTGGCAGTGTTCAGCAGATCGGTGACGGTACCCCGGCGATTGATGCCTCATATTTTGAGAGCAGTGCCGTTCTGGGGACCAGGACCTGAAGTGAGAGAATTGACTTCTTGGCTGAGGAGAACATCGAAGTGCCCAGGAGGATCTGTAGCAGTGAATCAGAGACCGGTGCCAGGACTCCAGGGACTGGCGATGCGGCTCCATAGGTCTGCACTAGACACCCAGTGATTGGCGCTGGGATCCCAGGGAACGCTGCATAGAGTCTGGAGAATGATGCCGGGCACTCTGACAGGTAAGCTGACCCATATCTGGGGGCTGGCGGCACTGCTCAGGCAAGCGCTGCTGGGGCACCCCCTGCATCTGAGTGCGGTGCCGCACTGATGGGGACTGCTGGAAAGGTCCCAGAATGGGTTTACCCCTCGAAGGGGGCACCTTGCTGGCCGAGGTAGGCGGCACTGGAAGGAACAATATGTCCTTAGTGGCCTGAAAGGCCTCCAGCGTGGATGGCATTGCCAGGTGCGGAGTGCCTCTGCCTCTTCCCAGGGTGGCAGGCAGGTTTTGAAGGGGGCTTCACAGTGCAACGGGTGCTGGAGCTTGGCCACCGTCTGGAGAGGAGTTGCCGCCCCACATGGGTCTTTGCTCTCCTCTGGCTCTCTCCTTCCCTTTATGGGACATAGGAGAATGCCCTCTCCCAGCCTCTCTTTTTTTTTAGCCGGTACCTGGGTTGGGGATCGATGCTGGTTGGAGGCCAGTGCTGGTGGCGTGCTCTGCACCAATGCTGCAGTGCTTGGAGAGGAGTCCAATCTAGCCGGCTCTGAGGCTGGTGTGAGGGCAGACTCCATGAGGAGCGCTCTTAGTCAAATGTCCCACTCCTTTTGAATCTCCCCCAAACACTTCAGACAGCTTTGATCGGGATCACTGACTAGCATAGGTTTTTGCAGGGGTCACAAGACTTGAAGCCTGGGGATCAGGGCATGCCCTGTCCCGAGGCTGTCCTGTAGGGGACTAACTATTTCTAACTTGTGCATTAAGGGAACTAATAAACGATACAAACTTTCTAAGAACTATATACAGAGAATCACAACTAGACACTGTTGAGAAGGAAAGCTTGTCAAGGGTAGGAGACGTTCCAGCATGGGTAAGAAGGAACTGAGGGAAGGGGAAGCCAGCGGCACCTCTTATAGAGGTGCATACGCACGCCACTCCAGAGGGTCCTAGAGCTGGTCCCCTATGAATACCACTGAGGGAAAAACTCACACCTACAATAAGAAAAGGAGGAGTTGTGGCACCTTAGAGATTAACAAATTTATTTGAGCATAAGCTTTCGTGAGCTACAGCCCACTTCATCGGATGTATTCAGTGGAAAATACAGTGGGGAGATTTATATATACAGAGAACATGAAACAATGGATGTTACCATACATAATGTAAGGAGAGTGATGAGGTAAGGTGAGCTATTACCAGCAGGAGAGCGGTGGAGGCTGGGGGTGGGAGGAACCTTTTGTAATGATAATCAAGGTGGGCTGTTTCCAGCAGTTGACAAGAACATCTGAGGAACAGCGGGTGGGGTAGGGCTGGGAACAAACATGGGGAAATAGTTTTACTTTGTGTGATGACCCATCCACTCCCAGTCTTTATTCAAGCCTAAGTTAATTGTATCCAGTTTGCAAATTAATTCCAATTCAGCAGTCTCTCGTTGGAGTCTGTTTTTGAAGTTTTTTTCTTGAAGAATTGCCACTTTTAGGTCTGTAATCGAGTGACCAAAGAGATTGAAGTGTTCTCCAACTGGTTTTTGAATGTTATAATTCTTGATGTCTGATTTGTGTCCATTAATTCTTTTATGTAGAGACTGTCCAGTTTGGCCAATGTACATGGCAGAGGGGCATTGCTGGCACATGATGGCATGTATCACATTGGTAGATGTGCAGGTCAATGAGCCTCTGATAGTGTGGCTGATGTGATTAGGCCCATGATGGTGTCCCCTGAATAGATATGTGTACACAGTTGGCAAAGGGCTTTGTTGCAAGGATAGGTTCCTGGGTTAGTGGTTCTGTTGTGTGGTGTGTGGTTGCTGGTGAGTATTTGCTTCTGGTTGGGGGGCTGTCTCTAACCAAGGAGTGGCCTGTCTCCCAAGCTCTGTGAGAATGATGGGTAATCCTTCAGGATAGGTTGTAGATCCTTGATGATACGTTGGAGAGGTTTTAGTTGGGGGCTGAAGGTGATGGCTAGTGGTGTTCTGTTATTTTCTTTGTTGGGCCTGTCCTGTAGTAGGTAACTTCTGGGTACTCTTCTGGCTCTATCAATCTGTTTCTTCACTTCAGCAGGTGGGTATTGTAGTTGTAAGAATGCTTGATAGAGATCTTGTAGGTGTTTGTCTCTGTCTGAGGGATTGGAGCAAATGTGGTTGGATCGTAGAGCTTGGCTGTAGACAATGGATCGTGTGGTGTGGTCTGGATGAAAGCTGGAGGCATGTAGGCAGGCATAGCGCTCAGTAGGTTTCCGATATAGGGTGGTTTTTATGTGACCATCGCTTATTAGCACCGCAGGGTCCAGGAAGTGGATCTCTTGTGTGGACTGGTCCAGGCTGAGGTTGATGGTGGGATGGAAATTGTTGAAATCATGGTGGAATTCCTCAAGGGCTTCTTTTCTGTGGGTCCAGATGATGAAAATGTCATCAGTCTAGTGCAAGTAGAGTAGGGGCATTAGGGGACGAGAGTTGAGGAAGCGTTGTTCTAAGTCAGCCGTAAAAATGTTGGCATACTGTGGGGCCATGCGAGTATCCATAGCAGTGCCGCTGATTTGAAGGTATACATTGTCCCCAAATGTTAAATAGTTATGGGTGAGGACAAAGTCACAAAGTTCAGCCACCAGGTTTGGCATGACATTATCGGCGATACTGTTCCTGACGGCTTGTAGTCCATCTTTGTGTGGAATGTTGGTGTAGAGGGCTTCTATATCCATAGTGGCTAGGATGGTGTTTTCAGGAAGATCACCGATGGATTGTAATTTCCTCAGGAAGTCAGTGGTGTATCACACTATCAGAGACTCGTTCACCTGCATATCTACCAATGTGATATATGCCATCATGTGCCAGCAATGTCCCTCTGCCATTTACAAGTCTCAAAAACAGACTCCAACGAGAGAGTGCTGAATTGGAATGATTTGCTAACTGGACACCATTAAATTAGGCTTGAATAAAGACTTGGAGTGGATGTGTCATTTCACAAATTAAAACTATTTCCCCATGTTTAATGCCGCCCCCTGCTGTTCCTCAGACGTTCTTGTCAACTGCTGGAAATGGCCCACCTTGATTATCACTACAAAAGGCTTTTCCCCCCCTGCTCTCCTGCTGGTAATAGCTCACCTTACTTCAACACTCTCGTTACAGTGTGTATGGTAACACCCATTGTTTCATGTTCTCTGTATATATAAATCTCCCCACTATATTTTCCACTGAATACATCCGATAAAGTGAGTTGTAGCTCACGAAAGCTTATGCTCAAATAAATTTGTTAGTCTCTAAGGTGCCACAAGTCCTCCTTTTCTTTTTGCGGATACAGAGTAACACGGCTGCTACTCTGACTCCTACAATGTGGGCGAGCACACACACTTACAACAGAATGTAAATGAGCAAGCACTCAAAGAAGAACTGGGACCTTCTGGGGCCGGAGGAAGGACGACGAGGGAGAGGGGAGACAAATCTGACAAGGAATCAGGGAATTGTGAGGAAGAACTGGCATTCATTGTGCAAAGAGGCTGGGACAAGAAGCTAGGAAGCAGGTGGAAGGAGGAAATCTGAGAAGGCCTTATATTGATAGTAGGTATCTCCTCCCATGGACAAGGAGCCGAAGGAGGGAGACTGGGACTGGGAAGCCAGTGGGGAAAGGGAATACAGGTGGAGGGTAGGGATGAACAGAGGTCAGGTGTAGACAAAATGGTAACCAAAAGCATTTTATCCACCATGTCCTCCAGTCCTGTTCTGAGCAATGTTAGACAGCATGATCTGCGCTAGCAACTGGGTAGCAACAGTGGGAATTTTTAGTGAAAAAAGGCTAATAGCAGGGGGGTTGGACTAGATGATCTCCTGAGGTCCCCTCCAACCTTGATATTCTATGATTCTAATGTAGCACAGCTTATCAATGCTACTTTAACCACAGAAGAGGAGCAAATTTTAACGGATGAATATACTTTCCCAGCCTTTTCAGTATTGGATATGCTGTGGAAATAATAATAAGCTAACCTGGAAAAGCATTCTTCTACATACAATATTAGCATACGTCTTACCAAATGGAGTTTAATTTGCATGAAGCTTCTGCAATATCTACTAATACTACCAAGAGAGATTCCTTCTGCCCTACTCTTATTTCACACCTACACGTACCGTACATACGGTATAAAATTCCCAGAGTTTTCTACAAAAAATCAGCTGCAGCTGCTCTATCCAATTAATCAAAACCAGGAAATTAAAACATGTAATGAGCGAGTCTGCTTCTGAGGTATTGGCCTTTGTTTAGTTTACATCAGGTGATACAATTCAAAGCACCAGCCTCAGCTGTAGGAAAGCTGGGGACTGTACTTAATACTACTTCACAAGTCTTACACTTCTTTACAAGAAAGTGGTATGTAACACATGGATCCTGAAGGCTCTTTTGTTCATTCACTCTTCCCTACAGTTTACTCCTGGACTCCTGGCATTGTTTTATGGTAGTGTACATCACATTTCCAGGAAAAGCAACACACTACAGCTACTTGGGCTTAAGTCCTAATACTACTGAAGCTTTGACAGACAGAATAAATGGAAAATCCTAGATGAGTGCAATTTTCCCACTATCTAGGTGCTTGTATGGCTCCCATCATCATAGTATTTTACGAATGGCTGCTAATAGACTAGAGCAGAGACTGGGGGAAAAAAGCCTTCAATCTGTACATTATCTCTGAAATACTTCAACACCTATTTCACATCTACATTTCTGCCATTTCCAGGCTGAAAAATCAATTTTCTTTTTTCTATCTACATTAAATGTTTCCCATCAGAATGTGGTTGAAAACACCAGTGCTTCAAAGTAAAAAAACTATAATTCAGACTGTGGCAGTGTCCTAAAAGGTGCCTGCTCTCAATCACATTGCTGTCAGCACCACACTCACCGCTGTGACCTTTACTGGAAGAGGAAAAATAAAGCTTTTTATTTCTTTATATACCCCAAAAACCTTCCCTTATTCTCACTTCATTAACCTCATAAATCACAAAATATACAACCCCTCCCCACCAACAGCAATGTAAGTTTCATAGATCTCAAGGCCAGAAGGGATCATTGGGATCATCTAGTCTGACCTTTTGTGTAACACAGGCCAGAGAATGTCCCCAAAATAATTCCCAGAGCAGATCTTTTAGAAAAACATCCAATCTTGTTTTAAAAATGGTCAGTGATGGAGAATCTACCATGACCTTTGATAAGATGTTCCAATCGTTAATTACTCCCATTGTTAAAAACATATCCCTTATTTCCAGTCTGATTTTTTCTAGCAGTCTTACATCATTCCTCCTAAGTTTTAATAGCACAGAGATATAGTGAGATCTTTTATTAGTAGGACTTAATTATTTTTATATAATGTACCATACTACAGTTTTCAACATTGAAAAGCCAACATTTGCCAACAGATACAACATGGTATTATAAATGGTGGAGAAAACAGTGATATCTAAATACTGCTGTATGGCACCTATTGGCTGAGGCTGAAAGCTGTGAATTTTAAATGGCAACAACTGTATATTTACTATAATGCTATTATGATGAAAAATTAAAGCTGTACTGCACTTGTCAAAATCCATGAACAAGGTACATATTGTGAAGTATGAATGATCCTTGTTTACTGTGTGTGTTCATTTATTTTCAAATTCACAAAATTTCATATTTACTCATTAGTGCAACTAATAGTTTCTATTGCCTTAAAATCACAAAGTAAATACCATATATGTTTGGCATAATCAGACCTTCGGATCTGCCTATGTTGTCCTTTTCACTGCCAATGCTGAGATTAAATTTGTATTGTTCCAAAAGTGTAAACTACAATCCCCTTTTTAGGCCAGCAAACAAGTAAATAAATAAATAAATAAATCCTTACTCCTCTTACCTGCTAATGGCCAGATTATAACTAGACCCTATGAGATGCAATGAACTTTCCCCCTTTGCTACCTGTATACTTGCAATTGTATCCTTTGCACTACCGTGAATGAAAGGACTGGCTAAGGGCTAGTGCCTCCATAGGCACTAACTTCTCAAATAAAATAGTGGGGGGATGGGAGGCCTATGGGCTCCATCCCAATATGCAACTGCCAGCACAGTTCACCAGATACAGAAGGGAGCTCATAGGGTGACTGCACTGTCTCCAATTCAGGCTAGAATTTAATGGCTCAATCCAGCCCTATAAGTCTTATGTAACTTGGCGGTACAAATCCTCATCAGTCAATTAAACAAGTGGCAGCTAATCAAGAAGAGGAATGTTGTGTGCCCTGCTTTGCTCTCTCTTTTAGAAGGCTCCAAAGGAATGTTCTAAAGCCTCTCTGCATTTCTTAGTGACATGAAAACTTTTAGCCACACCTTAGCACAAGACAGCGCTGTAATGGGTTGGTGCCTTCCCCTGTAATCAAATCATGGGAAAAAATTGGCAGAAGAAATGCGTCAATTAGGTAGCTTTGGCATTTGGTTTCTTTATGATGACTTTAGTAGGCCACTACCAATGTGCTATCTGACCATAATAGGACAGGTGATGTCTGGATGCTTCTGTTACAATTATTTGCACTGTTCACAAATGCAGGATGTTTATTGAGCCTGGAGCTATGGCAGAGTAAAGCAGCACAACAGCTCAAGGACCTTTGCCTGATCTTTGTTAACTCCACTGTTCTCTATAGATTAATGAGCACGATTCAGTGCCTTAATATTAGTATTGAAAACCAGAGATAATCTAGAACCTACAGGCTTGATTTTTACTCTGAGATTTAATTGGGCAAGTTAATGAAGTAAATTTTTAGTTTATTTGTGATAAATGATCCGGAGACCTCCAGGCGTTGATGCCCAAAAATTATTTCTGTGGACCATTTTCTCTGCATTAATTTCTGAGCAGTATGTGCTACCTACACTGACACACTCTTATCCACAGTAATGCACATGCTGAAGAGGTATATGGAGCAGATGTTGAGGAAGTTGGGCCTGCAAGCTACCATTCCTTAAGGTCTTCATCTGTGGTGAGCATTCACGTGAATGCTTTTGTTTTCTATGCCTTCAGTAGGTACTGTAGTAGGAGCCCTGAGCAGAACTGGGGCTGATGATCAGTTCTAGAGTGACCCTAAGATTGCCAAGGAGAGAAATACTGCTTTATCCACCTTCTAGTGTGGAGGCAGAGTGGCCAAAATGGATAGAGCACTGGACTGGGACTTAGGAGATATGGACTCTTTTCCCAGCTCTGCCAGTGGCCTGCTGGGTGACCATGGCTGTCACTTCCCCTCTATGCACCTCAGTTTCCTCAACTGTAAAATGGAGATAGTGATATTAACTTCTTTTGTAAAGCGCTTTGAGATCCATTAATGAAAAGCCCTACAAAGGGCGAGGTATTATTATTATTACTGGAAGTTGTGGGCCAGGGTTAGTATTTTTCCAATTCTTTCTAAGAATGAGCTTCTTTTTACCTCAGTTAACCATCTACTGTAGAGTGACACATTACTAGGAGCCTGGTAACTGCCAATTTGACCTCCAGAGATGATTTTGACACACAACATTGGAATTCATCCCTGCAGGAACCAAGAACTATGTCAAACCGCACCACTTTCTGTTTCAGTGCAAAGTATATTGCTTCAGCCTAGTCTTCACTAATAAAATAACCTAACATATTATATAAAAAAACAAACACAAAGAAAGGACATTAAAAACCCCAAACAAAACGAAGACCACACATGATTTTCCCCCGAAGAGAAAAATGGAAAAGGAACCAACTCACATTGCTCATTGCATTGTTGGAAGATGCTCCATTACCTAGTGATTAGGGTGGTATAATAAAATAAATAATAAATAATAAATAAAATAATAATAATAATAATAATACCTAGCTCTCACATAGCTCTTTACATCATGATTTCTCAAAGCACTTTACAATCTTTAATGCGTTTATCCTCACAGCACTCTTATGAAGTGGAGGGAGGGGGAACTAAGGTACAGAGAAGCTGAGAAACTCACCCAAGGTCACACAGGAAGTCTTTGGGACAGCAGGAATTGAATCCAAAGTTGATCAAATCTATAAAGAACTGGGGACCTTTCTTGCTCACTCACCATGTAGATCCAAGTGTTAGGAAGAAATAAAACCATGTTTCTACTGGTTTATAACCTGCAAGAATTTGCCACTTCTCTCTGTTAATTCACTATTGTTGCTTAAAACCTTGCAACACTGATTTCAAATCAACTGAAATCAAATTGATGATTTTCACATGAAAAAGCAATGTCAACTTGAGAGCCTTCTGGAAAATACGTTTGTAGAGAAGAGTCAAAATCCCCATCCCTCACACATATCTACCACGGACGGAGAGGAGAATACCAGTCACAATCAAGTCACAGAAAAGCCATGAAATTAGTTATCTTGTCCACTTTTCCTCAAGGGCTAAAACAACTCAAAATGTTTTAGGGTTCATTAAGTTTTTTAAATAATATTCCATCCTGCACTACTACAATACATCAAACTGTCTTGAGTACCTGCAAAGTCCTATATAAACATAAGGTGGTATTCTATTCATTCTCCCTGCAAGCATGAAGGTGTACCTCTTGTCCCAGCAAGGGAGCTTTCATTTGACAGGACTTGAATTTTGTCTACTGTTATTTCAAGTCAATAAAGCAACCTCCCTCCACATATATAACGCAGTTTCAGAGAAGGCAGGCAGATTTGTAACATCATAACCCTTGAAAAAAGGTAGAAGGGAAACCCACTTGCTTTTTCGCTTTTGACATCTTCCTGATGCTTAATTAGAAGTGGAAAAAAAAGCAATTTTCATGCATTAACAGGCCACTGACCTACTAATAAGTTAAGATGATAATAAGATAGCACAGTTAATTAGTCTTTGAAACATTTATCTCCTAAACCACTAATCCTAAAACAAATATTTGTACTGAAAAGAACAACAATATAGAAACATTATATATTACGTTTTTACTTGTCTCAGGGAGATATCATTATGATGTTTGATAATGAACTCTGTCTATCTGAAGAACAACAGGGAATTAAAATAATGTAAGATTTAAGACCTGTTTCAGAGTACGTAACTTCCAACATCTGAGTAAGTGAGTCAGATTTCACTTGTGGCTCAAACCCCTACTGCTATAACAGTTTAATTTAGTTGAACCAGAGATTCCCATCTACAATTAAATCAAGAACTAGAACAGAACAATTGTTTTATAAACTGCTGAAAAATTAATTTGCAACTGATGAGAGATGGTAAAAATCGATAATGTCTTGCAGCAATTCTACATCTATATTAGGTTTTTGTAAGTTCTGCTGGATGCTGAAATATCAGAGTTGATAAAAAATGCCTGTCATATTGTTCTCTTAGCCAGATATTGTACATTATCACTGACTTTTCTTATCTATACCTAGAGCATGCATTACAAGTTAGTTATGCAACTAGGAGAAAAAATTCAAGTTCATTTTCTTCAAGAGTCCTGTAGGGTCTGAGAGAGTGTCTTTTCACCCTATTCAAAAGCAAACAAAGTCATCTTAAAAAGGACTAGATTTTGCTATTTACTTTTGACTAAATTTGAAAATCCAAAAAATAGCCATTGTCAGGTCTGACTTTACATGGAGCAACATTTTTTAAGATTGCAGAAAAAAGTATCGAGTATGTAAAGGCACAAATAAATTTTGAAAATATCGCAACAAAAGATGAATGAAACAAAATATAATCCCAATGTTGTAACATCGTAAATTCATAATCATGATTAAAAATGGGACACTAGAGACAGTTTCGTTTTCTTAGAACATGCTTCTTATTTCAACACTCCGCAATTTCCTTACGGATTATATCACCATCATAATGGGTACAGATGGGACCTATGGGCATATTCTACATATATTAGTGATTACATATTAGTGATTGCTAGGGTTGCCAACTTTCTAATCGCACAAAACCAAACACTCCTTCCCCCACACCCTTCTCCGAGGCCCCGCCTCCCGCTCACTCCACCCGTCGCTCATTCTCCCCCACCCTCATTCACTTTCATCAGGCTTGGGCAGGGGGTTTGGTGTGGGAGGGGGGTAAGGACCCCAGCTGGGGGTGCGGGCTCTGGGGTGAGGCCGGGGATGAGGGATTTGGGGTGTGGGAGAGTGCTTTGGGGTGGGGCAGGAGGTTGGAGTGTGGGGCAGTGGGCTCCGGGTAGGGCCAAAAATGAGGGGGTCAGGGTGTGGGAGAGGGCTCTGGGCTTGGGCACGGGGTTAGGGGGCGGGGGGTGGGAGAGCTCCAGTTAGGGGTTGAGCTTTGGGGTGGGGCTGGGGATGAGGTGTTTGGGGTACAGGACGGGGCTCAGGGCTGGGGCAGGGGATTAGGGTTTGAGGGGGGTTGCAGAGTGCCAGCTCTGGGAGGGAATTGGGGTTCTGGATCCCAGAAGCGCTTACTACAGCTCTCAGGAAGTGACCTCCAGGTCCCTGTGGCCCATAGGTGCATGGGCGGCAAGTGAGGCTCCGCTTGCTGCCCTCATGCCTGCAGGCGCCCCCACCCCAACTCCCATTGATTGTGGTTCCTGGCCATAGGGAGCTGCTTCGCCAGCACTCGGGGTGTGGTCAGCGCGCTGAGCCTCCCTGGCTGCCCACGCACCATGGGGCCGCAGGGACCTGGTGGCCACTTCCAGGACCCGCACGGAGCCAGGGCAGGCAGGTAGCCTGCCTTAGCCCTGGGCCTGCGCTGCCAACCGGCCCAGTCAGTAGTGCTGACCAGAGCTGCCACAGTCCCTTTTCGACCGGGCATTCCTGTTGAAAACTGGAAGCCTGGCAACCCTACTGCAGAAGAAAGTATTTGGGTAACATATTATACCATAAGCAAGTAGTCAACAACAAGGCTAATAAAAATATTTTGTGCTTATACTAGATGCAACCTTCCACTGAAGAAATTCAAAACACTTTACAACCATTCATGAATAAAGCCAAATAGCGTTTCCATAACCCAAGGTTATGCAGGAAGCCTATGGCAGAGCCAGGAATAGAACCCTTTCTCATGGCTCCAGATCTTGTGTCTTAACCATGAGTACCCTTCCTTCCCTGATAGAGCCTTGGAGGAGTATGGTTAATTCTAAGGCTCTTGGAGGTTCTAACAAATTGATTACATGAGTCTGATTCTGTCACCCTTTCTCACTGTAAGGATTTGTCTACACCAGGAAGCTATTGTGCAGAGAGGTAGGGTGTGAATTTAAAGCATAACAGCTGCTGTACACTAAGCATGGACACTCTTCCTACACATTAATGCTACGTCCACACGAGGATCTAAAGGTGTGATTCCCCAGCTCATGTCCGCACTCTCATACTAGCTCTCATTGAGGTAATGCAACTGTAAATAGCAAGGTAGCAGTGGTAGCACAGGTAGCAGCGGTGGGGGCACAGCTGACCTGTGCCAAAGGAAAACCTGCCTAAAATCTTTGCTTATGTTGCGGTGAGGGTGGTGGCTTGGCTTGGCCACCCAAGCTTAGACTCAGAAAGTCAAGCAGGCTTGGACTCAAGCGGCTCGCCTGAGCTGCCACCAGTGCAGCAATGTCCACAAATCCTCACTCTTATGCAAGTGTTCACAAAAAGCAGAAAGGACTCTGAGCTTCGCCAACCCCAAGAGGAGCAGGACTGAACTCTAAGATTTTTGCTAATTTGGCACAACCAGTTCTAATTTTAAGAGATGTTGTAATGGGCTCTTTTGTTCCTCGTATGAGCTATACAGTAATCTCCTGATGGTCAGTGTTCTGTAACACATGCACAAGGGATGCAGTTCTCATTTGTTTCCAAAAATATACAAAGCTACACAAACGAAAGCACACAAATGTGCTTATGAGACAAGAACATCACTGGCATGGTCAAGAATGGGCTCCTATTTCACAGTCTGTTTTGCATTATCTTTCTCAAAGAGAAAATATACTTAAACACATTGTTAATATATAGAAATCTCTAACACAGCTATGCAAATATGTTGGAAAGAAAGCCAGGAAAAGTTTCATTCATTCCCAAGCTGAATGAGAGACACAGGTTGCACTTATACAGTTAATAATTCATTTTAGTCAATTTAACGATAATTACGCAGCAATCACCACTTATTTATAAACATGTAAATGCTTGCTTTAGCGACAGATTTAATCATAAGACACATAAGGTATTTAATATTGTAATTAAATATAGATATATTAATGACACCAAACATTTGTTACTAATTAATACATACAGTTAATCACTAAGTATCTTACTAAGTGCATATTAGGATGTCTATGTCCATGAACAGCTGATTTTCCTTTGTCATCTGCCTGATCCTGTTGAACTGAAATGTAACAGTAAGGAGGAGGAATGGAAAGGGAGGTGCAACCTCGAAGAAAATTATTTATATTATCAATAATATGAAATTCTGCTAGACTTTTACCTCACAAAACATATTTATGTTCAGAAACAACTGTGCTTGAATCACATTTTCAGTTATTTCTCTTCCTGCTTTAAACAACCTTTGCATTTAAAAGTGGTTCTTACTCAGCGAATGGGAGTTTTACTTGAGTAAGTATATTTCTCCCATGGAGGAGATTTGTATTATCCCAGGAAAGCCAAAGTTAGTAGGCTATGCAAAGCGGACTAACATGGGGGATGAGGGGGAAAGGAGTCCTGGAGACTGGGTGTCCCTGTGCAGATGAGCTGGAACAACTACTTATTATTATTAAGCTTTTATAATTTATTCGTGTTGTGACAGAACCCAAAGCCCCAATCAGGATTGTGATATCATTATGTTAGGTGCTGTACAAACACAGGGAGACAGAGTCTTTGTCTCAAAGAGCTTATAACCTTTTTAAAAAAGGAATAAAGTGAGGGGAAAGGGATATAACATACAAGCAAAGTGATTAAGGTGATGATAGGCAAAAATCTTATTAGATTCATGGTGTTTTTGTATCCTTCTTAGTAAACTCTCAGCTGTCTCTCCAAATTACTTAGCCATTGTTCAACTGCACTTAAAAAACCCAAAACATTTCCATCTGCTATTTTAGTTACCCTTTTGTACTTAGTGAGCCCCCTGCCAATAACTAACCTGAGTTACTTCATCACCTTTTCATCATCCTGCCTTTCTATTCCCCAAATGTCTCAATCCCCCATTCCTAACTAGGACCTTACGGGGGGGGGGGGGGGGGGGAAATAGGGTGTGTGTGTGGGGCAAGGAGATAGAAAAAAAAAAAAAAGCCAATATGAACCCTTGAACAGTTATTCAACTCAACTAGTTGGGCCCACTTCCATGGTTACCCAGCCCTTCCACAGAGTTTCAATGGCTCCAGGAGTAGGAGTAGTAGCCAATGACCAGTGTAAGCTGTGAGGTCATCAGGGTGCTGGGCTGTGGAGTTATGCCAGTGGGGAGTCCTGGTATCTTCTTTGTGTAGGTCTACACCTGGCAGAAGCTTGCCCCAACGTATGTGGCCGATAAGCTGGGGTGGGGTTCTGCTTGATGCCATGTACCCAGAAGGGGCAACAGTGAGCCACTATTCTCCCTTATGCAGAATGTTAGTCAGTGAATCTGTATAACTGGTGGAATTGGCCATGACCTGCCACTTCTATACTGCCCACTGGTGTATGTCCAAGAACAACACCACTGAGAAGCACTGATTTCAACTACTGACCTCTTTGTAGGCACTCCCCATCCTAAGCAACAGAGAACATTTACCTAGTACCCTTAACTTGTACTATTTAAAAAAGCTTTAAGGAATTCTGAACAAAGGTTTTTAAAAGGTTAGAAGTTTGGGCCTGTTTGTCTCTCTGGTGTGGCTAAATGTTTAAATATAAAAATGTTCTCACCTTAACTTTTCCCTTCTTACATTCCCCACCATCCTCGTCTCCCAATCTCCTCTTCCCTGTCTTTAATTTTAAATTATTAGTTCACAGAAGGGCACAAATGGGGCAAGGGAAGTGGGAATACAAGAGACAAGCACAAAGGCAAAAAGAACAGGAGTACTTGTGGCACCTTAGAGACTAACAAATTTATTAGAGCATAAGCTTTTGTGGGCTACAGCCCACTTCACTGGATGCATAGAATGGAACATACAGTAAGAAGATATATATACAGAGAAGGTGGAAGTTGCCATGCAAACTGTAAGAGGCTAATTAATTAATAGCTATTATCAGCAGGAGAAAAAAACTTTTGTAGTGATAATCAAGATGGCCCATTTAGATAGTTGACAAGCATAAAGGCAAGTATTCAACTTTGAGCACTGCTGGAAGTTTGCCTGGACTGTGAAACTGCTGCAAACTCCAGGTCTTATGGAGAAAAATCTCATATAATAGACAATATGTAATAAAGCAAGTGTCATCATGAGCTAATGGGTTTTCACCAATACTTTCAAATTTCAGGGGATTACGCTCTGGAAATTATGCTTCCTCTTCTCCATTGGTGGATTGCAAATGTGAAAAGACATAGGGCTCTGATACCTCAGAGTGATCTGCTTCTATATTCTTAAAAAGAAAAGGAGTACTTGTGGCACCTTAGAGACTAACCAATTTATTTGAGCATGAGCTTTCGTGAGCTACAGCTCACTTCATCAGATGCATACCGTGGAAACTGCAGCAGACTTTATATATACACAGAGAATATGAAACAATACCTCCTCCCACCCCACCCTATATTCTTGTTTGTTAAGTAATTATGTTTTCCTTTTATGCCTCCACATGAACTGTTATATGGTTTCTATAATGAAGAGAATTTTTAAAATGGACATATACCACGTGCATTCCTTTACTGTAAATAGAATGTTTAGTATTGCAACTGCTGGGGTAAATCTAGTTACTGATGATAGAGTTTAAATGATGCTCACTGTAGCTCTACATGATAAATGTTCAGGAAGTCTGAGTGATCAAAATATGATTGATTTAATGTGCATATTTGTAATTACTTAAAAAGGGGAATAACTTGCCCCTTTTCCATTTTTTGAGAAGCAAATAGAAAAATTTGTTCAAATTTCAGTCGAACATTTTGCAAAACTTCACTTTAAAATAATTAAATTGCTTGTTTGTAATGGAAAAGCAACATGAAGTAGTTAATTTATTATAAATTAATTTCTAAAGATTTTTTCCACTCATGATTGAGCAATGAGCTAACAGATGGCTAACTGATTGTGTTCAAATCTTCCAGAGAAATTTGCTCTTGACCTGTGACCTTGAAGAGATGACATTTACATGAAATGTATCATCCTCTGAAAAAGCAGTATCTAACGAAAACAAAAACACAAATTTAAGTCCAGCATTGTGAACTCAACAGCATAATGTGTGCATATAAGCAATAGCAGCAACGTATGTACAAATAAAATTAAAATATTCTAATAGGAGCTAGCAGCTGTGCTAGGGGAATGTGCTGGGCAAAAGACATCCTGATTTGCTGAGAACAGATGTAAGCATGGGACTACCAATCCTGTCTTCCCCAGAGTTTGGCTGCAAGAATCAAACATATCAAATAGTCTCAAAACAATCAGCAGTGACTCATCCAGTCTCTTCTCCACACTTTACATGACTTGGCAGCCTTGAAACGGCATGAGAAAAGGGCTAGAGTGACCCAGATGCTAGTGACTCAAAGATACTGAAGTAACATAAGCTGTACCCCCAGTAAGCAATGAAAACTTTGCATATACATAAATGAAATCCTACAAAGGGTGGAATTGCTACTGAAAATATACTTTTCAAAACATTCCTTATTCTTAGTTTTTGGAGTATTTTATCATCGTTTCTGGCCATTGTAGATTGTCTGTATTACAGACCAGCCAAAGAAGGAAAAGGCAGGCCACTAGCAGATATTGCAGAGGTGACCATGCTTCCCTGTTGTGAAAACTCTTTGGGAATAGCTGCTGGACTCTCAGACACATTTTTAGAATGATGATTAGGGTGCAGTGAAAGAGCAATGCCAATTATCACAGTTAGGATGACCAGATGCCCCAATTTTATAGGGACAGTCCCAATTTTGGGGTCTTTTTCTTATAAAGGCTCCTATTACCCTCCACCCCCATCCTGATTTTTCACATTTGCTGTCTGGTCACCCTAGTCACAGCTGAAGGAAACTGCACCTGTTTTCCCCCTTTATGGTCCAGGAAGGGCACTACTCTAGGTTCCTCAGCCGTCATCTCTTTTGGATGGAGACACATGTCTCTCCCCGTCCTGGCTGGGGTATGTCCAGGCTGAACAGTTCCCTGCCTTGACCGTGTTATTCCCCAACAAAAGACAGACTATCTAAATAGGCCTGCTTTGCTTCTCCTCAGACTCAGTTCACAGTGTAATTGCCGGAGTTAGGATACCACATACCCTTTAAAAGGGAGCATATTTGTTTGTAAGGCGAAAAGCCTTGCAGAGAGAACATATTAAAAACAATAAAATAACCTACATGCATGCTAGTAAGATAATCAGAGATCACCCCCTTTCTCCAAAAAGGGCTCTGATTGGTGATTAGTACATCAAATCCCATACAGGAGTTTTCCCTGTGGTCACAAGTTCATCACAGCTTCAGCTCAGAACAAGTACCCAAGTCTTATGGGATCTCAGTAAGCCAAAGATCTTTGAACCCTGCTCTAAGGATTGGGACCTCCCCTGGATTAGAGGTCCTGTCCATATGCTGGAGCAAAAAAAAAAAAAAAAAAAGCCTAGATTCAGTTTTAACTCAGGCTGTTTAACCAAAAATCCTCTCTTTGTCTGTGTAGGTACCAGGGCCTGGGTGGTCAAGTCCAATGGCTAGAATCAGGAGCCTGGAACCAGAGCCAGGGTCAGAGCTAGATGCAAAGCCAAAGGCCAGAGACAAAGTCAGGAGTCAAGACAGGGTCAATGCCTGAGTCAGCAACAGGGGTGGAGCAGAGACCAGGAGCAGACGAGAGTTAGCAATGAGAAGGCCTGGAACAGGTAGGAAGGCAGGGCTCTAGCAAGTAGAAAGGATCTGTAGTAGCAGCCAGTCGGGGAGTGACTTAGTTGCGCCTACAACTTCCTGTGCCTGTTTCTGGCTTAAGTAGTGCATCCCAGCCAATCAGCGGGGTGGACATCTCCCGCAATCAGGTGTTTTGAGTGCAAGGCTTTTTGTGAGCTAAAGCTTCACTAGCCCCCTTCTCCATGGCTTCAAGTGAGCTGCTGCATGGTAGCCATTGTCTGAGCACTGCCTAATGACCTGCAGGCCCAGATTTGAGACTCATGGCCCCTCAGTCTGTTGGTCTGAGGTGAATCCAGTTTGAACCAATGTATGTAAGCCTCTTTCCAGGTAGTGGCACCTCTCTGGAATTGTTACAGTTTGAGTGAATTTGCCTAATCACACCACTCAGTCCCTGGAGGACTGTGGTTCCCCTCCCCCATGGAAATACATACAATTCCTCAACAGCATATAAATATTTGCATTTTTAGTACAATGAACTCTTAAAATACTTAAAGCTAATTTAATAAGGTTTGTCCAGGATACTGTCATCTCTAACACCAATATTAGTAGGATACTGGGAAATAAGGCTTTTCTGTATAAGCTGCTCAAAGCTGAAAGAGTGGTGGTCAAGAGATCTGCCGTATCTACAGTGCAAGATTGAAGAAAAGTTAAATCTACAATGAACTTATCTGTGCTAAGTATTTTTCCAGTTCTGCTGGTGAGCACTGATGGGTTTTAACATGCTGCTCAGGCCATTGATACCAATTGTACTTAGTGTGTAAAAATACATATGGGTCTTGATTCTCCATACTATCTAGTGGAGGCTGGCAAACCAGGTGCTCACTGCAGTTCTCCGATTCAGGGTTACTCTAATTTAAACCAGCCATAGCTCCACTCCACAGTTCTACACCCTTCTCCCCTCTCCGTCCTGTCCATATCACACGAATGGTATGCTCCCTCTCTCCCCTTACACTGAGGTTGCAGGTGACCAATGGTGCAATAAGTGTCAGAGCTGCCTCTGCCAACTTTACTTCAGTGAAGAGTTCCCCTGAAGAGGAGAAATTCTCCCCTGGTTTTCTAATGTTTCAGAAGACCAAGGAATCTGGTCCATGGTTTCAACTGCATGTACATTGAAGATCATCCTGGTAATCAAGCTATATAAAATATATTTTAAAAATATTTGGCGAAATCTGAGGAAACATTTACCCAGCCTTTGTGATTAGAATTTGCAAAAAATGTTCTTAACTTACACACAAACACTTCTCTGGAATAAGACCGAGGGGAAAAAAAGACTTTATGCTCTGGGCTTTTATTCTTAATATTGTGCAGTACTTAGATAAGTAAGTGATGAACACTAGATGAAAACAACCAACCAACACATAAGCTACATTTGAATACAATACATTCAGCATATTGAGCATGTTTGCCAATTTCCTTCCTGTTCTAATAAACCATAACAGGTCAATTATTTGGGAGGAATATGAAAACATTCCCAATAGGTATGAATAAAGTATGTAGCCTTCTTCACAGTTCAGGAGGGGAACACTTCATTTATTTTTTAGTTACTACTTGTACATATTAGGCTTACATTTTGTGGCAGACGGGTTAAGTGCAGAGGTGCTATGTTACATTGCTGTGAAGGTTCAGCCTGAAGGCACTGTGATATTTATTACACACAGTTAAAAACCATTGAGCAAGTCAGAAGTGAATACGCCTGTTTAGGGTAACATTAATTAATTATTAGTACTTAAAAAAACTCCTAACAAATTGTTTAACAACAGTTCTGAAAAAAAAAACTGATGTAGTGGCCCATAGAAGATCATTTAAGTAAATATTGGCTAATTAAATTCAAGGTATTTGTTATTTTTTGGAGTGAAAAGGTGTTGGCAATAGCTGAAACCACAGGCAAAGTTTTAGGACAAGAAAGGCTATTCCTGTAGTCATACACCAACCCCTCCTCACCTTCTCCCACGCCACCCACACACACCAAAAAACCCACAGAAACCAAATCATTGTAACATGTTCATAACCAATTCTCTAGTGGTAGGTGTTTAAACTAAATCCTGTGCATCTAATCATGGGTAGAACCAGTGACTCATTAAGCAGAGGAATTCCCAACCTTCTGGTGGAACAATTGGGTAGAAAATTACATGAGAGAAATAGGGTTGCCAACTTTCTAATTGCAGAAAACCAAACACCCGTGTCCTGCCCTTCCCCAAGGCCCCGCCTCCCACTCACTCCCACTCCCTCCCACTCCCTCCACCGCTTGCTCTACCCCATCCTCGCTCACTCGCTCATTTTCACCAAGCTGGGACAGGGGGTTGGGGTTCGGGAGGGGGTTTGGACTCTGGCTGTGGGCACTAGGCTGGGGCCAGGGATGAGAGGTTTGAGGTGCAGGAGGGGGTTCTGACCTGGGGTGGAGGGGTTCAGAGTGTGGGAGGGGGCTCCAGGCTGGGGTGCAGGAGGGAATATGGGCCCTGGGTTGGGGGTGTGGGCTCCAGAGTGGGGCAAGAAATGAGGGGTTGAAGGTGAGAGAGGGGGTGGGGACTGGGGGTGTGGGAGTGGGGTGCAGGAGGGGGCTCTGGGCAAGGGCCTAGGGGTTCAGAGCACACGAGGGGGCTCAGGGCTGAGGTGCAGGAGGGAGTGCAGTCTCCAGGAGGGAGTTTGGGTGTGGGAGGGGGTTCCAAGCTGGGGCAGGGGGTTGAGGCGCAAGACGGGATTCGGGCTCCAGGCAGTGCTGACCTTAGGCAGCTCCTGGGTGGATGGGCGGCCAGGTGGCTCTGTGCGCTGCTCCTGACCGCAGGGGCCACCCTCGCAGGTTCCACTGGCTGTGGTTCCCAGCTAATGGGAGCTGCAGAGCCAGCGCACGGAGCCCTGATGGCCATCCCTGTGCCTAGGAGCCAGACATGCCTGTCGCTTCCCAGGAGCCATGCGAAGCCAGGCATGGAGTCTGCCAGCGCTACTGCGCTGCTAAATGGACTTTTAACAGCCCAGTCAGCACTGCCAGAGTCCTTTTTCGACTGGGTGTTCCAGTTGAAAACTGGACACGTGGCAACCCTAGGGGAAGCCAAACAGATTAAAAGCCACTTCAGGAGACACAGTACATACGGTTGAGCCTAGGAGGACTTTATGTCACCTTTGCATGTCCCATATTCTGGAATGGTTTGGTTTGGCCCTTGACAAAGACTCGAGTGGCCCCAGGAACTGCTGTAACTTATGATGGTTGCCCTCAGCAGACCAAATCAGTCAGAGTGAAAACTGCTCTATCTACTCCCCATCCAGTTCCCAATTACCCCCAGCAGGCCTCTTCATGGAGTTTTGGGCATGGAGAAAGAACAAGAAGTTACTGAGGAATTCCCTAGGGGCCTGTTATGTTGCTTTTCTTGGTCCTTTATGACCGTTAAACTGCCACAAGGGAGTCCCTGAGGAATCTGTATAATACTGTAAAAGATTAGATAAGATTTCACTATAAACATAACTTTGGTTTTCTTTCCTGTCAGTTTTCTTATCACATCCACGGGAATACAATATATTAATTTTTACCCAACATGTTGACAGAGCCTAAGGGGTCATAGGAATTGCCATTTCAGTGATCCTTCCAGTCTAGTTTCCTGTTTCAGACATTGGCCAGTACCAGATGCTTTAGAGGAAGGTGCAAGAAACCCCATAGACTATAAATTAATTTGCCCATGGGGAAGTTTCTTCCTAATTCTCTGTCAGCTAATAGTTGCCTTTGCCCTTGAAATCTGAAGGTTTATATCCGTAAATAAATAAAAAAAAGGTCAGCTATATAGATAGTCTCATTTTCCACAGACACTTTCAGAGGAAATATCCATAACCTAATCATGTCAACAAGCCAAATGTTCAGTTTTTATACATCACAATAGATAGGTTGATAGAGTTGAAGACTAAAAGACATGGGAAATTAAAGGGAATTCAGATTTAAAAGCAAGCTATTATTTTTACCTCATGACACCATAAAGCAAGAGTCACAGTTGACAATCATGATTCTTAAAAACAACTTACATTTGAATAATTTTTGTATCAAATTTTACTTACATCATATTTTTGCCTGTGGACACTCAACGATGACACACAAAAATGGTATTTTTTAAAAACAGTCATGATTGCACATGAGAAATGATTCCATAGACCTAAACAATTCAGAATTATACTGTACAAATGTATTGGCAATATGCATAGCACTGGATAAGTATGCACCACATCCATCAATTTTTTATGCACTACCTATTCATTTAGCTCTGGTCAGTTTTGAAAGGTAAAGCTCCTGGTAAGCATAAATAATTTTGAGGATAACATTGTATTAGTTATCTAATACACTTTAGCCACTGTATGGAGCCACTATGGCCTGTCTTGTAAACCCACTCAGTGCTTTTCAAAAAGTTAAATTACATACTATTAGTGCTTAGCCACGCTAAACAGTCTCATGCTTTTTTCCCCCCTTTCCCCAAAACATCAAAAGTAATCCAGGCCATGTCCATAACTTAGGCCCTGATCCTGCAATCGGATAAACACAGGCAGACTGGTGCACTGATACAGAACTCACTGAAAGTAAAGGTACTGTGTGGGCACAAAGGGTCTACCTGTGCAGACCCAATTGCAGGATTGGACCCTAAGGAGATGTAGCAAGATAGTTAGGGGTCAAATTGTATCTATAATTAAACAATTATTATATGAAACAATCTCTCAGTCATAATTCTAATGGACAGAAATAAGCTTGGTATATAAATATATATATACACACACACACACACACTAGTATACTGACAGTACACGCAAAGTGTCAGATCAGAATTGTTTTCTGAAGACAAGTTTAAATATTGTAACATTATCAACTGATATTTTGGTAAGTACTAACACATTATTATTATTTATATTATTACTACTACTTTATTTATTTATTTATTTGCATATAAAAGACAATGTTACAATTAAGCAATAAGACATGAGCTGTGAATTTCTAGGTAACTAAAGCATATTTTGGTACTGTTATTCTTTGGCACTTTAGCCATCTTTAAAAAAAATAAAGTGTAATAATAGCCCTGAAATACACAGTCTGGAGTGCCTGAGTGCTACTATATAATAGAATCTGCAGTATACATAAAACTAAGCAAAGTAGATTCACTGCACAATATAACCATAGGCATCACCGATGCTAGTCAGAAAGCTCTAGTTGTGGCCAGAATTCTAAAGCTATTTTGAAAATTTGAAATCAACACTATAGTGTATGCATGAAATACTTGCTGATTGTAATATCATTTTACAAACAGTTTCCCTTGTTTCCCCAGGTACCAGTAGATTTACTTGATAAATTAGCTTATAATTTGTTATGGGTACAATGTTATTTCAAGTCAACATTTTCAATATGAACTCATATTGTCTTCATGAAGTAAAGAAATATTATAATCCATTAATATCTCTTTCAACAAAAAGGATGAAATTTTCCACTGGTTAGGCAGATAAACACTTCAGTGTCAAAACTAAGCTTCTTTATCATGATAACCCAGAAGTAATGGTCTGCTGCTCGAGGCAGTTATCTACTTTACAGATGAAAAATCAGTTCTACTTTCATGGAATTAGATTAATGCCATAACAGGAAATACTTCTGGGGCTGAACTTGCTTCATGCCTTCAAAGCTGGCTGCACATTTAAAGTACTTCCTGAACTCAAAAGATAAGACAAGAGAGAAGGAAAAAAGAAAAACAGTGGAGTGACCCTCTTTCTGAAGAAAAATGTTGCTTCCCGAAAAAAACTGTTGAAAGCTACTTGCTAAGGGCATTGTGCTCCTGAAGGCCTAGGGCAAGTCTGGTTTAGTTGAACATGAGGATTCTGAGTATATATCAGACACTTGCCATAAATCTGTTCCTTCCATAATCCTTTCTGATAAACTTTTTCTTTTTTAAGTCATCTTACTTGGCAAAAGCTAAAGTAATAACTTTCTCAGCTTTTAGCAAATACAAAACAGCTTGCTATTTTATGTACAATATTTTTGAAGGATTACAGTTCTGCAAACTTTGAAAAATACAGATCCCAAACTCTAGAATTAAATTTCAACTCTGAAAATGGACATCAAGCAGCAAATCCAGTAACATCTTTACTGTAATATATAAACGGCCTTATAATAAAAGATGTAAGGCATTCTTAAGAGTAATTCCACATGTCCAGTAACAGACCCTTCCTTTGACTATATACAAAATGCAAATATTATTAATGCCACATGTCTGGGAATTCTGAGGGAACATCAGCAGCATGGTGAAAGTGAGCTGAATGGTCTCATGTTCCCTGTCCCATAAAACAATACCAAGAAGTCACTCCAAGATACCATTTTTTATGCAATATATATTTAATTTGTGGAATTTATTGCCACAAGATATGATTAAATCAAATAGTTAAGTAAGCTGTTAAATACACGAGTAACTGTAGCATATGCATAATTATAACAACTAGGGTACAATTATAAGGGCTAGAGTATAACTGGTTTGCCACACTCCACATGACCACCAAAGGAGATCAGGAATATATTTTTCATTTCTCACAACCTACTATTTAACAGTACCTCAAACCTGACTGGGTAGATTATTATAGGATTTTATTTTTTGGTTTCTTACATCTCTAGAATATCTGGAATAGGTTACCAGATTAGATGGATGATTGGCTCCTGAGAGAATTACATAAGAACTACTTTACTAAAACAAACTAATCTTTCAAGTCTTTACTTAGGAAAGTAGTCTTTACTTACATGAGTAGTCCCATTAAAGGGTCCTTAGAGACAGACTTTTGCAGCTCCATGGATGTTATGTAAAATCAAAAGACAGATTTAGTGTCCCTTTAATGCTTTATTTTAATTGCACTACATAAAAAAAATCTTTTTCCTGATAAAACATCCTTTCAATTACATATTCTAATTATTTTTATTCCTTTTTTAAAAAAAAGTATTTTTAACCCGATGGTATTGACCCAAGATCTTTGAAGAAACTCAAATATGAAGCTGCAGAACTACTAACTGGGGTCTGTAACCTATCAAATCCGCTTCAGGAGGACAGCTAACGTGACACCAATTTTTTAAAAAAAGCTCTAAAGGCGATCCTGGTAATCGCAGGCTGGTAAACCTAACTTCAGTACAAACTGGTTGAAACTATAGTAAAGAACAGAATTATTAGATAGATTAACACGATTTGTTGGGGAAGAGTCAACACAGCTTTTGTAAAGGGAAATCATGCCTCACCAATCTATTAGAATCCTTTGAGAGGGTTAAAACAAACATGTAGATAAGGGTGATTCAGCAGACATAAAGTACTTGGACATTCAGAAAGCCTTTGACAAGGTCCCTCAAAGGCTCTTAAGCAAAGCAAGCAGTCATGGGATAAGAGGAAAGATCCTCTCATGGATCAGTAACTGGTTAAAAGACAGGAAACTAACAGTAGGAATAAATGTCCAGTTTTCAGAATGGAGAGAGGTAAATAGCAGTGTCCCCCAAGGATCTGTACTTGGACCAGTGCCATTCAAAATATTCAGAAATGATCTGGAAAAAGGGGTAAACAGTGAGGTGGCAAAGTTTGAGGATAACACAAAATTACACACAAAAAGACTCAGTTAAGTCCAAAGCAGACTGTGAAGCATTACAAAGGGATCACACAAAACTGGGTGACTGGGCAACAAAGTGGCAGATGAAATTTAATGTTGATAAATGCAAAGTAATGCACATTGGAAAACATAATCCCAAATATACATACAAAATAATGAGGTGTAAACCAGCTGTTACCACTCAAGAAAGATCTTGGAGTCATTGTGGATAGTTCTCTGAAAACATCTGCTCAATGTGCAGAGGCAGTGCAAAAAGCTAACAATGTTAGGAACCATTAGGAAAGGGATAGATATTAAGACAAAAAATATCAGAATGCCGCTATATAAATCCATGGTATGCCCACTCCTGGAATACTGCATACAGTTCCGGTCACCCCATCTCAAAAAAGATATATTCGAAATGAAAAAGGTGCAGAGAAGGGCAATAAAAAATATTCAGGTTATGGAACAGCTTCCACCTGGGGAGAGATTAAAAAGACTGGGACTCTTCAGCTTGGAAAAGAGATGACTGGGGGGGAGTATGATAGAGGTCTATAAAATCATGAATGGCATGGAGAAAGTGAATTAGGAAGTGTTATTTACCCTGTACATTACAGAATAACCAAGGGTCAAGCAATGAAACTAAGAGGCAGCAGTTTTAAAACAAACAAAATGAAGTACTTCACACAACACACAATTAACCTGTGGAACTCATTGCTAGGGGATGTTCTGAAGGCAAAAACTGTAACTGGATTAAAAAAAGAATTAGATAATTTCATGGAGGATACTTCCATCAATGACTATTAGCCAAGATGGTCAAGGACCGAACCTGATGTTCTGGGTGTCCCTTGGTCTCTGACTGCCAAATGCTGGGACTGGACCAAAGGGGATCGATCACTTGATAACTGCACTGTACTGTTGATTCCCCCTGAAGCATCTGGCACTGGCCACTGTTGGAAGACAGTATTCTGGGCTAGGTGGATCACTGGCCTGACCCAGTATGGGCATTCTAATGTTCTCAAATCCCCTGCTGTGTTTAAAACCAGCTTTTGGATGGCCCTGAAATCAACATTGTCAAATATGCACAGGCCCATGCCTTACTCCTTCTACCCTCCTCTTTGTGCGCACACTTGCCTATTGCCTCTTCATTTTCAATAGCATCTTTACAGCTATTATGCCTGGTAAATACTATCTTTCATGGCCTGGGGGAAAGCAGGCATATATGCATTTCACTCCTTCCCCTCCACAGATGTAGTGGCTCTTTATTAAACATAATTCTTTAGGATTTCAACTGCTCATTTATTCTGGGCCAATATATTTCTGTTTTATGATCCCATTTCCTTCTCTTTCTTATTTTTATTATGCTCTCAGTATGTTCCTGCTGCAGGCTAAAGACGTATTTGGAGTGAAACTAACCAACTCTACCCTCACCCTGGTGATAGAAAATCACCTCTGAAATGCTATTAGCCCTGAAGATGCAAAGTCCAAGAATTCGTTCCTAGCTCTGATCTTGTGTGCTGAGCCATTATTTCTACAGGTTTCAGAGTACCAGCCGTGTTAGTCTGTATTCACAAAAAGAAAAGGAGTACTTGTGGCACCTTTGTTAGTTTCTAAGGTGCCACAAGTACTCCTATTATTTCTACACTTCACTTGGACTTTAAGCAAAAAATATGCTTTGGAACAACAAACAAGAATGTAGCTTACACTTATCCAACAGCCTTTACAACACAACTATCCAACTGGAATAATTATCCAGGAAGAAATGGTATAGTTGGTTGATTGCTTGTAAGTGCTCTGGTTCAGGATTCCATGACACCCGCCAGAGCCATACATTGTTTCTAGATGTGAACTTTATTTCTAGAATTAAACAGGTAAATAAAAAAACAAAACATGTCCACAATTTATCATCATTCTTCAAAAGGTGGAACATGTCAGAGACATAAGAGGCATAGCCTGCAGGGTCTAAGCTCTGTATGCACTTGTAAGCACCAATTTAATCAGTGGGAATAACTATAGAGGTTTTCTAAAGATGAGTGAGAGGTGAGAGAGTGCTCAAAAGGCATAAAAGAAATGAGACTAACTGTATTTAAAGAAAAACTGCTTAAAGCATGCTTTTCACATTTCAAAGCAACTAGCTGAAATTGAAATGTGAGTATGGTTGTTTAACTGTCTACAAAGGCTGTAACAAACCACATTTTTTCTTTGTTTGGCTAATTTAGACTTTACAAAGATCAGTGAAAAATTATGGTTAGCTATCCCATTCTACTGCTCTTCCCAGGAAACAACCTGATACACCAAACCAAATCAGCCTGTGCTATTAACAGCACACTGTAATACTGGCAACATCTGCAAACTAGCCCATACCCATTTGTTACCTAAATTATATAGTACTCAAAAATCTGGTGGATAAAGACTGGAAAAATCACTCAACTTTTAATATGATACAGTCAGTAAGTCTATTTAAAGTTGTCATCTTTGAAACGGTACAGAAATAGGGTTGGGAAAATAATGAATTTTTTTGGTTCACTGGCAATTTTGAAAAGTCAGCAACAAATTCATTTTCAGGTAGGATCAAAAATTAAAATTTTCAAAATTTAAGAAAAATTTACTTTCAGTGCAAATGAAATGTTTTGTTTCAACAAAACCATAATGTTTAAATTTCAACCATTTTAAAATACTTTCGAATTAAAAAAAATCAGGAAAGTTTTTAACAAAAAGTCATGTCAAATTGAAAAATCAAAATATTTAATTTAGAACGGACTGAAATTAAATGTTAATTTTTTAAAGATTTTTTTCCCACAAAACAAACAATTCAGCAAAATTGACATGAATTTACAAAAAGTTTCAACATTGCCAAATCTGCATTTTTTCTTAAAACACAACTTTTTTGGATGAAAAAAGTTGTCCAGTTCTTCTCTGAATGTCATAACTGCCACCTGCACAAATCAAAATCCATCTGTAAGTAGTAGTTCTTCATAGCGCTTTCATAACGATCATAATATTGCTACCACCACTTTTTTTGGTTTGAGCATAAGCTTTCGTGAGCTACAGCTTACTTCATCAGAGCTGTAGCTCATGAAAGCTTATGTTCAAATAAATTTGTTAGTCTCTAAGGTGCCACAAGTACTCCTTTTCTTTTTGCGGATACAGACTAACACGGCTGCTACTCTGAAACCTGTCTTTTTGGTTGTGAGTCTTAAGGACCGGGTACTATATTCTGACCACCTTATGCCTTTCCTGAAATCTAATATGATTTGCAGGTGGACCAGCTTACCTACTTAGTCTTTTTTTGTACCTAATGTTTATCTATGAAACACACTGGGCACCACCCTTAATTGCACAATTAGTCTCATTGAGCTGGATTGTCACTTTACGTCCTGTACCCTGTAACAAACAGCATGGTAAGTGTGACACACCACGAGCAGCAATTCCTTCCCTGCTCTTCACTTACCCCTGGAAAAAATGTAATATCCTGCAGATCCTTAACAGTAGCAGATTACAAACTCCCATGCCAGCTCAGCTGTACTGACCAGCACATTGAGGAGGCAGAGCCCAGACTCCACTCATTCCCTGCTCCATGCCAACTCCTTGCCCACATACATTGAGAGAAGTGAGGAACTCAGGCATGCAGCCTCCTGCTTGCTGCCTAGACCTGTAATGGAGACAGAAAGACCACACAAAAGAGGGGGGAAGACAGGTATTGCTTCCCTTTTGCCTTTGCACAGCCACACAGGGCCTAACCACAATCTGGGTCATTGACTTCTAGAGAACAACTCACAGAATAAGGTACTATTCAATGCGAGGAAGGGTCACAGAAAGATAACTGTAATTTAAAATAAATAGATGCATTTATTTATCTATCTACAACTATTAAAAGAACAAGCACTAAGCTCTTAAAAACAAAAACATTATAAACAGAAATAACATGCAGTATTCAGGAATATACAATAAAGAATAAATCAGAAAGCAAACTTTCCTCTTATAGGTTTCAGAGTGGTATCCGTGTTAGTCTGTATCAGCAAAAACAACGAGGAGTCCTTGTGGCACCTTAGAAAGCTTATGACCAAATAAATTTGTTAATCTCTAAATGCCACAAGGACTCTGTTGCTTTTCCTCTTAGTTCTTAAAACACCCCCAGGAGACAGTAAATGCCCTTCACACTTTCACAGAGTTCAAGGTATCTCAGCTAATCTATTCTTCTCAATTGTTACATATTTCTCAGACCTTCCCTTCAAAATCCACTGTTGGCAAATGGCACCAAACTGGCTCAACAGGATTTATGCATTCCCAAATTTCCGCTCCTTCCATTGAGCTTTCCACTAAGCTGCTGCCCTCCAAACAAACAACCAGCTACCTTGATGTGACAGTTCATACCCAGTCTTCATTCTAGAATGTAATGCAAAAGGTGCCAGAACTGCACCCTGGTGAGCTACTTAACCAACTCCTAACCCTCAAGCAGTTCCAAATTCTATTCCAGGAGGGCAGTAAGAAAATAATAGGATTTCCATGTAATAAAAGATACTTGGAAGTATATTGATAAGGGGAGTGTGATATAGAAGGAGTGTTGTTGAGAAGGTTTGACTATGCACTGTTTGTAAATTTAAAGTTCATGTTATACTAAGGCCAAAAATATTCAAATAATGTTTCAAAATACCTCAAAGCAAAATGTAAGTGACACCACTGCAAGTAATGGACAATATCTTTTTACTCAGAAGTCATGTCGCAGATACTTAATTTTCTATTAAAAAACAGCCTGAGGGATACACTACAACTTATACAGTCATATCCTTTCACCAGTGCTTTTAAGGAAATGTATACTATAGAAACCATCTTTGTTATTAGGAGCACAATTATTTGTATAAACTATTTAAAATAATTACAGTGGAAGCCCATGAAACTGGATTCAGAGATGAGAGCAATATAGATTTGTGCAGCCTTCAGAAAAACTATAATTTGCTCTCTTTTAATCTGGACTGGGCTCTTTGGTTCAGGAATACTGGACAGACTTTGAAGGGCTCAAATAAATTGGTGCTACTTTATCCTTTGTATTGTATTTGGCCTCCCAGACAAAATGTTTGCTAACTGAACTGTTAAACTGTGCTGTGAAAACAATGTTAATATAATGTTAGGAATGCAGTTTAATTCACACAGATATCAGGAATTTCAAAGTTGAGGTTCCACAGCAACCTGTACTCAGCTTGTATGAGGTTACTGTGACATTACGCCCCATATTCCTCATAGAAACATTGTTATGATATACATATGGCATAACTATAATTTATGCAATATGGGTCATCTGAGGTATCATTGTAAAAATTATGATGTACTGAATAAGATTATCCCATTTGTATGCATGTATCATTTCTGTCACTGAAGTTAGGAAAATTGACTACGTATCAATTACTAAAGTGTTTGCACCTGGGGAACACGCACCAGACAGTAGGCAATCAGCCTGGATGAGCCATTAGGAAGGACAATAGGACTTTGAAGATGCTAATCTCCCACCTTCCTCAGAAGATTCCTGGGATGCTGCTTTGCCACTGCAGAGGCATGTGATCATGTCACCCGGTACTGGACCCCATCTTGGCCTGCTCGTATTTTTCCACAAAAAGGGGTGGAGATCAAACTGGGAAACAAAGACTTCCTGCCATATGTAAATCCTATTTAATGCTGGGGAGTGGGTTAATCGGGGTCGACTCTTCACTGAATTCCTCCTCAAGACGACTGCTAAAAACACCTAAGATTGAACTGGGGAAGAGCTGAACCCAGGCTAGAAGGTGTCTGGCCTGTGAAGGGAATATCTGGAATTCTAAACTGCAAGCAAAAGAAATTGGTCTTCAAGAATCTCTGCAACCTGCTTAAAACAATATTTAGGGTGAGAAATTACTACTTGTATCCAGTTTCTTTAGTGTATTAAGCTTAGTTTGCATGTTTACTTTATTTGCTCAGTAATCTACTTTGATCCATTTGCTATCCCTTATAATGAGTTAAAATCTATCCTTTGTAGTTAATAAACCCTTTTTGTTTTCTAAAACCCAGTTTGTGCCATTCATAAGTGAGGAGGACAAAAAGCTGTGCATATCTTCCTCTAAATTGAGAGAGGGAGTGAATTTTATGAGCTTACATTGGAGAGTTTTCTGTGCAGCACAAGACAATATAAAAATTTGTGGCTTACACTCCAGACGGGGTGTGCACTTGAGTGCAGGGCAATCCCCAAGCTTAGTTTTCCCACACTGAGCTGATCTCAGTGTCTGTGTCCTTTTGCAACTTGGTGTGGCACTAGCTGTGTGTGTGCTAGAGGAGGCTTGAGGGCCTGGCTCACCCAGAAAGAGAGAGAGAGTCCAGGCTGGTGGAACAGGTAGGCTCAGTGGGACCCCAGTATATCAGGTGGAATCCGTCACAGTCCCACATTATCTATGGAGTTTTTCATTACAGGATCAAACATTGCGTGTACATTCATTAATATCAAATACTAGTTACCAGCAGTGCTTCCTAGAATTTTTTAAAAACATTAATTTAATCATTCCCAATATGGCTGTTGGAAGCAGGAATTTGGATGCTTTCTCAGATGGCTGTCCCTACATAATGAAGTGATGTAGGAGCTTTGTACCAACAAGAAGCATAATGTGGGATTTTCTGATGCATTGAAAACAATATCCGAAGACATTATGTTTTTCCTTCAGCTCTTCAAACCAGTTACAATTTTTCAACCTTACAGACCAGGCTGGTCCAACAGTTATTACACTCAAACTTATGACCTCATTTTTCAGAGTGCTGAACCTCACCCTCTCCATTGACTTGCATGGGAGTTATGGGTGCTCAGCACATTTGAGAAGCAGGCAATTTGTACTTTACATTTGAAGCTGTGATTCCCTAAATGGACTGTCATAGTATTTTGGGATATCAACAAGGGAAGTAGTCAAAGAGTGTCAGTTTTCCTTGAGAACTCAATGAAATTACAAATATTGTTACATCCTCATTTCAGTTACAGCAGCATTTATTTTCACTTCTGAAAATGTGTGGGGTTTATTATACCTCATTCATTAGCACACACATTGATCTTGCTACTATCAGCTGAAGACTGCACATAAACCATGAGTATATAGTGCTACATAGATGTGTTTGAACTAAAAACAATTAGAATCCTGCTATATGAAAAACATAAATTTAAGACACAAGAATTCTAAAAGACACATTTCAAGATTTCACTCAGATGTTTTATCAAAGTTGAAAGCATCATTATGGAACAATTAAATTGCTTTTGTGAAATGGGGTCCATTCTGTTGATAGAATTTCAGTGGGAGACTTCAATCTTACAAATAATTCACAAGTGAATGAGACTGTTATAAATGGTTCTCCTGATGTCAGAACCTTGATATAGTTATGTATGCCTAGCAAAGGTTTGCAGGGTATTTTTAATCTTTTCTGAAATAAAGTTTATGGATTTTCTTTCTACATTTCCACATGCAGGAAAAAAATTCAAAATTTCAGTCTTATGGGAAGTACCACAGAAATACTGATATTCTCCAACTGCATGGTCTACAATTAATAAAGAGAAACATTTCAAGTGTGTAAAGCAGTTATTTTATTAAAAATAAGTAAATGTGAAACTGTATCTTTCACTTCTTTAATCTTTCATTGTAATGTTTATTCCTTCAGACACCTTAATACACTAATCCCCCTTTTAAATCTAGAGTAAAACAACACTAGAGCACATGGTCATGGGAGGCTCCAGAGATATCACCCATTCATCTACTTGTTTCAGTATTTGTTGCCAAAGGAGTTGGAGGACCTCACCCTCAAACACAGGCGCTTTCTCTCCCACATAGGCTGAGGATGCATCCACATTAGTATTTACATTCCTGATGGGCTAGTCTTTGAGATTTGTTAGTGAAGTGTTCATCTCAAAAGAAGATCAATGGGATGTTCAATGAATATGTTGGGTTAATTTGGGGAATATGACAAAATCCACACCCTCCATTTAAAAAGTTATCTATGTCTCACTGTCCTTGAGAAGAGATAACTAGTATTTATATGGAGAGGTTCTGAGCTTATTAGGAATCCTGACACTGGCTGAACTGCATGGGCCACCCTGAAAACAGACTCCGATTTAACTGTATTGCACTCCCTTACTAAAAGAGAAGCTATTTCTTGAAGTCTCGAAACTACAGTTAATTACTTCTCATTGCTCTTGCTCAGATTTTTATTTTGGGGTTGTTCCTTGTTTAAGTGTTCCATTAGGAATTCATATATAACCTTTCAACGTGTTTGGGGCTCAGCACAGCACTGGAACAAGACGGCAGACTCTAAGGATTTGTCTTTGCTACAAGTTTAACTCAAGTTGTAATTCAGGTGTTGCCCCTAAATTGAGTCCCAACTACACATAAAATCCTTTACTTGGAAAATGGGTGTGCTTTTAATTTGGATTGACTGGCCTGAGAGTGATCTAGGCTAAAATTCAATTTAGCTTAACCCAGCAGTTGTTAACTGACCACTCCATAGCCTGGATGCAGTCTGGCACCACCGAAGTGCCCATTAGTCCTCCAATGCCTTTCCACAATTCCTGCCATGTGCCTTGAAAGGGCACACAATTCATTGAGGAAAAACTTCATACAGTAGCTGAATTTACTGAAGAGCAAATCACCATGGGATGTACCCCCAGAAGTTTTAGCACCACACACAAGTGAGCATAGTGCCATTGTGGACATATAGATTGAGTATTACTTTGCAGTGTGAATTTTCTCACTCAAGCTAACTTGAGAGAAATAACTCACGTGTAGATAACTTGAGATAAATCTGCAGGAAAGTGGTATCTGTATGGAAAGTACAGCTCTTCTGGGGAGTCACATTAGCTTCAAGTGCTTTAAGATTTGGGATAATTACTGTCACATCATGATGGAGGCTACTTCAGTTAATTCCAACCAGGATATAAAGGCAATGGTAGTGTTATTCTGAGCCACAAAGCAATAGGAACAGTCAGTCTGGATAGGATGATTAGTCTGTAGTTCACATTGTGTCACCAATAAAGCCAACCCCCAGGAAGGGAATGAACATGACACTATGTCAGAGTCTATGTACTCTGTTGAGGATTGGGTAGGAATTTAGCAGATTCACGAACTCACAGAATAGGTGCTCAAATTATTTGACACACCAATGAAACTGTAAAAAAAAGGATGTCATGAAACAGCATTGTACACCAGTGATATCCTCCTCTATCCTAACAGTTCTTTTCCATTTCTTCCTAAACTACATTGTGTACAACTGTAAAATTAACATTTCAAATTATGAGTGGTCTGTACAACATACAGGGGAATAGGAACATTTGAGGCTGTGAAGATGTGTTATAATTTATAAGGTTAATTTTATAATCTTCTCACACTGTGCAGAGCTGCCTGCAGTGCAGCTGTCAGAGTTAGGTGTAGGAGGACATCATTGGTGCACAATGATATCTGGTGACATGCCTCCTTTCATGACATTATTCAACCTTTAGAAATCATTGACTGCTCTGGCATTAAGCCACATTTAGCAGCCCACACTTGGTAATTATGTGTTCATACTTTGTTTTATTATAATTTCATTTTTGAATCTACTTCCTATGGGTATATGATCATCTCACCTTGCTAAACACACAGTTTATAGTATTTTGAGAGAAATGGAAAAATCCAAGACCGATAGAACATCTGGGCATATGACTTACAAATAAATGCATGACAGCTCTGTATTGCAAATAAATATAAACTTCAACTTTGACCTTACATGCACATACCACAAGTATCAATCATAGATACAAATCATGTGGTATGTAAACACTGACATGAATAACTGTTACCGTAAGTCCTACAATTTTGACTGTCACCCATATACACTAGATGGTCCCCATGTATTCAGAAGCCCGCAAACTGATCATAACAGCTGTTATAGTACATACTCTTTTAGACAGACTCCCAACACGGGTCTTCTCCAGATTGCCTTTCTTCATTAGTTCCCCATAGAAATTGTACTGGTTTTTCACATTCTTTGAACAAATAGTCTAAAAAGCACATCTAGTAATAGAACAAGTTATTTAGAGAGAAAATCATATTAAATAAATGTTTTCATAACATACTGAGTCTTAAAATTGACCTTTAGAGGATATATTTTTAAAATTGGGCTTATGCCTGCATTATGCTTCTTTATGGCATATAAGGAACACTTGATTTTTTTTTCTGGTTGTTTTTTAGCTTATAAGTCTCAATCTCAACCTGGTTTTGCAGGAAGATTTTCTGGATTTCTCCATGTGCTTGTGTACTGTGAACTCTTACATCTTAACTGAAAGGTCAGGGCTATTGAATTTTTAAGAAAAATTTCCTCTCTCCAAAATGGTAGTTAGGCATTTCAAGTTAAACAGAAGTTAATAAAAACAAAAAACACAAAAAGTAAGTTTTAAACAGTCTAACTAAAAAGTTCCTTCCTCTCTCAACAGCTTAGCTTTCCCTCTCTTGGTTCATGATAGCATTCCTCTAGTTTGCCAGTTACTCAGGAGCCTTTGAGAGCAGGCAAGACCTGAATGTTTAACATAAAAAAAGAAGGAAAACAACAATTTTTTTCAAAAAGCCTTTCACACCATCTTATACACCTTAAAAGGGAGGTGGGGAAGGGAAGCATAACCAACATAAAGCCCTTTGCAGGGGATTTTAAACTTCACAAAAGCTAATCTAGATATGTACATCTGTGTAGTAAGAGTGAGGAAACAAGGAAGCAAACTCTGATTTCTTTCTGCAACTTGTTCTGTATGTCAGGCAGCACATCAGAGACAGCCTCAGGTCTCGAGGTAGCTGTAATGCTCCTGTTGTATCAATTGCCTTTGTTCATTTTCCTTTCTTTTTCCTGGAGTCCACCCTCTTGTAATACTCAGGTTATTTTGTTCTGGTAACCTCTGGCCCTCTCCAACAAAGATATTTACACAGGCCACCCTTGTGCTTTGTTTTCTCTACAGCCATTGACTCTTGTAATCGCTTTCTTTGGGCAAAAAGTTTGTTTGTGTTCTTCATGTATATAATGCTCAAATTTAAAAAAAAAAAAAAAAAAAAAAAGCACTCTCCCAAGCTCTACCCACCTGAGACACCACTCAGTGTGCTGGAATGATTATAAAAGCAAAGAAAAGGTTTACTTGTATAAAGAATAGGTTAGAAAAATAATACTGAAAATATTAAAAATGCCATTATACAAATCAAATGGAACACCTTCAACTGGAATACTATGTTCAGTTTTGGTAATCCTATCTCAAAACAGAAATAGCACAAACAGAAGGGGCAGAGATGAGTGATTAAAATGTTATGCAAAGAAAGATATCTGTCAGAAGAAAGAATGAGAAGATTGGGACTGTTTAATTTAGAGTGGAGATGCGTGAGAGATATACAAATAATGAATGGTGCAGAGTAATACAAGAGATCTCCAACCACGTTTAAAGGCAACAAATTTAAAACTGTGTAAAAAGCTCATGGTCTTTTATCAATACACATTTAACCTGTGGAACTCAGTACCACAAGATACCATCAAGGTCAAGAGCATAGTAGGAATCAAAAATAGATTATATGTTTACATGGATAAGAAGAACAGGCACAGTTAGTTACATGAGATACGGCATTATATATTTTAAATTAGGGATATGAATGCCCACGTTTCAAGGCACAACCAAACACTGTTGAGTGGTAGGAAGAAACCATTTCTAGGGCAGGTTATTCCATAACTGTCCACTTCCATTAAAGCATTTGGTGCCACTCCTGTTCAAGACAGACTACTGGACTAGATGTACCACTGGACTGATGCAGCATGGCTATTCTATATTTCTGTATTCCTATTTTTTTGTGCCATCATGCAGCCCATTCATTTAGCTTGGTCTCTGGAGTTCTTGGTGTTGTATGTTACCCACAGTGTGAGAGCAGATAGACCTAAGTGGAGTTGTGTTTTGCTATTTCATATTCATCTCCTGAAGGAATTGTGTATATTGTAAATAAACCAAATTAGGATAGTTTATTAATCTATTACCTGCATCTCCTCCGACCTCTTCTTGAAAAAAGTTAACTGCTTTACATTTCTGAGAAAATAAGTTTTTACTGCTTTTTTACTTCAGTTAACACAATGTAGAGCCTATAATGATGTAAGAGAGCAAGTTGGATTGTATTAAGGCTCATACTTCAGTAAATTTGGTAACTAAGTTCCAATTTAATATTTTTTTTAAATAATAATTGACAATGTGCCAGCTAGAAAGAAAGCAGCTGGTTGGTCAATATCAGCAATAAAAAAACGTGAAAACTGAGCAAATTTGATATGGCATCATTGGTGGAAATAACCACATGGTACCATTTTAAAAATCATTTCTTTAGAGTGCATTCACATTGTATTCAGTATGTTTGTGGACACACAAGCTAGTGGAAGAGTCAGGAATAAAAGTCGTGAGTCCCAGTACTTTGTTCTAATCACTAGACCATAAAACAATTGTACAAAGTGGTGCAATACAATCATCAAGGTAATATAATGAACTGTATAGTCACCAACAGAAGTGAAATAATGTATAACAATTAAACGTAACAGGACACCTGATAGGCGAATAAAAGGTGAGACAGATATTTACCATATATTAGGTTATACATCAATTTTCCCCTGGGTCCACACATCAAACAAAAACCAAGACAAAAAACTGCCATTTGACATGAACTAAATTAATCACCTTCACTAGCTGTTCAGTACAATATTATGTAATTAATGACATGAACAAATGAAAGTAACAGGAAAAACCCACAAATAATTTAAGTTGCTTTTCACTTGACGTGCTGCCAAACATTCAATATAGATTTCAGAGCAGCAGCCGTGTTAGTCTGTATCCGCAAAAGGAAAAGGAGTACTTGTGGCACCTTAGAGACTAACAAATTTATTTGAGCATAAGCTCTCGTGAGCCACAGCTCACTTCATCAGGTGCATTCAGTGGAAAGATGAAGTGAGCTGTAGCTCACGAAAGCTTATGCTCAAATAAATGTTAGTCTCTAAGGTGCCACAAGTACTCCTTTTCTTATAGAGTTCTTACAACATAACAAAACTATAATCTTCCTGAGATCCACTAGTTAGCAGAGTCTAGGAACTAAATTTCCTTATTTGGACTTTTAAAAAAAACCCAATGACAGTAAATGTAGCATACCACTGTCCAACTTGTGCTTGAACATTTGTTGATTTAAAAGTCCATGGTGCAATTTTGGAGAGCATCCTAAATGATCAAGATCAATCAGAATACAAAGTAGTGCTAAACAAAGCATTACTGAAAGTGGCTTGGCTTTTGTTTAGCTGTAACAACAGTCAATACTCCTGTTATGTCACAGCTCAAACATTATTGCCACATCTGGAAGAGGACTAATCCTATTTCTTTCAAGCCTATTACAGGGTAATGAGCTACTATTATCAGCTTGCAGAATGATCATGAATCGCCATCACTGTACCTTTCTCAGTAAGTTAAGTTGTTTCCTTCCTGTTTCCTTGCCTAAAACTGTAGGAATTTCACATATCTAAATAAATCTTGATAAAAGAGGAAGTTGGAATTGTGCTTGGTTTAACATCTGGATTGCTATTAACATAGAAAACTTAATTTCTGAAATGAAGCTACCTTTAATGTTATTGCTTTTTTAAAACATCCTTGGTTAAATACGATGACAAATTCTGCAGTCTTCTGACTAGGTTTAAGGAGGAATGAACTGTAACATTAATATTTTAAAAAAACAAACTCACATACTACAGTGCACAGAATACTTTTTTCCTATTTAATCCACACTGAATATATCAAGTTATTTAACAGCTTTTACTGTTAAATGCAGGCTATGGTCAATATATTACATAATGTAACTAAGGTTATGGTTTTTTGAATTACATGGTGTATTGTGACTGGCATTTAACACTCTCTTATAACAACCTATGAAGTATATACTGAAAAAAATCCTAGTACACTTGAATTTCATGCTAAATTTGAGCCCCAATACCATACGCTAATTCAAGGGCAATCAACTATGCCAGGGCTCAGAACAGTAAATATTCATGGTACTCTAACCACATATCTGGGGATTTTATTTTTATTTTATTTAGTTAGTTAACCAATTGTACTTAACCAATGCTGTGCTTTCAGCAAAACCACACTGTAAACCAAATGGGCCATCCCATATCCTGGTAAAATATCTTAAATATGTTCCATAAACACACTAGCTATTTTACCTATACAGTTCTAAACTGTGCCATAACATTCTCGTCATTCCACCTATCATTTAGTTTCATGTCTGTGTTGTAAATAAAGTTATACCTTCCTCAACAGCAATTCCTGGCTGTACCACTTCCTTCTTTGGGTAATTTATGAAGTTCATAACTCAACCTACAAAGGCCCAAATGTGTGACAGTGGACTTTAAAATCTGGTACATCGTCAAACAGGAGAAATCTTCAAAGGATTAAGGTTTATTTGTATTTTTCATGTCAAATTACTTTAACAAACTAAAAGCATGTGTGCACCAAGAAAATTTAGCTGTAAAATAAGTGACAGTATATAGAACCCTGTCAGAAGATACAGCTGAAGTATGGGGAGATTAAGTAAGCCTTTCTCTTTGGACGCCAAAGCAATCACCTTTGTAGCATAAACACTCTGTGTCCATGAACTCTAAGATCTTGAAGTTGCTCATTAGTATATGAGCACTCCTTTTAATATGACAAGTTAGAGAGAGCCAGATGAACAAAATCTAATTTTGCTGTCGTAACATTGACAAAGGGGAAGAGTTTTTTTGGGGACTGGAAAACTTTGTGTACTATTTGCTTATTAGAAAGACCATGCCAAATAAGTCTATACAAAACAAGACAGATTGACTGAAAAGGTGTTTTCTTAATGTATTTAGTTTCAACACTTGATATTATGTTCTTGAGATTACAAGCAAAGAGCTTTCAGAAAAAAAATACTGCCAGTCCAAAATCATCAATATAGCATTAGATGATTTTAAAAAAAAGATGAAGTCCAATATGAAAAACAGAGACCTCGATGTAAAAAGAAAAAAAAAGAATCCCTCTCAGAAGCTTTGGAAATGAAACATAAAAACTATGGCAATCATACAGCAGAATGGGAAGTGGTGGTAACCCTTAATATCTACAGTGCTGAGTAGTCTACTGTAATATATTTTCAGCAAGTGTAGCTCTTTGGGGGCAATGATTCTATTGAGATAGAGATGGACCTAAAGTGTTTCATAGGATTTCTTAAAGCTTTTAATTCTTTTTACTCAAGAGACTAATTTGAGAACTGCTTTTATGTCTGCTCTAGAACTTACAACTAATTTGTGAGATCTGGCGAATATTCACTTCCTTTTATTTACACAAGGCTTGTTTTTGAACCATCAGCCATTTCAGGGCAATCATCATTTCCAAGTATTGCTCGGGAAACATATCAATGAAGGCAAGGAAAAATCCAAAGTAAATATTTCTCCTGTAGAATTTACAGTGCCAATGCATACTTCATGCTTTTCATCAAAACTTTTATATTCAGCCAGAGCTCTTCAACTCAAGGGAGTTATAAAAATCCCTTAGACTTTAAGTAACCTTATGAAGATTTCTAGCCTAAGAATTTACCTAAATCATAATGCTTACTGTCCATATTCAATAACTGTACCATTGTCACAAAGTATTTAATTGTGTTTCCATTAAAAATAATGAAAAACACATATGCGAAGCATAAAATCATATGTAGTGTAACTCCAATTTTATTTTGTATTTAGCTGCAGGCTACTGTTGTCCTTCTAGTATAAATGAGTAAGCCTATTATACACAGATTTTGTGCCAGTGGCTGTATCAACAAACCATGGTTCATATTATTTCAATACTTCTTTTCTTGTTGTACTAAAAACATAGATTGATTTCTATTGGAAGTTTTGAATTTGTAAAAATGAGAACACATATTTGCTACCTAGGGGGCATAGTCAGTGCTTCTTACTCATGCAAAACTGTGTTTGGCTTCAATGGGAGTTTTGCCTGAGTAAAGAGTGATCAATAAGAAAATACATACTTTACTATCTAAAAAAAATTTCAAACTATTGTTATTGTTACCATTTTTAAATTGAAAACCATGCTGACTCATAAAGAACAGACAATGATTTCTGAAACTGACATGGAAAAAACTGTTACCTACCTTTCATAGAAGTTGTTCTTCGAGATGTGTTGCTCATATTCATTACAATTATGTGTGTGTGCGCCACGTGCATGGCAGCCAGAAAGATTTTCCCCTAGCAGTACCAGTCGGATCATCCAGGCGCCCCCTGACTTTGCGCCTCCATGGTGCCGAATATAGGGCCCTGCCGAAGCATCGCCACTCCAGTTTCTTCTTGCTGGCCATGCTCTGACAGAGGGGTAAGCGCGTGAGTATTGGAATGGACATGGGCAACACATCTCGAAGAACAAGAGTTATGAAAGGCAGGTAATCATTTATTCTTCTTCGAGTGATTGCTCATGTCATTTCCAGTTAGATCATAGGCGCCAACTCTGTGGGAGCTCCGGGGCTGGAGCACCCACAGGGAAAAATTAGCGGGTGCTCTGCACCCACCGGCAGCCAAGCTCCCCTCTCCTCACCTCCTTCTCTCCCAGTGCGCCATGTCCCCACTCCTCCCCCTCCCTCCCAGAGCTTCCAGTCCACTGCTTAACAGCTGTTTGGCAGCATATAGGACTTTCTGGGAGGGAGAGGGAGGAGCGGGGATGCGGCGCACCAGGGGTAGGAGGTGGAAAAGAGGCAGGGCAGGGGCGGGGACTTGGGAGAAGGGGGTGGAATGGAGGCAGGAAGGGGGCGGGGCTGGGGTGGGAAAAGGTGGACTGGGACGGGGACTTTGGGGAAGGAGTAGAATGGGGGTGGGGCAAGGGCAGGAAGAGGCAGGGCAGGGCCGGGGCCAGGGGTGGGTCGAGCCCCCACTAGGCAGAGGGGAAGTCGACTTTATGAATTAGGTGATTACCAAGCCTAAATTTTGGAGGTGGGGTTGGAGCTCAAAGGCTTGCTGACTGTAGCACCGCTCTGCCAAAGGCTGCATTATCTCTAGCCTGCTTGAATAATGGTGTAATGCGAGGTGAAAGTGTGGATTGAGGACCACATAGCAGCTCTGCAGATTTCCTGAGTCAGAACCTAGGCCAGGAACGCCATTGACGATGCCTGTGCTCTTATGGAGTGCGCTGTAAGTGGAGGGGCAGGTATCTGCGCCAGATTGTAGCGTGCCCAGATACAGCATGTGATCCATGATGAAATTCTTTGGGAGGAGACTGGAAGTCCTTTCATTCTGTCTGCTACTGTGATAAACAGCTGAATAGACTTCCAAAACAGTTTCATCTGCTCAATATTGAAGGCTAATGCCTGTCAAACGTCAAACAAATGACATTTTTGCTCCATACTGCATGCGTGTGGCTTGGGGTAGAAAACTGGAAGAAAGATATCTTGGTTAACATGAAATTGGGAGACAACTTTAGAAAGAAAGGTCAGATGTGGTCTAAGCTGAACCTTGTCCTTATAGAACACAGTGTAAGGAGGCTCAGCTGTTAGAACCTTGAGCTCAAACACCCTCCTGGTCAAAGTTATCGCTTCCAGGAATGCCACCTTATATGAGAAGTACAGCAGACAACATGTTGCAAGTGGTTCAAAAGGTGGCCCCAATAGCCTGGAGAGTACAAGATTAAGGTCCCAAGCTGGGATCAGCTGTCATACGTGAGGCAATGGTCTCTCGAGATCTTAAAGAAAACGGCCTACTATCAGGATGGCAAAGACAGACCAGCCCTCCACATCTGGATGGAAGGCAGAAATGGCAGCCAAGTGTACTTTTATTGAACACATAGAAAGCCCTTGCCGCTTTAGGTGGAGAGGTAGTCCAATATCATAGGTATGGACGAGAGTGTTGGAGACTGGAGATATTGCAAAAACCAAATTGTGAATTTTTTCTATTTGGCTAGGTAGGTAGCCCTAGTGGCGGATTTCCTACTGCCAAGCTGGACTCGAACAGGCAAGCGCCATTGGGTTCAGCCATGGAGCTTCCACGCCATGAGGTGAAGAGTTTTGAGGTTCGGGTGCTGGAGATGCCTGTGATCCTGGGTTAGCAAGTCTGGGAGCAGCAGTAAGGTGACTGGGTTTTCAACGGACATTTCCAGGAGAAAAGGAGTACTTGTGGCACCTTAGAGACTAACCAATTTATTTGAGCATGAGCTTTCGTGAGCTACAGCTCACTTCATCGGATGCATACCGTGGAAACTGCAGCAGACTTTATATATACACAGAGAATATGAAACAATACCTCCTCCCACCCCACTGTCCTGCTGGTAATAGCTTATCTAAAGTGATCATCAGGTTGGGCCATTTCCAGCACAAATCCAGGTTTTCTCACCCTCCACCCCCCCACACAAATTCACTCTCCTGCTGGTGATAGCCCATCCAAAGTGACAACTCTTTACACAATGTGCATGATAATCAATCATTATCCACCCTGGCCCTATCAATATCACCAAGGCTTTGTCTCTTCAAACCTTGAGCAGTACCTCATGAACGAAAGGTATGGGTGGAAATATGTACAGAAGGTGTCCTTTCCAGGGAAGGAGGAAAGCATCTGTGACAGAACCTGGGCTGTGATTCAGGAAGGAGCAGAACTGTAGACACTTCCAGTTGTGTCACATGGTGAACAAACCTATCTGGGGAAACCACCACTGTTGGAAAATGGTGTTCGTGACATCCGGCCAGATGGACCATTCGTGGCTGTGAAAGGACTTGCTGAGATAGTCTGCCAACTCGATCTGGACTCCAGGAAGGTACAACGCCTCCAGTGTATTGAGTGAGCTATGCAAAAGTCTCACAATTTGAGGGCTTCCTGGCACAAGGAAGAGGAGGGTGCACCCCCATCAGTAAAACATCAGTTTTCTATTGTCCATCGCGACCGATACACATGTCCCTTCCAAATGGGCTTGGAATGCCTGGCAGGTTAGATGGACTGCTCTAAGCTCTCTGATGTTGATGTGAAGTGAGAGCTCTGCTTGGGACCAGAGGCCCTGAGTCTTGAGGTCTTCCAGGTGCGCACTCCAACCCATCGTTGACACGTCCATCACCAGTGAAAGGGAAGTCTGCGGTCCAGCGAGGTGACAGCTACACACACACACACCGCTTGTAAGTCAAGCCACCATAGGAGGGATTCGAGAACTGGTCGAGATAGAGTGACGAGTTTGTCTAGACAGTCCCAAATAGGCTGCTACACCAAAGCCAGCCACGCCTGAAGAGGTCGGAGTCAGTCTGGTGCGCTGAAATACATAGGTACAAGCTGCCATGTGTCCCAGAAGCTTTAGGCAATTCCTTGCTGTGGTGGTAGGGAACTGCCCGAGACTTCGTATGATGTTGGATGAGACTGGAAACAAGACTCAAGGAGGCATGCCCTTGCCTGCACAGAGTCCAATACTGCCCCTACAAACTCTATCCGCTGAACGGCGCATAGGGTTGACTTCTGAACGTTCAGTAAAAGGCCCAGGTAGACAAAAGTAGCCCTTATGAAGCTCACTTGCACCTCCACTTGAGCCCTAGAGCAACCCTTGATTAGCCAGTCGTCACGGAAACACCTGTACCTGACACTTGCGCAAGAACACAGCCACAACTGGCATGCACTTGGTAAACACTGCTGACAGGCCGAACGGAAGGACTGTAAACTGATAACGATTGTGGTTCACCACAACCTGAAGTACCTTCTGTGGGACGGTGTTATTGAAATATGAAAGTAAGCGTCCTTCAAGTCAAGGGCGGCATACCAGTCCCCTGGATCCAAGGACGGGATAATGGAGACCAAAGAGACCATGCGGAACTTCAGTTTCTTTATGAACTTGTTGAGGTCTCGCAGCTCTAGAATGGGCCTGAGGCCACCTTTGGCTTTTGGTATTAGGAAATATTGGGACTAGAACCCCTTTCTTTCAGCTCCTGAAGAACCTCTTCCACTGCCCCCACCATTAGGAGTGTGTGCACCTCCTGCATGATGAGTTGCACATGAGAAGGGTCCCTGAAGAGGGACCGGAAATGGGAGGTAGAAGGGGGTGAGGGAGGAGAACTGGAGGTAGTATCCCCTTTCTACCGTGCGGAGTACCCAATGATCTGATGTAATTCGGGCCCAGACAGGGTAGAAACGGGATAGTTGGCACAAGAAGGTAAGGGGATGGATCCAGAGTCTGGACTCACGCATCCCCCCTGGGCACACCTTCAAAAGTTCTGCTTCTGGCCTGAGGACTGTTTCGCCCGCCCAGAGCCAGGGTTGACGAGGGGGGAGGCCCCTTTCTATTGTTCCTGTTATGGCTTCTTGAAAAATCCTGCCTGTTTTGTGGGTGGTAGAATCGAGGCGGGGCTTAAAGTGCCTCCATTGCGTAGCCGGAATGTAAAGGCCAAGGGATTTGAGGGTGGCCCTCAACTCTTTGAGGCTATGAAACCGCGAATCAGTTTTCTCTGAAAAGATGGATGAGCCATTAAAGGGGAGGTGCTGTATGGTCTTCTGGACCTCATATGGGAGCCCTGATACTTGCAGTCAGGAACTCCTCCTCATGGCTACTCCCGAGGCCATGGTGCGGGTGGCCAAATCAGCCACATCTAGGACTGCCTGGAGCAAAGCCCTGGCAATCAGCTTCTCCTCCTCTATTAAGGAGGAGAGCTCTGCCCTGGAGTCCTCTAGCAGAAGCTCCATGAACTTGGCCATAGCTCCACATGAATTGTAGTTGTACCAGCTGAGGACAGCTTGTGATTGGAAATTCGGAACTGGAGCCCCCTGTGGGAATAAATTTCCCTCCCAAAGAGGTCCATCTTCTTAGCCTCCTGATTTTTAGGGGATGGGTCCTGGTATCCTTGGCACTCCCGCTCATTTGCCACCGCTACCACTAGAGAGTCTGGCAGGGGATAAGTATAAAAATGGTCAAACCCCTTAGAGGGAATGAAGTACTTTCTTTCAGTCCTCTTCAACGTTGATGGTATGGAGGCAGGGGTCTGCTACAGTGTCTTAATGGTGCCCTGGATAGTTTTTATAAGTGGCAGAGCAATACGGGAGAGGCCAGAGGGGGCAAAGATGTCTACCATCAGATCTGATGCTTCAGTGATCTCCTCAACCTGGATCCCCAGGTTCTGTGCCACTCTTCTGAGCAGCTGCTGCAGCACCCTGCTGTCCTCCAGGGCAGGGGCTATTGAAATTCCCGCTACCGCCTCATCAGGAGAGGATGAGGATGAGGCCCTAGCTGGGTGTGGGTCCTGCTCTCTGCCCTTGTCACCAAGGGGATCACACGGTGCCTGGTCTTCCGGTGCAGTAGGTACTGGTGCTGCGTAGTGTGGTTGGTCCTGCCCCGGGTGAGGTGCCGGAGGCACATATTATGGCGAAGGGACCAATGCCAACTTCCGTGAATAAGACCCTTCGCTCTGGCCTTGACTGTGGTGGAACATCCAGGGGTTCCAGAAAGGCCACTGAGTTAGAGCCTGCCATTGTTCAGGCCATGGCGGTGGATGAAACTATTGCCTGTGTCTATTGGACCTGGACTGCCTGCTTTACCTCGAACTACAGGATTCCAACTCAGATTCTGACTGGGAGGACTTGCTATAGGATGACCATGGAAGGGCATGGCCACCAGTGCCAGGCACTGGTGCTGGAAACTTGGGGACCAGTGTGGATCCCCTGTCCGTCCGTTGGTGAAAGGTACTGGTGACCGGTGCCGAGGGGATGGTGATCGGCATGGTACTGTTGCCAGCTTGCCTCTAGACAGCACCGAGGATCTCTCGGGTGCCTCTGAGATGGAGCTCGGTGTCCAGTCGTGCCTAGGAGGGGAAGGCGGCACCGTGAAAGCAATGAGATCCCTGGCAGCCTCAAACGTCTCTGGTGTGAAAAGCAACTGCAGGAATTTGTGACCTTCCCGGAGAGGGGAGTGCTGGGGGCCCAGACTCGACTGGTCCCATGGTGGGGCAGGAATCGATGGAACCCTACCAGGCGGTGCCAAGCATATGTGACCCGACATGGGTCTCACGGCGGCAGACTCCTTCTGTGCCAGTCTGGGCATGGGGGAGTGGCCCCTTTCGAGTCTCCCCTTCTTGTGGGGCACCACGGACTGTGAATGGTGCCACCCACTTGCCTTATGTGGGAACTTTGCCGGTACTGAGGGTCTCTGGCAGAGTCCTTCCTCGCTGCTGACTCACACCGCGACAGTGCTGGAGCATTGCGCACGAATGTCGAGGTGCTCGGTGTCGGCTCGGCTGACCCCGGGTTCAAGTGGGGAATGGAGGGAAGCTTCCACCAGAAAGATCTTGAGGCGCTGGTCCCTCTCCTTCTGAGTTCTAGGGCAAAATCCCCTGCAGATTTTAGTGTTCCTTGTGGTGGGCTTCCCCCAAACACTTCAAGCAGGAAGTGTGGGGGTCACTCCTGGGCATAGACTTGCCACACGCTGTGCAGGGTTTAAACCCCAGGGACCGAGGCATATCCTGGTAATGGGAGAGAAGAGGGGACACAAGGAGTACCCCCAAATGAACTCCTATGGAGAGCTAACTAATAAACAACTGCTAGGACTAACTATATCAAACTAACTATTTACAGGAAAAAACTGCTTAGAGACAGAGAAGGCTTGCTGAAGCAATAGATAAGTATTCTGGCTAACCGTCACAGGTGGTAAGAAGGAACTGAAGTGGCGGCACGTCAGTAGGACCCTATATTTGGCAAAATGCAGGTGCAACTCCAGGGGGCGCCTGGATCAACCCAACAGGTACTCCTAGGGGAAAATCTTTCCGCTGCCGTGCACATGGCGGGCACACACCTAATCAGAACTGACATGAGCAAATACTCGAAGAAGGAAAGTATATTACTTTAGCACAGGGGTTCTCAAACTGGAGGTCGGGACCCCTCATGCGTCATGAGGTTATTACATGGGGGTTGCAAGCTGTCAGCCTCCATCCCAACCCCCACTTTGCATCCTGCATTTATAATGATGTTAATGTGTTTTTAATTTATATGGAGGGGGGGGTCGCACTCAGAGGCTTGCTATGTGAAAGGGGTCACCAGTACAAAAGTTTGAGAACCACTGCTTTAGCAAGAGGAAGTACTTACAAACAAATTATTATTTTTAACAACACGGTATAGAATGTACTAACAAGAAGGAAAAAAATATATGTGAAAGGTGATTGAACCAAATATTTTGGGCCAAACTGTAATTGGTCCTGACAACGCCACTCAGGGAAATGAAGGCCAAAAGTGCCCCTTCACAACCTATCTAGTCTGCTTAGTTGGAGTGTGGGGGAAGAAGGGGAAAGAGAGAGCAAGCTCTGAGGGGCTTTTCCTACTCAAGTGGATGGAAAGTGAAAAGACACGAGTGGGGAGCAGGCAGAAGCTTTCCCCATGCAATGTGTTAGTCAGCACAGGAATATGATGTGCCCCGTAAAATGTTATACAAATTACTCCACCGCCTTAGGAAGCAAAGGATGAGTACAGGGAAGAAATATTACTCTCCAGGATAAATCCTCATTGACTTCAATGGAGCTATGACAATTTATACCAGGCTTCGGTCCTGCCCCCAGTCACAATTACTTCCCTGAGCTGCTCTGGGGGGTGCTGCCCTTACATAGGGCAAGACAAAAGTCTAAATCTAACCCATTGTTTATTTACATCTTATCAGAGTCTACAAGCATAAGCATAAGCACAAATTTTACTCTCTTAAATACATGATTCAGCACAGTTATTAGTAACAGTGTTTTGGTAGGCTTTATTCTTACCAAAAATATTACAAATATTCCACTATTATTCACACAAGTTTAGGATGTGTTTTACTCTAAGCAAACCACCACCGTTTATCTACATACGAATGCATTGCTGTATCTGGATGTCTTATTATTAATTTATTAATGCTTTGCAATCTAGTATCTCCAAGAACATTTTTTTTTCTTTTGCAGAGGTAAAGAAGGGGTTCTTGAAATATATCTTCAAGTAGACAAAATTAGTTGCTCTCTGAAAGGGAGACAGAATTAAATTTATCAGAAAAGACTTCTTAAATTATTGCCTCTCTCCTATCACTCTTCCTCCCACGTTCCTTCTCTCACAGGGTCAGAATTACAGTATTGCTATTTAAATTGGAGAAAAAAACAGAGTTGAGAAATGAAAGATGCAAAGTATGCATCTTTACTGATGATGTGTGAAGAGGTCATACTGCTGAAGCAGTCTGAATCAAGTATTCGTCTGACCCTCCCTGTAGTCATACCAGTATCACCGACACTATTCTGCTGGAGTACTGATAGTTAGCAAATGTTTTCACAGCCAAAATCCAGTCATAAGTTAGCCTGAAAATGGTGGTTCATGATTCATCTCAATTTCACAAGACCAACTTCATTTTCACACCACTATATCCCAGACTATAGCATGTGACTGTGCTATACCAACAGAGAAGTCTGTCAACAGAAAGCCATGAACAGATGCAGCTAACAGGAAAGTTTAAAGGGCATAGCTGTGAACTCTGTGCTTGGAGGAAGCAGGACTTGGTGAGTGATGGGTTTGGTCCACCTGTGGGGTTTTGACTGTTTGCTTGCTCTCTGTATATGGGCTGAACAGCTGAACTGTGGGCCTGAGTAAGCATTGAAACAGGTTTGTTTTGGGTACCTTGATAAAGATCACTGTAGCTCTGCCCCTTGGAGCTTTGATCAGCCCCACTGTTTGAAGTCTCTGAATGGTTAATTGCCCCCTTGTGGTGAGATGCATAGCTGAGCTGTGCTAAGCAGGAAGATTTAGTATAAAAGATCACTTGCTAGGCGAATTCAAGGGCTGCAGACAGAAGCAGCTAACAGTGGAGTTTAGGGAGGTGTTTGGAGAGGGAATGAGAAAGAGCTGAACCTAGAAGGGAAGCGTATGTGCAATTTCAAGATGGACAGTGATGGAACATTGGCGGTGATCTGCAACAGATGTGCCATGTTTCCTTTCTGGCCTGAAGGCAGAAGCAACTTGCATGAAATGTGCATGAAAATGCAAGGTCTTGGCTATGCTGGAAGAAAAATTCTTGGATTGGAGAGGCAAGTAGAGATGCTATGGAGAACCAGAAAAGCTGAGGAGTTCCTAGATGGCCAGATTTGGGAAACATCAGTACCCTGGATTCAAGGAAGAAAGGAGTTGGCCATCAAGGAATCAGACTGAAAAAAAGTCAGAGAGGAGGTTTGGCACTTTGACAAGGGTCACAGCAGCATTCTGCACAGCTGGAGAGAGATATAGATGGGCAGGCTGCAGCCATCAGAGAGAATAGGACAGGGAGAAATTCCACACAGCTAAAAGTTTCCAATTGATACCAGGTCCTCAAAAATGGAAGCTGTGGAAGATCTCTCTCAAGATCCAGCTAGTCTATGGGAGCGAAGAGATATATGGAACACACTTCTGGATGGCAGCTTGACCCAACCTGTAAGAAAATCAAGCTTGCCTACAAAAACATCTCCAACCATCCAAGAAAGAGACATGATTCAATACTCAGAAGAATCAAAAGAACATTCTGAAAGGGACAGGTGGGCAACAGGATGACCTAAATCATGAGAGGTCACTTGGGGGATAGGCTTCTGAAGTTTATAGGCAAGGATCCACTGGTGCTGGTCCATATCGGCACGAATGACAATGCTTCACAGGGTATCTCACATTTAGATGGTTTCAAGGAGCTCAGACGTGTGCTGAAGAATAATGTCCAAGTGATCTTCTCAGAAAACCTTCCTGTCTCAAGAACAAAGAAAGGTAAGCAACGTAGGATGAAGGGTTTTGATTTTGTAGACCATTTGCCCATCTTCTATTAGGGTGAGGGCTGTAAGGTTTGGTTGGCCTCCACTTCAAGAGAAAGGGAGCTAATCTTCTTAGGGACAGGCTGGCTAGAGTAGTCAGGAACTTATTAAACTAATGATTAAAGGGAGTAGGTAAAAAGAGGCAACATATGAGCACCGATTTACCACAAAATTGAGATGTTGAGAACAAAATTAATTAAGGAACCGAAGGACAAGAAGAGAAGTTGTTGTGGTTTGGTTTTTTTAATTGAGTACACAGCAATGCCAAGAGCCTGAGTAACTAATGAAAGAATTTGGATTTGCTCATTATGAGCATAAATTCAATGTAGCTGGTAGTGGTGAAACCTGGTAGGATGATTCCTATCACTGGAATGTTAAAATCAATGGTTATAATCTATTTAAAAAGGATCAAGAGGGCATAAGGGGAGGGGAAGAGGCAGTTTACATCAAAAATGGCACTACCTGAGTCACTGAAAATTAAGATGAAAGTTACCTTGAATGCTTATGGATCATTGTCTTAACTGGTAAAGCACAAGATGGCATATTCACTGGTGTCTGCTATGGACTACAAAAGTCACAGTAGGGAACAGAGACACTGGTTCTTTAAGCATGCATCTATGATATGTAGGGGAAAAAAGCTGTGTGATCATGCAGGACTTCAGTTTCAGTTTGAGCGACATATGCTGAAAGTCTGATGCTGTGCTGCAAGTACTAAAACATCCGTTGAATTTCTAAATATTATAGCTGACAATTTCTTAACTCAAAAAGTGTTGCATTCAAAACAGAGGCATTCTAGATTAGACATCTTTATCTTTACAGCTAAAGAAAATTTGATCACATGACTAAAAATTAAGAGTAGCTTAGGTACAAGTAATCATGACTTGATAACATTTATAATGTGCAAACAGAATAAAGTCCAAACCAGTAACATATATACACTAGATGCTTTAAAAGGGCCAATTTCACAAAACTGAAAACAATAATGAGCCAAATCAGCTTGGAGGAAGAATTTAATCAGAAAAATGTGAATGATCATTGGAAATGATTTAAGAATGCTTTACTAGATGCCCCAAAACCCGCAATCGAGGAAGAAGGCCGTGCTGGTTCAAATAACCGTCTGATTTAGAAAGGACATGAAGGCAGCTCTAAAAAATAAAATAAATGTATATATAACAAATGGAAGAAAGGGGAAGTTGATATTAATGAATATGAATCAGAGGGTAGGCATTGTAGAAAACTGATAAGGGAAGCAAAGGGACACCAGGAGAAATCTATGGCCAGCAGAGTTAAGGAAAATAAGGAGTGTTTAAAGTATGTTAGGAACAAAAAAATCGTTAAATACCATCAGTCCATTACTAGATGGAAATGGTAGAATTATCAATAATAATGCATAAAAGGCAGAAGTGTTCAATAAATATTTCTGTTCTGTATTTGGGGAAAACACAAATAATGTACTCATGCCATATGATGATGATGATGATAATGATGAAATACTTTCCACTCCAACAGTAACTAAGGATGATGTCCAACTCAAGCTATTAAAGTGAAACACTTATAAATCAGCAGGTCCAAATAATTTGTAACCAAGAGTTCTAAAAGAGCTGTCGGTGGCTGAGGCGCTCGCTTGACCGCTAACATTGACTTTTCAGTACATCTTAGAACACTAGAGAAGTTCCAGGAAACTGGAAGAAAGCTAATGCTGTGACAATATTTAAAACAATTACCAAGGTAATTATAGGCCTGTCCATCTGACATTGATCCTAGGGAAGGAAATGGAGCGGCTGATATGGGACTTGATTAATAAAGAATTAAAGGAGGATAATATAATTCATGCCAATCAACATGTGCTATGGAAAACAGATCCTGTCAAACTAACTTGATATCTTTTTTATGAGATTACAAATTTGGTTGATAAAGGGAATAGTGTTGATGTAATATACTTAGACTTCTGTAAGCTGTGATGCTCTGAGTACATTTCTCAGACCTGAAGAAGAGCTCTATATAAGCTCAAAAGCTTGTCTCTCTCACCAACACAAGCTCGTCCAATAGAAGGTATTACCTCAATCACCTTGTCTCTCTAATATCCTGGGAGCAACATGGCTACAACATTGCATTAGACTTATGCAAGGCAGTTGACTTGGTACTGCACAACATTTTGATTAAAAACTGGAATAATATAAAATTAACACGGCACACATTAAATGGTTTAAAAATTTCCAACTGATAGGTCTCAACATGTAATTGTAAATAGGGAATCATCGTGGAGTGGGTGGGTTTCTAATGAGGTCCTGCATGGACTGGTTATTTGGTCCTATGCTGTTTAACATTTTTATCAATGAAAACAATGTTTTCAATGCAGAAAACATAAAATCATCACTGACAAAGTTTGCAGTAAAATTGGGGGAGTGGTAAATAATGAAGAGGACAGGTCATTGATACAGAGCGATCTTCATCACTTGGTAAGATGGGCTCAAGCAAACAATATGCAGTTTAATACAGCTAAATGTATATGTCTACATGTAGGAACAAAGAATGCAGGCCATACTTACAGGATGGGGGACTCTAGTCTGGAAAGCAGTGACTCTGAAAAATGTTTGGGGATCATGATGGATAAGCAGCTGAACATGAGCTGAGCTCCTAGGGTGACACCGTGTCCAAAAAGGCTAATGAGATCCTTAGATTCATAAACAGGGGAATCTCAAATAGGAGTAGAGAGCTTATTTTATCTCTATATTTGACATTGGTGAAACAGCAACTGAAATATTGTGTTGCATTCTGATGTCCACAATTCAAGATACATTGGAGAGTGTCCAGAGAGAAGAGCCACAAAAAATATTAAAGAATTGGAAAACATGCCTTAGAGTGATAGATTCAAGGAGCTTAATCTAAATTCAACTTAAGTATGAGAAATTATGGGGTGACCTGATCACAGTCTGTAAGTACATACAAGAGGAACAAATATTTGGTAACAGGCTCTTCAATCTAGCAGAGAAAGGTATGGCTAGAAATTGAAGCTAGACAAATTTAGACTGGAAATAAGGCGTAAATTTTTGAGAGAGAGAAATTAATTACTGGCACAATATACCAAAGGTCATAGTGGATTCTCCATCACTGGCAATTTTAAAATTAGGACTGGATGCTTTTCGAAAAAAATGTGCTCTAGGAATTATGTTGGGGAAGTTCTGTTGCCTGTGTTATGCAGGAGGTCATATTAGATTATCATAATGGTCACTTCTGCCTTTGGAATCTATGACACAATAAGAATTTGTTTAAAGATTGTAAATTTTCTCACAAATGAGATTGTAGTAATCTAATATTGTACAGAAACCTGTTCTGTTCAGTAGACATCTTTCCCAAAAGATTCTCTTTTCACTCCCAGAAGACAGTAGTAAGTCTATCAACCTATGTTCTATACTATACGAAATTTGGTTAGGGAATATGGCTGAAATTAAAGCAATTCCTTGCAGATGATATGAGCACATGAACTGAAAAAAAGCAAATAATGCACCGTTATAGGGCACTTAGAAACATCCTTTCCCAATATCCACCTAAGAGCTGATATTGCTGAATGTTTCTGTCACCCCCTTCCATGGTGTACAATCACCTCATGAAGATGAACGTATGAATTGACAACGGATGGGCTAGCACCAGCAGGAGAGTGAATTTGTGTGGGGGGGTGGAGGGTGAGAAAACCTGGATTTGTGCTGGAAATGGCCCACCTGTTGATCACTTTAGATAAGCTATTACCAGCAGGACAGTGGGGTGGGAGGAGGTATTGTTTCATATTCTCTGTGTGTATATAAAGTCTGCTGCAGTTTCCACGGTATACATCTGATGAAGTGAGCTGTAGCTCACGAAAGCTCATGCTCAAATAAATTGGTTAGTCTCTAAGGTGCCACAAGTACTCCTTTTCTTTTTGCGAATACAGACTAACACGGCTGTTCCTCTGAAACCTAATATTATAACAGTTTTGCTTGAAGAAAAAAATGCCAACAGCTTTCTACTCTACTAATATTAGCTATTAATTAGTATAGCAGGCAGTGAAACAAAGCAGCATATAAATTAACTTCATATTCCAATCTTTTCAGGGCTTTCTAATAAATGTTTTAGTATTTTCAAAGTTACTAAAAGTTTAAACTCTGAACACTTTGACCAACACTCTACCTTTTTTCCTTCTAAAAATTACCCTGTGAAAAGGTTCAGACAATTGTCTTTATTGTTCTAATGCCACCCTCAAATTATTTCACATCCTAGGCCACTATGAACATTCTAACAACATTTCTATTGACATTACGCTTACATGAACTACATTCTAGCCACCTGCTGTTACTGAGAAATGCATTAAGGCAAGTCACATGATTTCACTCTTGGCAACAAATGATGGCTCAATTAGGCAGATAAGAATCTACAGCCCTCAGTAGAGTATCTCTTCAGCCCATTCTCAGCAGTTGAAAGAAGTACTTAGGGACAGCACTAGTCCTGAGGAATGAATGCTTGCTATCCTTTATCAACCCCCATTGAAAACTTTTTTTTTCTCAAAAGAAAATTGGACCTATAGTATAGCTGAATATTTCCAATCCAGTGCAGTTTATAAATCTATTTCTTCAATGGGTCACTGCTATAAAATTGAATTAATGTTTAAAATCAATGAAATGATGAGGTATTCCAGTTACTGCACACTGCTTTACGAGTTCTCTACAGCAAGATACGGAATGCTCAGTTTGAAGTAATATATATATATATATATATATATATAAAACCAAAAGAAAATTACATTAAGGTTTAGACCCCAACCCAGAAAATGCACTAAATTAATACCTAGGATGAAACTAATTCTTACCTTACCCTACTGGGATTACATACTACAGCAGTGGTTCTCAAACTTTTGTACTGCTGACCCCTTTCAAATAGCAAGCTTCTGAGTGTGACTTCCCTTATAAATTAAAAACACTTTTTTATATATTTAACACCATTATAAATGCTGGATACAGAGCGGGGTTGGGGTGGAGGCTGGCAGCTTGTGATCCCCCACGGGTAATAACCTCGCAACCCCCTGAGGGGTCCCAGCCTCCAGTTTGAGAACCCCTGTACTACAGGAACTACTAGCTCAAAGAGCACCATAATTAATGGTATTAAGCATAGCCATGAAAGCTGCTCGCTTTTTGTGTGCCCCCAATGGAAGCCACTGCTCAAGCTCCCACTACTGGCTCTGTTTAACACACCATCTTCCAAGCCCACACAGTCAGTGTGCCTTTATTTTGCTGAGTTGCTCATTAGTACTAATATTGATTTACAGAGAAATCTCTTCAGAATACAGCATTCCCTCCCCCAAGGCTACACCCATTTTTTCACCATGATCACACTTTGCATAGGGTTCACAGAGCAAAAGTAGTGGGTATCCAACTATCCCATGTTCCACTTGCCTGCCTTTTTTCTTCTTTATGCCTCACTCCTTATGCCCTTCACCAGAGGCAAATTAGGGATTTGTGAGGCCCTCGGCCAGAGCAAGTGGTGGCCCCCTAACCACTCCTTTTGCCTGTAGTCCCTCTCAACCCTCCCACCCAGTCGCGTCTGTCAGGGAAATGGGTTCAGGGTGCTGGGACTTCCCCCATCTGCCCAGTGCTCCTGCCGAGGAGTGGGGTTGGGGCGTGGGGGCTTGCCTTGCTCCTCGGCAGGAGCTCTGGGCAGGCAGAGCCAGTCGGGCACAGGGGTGCCCATTTTTCCGGGGGCACCCATCGGCCGGGCCCCTGGGCACGGGCCCTGTTGGCCAACTGGCTAATCCACCACTGCCTTGCAAACCTTGATAACTCATACCTCTTGCCTCTGCCCTCCACAAATGCTCACTTCCATGATGTTCCTCCTGACCACGCTGTACACTACACGCTCTCAGAAAGACATACCTAGAATAAGGAGCCACATTACATGCTGGATAGCATCAGCTACTGCTACCCCCCTTTCCATATCTCAAATGGGGAGGTATTACTACATTGCATCAGGCGAGATTCCACTGCCATGGAACTAATTGCAAACAATAGCAACATTTGCATTCACAACATATCACACATATTATCCATGTTATAAAACACAGTAACACTTACAATGTATACAGCCATTTTCATCTATAGATCTCTACGTGTGTAGGCTCCCTCAGCATTTCTCAGATACAGAAACACAGGCATAGATGTACAATATGTAGGGACATGAGAGTGAATGATGGTTAGAGTCTCAGGATGAAGTCCAAGGCCTGGTCTATGCATAAAAAATCTGCAGGCATACCAATACCAACAAGAGTTCTTTTGTTGGTATAAGCTGCATCTCCATTAAGAGGGTTTGTGGATATGGCTATACTGGAAAACACCTTCCAGTGTAGAGAAGACCAAAGCATCTTTGGCTTCTTTTGGTTTAAATCAGACCCTTGCTAGCATTACTTTTATGTGTTTTTCTTGTTCAAGATCTATAATATTTTGTTTAATCAGTGAAGCCCTACTTACTGCCACGGTGGGCTATAATTCTTCAGATAGGGTTAACAAGTAGCGGAATCTTGCTGAAATGGAAATCAGCCCTATTAATACATTCATTATTTATTTAGCAAAGTTAGCATTTGCTGTACAATATATAGAAAAATAACCGGTCCCTTTCCTTTAGGTCTTACAATCTTGACAGTCCAGCGGAAATGCACTGAATGAAGCAGATGAAAGTCCAATTACAAAATGGTACAGATTTTGTTTATTTCTTGTGGTTTTGGTGTACTATTGTTGAAATTGGTGTACTATTGTTGTGCAGAAGTGTCTTCACAGAAACTTTACACCATCCTACTCCAACATGAAATTGCTACTATTATGTCATCATACACTAGTTCTGCAAGCCACAAATCTTTATGATGTTGATGAGTAAGGTATTTACGTAGAAACTTCATCTAGTTTTCTAAATGAGAATTATGTATTGTATCAAAAAGTGTTCTTGACATTTCTATCTTGTCCCAGTCTTTCCCACTTCCTCAGATAACACAAAGTGCCGCTAGTCTACAATGTGGACTAATGCCATTTTAAAATTTTTTGTTCACGTGATGTAGAAGCCAAGAAAGGAACACAGTTTCTGAATTACAAAGGAATGTGCACACTTTTGGAGACCAATAATATTAATTTTTGCTTTCTATAAAAGCAAGGAAACTAATTGTTTTGTCCTTCAATTTTGTTAAAGGCAAGCCCATAGCCTTTTTGACATACCAGGTACAATTTCCTGCATTTTAGAAGGTTATAAAACATTTCGAATTGTGGCTCAAAGCCATAGTTTGTGGCACAGGAAGTCCTAGAGAAGGAGCGCCCAAGTGGCTGCACTTCCATCTATGCCCATCTATCACTGCTGCATTCTTTCCTTCTTGTGCATTATAACCAGTATCAATTTTTCAGCACATAGATTATACTCTCATTTATATCTGCAACTCCACTTTCTCCTATTATGGTTGCTCATGCATAAATGAGGTATTTATTTGGTCTCCAGGCCTCATTACTTTTCAGCCAGCTTGACTCTCAGCTATTACCAGTAGGACAGTGGGGTGGGAGGAGGTATTGTTTCATATTCTCTGTGTATATATAAAGTTTGCTGCAGTTTCCACGGTATGCATCTGATGAAGTGAGCTGTAGCTCACGAAAGCTCATGCTCAAATAAATTGGTTAGTCTCTAAGGTGCCACAAGTACTCCAGCTCTCAAGTTGAATTTGTAGGTACTGGTGTTAGACAAATCATCTTTTTGTTTGTAAACAGAGCACATTTGATCTGAACATGATTGAAACACAGTTTCATAGTCCCAATTTACAGTAATTTTCCAGAGCAGAACAACACTTCAAAATTGTACTCTTATAAGGCTTTTTTCCTGTCTAGGCCTGAATTCAGGACTGCACATTTTTACTGCAGCATTTAATGATAAACATAAAGAATGCAGTTTTTAGAATTAGAGACTTCCATGGCTTTGTGTGTAACTGAGATTAACTTTTGTAGAAGAAACACAGAACCAAGAACTTGGATCAATTGTGATTAATTAAGTATTGAGTATTTATTTTACTTTTTTAAAATTCTCTTTTAATTAAAAAATTATCCCAAACTGAGGGGTGTGACAGGGTTGGGCCAGATAGCTATAGGAGAGTATTTTTTTTTTTTGAAGCAAAGGATATTTTATTTGCATAACACACTTACAAAGTAAAAACAGCAGCATATGCAATGTGTAACACAGCACCCAGTCACAATAGTTTTCTCATTAGCTTCAGGGGAGTGAAGTGTTCAAGCTTGCCCAGGCCCAGAGCGGGGGGCTTCCTCGACTCTCATGGTCTTCCACCCTTCCGAGTTACCTGGTGGCCCAGAGAGAGGGGGCTTCATCGACTCTTGTGATCTTCCACCCCCTCGAGTTACCTGGCGCCACGCCCGAGTGTCACCAACAATTCTCTCCTCTGAAAGCACCCAACAAGAGAGGCAGGCTGTGGGGTGGACAATCCGGGGGGAGGGGGGAGCACGTGCACCCACGTGTGAAAGGATCCCTCTAGGGTGGTGGTGTCCGCAGCAGCAATGGCTGGGACTGGGGTCCCTTACTCTCTCCCCCAAAGGGTCAGACAAAAAGGACCCAGATGGGGATACCAAGCAGAGAACCTTGGACAGCGCCCACCGCTCCTCAAAAGCATCAAGGGAGTCGGTGGACGCCGCCCAGAGGAACTCCGCCCGGATACGTGAACAGACCGAGGATCGGAAAACGGCCCCACAGTCACAGGAAACTCCATCGGCCTACCTCCTCTCTCTGGTTTTATAGATGGCCGTTTTAGCCAGGACCAGGAGGAGGTTAACTAGGAGATCCCGTGACTCTGTGAGGCCACGGATGGGGAGTGCATAAATAAAAAGGTGAGAGGAAAAATGCAACCAAAAACATAATAGGAGGTTTGTGAGGAGCTGGAACAGGGGCTGCAGCCTGGTGCACTCCAAATATACGTGCGCCAGGGTTTCCCTCACACCACAAAAGGGACAAGTATCTGGGATAGGGGTGAACCGCGCCAAGTACGTGCCCGTGCTCACAGCTCCGTGAAGGAGCCGCCAACTGATGTCCCCGATGAGCCTCGGAACCAAGGTGGAATATAGGCTGCCCACCGGGGCTGCTCACCCTCCAAAAGTGGCAGAAGGCCTCGCCACTTTGTGTCGGGGCAGGACACTAGGGTGAGGGCGTGAAGGGTGTGTATAGGTGTTTCCTTGGCGCGGTTTGGAAGCATACCGGCTGCAGTTCATGCAGCCGGCTCGCAGTGAAGGGGTGGGGGGGTCGATTGGATCTGTGGGGCAGGGATCCAATTAAAAAGTCCGGCGGGCCTGGGGTAGAGGGTGGGCGGGGCGTGCCCTCGAGCAGGACCCGGTCGAGGTAAGCTTGAGCAGCGGGCGGCAAAGCGGCCTTCACCTCCTGAAGTACGCGCCGCGGGGGGGTACGAGGTCTGGAGAGCCCCATGCTCCGGGCGAACATCAGGGGATCCAGCCAGTCTCCCCGGTCATAGTCCAGGAGGTCTCCGACTCTTGTGACTTCAGCCAGGATCAAGCTCTGGCGCACCGAGCGGGACTCCGCCATCTGCACACGGAGCTGGGGGTTGTGTAGCAGAGGCTACGCGAGGAGATCTACCCCCTCGGTGGCCGCCATGGACCTGGTCGTTAAAAACAGTTTCCAAGTCCGGAAGAGGTCCTGGTAGAAGACCGGCAGCCCAGAGAGGTCTCACGGAAGACCTCCCAGACGGAGATAAAAGAGCTGCCAGTAGTATCGGAGCCCTCGGATGTGGCGCAGGATGGCGTGCGCCAGTGTGCTCCACGCCGAACTGCCTGCACCATAGAGGAGCCTCTGTAGGGCCTGGAGGCGAAAAACATGGACCTGAGTGTGTAGACACTTCAGGCCCTGTCCTCCGTCCCTCAGGGGTAGATGAAGAACCCCTAAAGGGGCCCAGTGTGTTCCTGACCAAAAGAACCCCAGAATCAATGTCCGGAGGGTGGTCAGGAAACCCGGGTCTGGGACCAGGGTGTTGAGCCGATACCAGAGCATGGACAGGACTAGTTGATTAAGCACCAGCGCTCTTCCTCGGAGGGAGAGACATCGGAGTAGTCCCATCCATTACCGGAGCCGCTCTATCACCCCGCCCTCTAAATTTTCCCAGTTCTCCGGCAAAGAGGGATGCGTGGCAGAAAGATAAACGTCGAGGTAGAGCAGCGGACCCGCGCTCCACCGGATAGTCTGAAGCGCGGGTGGGAGGGAGCTCGCCTGCCGCCAGTCTCCTATTCCTAAGCCAGAGCTCTTGACCCAGTTGACCCGGGTGGAGGAGGCTGCCGAATAGATGGCCTGGCAAGCCTCCACCTGCGTCAAGTTGCCGGGGTCCTGGATCACGAGGAGCACGTCATCAGCGTACGCCGACAGGACCAGCCGCAGCTCCGGCTCCCGCAGCATCAACCCTGTCAACCTCCTGCGGAGGAGACAGAGGAAGGGCTCGATCGCCAGAGCGTACAGCTGGCCTGAGAGGGGGCACCCCTGCCGTACTCCTCGCCCAAAGCTGACCGGTTCGGTCAGGGTCCAGTTGAGCTTAACCAGACACTCTGCGGAGGCGTACAGCACCCGGAGAAAACCCACAAACTGGGGTCCGAAGCCAAACGTCTGCACAGTGCTCAGGAGGTACCCGTGGTCCACCCTATCGAACGCCTTCTCCTGATTTAGGGACAGGAGGGCAAACAACAGACTGTCTCTACGCCCGAGTTCCAAAAGGTCCCGAACCAGAAATAGTTTATCAAAGATACTGCGGTCCGGGATGGTGTAGGTCTGGTCTGGGTGGATCACGTCCGCCAGCACAGACCCTAGCTGCAGCGAGATTGCTTTCGCTACGATTTTGTAGTCCGTGCTGAGGAGCGAGACGGGACGCCAATTTCGTAAATCGCGGAGGTCCCCCTTCTTCGGCAATAAGGTGAGCACAGCTCACCTGCACGAGAGAGGGAGGACCTTGCTCTGCAGAAACTCGGCCCAGACGGTGACTAGGTCTGGGCTGAGGACGTCCCAAAACACGTGGTAGAACTCCACGGTCAGCCCGTCCATGCCTGGAGACCTATTGGTGGGCGTACGACGGAGGGCTTCCGAGAACTCGGCCAGAGTGAGAGGCAACTCCAGGTGGTCTCGGTCGCTCGCGCTGACTGTAGGGAGCTCCTCCCAAAGCACTCTGCAAGTGCTAGGGTCGGTCGGATCCAGGGAGAAAAGACTTGCGTAGAAGGCTCGGGCCCTCCCGCACATCTCCGCCGGTTCCGTGAGGGGGGTGCTGTCTTCTGCCAGGAGGCAGGTGACATGCTTCTTGGCCCCTCTCGTTTGTTCCAGGGCATAGAAGAAGCGGGAGCCGCAATCCATCTCCCGAAGGAGGCGGATGCGGGATCGAACAAAGGCACCCCAAGCCCGATGGTCCTCGAGGGCCCGGAGTTCCTCCCGCTTCTCCCGGCACGCTCTGCAGAGGAGCGGGTCTTCGGGGCTGGCGGCCAGACGCCTCTCCAGCTCTAAGACCTCCCGTTCCAACTGGTCTATCGCCGCATTTCTCCGTCGGCTGGTGCCCTGGGTGTAGTCGCGGCAGAAAAGCCGGACGCGCACCTTCCCCAGGTCCCACCATCGCTGCGCCGAGGGAAAGGCACGCCGCTGCCTTCGCCAGGCCAGCCAGAATTCCCGGAAGGACATCACAAAGCCCTCATCCTCCAACAAGCTGTTGTTAAAATGACAATAGGCCCGCCCTGGCCTCTTCGCACAGAGGGAGGCTGTCACGGTGGCTAGGTGATGGTCAGAAAATGGGGCCAGCCGAATGCTGGAGGAGTGGGCTCGTGAGAGACGGAAGCGTGATAGATAAATGCGGTCCAACCGGGAGTGGCTCGACCGATGGGCTTCCACCCGGACAAAGGTGAACGTGGAAGTGTCATCCGGGTGGTGGTCACGCCGGATGTCCACTAGGGAGTGATGTTCAACTATCTCCCGGAGGGTGTCCGTGGCAGCCGGGCACTGCTCGGTCCCCGAGCGGTCTCGCTCCTCGAGGGTGGTATTGAAATCCCCTCCCAGGACCAGGCACTCCTGAGAAGCTAAGGTGCAGAGGAAGGCGGATGCCTGCTGATAGAATTGCAGCCGCTCCGGGCCCGATGTCGGGGTATAGACGTTAACGAGGTTAACCACGAGCCCCTCTATACGGACCCGGAAATGCAGCAGGTGACCCTGCACGGCCTCGGCGACCCCTAGCACCTCAGGCCGTAGGTTGGGGGAGAACAGGGTGACCACTCCAGCCTGCCGAATCATGGAATGGCTAAAGTAGACCCTGTCCCCCCACTCCAGCCACCAACTATCTTCGGCGGTCGGATCCGTATGGGTCTCCTGCAGGAAAATCAGAGTACCCTCCCTCCCGAAGGAAGGAGAGCACCTGGGACCTGCGGAGAGCCATCCTACAAGCCCGGGTGTTCAACGTTGAGATGGTGAGAGGTGTCATGGGGAGGGCTGGGGATGGGGGGGGGGGCCTCACTGGCAGGGACGCTCGCATCCCCTAGCGGGTCGTGCAACAGTCCTTGACCCATCCCGTAGGTGAGTAATTGGTCACGGAAGACGTGGACGCGCCAGTAGGCCGTGGCATCCTGCTTCCTCGTCCCTTTACCTTCCCCCATGAGAGCCCTTGTGGCCCAGAGGATTTGAAAAAAAAAAACCCCAACGCTGGAGAGCAAGCTGTACCTTGTTGCGGGAGCCACAGACATCCTCTAAAAATTTCTGCAGCTCTCCTCGCAGCTCATGTGGGGGTGGGATTATGGTTTCCCGGTTGTTCCCCAGCGGGGACCTTAGTGCCGCCCCGTGTTCCACTAAAATGGACAAGCAGGGTGCGGACCCCTGATGGGGTGCCTGATGGGCTGGAGCTTCTAGACCCGCCTCAAGCTCTGGGACGATAGGGGGCAGTGGAGGGAAAATAGCAGCCCCTAATGGGTCGGGGCAGGAGAATGCAAAGGCCGCTCCCTGGGGGTCATCAGTTGGAAAAGGGAAGGAGACAGCCCCGGGGGCGTCAATAACATCGCAGGAGGTAGACTGGATAGGGGTAGGGGCAGAGGCAAGGTTCTGGGTTTCGGGAGGCGAGCAGCTGGATGGTGGCGCCTCCCGATCAGGCTCAAGGGTTAAGAGGGTGGGGAGGGAACTCTTAGTGACACCGGACACGCGCTCTGTGGTGGATTTAGCGGCCACAGTATCAGGAGGTGGATTATCTTCTATTGGGCCCCAGCCCAGGAAGGAAATCAATTGCTCTGCACCAACGGGGGGTGCCCCTGGTGGCTCGTGCCCCGGCCGTGTGGCGCCGGCTGTCACCTGAGCAGGCTCGGTGGTCGTCAGTGGGGTGCCATCAGCGGCCGGGTCAATGGAGGAGTCCAGGGGCTCCTCGGAGGTGGGAGCAGAAACAGCAGTTAGGGGGAGGGAACATGGGGAAAAAAGGAGTGGAGTGAGGTCACCCAAATCGAGGTTTGCTGGCAAAAGGTTGTCCTCTCCCTGGGTGACCGTGGTTAGATCTAGGGCCTCGATCTCCTCGAACATGGAGGAGAGGACACTTTCCATCGCCCCAGGGTTCTCCCCGCTGGCACCCGCCACGACGGTTGCCTCGTGGTTCACGGGGGCTTCGAGTAGTGTCAGGTCAGAAGGGGCTTCCTCGAGGGTCTCGGAGGGGAGGGTCTCCCGTGAAGGGGAGACTCTACCTTCCGGTGCTACCACATCTTTCCTGGCTGACACCGGTGGATGGGATGCACTCGTGGGCAAAGCGGAAGGCTTGGCATCGGTGCCCCCCCTTCCTGGTATTCCGGGGGGCTTCCGCCTCGGATAGATGAGGTGGAGCTCGAGCCTTCCGCTTGCCTCGCTTCCCCTGGACTAGGGCCCAGCCCTCCATGGCATCATCTGGGGGCTGGTTAGCAGGGGTCGTGTCAGGGGGTAAAGGCGATGGCTCAGGGGCCTGGGGGGTGGGGACGGTGGGGCGGCATAAGAGAGGGAGGATTCTCCCTGGGACAGGCTCGCTCCCATGCCTGGTGGTATCTCTGCCACACTCTCCTCCATAGGCCCCGCCAGACTGTCAGCAGCGAGGGTGGGGCTCTCCCTCTCGTCTGGGTGTTGTAGGGGAGGTGCCCCTTGGGCCTTAGCGGGAGAAGCGGTGGTCCGAAGAGGAGGGGAGGTCGGGTTCGGGTATCGGGCGGCCAGGGGTGTCGGCAACGACGGGGCTGATGTCCTGCCGGGTCTCGGGGAGCCTAGGTGCCCCTCCTTGCCGGGCTAAGGGGCAGTCCCTCTGGACATGCCCTGACGCCCGGCAGAGGTAGCACCGGGTTTCCCCCATGGAGAAATACACCCGGTAACGGGCCCCCTGGTGGGGGACTAGGAAGGACCCCTCGAGCGCCTCTCCATCGCGCGCCACTGACAGCAGTAGAAGCTGCACTTGCTGGTGGAAGGAAAACATGTGACGGAGGGTGGGGTCCTTGCAGCCCAACAGGAGAAGGCTGATGACAGAAACAGGTTTCCCCAGGGTGTAAAGGGCGGGTAACAGGGCAGCATTGGGGAGAAAAGGAGGGACAGAGGTCAGGACCAGGCGGACGCCCAGGTCCTCCAGCAGCTCTAGGGGGACAAACACCCCCCCCACCGCCAGGCCCCTCTCCACCGCCTCCTGGGCGGCAGCCTCCGATGCTAAGAAGAAGACAACCTTCCCGTACATTTTGGAGGCCACCACAATGGCTGAGGGCCCCACCACCCTCGCCAACACTCGCACGTAGGTCTCCACGTGGGGCGAGGCGGGCACCAGGAGGCATCGGACACCGTGCTTCCTTGTCATGGTGGGGAAGGGGCCCCGGCCGCTGTTGATGGGCTCAACGGGTAGTGATCAATGGCTCCATGTCTAGTTGGCAGCCGGTATCAAGTGGAGTGCCCCAAGGGTCGGTCCTGGGGCCGGTTTTGTTCAATATCTTCATAAATGATCTGGAGGATGATGTGGATTGCACTCTCAGCAAATTTGCGGATGATACTAAACTGGGAGGAGTGGTAGATACGCTGGAGGGGAGGGATAGGATACAGAAGGACCTAGACAAATTGGAGGATTGGGCCAAAAGAAATCTGATGAGGTTCAATAAGGATAAGTGCAGGGTCCTGCACTTAGGATGGAAGAACCCAATGCACAGCTACAGACTAGGGACCGAATGGCTAGGCAGCAGTTCTGCGGAAAAGGACCTAGGGGTGACAGTGGACGAGAAGCTGGATGAGAGTCAGCAGTGTGCCCTTGTTGCCAAGAAGGCCAATGGCATTTTGGGATGTATAAGTAGGGCATAGCCAGCAGATCGAGGGACGTGATCGTTCCCCTCTATTCGACATTGGTGAGGCCTCATCTGGAGTACTGTGTCCAGTTTTGGGCCCCACACTTTAAGAAGGATGTGGATAAATTGGAGAGAGTCCAGCGAAGGGCAACAAAAATGATTAGGGGTCTGGAACACATGAGTTATGAGGAGAGGCTGAGGGAGCTGGGATTGTTTAGCCTGCAGAAGAGAAGAATGAGGGGGGATTTGATAGCTGCTTTCAACTACCTGAAAGGGGGTTCCAAAGAGGATGGCTCTAGACTGTTCTCAATGGTAGCAGATGACAGAACGAGGAGTAATGGTCTCAAGTTGCAGTGGGGGAGGTTTAGATTGGATATTAGGAAAAACTTTTTCACTAAGAGGGTGGTGAAACACTGGAATGCGTTACCTAGGGAGGTGGTAGAATCTCCTTCCTTAGAGGTTTTTAAGGTCAGGCTTGACAAAGCCCTGGCTGGGATGATTTAACTGGGAATTGGTCCTGCTTCGAGCAGGGGGTTGGACTAGATGACCTTCAGGGGTCCCTTCCAACCCTGATATTCTATGATTCTATGATGGTGGCGGAGGCGGTGGGCGGGAGAGATGACGAGGCGGCAGGCAGGGGGGCTGCCGCTGCCCGGGCATACATCCTGGGGGGTGAGGGAGGGACACCCGCAGAGCCGGTGGAGGGGGCAGCGGGGGGGACGGGGACGCCATGGTCGGTGGCAGGGCCGCAGCAGTGGGGGTGGCCCCTGCCACGGAGGGCCTGGTGGTTTTAGCGGAGCCCTTCCCCTTCTTCTTGCCCTGGCCTTTCCCGCCGGCTGGGGGGGCTCCTCTAGAGTCTGGGGAGGCGGTGGGCATAGCAGCAGCGGAGGTCACCCCGGTGCCCTCCATTGCCGATGCCCCAGCGGGGGTGGTGGCAGGTGGTTAACTGGAGTTGGGGTCAGGTAAAAAGGGACAGACTGTGGGATGGGCAGTTCGGGGGGTGGGGGGCACATGAACCACCGTACGCTTGTCCAGAGAGTCCTGTTTGGTTGGCTGGTGTTTCTGGCCCAGACGGTGGAATCAGGGCGAGCAGCTAAGTCCAGAGGCAGATGTTAAACAGCCAGCAATGACGATGGAGGGGGCAGTGATGAGGATAGTAGTGTGTGTGGTGGGACGACACACAGATGGATCCGGGGGCAGCTCCGTGCCACATCCCCTGTGTCCCTACAAACATAGTCACGACACAGTCAAGGCCTCCCCCCCACACGAGAGCACAGTTCGAAAGTTACTCAGTCTTGGGCCCCCTCCACGGCGATTTGTAGATTCTCCGGGAGGTGTTCCTCCAGTAGACGGCTGTTTCCCTTCCTTGTCCGGGCTTTCTTTTTCGCAGCTCCAAGATTCCAGGGATGCCGGAGTAGGTGATAAGAAATTCTCTCAGCCAGAGACGGGTCCACAAACAAACAGCAAGCAGCTGGGTCTGGGTCCTTCTACTTCCCCAACTCTGGGGAGCGGGTCAGCAGGCCCCCCTTCTCTCGGGGGGGGATTTCAGCTGGAGTGGCAGCAGCGTCCGAGGGCGGGGGGGAGGGGGGCGCTAACAGCTGGCCGGCAGCCGGCCAGCACTCTAGCAACAGCAGAGAAAGAAAAACAAAAAAAAAACAAAAAAAAAAGAAAGGGGGAGAGCGTCTGGCCTGGTCAGGGGGGAGCCGAAGCAGAGGCGAAAAGCAAGAAAAGCCCAGGCCAGAGGGCAGCACTAGGAGAGCAGGCTAAATAGGTCCCTTTTCCCTGGGTAAGGGAACAGGGAAGGTTTCAGAACAATCAGGAACCTTCTGCAGACAGTTAAGACAGGCTGATTAGAACACCTGCAGCCAATCAGAAGCTGCTAGAATCAATTAAGGCAGGCTAATCAGGGCACCTGGGTTTTAAAAAGGAGCTCACTTCAGTTTGTGGTGTGCGTGTGAGGAGCTGGGAGCAAAAGGCACTAGGAGCTGAGAGTGAGAACGTGGACTGTTGGAGGACTGAGGTGTACAAGCATTATCAGACACCAGGAGGAAGGTCCTATGGTGAGAATAAAGAAGGTGTTGGAAGGAGTCCATGGGGAAGTAGCCCAGGGAGTCGTAGCTGTCGTACAGCTGTTCCAGGAGGCACTCTAGACAGCTGCATTCCACAGGGCCCTGGGCTGGAACCCGGAGTAGAGGGCGGGCCTGGGTTCTCCCCAAACCTCTCAATTCCTGGTCAGACACAGGAGGAGTCGACCTGGACTGTGAATTCAGAAAAAGGGCCAAGCTGAGGGCTGCCATGAAGCTCCAAGGTGAGCAAATCCGCCAATAAGCGCAAGACCCACCAAGGTAGAGCAGGAACTTTGTCACAGGGGATAATGTCAATGTCAAAGGTGAATCTTTATAGTAGTTTTAAAATCTTTCTGGAATGAATGAATTTTTTTTTAAGACCTGTGTATTAGGAAAATACTCACATCCTCAAATATTGTATGATACAGCAGCAATAGCAATGCCACTCACAGCAGTAAACTTCTTGTAAATTTGCCTGTGCTTTGTTTTTGAGATCTCGTCATAAGAAACGTGACATGGTAAGTGACTAAAATCTTACATCCTCATAAGGATAGCATCTAATAAGACTGACAAGCAAGAGGATAGCAATAAAAATCTCCTTCAGATTGACTCCCTCCATCCCCTTGAATATGGAAGCTTCTCTTTTAATTTACATTTAAATAGTGTGTTAAGTCTGCCCAGACTTTACATACAATTTGAGACTCAACATCCCTAAAGGCAGAGTCATCTGGGAGAGCAGGATAAGTACACTTGCAGGCCTCTGTTGTAAAATCTGCTTGCAGTCAGATAGATCAATGTGGATTTATATGCTCTGAGGTTTCCTCCCCCTGGTGGTAGTGTTCAGGCTGATGAATATATATTTTCACTCACTCCCTGTCTTGCACAAAGGCTGATTCAGGTTTTGCAGTTGAAGCGGCTCATTACCAGTAGACTGGTTTAGTATTCTAGCAGATTTACAAATTTTGCTAATGAAATAAAAGCATGCCATTTTCCCACCTCCCATTTTTTTCTAAAAAAAGCAATATATTTTTAAAAGGGAAATGCCATTACAACCATTATGTCAACGAAAATTACACGCTGGGTTTATCTCCGTAGGTATCTGTCAACTGCAAAATGTACACAACGTCTTCTGAGTAATAATGATGTTTTATCATTTTAATTACAAACACTGAAAAAAAAATCCCTGAAGTGTACCAATTGGGGTGGTCTAAATTAACAGTAGCTTGATAGCCCAAGGGTAGCAAAAATAGATTGAGCTACCAAATTTCATAGTAGTTATAGCAGCTGTCTTCTTGCCTCAGGGAACCTGGGTATTTAACAAAGCAGACAGCCTGGCAATGGCATCTGATTAGCAATGTGCGTATTTTTGGCTAGAATACTTGCAGCTCTATTGTTTCAGATTAGGGATTTGGAGAGTTGTGACATCATATAGCTCTTACAGTTCAGCTTCTGTATGTTCACTTACAGGTACTGTAAGTGTATCATGATAATTTCTCAGTTACAACTAGTTGTATAAGATAGGAACAGCTCTTTCTGTAGACTTGAAAATGATCAATGAAACAAGACAGGATTTAAATGTCAGATTCATTTTCCTATGAGAGAATAAAATTTTCTTTCTAAAAAAAGATCTGTTTATATTAAGTGCAAATTTGGGAGGAAGACTATCTCCAGGAAGAATGGCCCCAAAGAAGCCATCAAACTGTTAATTTTTTTAAACATTCTAATTAAATAAATCTGAATAATGGTAAAAACTCTGTTAGTTAACACACCTTATCTAGAAGTCCTCATCTTGAGCAACAACCTTAATGCAAACAGCAATCTTACGTTGAGGTGACAGTCTGAACTTCATACTTCCAAAGAGAACCCCATATGGCTCTTTCTTCCCCTCATCTCATGCTTTAAGTACATATCACAAATTATTGGTGCTTGTTGGCAGAGTTCAATCACTGAACTCACTGCAAATAGTCTACTTCAGCTAGAAGTACATTCTTTTACTCTATCAAATCCATCTGAGGTAATAAGACTTGATGTTTTATTCAACAGAGCAGAGGAAAATTGTTGCACAATAGGTTAATTCAAAATGGCAGCATAGAAAATGCATCTGTCAGTGGGGATCAAATTACAGGGCAAGCTCCTCTCAATGCTTAGAAAAACAAGTCTGCAGTTCTACAGATTATGTTCATGTGTGTGTTTAAAGGGGTGGGAAAGGAGCTAAATATCTGAGCTAACCTCCAATTAAAGTCAATCATAAAAACAGCCAATTTAATGAGTGCAGATTTCTTTGGGTAATTATAACACCAACCACTTTTTTCTCTTTTAAATCTGTAATTCTGCCTTCTTGTTATTGCTTGCTTTGTCATTAATCGCCTCAGGAACTTGATTTCCTAGCAACAGACTCTGCCACCAAACATTTGGCTCCTGTTCAACATTTTCTTTGTGAAAAATGGCACTGCTGTTGCTGTCTGGCTGTTGCAGCTAGACTGGCTGTGTAAGTGCTCTAATAATGCATTCTTAAAAATCACATGATAAGAGGAGCAATGACCAAGCTTCACTAATTACTGTGCTGACTGTGCTGAGGAAGTTTATCTGCAATTTAAAGGCTACTGGGATGCAGGGAGGGTGGGGGAAGAGTGTGCATATTCCACATATAAATAAATATCATTGGCAACTTAAAGGTGAATATTTACAAATAAACATTTTTATTCTCTTTGTTACATGGGCTCCTGTTAATTTGCTATTTGGGAAAAGGGTGGGTAACATTTCTGAAATATTGTTTGATGGATTTTTTTTTCTCCACAAGGTAAGCATCAATAATCTTCACATACTGGACCATTGTGGATCGCAATTTGCAAAAATCCCCAGAAAGCAAACAGAACACAACCCAGCTTTTTGCCAGTTAAATTACTTGAGAAGTTAGTAACAAAGACATCTGTGTATAGAATCACATTCTGAGATGGCAGGGTGAGACTTCATTGTGTATCTTCACAATATGCAGTATGTATCATGGCATTACTCAATACATTGTGCTGAAAATTTACAAGACCTTTGGTTCACATTTTGATCAAGTTTTCCTTTCTTTAAAGGGAGGGAAACGTTGTTTTTATTTCTCAATTGCTTATGAGATAGGAAATATTTGGGTACTGTGCTGCACGCCTGTGAAGGATGTATGGATTTTCCTTTCTACACAGCTACAGGACCTGCTCATGGTAGTTGGCACCCTGTTTCCTCCATAATTCCCAAAAGTACAATCCTACAAAATGGTGGTTTTGGAAGTGACAAGATACAACGTGCCAGTGATGTAACATTACAATCATCCACTGCTAGCTGTGGCCTCATCTTTGAGATCAGACTAGAAGATAAGAATGGTTCCTTTCCAACCTTCAAATCTACGAATTATTCCCAGATGCAGTTATTTAGGAAATGTTGGACCATTACGGTTAAGAATATCAGTGGAGGCATGAGTATTGTGCAGCTATCCACAGCTACAAATACTTGGTGGATATTTTGATTTCTGCCAGTCTCTGTGAGTGCCACTAGTTTCCCATGCATAGGGAAGCACCAGCACATCTCAAAATATTGATCACAATCCATCTTAAATGTATCAATCATCATATAACTAAATTATAATAAAAATGGCTTCATTGAACATACCTTTGAGAGGAGGAGACAGCACAAAAGACATTTCATTTATACTTACATTGTTATATCAGAATTTTTTCTCTAAAGCAGAATAGCCCAAAACCATGTAAAAAGAACAAAATGCTGTGAAGTAGTATTTAAGATGTGCTACACATTGCTGACATCAAGCTAAAGTTTTGACAGTCTCATGTTGAAACCAGATAATTCCACCATCAAGCCCATATACTACCACAGTATTTCTCTGCTTAGATAAGTAGCCATTGTAGGAAAATAAATGTAAAAATGACATTTTATATGTTCATAAATATGCCATTGACTTTGGAGATTTAAGAACTATTCCTCCAACAGGTAGGCATATTATACTGTATTGATTATCACCCACTGAAAATACATGACATTCTGTCCTTCAAACAGAATCTATAAAACAAAATACATAATCTTGAAAAGTGGTTGCCATTAAAATTATGCACTTGCTATTAGTTTTATAAATATACAGAGGTACTGAAGTATTAATAATTTATTTAATTTAATGGGCATATTTAAAACAGTATTACATATCATACACTCAAATAAAGAATGGTTAAAACTCAAAAGCTACCCTTTTGTTCAGTGTAGCATAAAATATATTTTGCTTTGTTCTTTTTTAAGTGCATGCATACAATCTAAACAGATTTAGAAGATTTTATCCTAAATACAATGCCACTGAAGGCCATCATCATACGCCACCAATAGTAGTGAATGGGAACCTGTTTCTCCAGTTTGCTTGCAGAGCAAAGAGTTAATACCTTTTGAACTGTTCTAAGAACCCCAATCCATTTCAGTTAAATAATCTGTGTCACCCAGATTCTAAGTATCAAAATACTGAAACAGTGTGTGTAAGCAACAGAGCTTATTGAAAATTTTCTTTCAAACATTTTAATTTTAATAAATGGAAAATACCTTTTTAACCAAACCAATTGTGTTTGCCAAATTTCATTTTGGCTGACGTGTTTGTTTATCTTTTATGAAAATTTCCAAAATGAAAAATTCTGAATGTTTTCAACAAATTTTGTTTTCATTGGAGAGGGAAAGGTAAAGTAACTTTGTGCACCCCACCGTACCCCTGCCACCCACACCGCTCCACAATCAAACAAGGAGGGAAAAGTAAAAATATTTAAAGTTAGGGAGAAAAAAAATCCCAAATTTTTTTTACTTCAGCCTTTTACAAATGGGGGAAAGGAAGATAAGATGTGCAAGTGTTTGCCCCTATATAAGATGTGCAAGTGTTTCCCACATATAAAACAAAATTTTTGTTGAAAAAACAAGAAATTCACAGAAAATTTCTAACAATTTTTTAAAAAATACTTACTTTTTCCGAACAGCTGCAGTAATCAGTGTACAATGTTAGCACGTTTCCAAGGAGTATGGGGTGCCATATGGTGGCATATCATCCTTCAAACAAGACAGTTGGGATCACTGAATATCTTTTAGATTCATATGAGTAAGCCTTCAGTGTTGAAAAATTTGAATGATTTACCATCACATGAAAATACATAGGAAAGTTTAGATTCTCATGGATAATGGTGAACTAGCATCTTATGAACAAACGGGTTGAATGAAATGTGACACTGAGGTCTAGGCACCATCACCTCACATGAAAGCAGGATGTTACCTTGCAATTCTGAAGAGAACAAACCAAAAATTCAGCTGAGCACAATTATAAGAGTAGAAAAGTTTCAGAGTAGCAGCTGTGTTAGTCTGTATCCACAAAAAGAACAGGAGTACTTGTGGCACCTTAGAGACTAACAAATTTATTTGAGCATAAGCTTTCGTGGGCTAAAACCTACTTCATCGGATGCATGCAGTGGAAAATACAGCAGGAATATTTTATATACACAGAGAACATGAAACAATGAGTGTTACCATACACACTATAACGAGAGTGATCAGTTAAGGTGAGCTATTACCAGCAGGAGAGAAAAAAACCTTTTGTAGTGATAATTAAGATGGGCCATTTCCAGCAGTTGATAAGAACATGTGAGGAACAGTCGGGGGGAAAATAAACATGGGGAAATAGGCTTGAATAAAGACTGGGAGTGGATGTGTCATTACACAAAGTAAAACTAAGTTAATGGTGTCCAGTTTGCAAATTAATTCCAATTCAGCAGTCTCTCATTGGAGTCTGTTTTTGAAGTTTTTTTGTTGAAGAATTGCCACTTTTAGGTCTGTAATTGAGTGACCAAAGAGATGGAAGTGTTCTCCAACTGGTTTTTGAATGTTATAATTATTAATGTCTGATGTGTGTCCATTTATTCTTTTACATAGAGACTGGCCAGTTTGCCCAATGTACATGGCAGAGGGGCATTGCTGGCACATGATGGCATATATCACATTGGTAGATGCGCAGGTGAACGAGCCTCTGATAGTGTGGCTGATGTAATTAGGCCCTATGATGGTGTCCCCTGAATAGATACGTGGGCACAGTTGGCAACGGGCTTTGTTGCAAGGATAGGTTCCTGGGTTAGTGGTTCTGTTGTATGGTTGCTGGTGAGTATTTGCTTCAGGTTGGGGGGCTGTCTGTAAGCAAGAACTGGCCTGTCTCCCAAGCTCTGTGAGAATGATGGGTCGTCCTTCAGGATAGGTTGTAGATCCTTGATGATGCACTGGAGAGGTTTTAGTTGGGGGCCGAAGGTGATGGCTAGTGGCATTCTGTTATTTTCTTTGTTGGGCCTGTCCTGTAGTAGATGACTTCTGGGAACTCTTCTGGCTCTGTCAATCTGTTTCTTCACTTCCGCAGGTGGGTATTGTAATTGTAAGAATGCTTGATAGAGATCCTCTAGGTGTTTGTCTCTGTCTGAGGGGTTGGAGCAAACGTGGTTGTATTGTAGAGCTTGGCTGTAGACAGTGGACCGTGTGGTGTGGTCTGGGTGAAAGCTGGAGGCATGTAGGTAGGAATAGTGGTCAGTAGGTTTCCGGTAGAGGATGCTGGTTATGTGACCATCGCTTATTAGCACCGTAGCGTCCAGGAAGTGGATCTCTTGTGTGGACTGTTCCAGGCTGAGGTTGATGGGGGGATGGAAATTGTTGAAATCATGGTGGAATTCCTCAAGGGCTTCTTTTTCATGGATCCAGATGATGAAGTTGTCATCAATGTAGCACAAGTAGAGTAGGGGCATTAGGGGATGAGAACTGAGGAAGCGTTGTTCTAAGTCGGCCATAAAAATGTTGGCATACTGTGGGTCCATGCGGGTACCCATAGCAGTGCTGCTAATTTGAAGGTATACATTGTCCCCAAATGTGAAATAGTTATGGGTGAGGACAAAGTCACAAAAGTTCAGCCACCAGGTTTGCCGTGACATTATCAGGGCATCTTTGTGTGGAATGTTGGTGTACAGGGCTTCTACATCCATAGTGGCTAGGATGATGTTTTCAGAAGATCACCAATGGACTCTAGTTTCCTCAGGAAGTCAGTGGTGTCTCGAAGATAGCTGGGAGTGCTGGTAGCATAGGGCCTGAGGAGGGAGTCTACATAGCCAGACAATCCTGCTGTCAGGGTGCAGGATAATACCTGAGATAATGGGGAGTCCAGGATTTCCAGGTTTATGGATCTTGGGTAGCAGATGGAATACCCCAGGTCGGGATTCTAGGGGTGTGTCTGTGCGGATTTGCTCTTGTGCTTTTTCAGGGAGTTTCTTGAGCAGATGGTGTCGTTTCTTTTGGTAACCCTCAGTGGAATCAGAGGGTAATGGCTTGTAGAATGAGATGTTGGAGAGCTCCCTAGCAGTCTCTTGTTCATATTCCGATCTATTCATGATGACGACAGCACCTCCTTTGTCAGCCTTTTTGATTATGATGTCAGAGTTGTTTCTGAGGCTGTGGATGGCACGGTGTTCTGTACTCCTGAGGTTATGGGGCAAGTGATGCTGCTTTTCCACAATTTCAGCCCGTACACGTCGGCGGAAGCACTCTATGTAGAACTCCAATCTGTTGTTTTGACCTTCAGGAGGAGTCCACCCAGAATCCTTCTTTTTGTAGTGTTGGTAGGAAGATCTCTGTGGGTTAGTATGCTGTTCGGAGGTATGTTGGAAATATTCCTTAAGTCAGAGACATCGAAAATAGGATTCTAGGTCACCACAGAACTGTATCACTGCCCTATATCTCCTTTCTGACAAATTCATAGGTACTGAGGAACATGAAAGTTTCAAGCACTGCCAGGGCAAAGAACTGAGCATCAGAAGCATTAAACAGGCACCCATGCAAAAGGAGAAACAAATATTGGTCTTGCAGGGAGCTGAGCCACATGATGACATGTCCTTTAATTGCCAATTGGCTACTCAAAAAGACCTTGAAGACACTAAAATAGCAAAGATTTTAAAGAGACATCATTGAAATATATTAATATGTTAACCACTTATGTTAAACAATCTGTTCCATCTTGTATGTAGCCGTGACACTCTGAGTAAACTTCCTAGAACTGAAGAGCTGTCTAAGTTTGAAAGCTTTTTCTCTCTCATCAACAAAAGTTGGTCCAATAAAGGATGTCTCTTTCTCTTAAGCACTCACAAATTAAAAGGTTTTTTTTTTTTTTGTTTACAAGCCTTAACTTTAAAAAGTAATTCAAAGACATTCCCTCACCAACAATCTATTATTTTCCCTTTTAAGGAAAGGGTCATTTGGATATTCTACTAATTCAGTGATCTGATTGGTTTAACATTCTTAAAAGCTGTGCAATTATTCAACACTAAAAGCCACCACATTAACATGTGAGTTATTAAATAGAACAGTAATGGTAATCAATCATGTAATTTCAACGCACTCAGTAAGGCACAACTGTTTATGAGCAGATGAACAACTAAAGGCAAAACAAAGAAATTTCTAAGATTACAAAGATCATAGAATCATAGAATATAAGGGTTGGAAGGGACCCCAGAAGGTCATCTAGTCCAACCCCCTGCTCGAAGCAGGACCAATTCCCAGTTAAATCATCCCAGCCAGGGCTTTGTCAAGCCTGACCTTAAAAACCTCTAAGGAAGGAGATTCTACCACCTCCCTAGGTAACGCATTCCAGTGTTTCACCACCCTCTTAGTGAAAAAGTTTTTCCTAATATCCAATCTAAACCTCCCCCACTGCAGCTTGAGACCATTACTCCTCGTTCTGTCATCTGATACCATTGAGAACAGTCTAGAGCCATCCTCTTTGGAACCCCCTTTCAGGTAGTTGAAAGCAGCTATCAAATCCCCCCTCATTCTTCTCTTCTGCAGGCTAAACAATCCCAGCTCCCTCAGCCTCTCCTCATAACTCATGTGTTCCAGACCCCTAATCATTTTTGTTGCCCTTCGCTGGACTCTCTCCAATTTATCCACATCCTTCTTAAAGTGTGGGGCCCAAAACTGGACGCAGTACTCCAGATGAGGCCTCACCAATGTCGAATAGAGGGGAACGATCACGTCCCTCGATCTGCTGGCTATGCCCCTACTTACACATCCCAAAATGCCATTGGCCTTCTTGGCAACAAGGGCACACTGCTGACTCATATCCAGCTTCTCGTCCACTGTCACCCCCTAGGTCCTTTTCCGCAGAACTGCTGCCTAGCCATTCGGTCCCTAGTCTGTAGCTGTGCATTGGGTTCTTCCGTCCTAAGTGCAGGACCCTGCACTTATCCTTATTGAACCTCATCAGATTTCTTTTGGCCCAATCCTCCAATTTGTCTAGGTCCCTCTGTATCCTATCCCTGCCCTCCAGCGTATCTACCACTCCTCCCAGTTTACTATCATCCGCAAATTTGCTGAGAGTGCAATCCACACCATCCTCCAGATCATTTATGAAGATATTGAACAAAACCGGCCCCAGGACCGACCCTTGGGGCACTCCACTTGATACCGGCTGCCAACTAGACATGGAGCCATTGATAACTACCCGTTGAGCCCGACAATCTAGCCAGCTTTCTACCCACCTTGTAGTGCATTCATCCAGCCCATACTTCCTTAACTTGCTGACAAGAATACTGTGGGAGACAGTGTCAAAAGCTTTGCTAAAGTCAAGAAACAATACATCCACTGCTTTCCCTTCATCCACAGAACCAGTAATCTCATCATAGAAGGCGATTAGATTAGTCAGGCATGACCTTCCCTTGGTGAATCCATGCTGGCTGTTCCTGATCACTTTCCTCTCATGCAAGTGCTTCAGGATTGATTCTTTGAGGACCTGCTCCATGATTTTTCCAGGGACTGAAGTGAGGCTGACTGGCCTGTAGTTCCCAGGATCCTCCTTCTTCCCTTTTTTAAAGATTGGCACTACATTAGCCTTTTTCCAGTCATCCGGGACTTCCCCGGTTCGCCACGAGTTTTCAAAGATAATGGCCAATGGCTCTGCAATCACAGCCGCCAGTTCCTTCAGCACTCTCGGATGCAACTCGTCCGGCCCCATGGACTTGTGCACGTCCAGCTTTTCTAAATAGTCCCTAACCACCTCTATCTCCACAGAGGGCTGTCCATCTCTTCCCCATTTTGTGATGCCCAGCGTAGCAGTCTGGGAGCTGACCTTGTTCGTGAAAACAGAGGCAAAAAAAGCATTGAGTACATTAGCTTTTTCCACATCCTCTGTCACTAGGTTGCCTCCCTCATTCAGTAAGGGGCCCACACTTTCCTTGGCTTTCTTCTTGTTGCCAACATACCTGAAGAAACCCTTCTTGTTACTCTTAACATCTCTTGCTAGCTGCAGCTCCAGGTGCGATTTGGCCCTCCTGATATCATTCCTACATGCCCGAGCAATATTTTTATACTCTTCCCCGGTCATATGTCCAACCTTCCACTTCTTGTAAGCTTCTTTTTTATGTTTAAGATCCGCTAGGATTTCACCATTAAGCCAAGCTGGTCGCCTGCCATATTTACTATTCTTTCGACTCATTGGGATGGTTTGTCCCTGTAACCTCAACAGGGATTCCTTGAAATACAGCCAGCTCTCCTGGACTCCTTTCCCCTTAAAGTTAATCGCCCAGGGGATCCTGGCCATCCGTTCCCTGAGGGAGTCGAAGTCTGCTTTCCTGAAGTCCAGGGTCCGTATCGTGCTGCTTACCTTTCTTCCCTGTGTCAGGATCCTGAACTCAACCAACTCATGGTCACTGCCTCCCAGATTCCCATCCACTTTTGCTTCCCACACTAATTCTACCCGGTTTGTGAGCAGCAGGTCAAGAAAAGCGCCCCCCCTGGTTGGCTCCTCTAGCACTTGCACCAGGAAATTGTCCCCTACGCTTTCCAAAAACTTCCTGGATTGTCTATGCACCGCTGTATTGCTCTCCCAGCAGATATCAGGAAAATTAAAGTCACCCATGAGAATCAGGGCATGCGATCCAGTAGCTTCCGTGAGCTGCCGGAAGAAAGCCTCATCTACCTCATCCCCCTGGTCCGGTGGTCTATAGCAGACTCCCACCACTACATCACTCTTGTTGCACACACTTCTAAACTTAATCCAGAGACACTCAGGTTTTTCTGCAGTTTCGTACCGGAGCTCTGAGCAGTCATACTGCTCCCTTACATACAGTGCTACTCCCCCACCTTTTCTGCCCTGCCTGTCCTTCCTGAACAGTTTATAACCATCCATGACAGTACTCCAGTCATGTGAGTTATCCCACCAAGTCTCTGTTATTCCGATCACGTCATAGTTCTTTGACATCACCAGGACCTCCAGTTCTCCCTGCTTGTTTCCAAGGCTTTGTGCATTTGTATATAAGCACTTGAGATATAAGGAATTAATGCATTAACAGCAACAAGTTATGGTACTTCACCTACTTTACACCTCCAACAGCAAACATTAATTAACATGGGTACAGTACTGAAGAGCAAACTGAGAAACACTAACTGGGAGAAATGGTGATATCTAATTGGGACATGAGGAAAAATATGGAACAGGATACAACACATTGGGAAAAGTTTATATTATTCTGTCTGCATGAGGAAGCAGAATCAATCATCAGAACTGAATTAAAATCCCACCTGGTTAACTGCAACTTTTAATGGAGACAAGCACTTCCTCCGTTCTCAATTTTTTCCCCATTCTCATTGGATAAGCAGAGAATTCCATGTCAATATATAACAGTGTTTATTGAATACCAGAGTCAAATAAAAGTAAAACATCTGAATAAGACCCTCCTTTTCTGCTCTCCTCAATGGCTCTCTTCAATAGGCAGCCCTTTTTTTCCACAGGAGATATTAATAAAGATTGTATTATATTAAATTCCAAATGTTTGGATTTTTTTTCAAATATAAGTGTCTAAATTAGGCACCTAAATAAGTACTCTGACTTTCAGAAGTGTGAGCACCTGCAGTTCACAAGAAGAATTGCAGATGGTCATCTGACAATCAGACTTCCTATTTATATGCCTAAATAATCACAATAATGGTAGTGCAGTGTCTCTGAAAAAATCAGACCATTCAGGTGTCTAAATAGAGATTTAGGTCACTCTAATTTGAAAATTTTAGCCACAATTTCTAAAAATCCAGTCCCAAAAGAATGTACATATTGATAGAAGAAAACCACTAAGAAACGTAAGTCTTACATAAATAAAATCAGAGTTCAGGATACGGCCCATTAATGGACTACAGAAACAGACAGTACTGTGATGTTTAGAGTAGGAAGAACTCTTAAACAGGAACTTTGAGGAAACGTAAGTGCCCAAGCGTGAGCAAACATTAAAGTCCTGTCAGGAAACTCTGATTAGCCACCAAAAGTACAGCTGATCCAGAATGAAAAGAAGATAAGAATCTGTAGGATATAATGCCAATGGAAGAAACTGCTGTGTTTAATTAAGACTGGAGAGTGGAAGGGAGGGGGTTTGAAGACCTGTAAAATATTATGAAAAATTGCTAAAATATGGAATTATTTCAAAGCTAAAAGAATTGATCAGTCTTCTGTTTTCTTCTTTCTTTCCTTGACATCTTTTTCAGTTTTCCTAACTTTAGAGGATTGGTTCAGCCTGGTCTACATCTTTCTTCAACCTATGGTTTTCAAGGTTCTCTTCTTTGGTAGTTTCTCTCCAATCTGTCTACATCTTTTTGCCAGATGGATAAAATGAATGTATTGTGTTCACAAACGGTAACACAAATTCCCTCTCAGGGTTCTGCCATAGGTCCATTGCTCTTTTTCTTTGGACCTGTTCCCCCTCTGTGAACTGATTAGATTTCAGGGCTGAGTTTCATCTGAATGCTGCTCTACTGAATGCTGCATTTGAAAAGGCATATGTATCTACTCTAGTAAGTATATATAGGGGACCACACAATATTTCAGAACTGTCTTAGGGAAGCATTGCCCATCTGTACCTAGAAGATGGAATAGCTTGATATCCTCAGGACAAGGCTTTCATGCGTATTGTGACAGGGTTGGGCTGGATGGCTACAGGAGAGTAATAGAAGGCAGATATATTAGCCCCAGGTTAAATAGGTCCCTTTTCCCTGTGTAAGGGAACAGGGAAGATTCCAGAACAATCGGGAACCTTCTGGAGACAATTATGACAGACAGGCTGATTAGAACACCTGCAGCCAATCAAGAAGCTGCTAGAATCAATTAAGGCAGGCTAATCTGGGTTTAAAAAGGAGCTCACTTCAGTTTGCGGTGTGCATGTGAGGAGCTGGGAGCAAGAGGCACTAGGAGCTGAGAGTGAGAACGCGGACTGTTGGAGGACTGAGGAGTACAAGCATTATCATCAGACACCAGGAGGAAGGTCCTATGGTGAGAGTAAAGAAGGTGTTGGGAGCAGACCATGGGGAAGTAGCCCAGGGAGTTGTAGCTGTCTTACAGCTGTTCTAGGAGGCACTCTAGACAGCTGCATTCCACAGGGCCCTGGGCTGGAACCCGGAGTAGAGGGCGGGCCCGGTTTCCCCCCAAACCTCCCAACTCCTGGTCAGACACAGGAATCGTCGACCTGGACTGTGGGTTCAGAAAAACGGCCAAGCTGAGGGCTACCATGAAGCTCCAAGGCGAGCAAATCTGCCAATAAGCGCAAGACCCACCAAGGTAGAGGAGGAACTTTGTCACAGTGTATACTTCAGTAATAATACATTTGAATACTTATTGGCTTTATGTCTTTTCTTTGGCCTATCATAATCCAGTGTATGAACAGATTAAAAGCTCCAAGGCCTTCTGTTCAATTCAATAGAATTGTAAGGCATTTTTTATATCTAAGTTTTTGAGATGCCTCAGCTTTTTTGGAAGGAAATGGGCATTAAGATAGGAGATCCTGAATATCCTGATTCTGGTGAAAAAATAATGGAGTGTTTGGGCACAGAAGATAGCACAGTACGCTGGTTAAGTTGTCTTTATGGATAACTGAAAAGAGAGAGTGTGTTCCGTAAGCTAACGCTGCTATCTCAAAAATAATCTTAATGGTTAAGAACTTTAAAGAGGTTTCTTCATAAAGTATTGCAAAGAGTGTGCAACACTAGACTAAACGTTGAATGGATACTCTGTTTAATAAAGTCAGAAGTGTTCCAGAGACCTTGAGAGATATCTTGTATGGAGGATAAAGAAAGCTCTCAATAAGTCATTCAGTAAGAGTTCTAATATATAGAACTGTTGAACAAACAATGTCAGGTGGGAACTGGACAATTTTAGACTCTCCTGAAATGTTATCTAATTTTCCGGGAAGTAGGGAGGGAGTTAGTTGACACATGAAAAACATTTCCTATTTTCAGAAATTTATTTCTCACATCAAGAGCAGCACATTCCAAAAGAACAAATGAAATTTCAACAAATTGGCCTATCCAGAAATGATGTGTATCTCAAAATATTGCATTGTTTCAGTTTACCACTATCAAACCCAGTCAGAAATGAACGATCTACTCCAAGTGGTCACTATGAGTCATCAAAGTTTGAGCTCAAATTCTGTGTCTCAGTCCCAATGACAGCAGAAGATAGACGATTTCCAGCAGACAATTAATGGCAGGGATCCAGAAGAAATGCCAATTGATTAACCTTGTTCAGTACTGGGATGTTACAACCATCAACAAAAAAGGATGGGGTTATAACTCTATTTTGCAGTCTATCATCCAAGTTACTGGCTTGAGTGGTGGCAGTACTGCACCTTTGTAGCAATGGAGAACTGGACTGAGGGAAGAATGCAACAAAGAGAGAGGAGAAAATGACAATTGGCCTCTTCTTGTCAGAATATTCTCTGGGTCCCACTATCAACCTGGTGTTCCACGAACCTGCCCTTCATATTCAAATATCCAATACAATTTCCCAGCTCTTCTCCATTGAAATTTATTCATATCTTCTGTTTTATTTTCAGTTTTGCAAGCTTATTCCCTAACTTTTGAGCTTCTTGGTCAATGAGGGTAATAAAGTCTGGATGGCCATCAGACTTCAGGAATTTCTTTTTAATATAAGCCCAAATCTGTATGGTAAATTGGCTCCCCAATGTGTGGTTGAGCTCGGTGCTTGAACACAGAAGATGGGCTTCTAAAACCAAAATTAAGTGTAGAGTGGACTTCTATACAACAAAATCCCTTTTTTCCCCTTATGTGACCTTCCCAACTTTCCCTGAACCATTTCAACTGAGAATAATTATTCTAAATCACACATTAAAAGATTCAGTGATAATTATATACAGGTATCAAATATAGAAAACAGACAGCTTAGTTCAGTATGGCTTTGGCTAACATTTGTCATTCTTCTTCATTTAACAATACTCAATTCTTGCTGCAATTTTTAGCCCTATAGCATTTAGCCCCAAGTCTGGCATTCAGAACACACTACAGTATAATCATCTGAAATTTAAAATACTGTCCATTTTTAAAAGTATAAATTAAAAATGAGCAGACTACTGAAGAAATACATATTTTTAAATACATCTTAAATATGCAGCAGAAGCAATGGGATGCCTTTCCTTTGTATAATCTTCTCAGTGTAAGTATTTGTTTGACAGCTATAAAGGGGCAGCCTTGGCCATATGCAAGAATCAATAACAACCATGTAAAGCCTACAGCAGTGCACACTAACAGGCTGTAGGAGACATTAACGCTAGCTGAAAGAAATAACTATTTTCAATGTACTTATTCCTCCTGAATAATCAATTTTTTACACTTCTTACCAGCTGTTCCCAAATAGCTCAGGTTGCGAAATGACAGCAGCTTTCATACAGAAAGCATGTATTATCTGCATATTATGTGTTTTTAATCTATCATAGATGTTTTATACCTTCTCTAATTGCCATTGGTCATATCAAGAGAGAAAGATGAAAAATTTACCACTTATATGTAGGCAGAAGGCAATCTACACAAATATGGTTTCATTAATTCCAAAATTAAAAAAAAAAAACCCAAGAAATAATATTTATTCTGAAAACTAATTGTGACCCTACTATTTTTCATTTTCCCCCAAAGCTTGGTACCAGAAGTAAAATTTAGTCACTGAAATCATAGCTTGCCCCGTCTGCCCATATTCAAGAGACTTGTCATGATCATTGTTTCTGAAATATCAAGTTGTAAGTTGCATTGGTAATTACTATGGAATAAATAGCAATTAAGATGGTTCTCACAAATAAACTCAAACTGTTTGCAGTGAATAATTAGGCTAATATTGTTTTTCTACATGATCTATGCATCCTTCACAACAATTTGCCAGAAAATGTGAAATGTAAATTTGATGCACTATTATAGAACACATTTTAAGAGTTTTTTTCTTATGGCTTCCTGTGCTCATTTTAAGAATGCATATAACTAACAGTATTTACAAGGATGTAAACTTCAAGGTAAATAAATCTGATCAAGTGACAACAGAAGCAGACATTTTATTTCTCAACATTCACAAAAGTTATCCTGCATCATATGCAAATTGGACACTAGTAGTTCAGTGCTACAGAAATTGAGTATAGTAACCCACAAACATTTCATAACTTTAAAATAAGCCAAACTTACTGCTATGTAATAAACTTTGGCCTTTTCCACCAGTTTCCAGTTCTTCTCCAGATCAAGGTGTTTTTCCTTATTGTAACAATTGGCAGCAGCAAGGTGAGCTACAAGAGACCTAAAATGACCAAAGAAACACATATTAATTAGACACATCCTTTTTCTTAACACTAGTATTGTTCTCCCCATCAGATAAAAAGATTCTTTAAAAATACTTATATCTGAGGGCATGAATGCTACCATAATGTAAAATAGTTAAATAGTCCATGCAAAATATATCTACATAACATGTATAAATATATACGGAGAGAAAAATCATAAAAACTTGAGAAACGTTTTTTTAAATCCACATTTACGGAAAAACCTATAAACGTATGTCATACACATACACAGTCATTAGTATGCAATTCCACTATGAAAAGATTTAACACAACCACTCCGGTGTAAAAAGACTTGCCCATGAACACACTGTACACCTGGAGAGAGTTCTGGCCCCTAGTTCCCTGCTCTAAGCATTAGATCCTTCTGCATATTTTAAAATAAAAATTGTTGTAAAGGGAAGAAAAAGCAAAACTTCCTTTCTATGGAAAAGGGAAATCAAGAACAGTGCATGCAGGGTTTTTTTTTCTATCAGATTTATGATACTAGGGACCACCTCCACTAATACGAATTAATTTAATATGAAATGACCCAAAACTCCAAAAACTACAGGGCAATAGGAGAAAGAACTGAGATGAATATATTCTGCCAGATCATCATTCACTGAAGCAAAAGTATAATTTAAAAGGATAAGAAAGCATAAATAACCTTTTCCTCCACCTTTTCGTGGCTTTGATTCAACCAAACTCTTGAAAGTAGTTCTTGGCTAAATAAGCTGAAAAGTCAAATTCACTTCTGTCTGCAGCTGAACAAACTATTAGTACCACTGTGAGAAAGCTGTTGCATGAAGAATGAAAAAACGACTCTTAAGAATACATTTAAACATGGTTTTTGAATTTTTGTGATGATAAAAAGAGCAAGATTAACAAATCTGGAAAGTGCAGTGCTCTATTTATCCACAGAACACAGCACAAGCTACTACCCGGTATTGCTAATTATGGATTTTGTGTGTGTGAATATGTCTACACTGCAATGTAAGCCTGTGTTTGAGCCTGGGCTCCAGGCTAACCCCCATTGTGTCTACACTCCAATTGTGCTAACCCGTGGTTTGGACCCAGGGTCCCAGGACCCTGCAGGGCTAAAGGGTCCAAGTTCGAGACAAGCTGGGACCCAGAGGCTGAGCCCTATTTCTTTGCAGCAAAGATGCAGCTCCACTTGACTCAGGTCCCAAATGGGGTTGCCAGCTTTCTATTTGCAGAAAACTGAATACCCTTGCCCTGTCCTCTGCCCCAGCCCTTTCCCAAGGTCCTGCCCACTGCTCACTCTATCCACCCGGTCTGTCGCTCACTCTCCCCTACCCTCGCTCATGTTCTCATTTTAACCAGGCTAAGGGAGAGGGTTGGGGTGTGAGACGGGGTGACGGCTCCAGCTGGGGCTGGAGATGACTGATTTGGGATGCATGAGGGGGCTCCTGGCTGGGGGGTGGGGCCAAGGGGTTCAGAGTACAGGAGCAGGCTCCGGGTTGGGGTGAGGGCTCTGGCTGGGGGTGCAGGCTCTGGGACGGAGCCGGGGATGAGGAGTTTGGGATGCAGGAGGGGGCACCTGACTGGGGCCAAGAGGTTCGGACTGCAGAAGGGGGCTCAAAGCTTGGGCAGAGAGTTTGGGTGCAGGAGAGGGTGAGGGGTGCAGGCTCTGGGCGGCGCTCACCTCAGGTGGCTCCCAGAAGCTGCTGGCATCTCCCTCTGGCTCCTAGGCGGAGGGATGCGTGGCCAGGCAGCTCCGTGTGCTACCCCTGCCGGTGGGTGCTGCCCCTGCCAATAGGCACTGCCCCCACAGCTTCCATTGGCCATGGTTCCCAGCCAATGGGGGCTGCGGAGTCAGTGCTCAGGCAGTGAGTGGAGCCATTGGGGCTGCTTCTATGCCTAGGAGTCAGAGAGAGATGCCAGCAGCTTCCTGGGAGCCATGCAGACAGTTTGCCTGCCCTGCTGCGGGTGGCCAACCGGACTTTTAATGGCCCAGTCAGCAGTGCTCACCAGAGCCGCCAGGGTCCCTTTTCGACTGGGCATTCCAGTTGAATGCCTAGTCCCAGGCGTCATCCAGAAGTATCCTACAATTCTATGGGAAGGAATTCCTTAGTCCTCTCTATCCCAACAATCCACAATCAATTTTATCCCCTTTGCAAACAGCAATCCACATCCCTTTTGCAAACAGCAGCAGCTCAACTCAGGTCAGCATTAACCAAATCTCTTCTGATCTGCAATCCACAAGTATACTATCAGAAAGCATTCAAGGGCAAGTGAACCAATCAAGCCTTTTGCAAAGCAAGCTGCTCCTTGATAATGTGCTAGGCGGGCAGTAAAGTTTTCCCAAAGTACCCATGGTCCTAGGGCTAGTGCGGCCACATTTTGGGATGGTGGGGGGTGCTAGGGACTCTGAGAAATGGTTACTCTGTTCAGCAGAGTCCACTGAAGCTAACTAATGCCACTGAATAAACATTTAACAGTTTCAGAAAAATGTATCAGTTGCTATTCCAGATGATCAAATCTAGAAATTCTTCTACCTACTTATGCATTAAAGCATGAACTAACTTGAACGGATCTCTATCCCATGAAATTATAGCATAAGATATAATTGTGATGCTGGCAGACCAGGTGCCAGCTCTTGCCAAGGCTTCAGGCCTCAGCCGAGCACTGACAAATTTGTTGCTAGAAACCAATCTGTTCCACCTGTGTGTTAGTATGGTTAAGATGGTTATTGAACTTATAACAATGTGTTTAGTTTTAGACTATATGAAATGCTTGAAAGCTGCTGCATGCATTAATATCACTTACAATTTCTTTATCACATGCTATAAGGTAATATTTAAGTTTTCACTTTATAACTGTAAAAAACGTTTTCTCTGAAACTGTGTACCCAGTCAGGAGGGATCGTCTCTTGCTCATCAAGAAGGCCTATCAAAACTAAATGGGCCTTTGTGCGAGATCACATATTTGTTAACTCTCCCTTCACTCCCATGAAGAGGCTATGTGCCAACAGGCTTGTCCCATCAGCTTGAATTCTGGAAGAAGGAAATAAAAGTAGCTGACAATAATATTTTTGATCTCTCTTGGTGTTTGGACTCTCACACGGCTGGAGCTAGCAAACACAAGCAGGCATCCCTAGAGTCAACCTGGGTTAGCTCTAAAAGACATTCAGAGCTGACATTACTACAGCTCTGTCATCTTTTAAAACCACTGACTGTAACTCATTTGTGTATATATGTGTGCCTACGTTAACCTTGTAAAAGACAGTTACCTTTCCGTAACTGGTTGTCTTTGAGATGAGTTGCTCATGTTCATTCCACTATAGGTGTGTGTGCTCACCACGTGCACTGGTGCCGGAAGTTGTTCCCTTAGCAGTACCCGTAGGGAAGCGCCCATAGCAACCCCTGGAGTGGCGCCACCATGGCACGATATAAGGGGCACTGCGCGCTCCCCCCACCCTCAGTTGCTTCTTGCCAGACAACTCCAACAAAGGGGAAGGAGGGCGGGAAGTGGAATGGACATGAGCAACACATCTTGAAGAACACCAGTTACGGAAAGGTAACTGTCTTTTCTTCTTCGAGTGACTGCTCATGTGCATTCCACAATAGGTGATTCCAAGCTGTATCTGTTGGAGGTGGGCAGGAGTTCACAGACACTCGGGACGGAGCACGGCCCTCCTGAACCCAGTGTCCTCCCCGGTTTGGGAGACGATCGCATAATGCGAGGTGAACGTGTGAACCGATGACCATGTGGCAGCCCTGCCGATGTCCTAAATAGGGACATGGGCCAGAAAAGCAACCAACAAGGCTTGTGCCCTGGTCGAGTGTGCCCTCACAACGGCGGCAGGGGGACTCCTGCCAGGTCTTAACAAGTATGGATACATGAGGTGATCCAGTTGAAGAGTGGAGATTGGCTGGCCTCTCATGTGTTCGGCTGAGGCAATGAACAGTTGCAAAGACTTCCTGAACGGTTTTGTACATTCCAGGTAAAAGGCCAGAGCCCGTCTCACATCCAGCATGTGGAAGCGGTGCTCCTTGCTGGATGCATGGGGTTTGGGATAGAGCACCAAAAGGAAAATGCCCTGGCCCATATGGTAGGCGGAGACCACCTTAGGGAGGAACAAAGGATGTGGTTGTAGCTGGACCTTATCTTTATGGAATACCATGTATGGGGGTTCGGAGGTTAGGGCCCAGAGCTCCGAGACCTGTATAGCGGACGCGATCACCACCAGGAAGGCTGCCTTCCATGAGAGGTGTTACCAGGAGCATGTATCTAGTGGTTCAAATGGAGGTTCAGTTAACCTGGCCAGCACCAAGTTCAGGTCCCACTGTGGGACTGGGGGCCTAACATACGGGAAGAGGTGATCCAAACCCTTAAGGAATCAGCCAGTCATGGAATGAGAGAATATCATGTGACCCTGCACTGGCAGGTGGAAGGCCGATATGGCCACCAAGTGCACTTTGACAGATGAGGGTGCTAGGCCCTGGGCTCTAACATGAAGGAGTTAGTCTAATATAAAATGGATCAGAGCAGCCACAGGCAAGATGCCCCGATCAGCGGCCCACTGGAAAAACCGAGACCATTTCGCCAGGTAGACCTGACACGTGGAGGGCTGCCTGCCCTCCAGGAGGAAGAACTGAACCCCTTCCGAGCAAGTCCTCTCCTCCCGACCTAACCATTGAGCGGCCATGCCGTGAGGCTGGGGTGGAAGAGGCGACACTGGTCCTGGGAGAGCTGGTCCGGGCAGGATGGCAACGGCCAGAGCGGGGCGACTGCCAGGCTTGTGAGAGTCCCGTACCAATGTTGTCTGGGCCATGCCGGGGTGATTAGGAGGACCTGGGCCCTGTCCGTTTTTATCTTTTTCAAGACCTTGCCCATCAGTGGAATCGGGGGGAAAGGCATAGAAAAGTTGGCCTAACCAGGACAGAAGGCAGGCGTCGGAGATCGCGCCCATGCCCAACCCTCCCCTGGAGCAGAAGCGGGGACACCGGCGGTTCTGCCAGGTCATGAACAGGTCCACTTGGTGAGTGCCCCACGTTCGGAAACTCGTGTGCACCACCTCTGAGTGCAGTGACCACTTGTGCTGAGAGGAGAAGTCTCGGCTCAGCCGATCCGCCCTAGAGTTCTAGATGCCTGGTAAGTGGTGGGCTTCCAGGTAAATGTTGCGGGCTATGCAGAAGTCCCACAGTCTGAGGGCTTCCTGGCAGAGGGCTGAGGAACGGGCCCCACCTTTCCTGTTGATGTAGAACATCGAGGCTGTGTTGTCCGTGAGAACCCTGACCACTCTGCTTACCAGGTGCAAGAGGAACACCACGCATGCCAAACGGACCGCCCTTAGCTCCTTGACATTTTTGTGCAGGGCAAGGTCCTGTGTGGACCACAGACCTTGGGTCTGGAGGTTTCCCACATGGGCTCCCCACCCCAGATCCGATGCGTCAATTTCATAGAAGACACCAATTTCATAGAAGGGGGAGTCCCCTGAACGGGACCTCTTGGACCTCTTGAAGCATGTTTCTCAGAGGGGACTTTGTCCATCCTGTCTTTGGACTGGGAGAATACCGAGGTTAATCAGAGCTGGAGGGGCCGCATCCTGAGTCTGCATGACGAACCACCTACGTGCATGCCGACATATGACCCAGGAGTTGGAGACACGCTCTGGCTATGGTCATGGGGAACCTCATGACTGAGCTGATGAGCTCCCTTAGGGTTTCAAATTTGTCCAGTGGGAGGGAGGCTCTGGCTGATGTCGTGTCCCGAATTGCCACAATGAACTCTATGCGCTGCACCCGAACTAATGTGGACTTGGCTGTCATTTATCAACAGGCCCAGTGTGGTGCATGTGGACAGGAGGAGTGGTGCATGTGGACAGGAGGAGTGATACATGATCCTGTACCAGCGACCTGGAGCTGCCCTTGACCAGCCAGTTGTCGAGGTAGGGAAAGATCTGGACCCCCCGACGTCTGAGGTAGGCCGCTACCACAGACATACACTTTGTGAATACCCTAGGGGCCATGGACAGGCTAAAGGGGAGGACAGTGAATTGGTAGTGCTCCGGCCCAGCCGTGAAACAGAGGAAACGCCTGCATCCCCTGAATGTATGAATGTGGAAGTACACGTCCTGTAGATCGAGAGCAGCATACCAGTCCCCGGGATCCAGGGAGGGGCTGATGGCGGCCAGAGAGATCATGCAAAACTTGAGCTTTACCATGTACTGGTTCAGGCCTCCCTTTGGCCTTCGGGATAAGGAAATAGTGGGAGTAGAACCCTTTGCGTCTGAACTTTGTTGGCGCCACCTCTAAGCCAAGAAGCCACCTCATCTCTTGCTCAAGTAGGCTCTCGTCAGAGGGGTTTCTGAGGAGGGACGGGGATGGAGGGTGGGGTAGAAGTAAACTAGAGGGTGTAGCCCTGGGAGACAGTGTTGAGGACCCATCAGTCCGAGGTCAGCCGTGAACACTCTGGGAGAAAAACATGCAACTGGTTGGAAAAGGGAAGTTTTATTGCAGGTGGATACATGGTATGAACTGGTAAATCGTCCCAGGGCATCCCGTCAAAACTGGCACTTTCCTGCCTGTTTACCCTTAGAGGTCCCAGACTGGGGTGCAGGCCGGGACTGCATTTGCAGGCAATAATCCCTTGACTTTTTATAAAGGGGCTCGTATCTGGAGTGGGTGGCCTGAGCGGGAACCTGTTGTGGTCTGAACTTGGTCCTGGCCAGGGCTGAGACATAGAGGCCAAGGGTCTTTAATGTCTTGTGGGAGTCCTTCAGACTGTGTAACTTCATGTCTGTTTGTTCCACCAACCTGCTGTGGCACTGGTGGAGTGGGCTGTCCAGCCTGACTAGACTGTCCCATTGAGTGACAACTTCGAAGGGAGGCCGGGCTGGCATACAATTGACCGCTATCCTGGGACTGGGACGAGTGGTGCTGTCGGGAGTGGTGCCAACCACAAGACCGTGATCCCATCGTGGAGGAGCAGGAGTACAGCTGGTAGCAGCTGCTCCATGACCAGCTCCGATGGGCGGATCCGCAATGGTGGGGTGCTGGCGATTGACGCCTGGGGCTTCGGGAGTGGTGCCATGGTGGGGACCTCGAGCGAGACAAACGGGAACGGTGTTGATGCCCTTACTGCAAGGGGCTATGGTAGCTTCTCAGAGACAACGACCTCCAGTGCCATCTGCCCCGGTCCCGATGGGGCACACTCTCCTCATGAGATCTACGTTCTCTCGAGGTGTAGTGGTGCCTGGAAACCCTGTTGGCCGGTACCCAGCCAGACAACCTGGTGGGGGTCGATGGGAACCAGTGTAGATTGCGCACGGGGGGGTCACTGAGCGGGGAACGGTGTTGAGAACGAAGGTCTAGTCTCTCCCCCAGTCTTGCTCTGGTGCCTTGGCAGAGAAGACCTCTTCTTCGCCTTTTTGGAATGTCCCGTGGACAGGGAGCGGTACCGACCATTGGGTTGCTGTGCACCGATGCCACGATGCTCGGGCCTGACTCGGAGCAGTGCAAAGGTGTCAGGGTTAGGGCCAACTCCCTCAAAATGGCTCGGAGCCGAATGTTTATCTCCTTCTTGGTCCGAGGTTTGAAGGAACTGCAAATCTTGCAGCCATCACTGAGATGGGTTTCCCCCAGACAGCGTAAACAGTCTGTGTGCAAATCACTCACGGGCATAGGCTGTTTGTAAGTGTTGCACGATTTAAAGCCCGGTGCATGCCCCGACCACAGGCGCACTTAACTAATTCTAACTAAAACTACCATTAAAAAAACCAAACACAACTACAGGCATGACTAATTATGAACTAACAGAGTTCAAGAGGGAAAGCAACAGCAGAGCTGGAGCAGAGCAGTTCCGAAGCACCTTCACTGGCGGCAAGGAGGAACTGAGGGTGGAGGGAGCGCGCAGCTCCCCTTGTACCGCGCCATAGCAGAGCCCTCTAGGTCACTAGAGGCGCTCCCCTATGGATACTGCTAAAGGAAAAACTTCTGGCACTGGTGCACGTGGCAAGCACGCAAACCTATTGTGGAATGCACATGAGCAATCACTCGAAGAAGAATAACTTATTTGTTTTTCCTAGTTAATAAATCTTTAACTAGTTTATTATAGGATTGTCTACAAGCATTATCTTTAGCCAGAGGTCTAAGGTACAAATTGCCCTGAGGTAAGTAACTGGTCTCTTGGGACTGGAAGGAACCTGAATCTTTTGTGATCTTTGGTAATATAGCAATCATCACTAAGTCCAGCTTGCCTGGGTGGCAAGATAGACTGGAATGCCCAAGGAAACTGTCTGACTCCATAGTAAGACTGTCATAGTGCTTTAGGAGTTCACAATTGTTACTGCGTTGGTGAAATCTCATTGTAGACCATACAACGGGTTTGGGATCTCTGCCCTGCTTCTTGACAGTCTGCCCTGAGGTTGGCACTCATGGTCGTGAGTCACTCCAGAAAGCATAACAGCCATCTCAAGTCTTCAGCAACCATCATTAAAATCAGTACGTGTCAGCAACAGTAAAGAGGAAACCTTTTTGTGCAGAGAAAATCAAGAAGATGCTCAGAATGAGTTACTCTATCTTCATTCTCTTCTTCAAAACTCTTCCTTTTGATTGGTTGTATTGCAGTAGCACCCAAAATGCTCCAATCAGGATGAGAGTCCCATAGCACAATGTTCAGTACAGCCAAACTGGAATTTATGGTCCCTGTCATGAAGCACTTACTATTTAATTTAAGACAAGATGAGACAAATGAATGTGTCATGAGTGTGAAACTTCAATGATATACAGATCAATTAAAATAAGAACAAATACAAATCTCAAATACAAATAAAACACATAGCAGTGAATAGTTCAAAGTTATGCTTATTCTAATTGTTCAGTTACAATTTCAGGATATCATTCATTCATTGTCTCACTCACCTCTCTTGAGTTACAGTTCTCATATTGACTCGTGAACATCAGTGACAAACAATATCTCACTTTTCATCCTTCCATATAGTGACAGCACTGGACTGATTAACTGGTATCTACCCTCTTTAAATACACTAATTACATTAATATTTTTCATCACTCATAGTGATGTGCCAATCAACTTTCATCTACAATTAACAGACGGACTTTGAGATTAACCGCTGCCTCCCAAGGTTTTCCTGTACACAGTCCTTTGTCTAGAACAACAGAGTTTAAGTCTCAGTAACAAGAAGCTACTTTCGATTATTGGCCACCCATGGTGCCGAACACTCTACAGAGTTCAGCTTACGTTGCCCGTCTGAAATATTTTGCTCCTTTTTCAATGGCTGTGGAAGTGGTGTGAACTGAGACACTGAACCGAGTTCAGACCTGGTGTAACTAACTGGGCAGCTCCACTGAAGACAGTGGAATTATTGCTCTCACCTACGCCAGCTGTGAGTCTGGCCCTGTGTCTCAACCTTGAAGCTGTATCTTGAATTTACTTATAGTAAACACTACAATGTTAACAGCGGGCACAAGAGGGAGGGGCATTAACCCTGATGTCCTGGCCAAATTCTGGCTTGAGTAATTATATTTTACCTCCCTTAGATGCATAGGGGGTATCTTCTTTGCTTCGCCTGCCTCTCGAGACTAAGGTGAGGCTGGAGTAGTTAATGTGCACAGAGAAGAATGTGCATCTGTAGAAGTGGGGTTTTTACCCATGAAAGCTTATGCTCAAATAAATCGGTTAGTCTTTAAGGTGCCGCCGGACTCCTGATTAGTATACTAACACCCTTCCATTGTCACGCACCTTATATACTCAGAACATGAAAACAAAAATAGAAGAGCCAGCCTGCCTCAACTCCCCAAATAACTGTTGTTGTTAATACTGCATCTTTATTGTGTATATTACATTTTCAAGGTCAAATATTGCAAATATATTCCAAATCAAAAGGTAAACTTCTATTTTATCGGCACTCATATCCTTCAGAACAAGAAAAACTTCTAGGGAAAGACATCTGACCTGTTGTCACCAGTGATGCAGGCAGCACAAGTTCCTGTTGGCTCGTCACTCTGCTCATAGTAATGAGCATCCACGTGAGCTTCCTCAGTTTTGTTCTTCAGGATCTCACCAAATTTATCTGTTCCAATGCACCCAAAGAAAGTTGCTGCTTTGTAAGGGCTCTGGATCATCCACTGCCGATGGAAAGAAAAAAAAAATACAAATAACTGAGAATGTTTGATATATACTTTTTTCCACCTCTTTAAGTCAGGTCACATACTCTGTGCCATAGGTTTTAAAAAAAAGTATTAGATACATTAACTCAGGAAAGGTTAATAAAGGATTCACATAGAATAATGTTGAGGGTTTAATAATTCAAAATTAAAGTAAAACTCATGAGTCCTTCTGATACTGTATTCAAATATAATGATGTACTGTAAAAAAAAAAATCACTTGCCTGTGAGATCAGATACATCAGTGAATCTGTGTTCCCTCAAAAGAACTTAAAAGGGATTTTGTGTGGTTTTTTTAAATAGTAATTGCAAAACAGAAGAAAACAAAACACAAACGGAAGAGCAAAACAGAGGAAGACAGTACATTTGAAAAAAATAGAAAGTCTACAATGTTCACAATATAGATTTTAAAAATGCAACTAGCATTGAAAATAACCCTTTGTATTTAACAGTTATATGCAAAATAAGGGAATTATCCTATCCACACTGGTAAATTATATGTAAAAATCTCTGTCCTGAACTTTACTCAGAGCAATTCTGCAAATTGATTTTTAAATAAAGAGTATAGCTGTGTAGTGCTGCTAAACTGTTGGGTTATTTCACAAAGCTTCTCTTTACAAAAGAAGGACAGATATATCAATCAACTGTAACTGATTCTGTGTTGTGTGCTAAAATGGGAAAAATAAAATTTAACCACAAGATAAAACTGGCAGTGACCTAAAAATATAATAAATGTCATGAAGAAACAATACAAAACTCTACCCTGGCAGTCATGAGTCAACCAACTGAAGTCATTATAATTCCCCCTACTTAAAATCAGTAAGCTTATCCACTCAATCTACAGTATGAATTAAAGGCAACATGAATTTACTGCATGCTAAACCCCCACTTATAATTGTTTCCTAATCAAGATTTAAATAAATGATAATGTCTCCGTTACAAATCTGTGGGTTGTAGAAAGTTCAAGTAACTGAGCTGGAAATACAGTCTTAGTCATGTCTCCATTATTATTCAGTTCCAGAGGAAAAAAGGGCTTTATTCACATTAAAAAGTCTTCACTAATTAGGAAAAAGTGGACAAAACTGAAAATGTGTTATCTTTATTGGAGCAACAGAAGTTTTTCACACACAAAAATGTATCTTTGATGAGCTATGCAGACCTATTTGTTCTTATTCTAAATTAATAAAGAAAGTAACTGAACCTTTACAGAATAAGGAATTTTTTATGTAAGAGACTGAGACGTTACACAGAATACTTTATAAAACCAATAGTTGAACTCTTTCAGACAGATTAGTTTACTATCTTTGAAGGCAGGGGAAAGCAGTACAGATTATTTTATAAGATTAAGAATACCATACGCTCCTTTATGGAATGCAGGGAACCAGTTTCAATGTTGATAAGAGGAGACAGGTTCAAATCTTGTGTTCTCTGCCAAAAAGTGTGACTTACTCTCACAGATTACTAGAATTTGCAGGGTATACTATGGACAGCACTTAAAGCATCCGCTCTTTATGAACCCTGCCAATTCCTCAAAAATCCCTGTGGAATTTCACAAACTGCCCCTTGAGGATCTAACACATTTTAGCAAACAACATATCTGTTTTTTCATCCTTATATACCATCTGATCAAACTTGGAGCATTAACACCACTCATGTACTATATCATAGATCTTTATGAAAAAGTATATATGCTACAATGCCACAATTTTGACTATGTGCAGCAGGTCAACTGAGTTTAAACATGCAACTTGCCATCAAATATTCAAATCAAGGCTGGCCTTGGCAGGCAGGTGATCAGAGTGGTTGCACTGAGGACCAATTTCCAAGGATGTCATTCTCTCTCACTCCAGGTAAATCCGCTTCGGAAGGAGAGGTCAAAAACATTTTCTGGACTGGGTGGCTGAACACTTAGGTCCTGCATGGATTCAAGTCTATACCAGTCTTCATTTTCAGTTTAAGTACAGGTGTCCTGATGTATCAGAAATAAAGGTTACTTACTGAAGTTCTTTGAGATGAGCCTGCGCATTCCTGTTACTGGGAGATGTGCCCATGATACAGCAGAGATTCTTCAGGTGACGGTGCCTGTCGAGGGGCCTGCGCACACCTCTGAACATTCCAGATGCATGCATATGAAAAGGGGGTGGGGCATGCTCACTGCCTCAGTTCCTTCCACATGAACTTCAAAGCCTGGCACAGCAACAGAACTCTGAGGAAGAGGGGACCGTGGACTGGCAGCATGACTGTGCAGAGGCTTTTCCCAAAAAACTCCACATACTGAAAGGTTTCTTCTTTGCGTGACCTCTGCACATTCCCACTTTGGCGAGTTCAACTAGTAGTGATATTCCTCCCAAAAATGGTGGGTTGAGGAGTGTTAGTTAAATAAGGATTGCAATATTACTTTGCCTTTGTGGCAGATTTACACAAGTTGAAAGAGTAAATCTTAGTAAACATATGTACTGAGTGCCATAGGTCTGGCAAGAATATGTCTATGGCATACAATTAAGGTGATCTCGCCAATGAGCCAGCATAAGAACACTGCTAACTTATAACACTCTTCCAATGTAAAGCCTGACGCTTTTGGATGGGTGCTGGGCACTGATGACATTTCCCTAATAGTTACCCCTATAGGACAGGGACGGCCAACCTGTGGCTCCAGAGATGCATGCGGCTCTTCAGAGGTTAATATGCGGCTCCTTGCATAGGCACTGATTTTGAGGCTGGAGCTACAGATGCTAACTTTCCAATGTGCTGTGGGGTGCTCACTGCTCAACCCCCTGCTCTGCCCCAGGTCCTGCCACCACTCCTCCCCTTCCCCCAAGGCTCCTGCCCCTTCCCCTGAGCATGCCATGCTCTTGCTCCTCCCCCTGCCCCACCAGAGCCTCCTGCACACTGCAAAACAGCTGATTGCAGGGGGCAGGAGGCAAAGGGAGGGAGGGGGGTAGGGTGAACAGACAGCAAATGTGAAAAATCAGGACATGGGGTGGGGGGAAATAGGAGCCTACATAAGAAAAAGGCTCAAAAATCGGGACATCTGGTCACCCTAAAGGGGGGTAGTGAATGGGGGTCTGCTGACATATTACTGTGGCTCTTTGTTAACTCTCATTGGTTAATTCTGGCTCCTTCTCAGGCTCAGGTTGGCCACCCCTGCTATAGGATAACTATTAGGGTAAGTAGTTCCCTGGGCCAGTAATTCTCAGCCTGTGGGCCATTTGCAGCCCAGTCAGCACACAGCTAGGACCCCTGTGACATCTTCAGGGCCATATAGGAAGTATATATATTGTATGGATGTGGCCTACATAACAAACACAGAGAGCTGCATATGTGGCTCACACTGGTAAAAAGGTTGAGAACCACTATTATAGGCAGTGAAAAACATGGGTGATTTTCTGAATTCTTTGGATCTAGTGAAGTAGAAATGCTTTATTCACATTTAATGAATGTAACTGAGCTTTCTTTCAATGGGACGTGGTCTTGGAAAGAATGCTGACAAATTTATTGCCAGATTCTCATAATAATTGTCAACACTTTGGGAAAGATGAGGGTGAAGGAAAATTTCATCCTCATGAAATACTGTAAAATGAAGGTCACCCATAAGAGCCTGAAGCTCATTGACCCTTCCTGCAAATGTTATGACAATAAAGAATGCTGTTTTCACAGAGAAATTAAATAGAATGCAATTGGCCATTGGTTTCAAAGAGGGCTTCAATAACCCTATGAGGTCTAAGTTCAGGTCCCAAGTTGGTGTTGGGTCTTTCACTGTAGAGTGACTGAACACACTCTTGCTGTTTACTAGATCAGGAGTCCCCAAACTTTTCACGGTCACGCCCCCCTTCCTTACCCTGTCCATACCCACCCCCACACTCCAGGAACCAGGCTGCAGCAGGGGTTGGAGGATGGACAGGATAAAGGGGGCCGAGGTTATGGCCGCAGCTGGGGATGGGCCTGGGACCAGGAACAGAGCTGTGGCTGGTGCTGGAAGCAGAAGCCATGGCTGGGGGCCAAGACTAAGGGCGGGCTGGGGCCAGAGCAAGGCTGGTGGCGCTACCTCCCCGGGCCCTGCTGCGCCCCCCTGAATGTTCATCCACACCTCATAGTTTGGGGACCTCTGTACTAGATGATGAGCTGAAAGAGCTCCTCTATACGTTACTAGAGAGGATAGGGACAAGGTAGTGGAGAGTGAAAATTTTCTAGTATTGATGACATTGGGACTGAAATTGGAGAGATAATATTATTGTTTATCCACAGCAAAAGCCTTTTCCAATTGTGAAAGTAACAAGCAGGAGAAGATCATTTCTTGTAATTCGTCAGGAACTCATGAACTTGATTTTGAGCAGCATGGTCCCGGAGCCATCAAAGTCCCATGGCCCAAGCCGCAAGGTGAACAGACTCTGGGTTGGATGCTGGATCTATCTATCTGTTCTTCTCAGACAATAATTGCGGTGAAATTCGTAAGAACCAGGACAATTGAAGCAACTCAGAATACCTCTCATGCTGATGCAATAAGTATTACCTCCTATGATTTTTCAAAGACTCCTTGATATGAAGGGAATGGGAGGGAAAGGTGCAGAGGTGGGCTCTTCTCTAGTCCAGGAGAAAAACACCTGTTTTGGAATGATTTTCTAGGCCTCCTGATGAGCAGAATCTTTTGCATTTGGTGTCCAGACTAAGGTCTTTGGCTGGACATCCCCACTGTGGAAAATCCACTCTACTACTGACTGTTTCACAGACAACTCATGTTGGTTTTGAAGACTTTGGTTGAGCTGGCACGTAAGAGTACTGTCTCTTCCTGCAAGATGGAAAACCACCTGCTAAACATGATAAATACAGTTTCTAATGAACTACTCCCACTTTGCAGAATTGCTTGGAATCAACTCCCTCCTTGCTTAGTACATATGATCACAGACTATGTGAACAATTCTTCTTGAATCTTGAGGAAGAAGGATTGAGGGCCCATCTCACTACTAGGGATGTAAAATGTTAACCGATTGAATGTAAGCATTAGTCTTACTGGTTTACCTGCCTTAATCGTTAACCCACACACCAGCTGGATCGGCCCCAGCCAGCACTGCCACCAGCCAGATTGTGCCCAGCTGCTTAATCAGTTAACCATTTAAACAAAATATTTTAAATAGTTTGAACAGTTAGCTTTTTAAATGGTATTTACGTCCCTACTCGTTATCCACTGCTCCAAGATGATTATGTGTAACTTTCCCAAACATCTCTGGATCCTGTGCCCTTTATTATTCCCCTAAATTCCATAGAGACTTCTTCTATTGCTCCCAACTGCGGGAAGGACTGCACTTTGTCTTTCACCACTGTCTTGTAAGAAAGAGCCTTGAAAACATATTGGGAAGTGTCATAGAGTCAAATTAGATTACACAGTCTTTTATGAATGACCTCTAGAGCCCAATGACCCATAGCAATTCCTCTTCATGCCACGTGCAACAGAGACTATTATTCTCTAAAAGTAGGGAAAAGGGAAACAAAGTTGTGTTTAAGATTGGTTTGTGGCTCTCAAATATCCCATATGGCCTAAATTCTCCAGAATGAGGATGCTGGGTTGAAAGATGAACCAGATCATATCTCTTTAGTCTTTGTTTGAAAGGCTTTCCTCTGCTGTTGTTGGTATGGCCACCTTAGAGGAGGGTACAAACAGCACAGGGTATTACTGTCTGACACTGGTAGTGGAGAGCAGTGCCTCCATTTCTCAGGTGAAGACAGACCCAGAGATTGAGCAACTGAACTGGTTTTCCTCAGCTTCTCCATTGTGAAGAGACCTTTGCCTTCAAAAGGAAGGTCTTCTGCTCTTGGGTCTCAGCAGACAATCTTAAAGACCTTACACAGGAATGTCATCTTGAGGAGACAGTTCTAGAAACAGTCTAAATAGTCAACTGGTGCTTTCAGACTGCACCAACAGCTCTTCAGAGTTACAGCATTAGCAAGTTTACTCTAATCCTCAGACAATTTCTGAGCAAATAGCCATCTTGTCCCTTAGATGGTATTGGTATCTGGGAAATATTAGCAATCCTGATGACGAAAGAGACTGATAAATACATCTTTTTGTCAATGCAATCCATCTTTTGATCTTTATCAGCCAATGCAGACTGAGTTCTTGAATCTTTCTGAAGCTGCAGCTATTAGCATACTTACATATCAAAGCTGAAGAGAGAGGTCTGAAAGTCTCCTCATGCTAGCAACATTACCATGAAGCATCTGAAGCCTTCTCCTTAGTGTGATGTTCCTTCTAAGCAGAAGGAATTTTCAGTGCTGCACTTTTGAATCTTGGGTTCTTAGAAACTGATGTACTTGGCTAGGAGCATTGTATCCCTCTGCTCTGAAGTAAGCAGTAAATGGAATCTTAGTCACTAAACCCAACATGATTGCCTTTGCTCCAAATCCAGAAATAGAGGTCAATAGGGATCCTGGAGCTGATTTCTTAGAACCTGCTTAGAAAAGGAGACTGCCTCTTAGGGCCTTGCACAAAACCCAAAGATCCTGCTGGCTTAAAACCTACAGACTTGGCTGCTAGGACCTCTGAATGAAAGAAGCCCTGAAAAGGATTCTCTCTCTCCTTTCTAGTCCATGGGTTGAAGGACACAGAAAATACTGAGATGGGAAATGTGTATCACCAAGACACGTGAGGCCCTGAACTTAGGAATCTGAAGCATGGAAGGCCCTTGGAAGGCCCTGTTTGAACCCTGACCTCTTCACTGTGCAATCTGCCATATCTGATCCTGTCAGAACTGCAAATCACACCTGTGAGCACAGACAGCTCGACAACTATAAAACTAGCTAATATATTACCTGTTTACTAAAACCTAACATTAACTATCTTAACCACCACTTACCATTTTTTTAATAAATCAATAGAAAGACTGACAAAGGTCAATGGAGACAAGCTAGAAGTTTCAGGTCTACCCACAACTGCATGTGAAAAGAATTTCAGAGGAGGTTAGAGAGCCCCTTCATCAGCAAAATATTCAGAGCCAAAAGAGTCCCAAAAGGCACTACTTTCAGACTGTTTTACCAGCCTGCTGCACCCTGGGCATCTCTCTCAATAGTGAGAATATGGAGAGTCCCTTTGAAAATAATTTGTTATGAACACTTAAAATGGAAGGATGTAGGAAGGAGGTTTATCACAACTCAGCTTAGAAGACCATTAATGTAAGGAAAAAAATTGAAGTAAAAACTAAACCATTGTATGAATCTGGCAAAAACATATGCATACATTGAATACTCCAAAGCCCTTTGTACAGCAGGGACCAGAATATGGCATTTATAGTGTATACCACTGTTTATTAAGGAAAGCTGAAAGAGCTTTATTAACATTAACTAAGCTACTTGAGAGAATTATCTTGTAGACTCTTTTTACTGATACGTTAAGAGATGCAAAGATGTTAAGTGACATGCCCAAAGTCATACAGCAGTTGTGTAGCAAAGCAGTGAATACAACACAGGAATAAAGCTAGCCATGTAGTGCAGAGGTTCTCAAACTGTGGTCCACAAGCTCCATTCAGGTGGTCCGTGGACAGTTCCCTCTAAGGTGCGCACCTGGGTGGCTGCACACAAGAGAATGAAGGGCCACCCACCTAATTAGTTGACTTGCACAGGTGCGGCTCCACTACTTAGGAGCCTGGACCCTGAAGAAGACGCACATGTAAGGTGAGGTGGTGGCCTTGGGGGGAATAGGAGGTAGGTGGGAGGAGGCAGTGGAGTGAGAAGAGGGGATGGGAGAAATTTGGGATATGCAGGACTGCGGTGGCCAGAGAACAAGGCCACTTTCTCCAGCTCCAGGACTGCGGCTGCTGGGGAGAGATGGCCCTCCTTCCCACCCTCAGCTCTGTGGCTGCTGTGGTGGGGGAGAGACCCCCGCCCCGCCCTTTCCCAGCCCCAGCTCGGGGGGCTGCTACTGCAGAGGAGAGCGGGAGAGATGCCCCTCCTTCCCAGCCCCAGCTTGGGGGGCTGCTGAGGTGGGGGAGAGAGGGCACATCCATCGTATTAGAAAGGTAAGACTACAGATATTAAAATATGAATCGTGAGCTTTTATTTGTAGAACAAAAAAGGTTAATTATTATTAAGGTTTTTTTATACAGCGCTTTTATCCAAAGCGCTTTACAATAGTTAGCTAATGGTACAAACAACATTTGGAAAGATCATTAAAAGGTCCGCCAAGACCCTCAGCAATTTTCAAATAGCCCGTGAAAAAAAAAGTTTGAGAACCACTGGTAAAGTGTAATTGCAAACTACAGAATGTATCTGCTGTTATTGGAAGAAGTGTGGTATAAAGGTGAGAGAACAAGTATAGACTTCAGAGTTCTGAGGTGTATTACCAGTTCTGGCATAGATTCACTATTTGACCATCAGCATGTTGCAATCTGTGCATGCTTCAGCTCACCCATTGTACAAAAGGTATAATACTTGCTCCACAGGGACATTGCGAAGTGTGGTAAGTGTCTGAAAAATGCTTTCAAATTCTCCAATGAAAGGCACTGTGTAAGTACAAAGTAGTTAAATGACAATTAACCTGCCAGGACAGGTATCACCGCTGCCAAATACAAATACGATTTAATGTAGGATTTCTTTGTGACAGACTAAAATGATACAAAATATATGAAAAAGCACATCTATAACCCCCAAATAGTCATCTTTACTTTTCAGAATGCAAGAATGTGCCATGTTTGCACCTCCAGTAAATGCTGTGCAGTCTGAATGAACACATACCAACACCTGAATCACACCAAAAGAGTCTGAGTGAAAGGATCTCCATTGCTCTCTGTAGCGTTGATTTCATAAAGAGCAGTACTCCCTCATACTGTAAACATCTGCCTCTCAACTTCTATCAGCAACAGTATCAAAACCAGATGGCAAAGGTCAAGGCAAAATTTATTGACATTGATGAACTTTGACAGCCTCTATTAAATTACTTCTTCCCTTAAGGTGTAAGTGATCAAAGCAGCAGAGAGATTTTCACTCAGTCACATAACAAGCTATTTGTTGAGACTGAAACATCTGGTCAATATCTCCTAACACTGCAATTTCATGCACAGTTAGCAATAGGGTACATTTCTTCTCTTCTTCTTACAGGGTCCATAAGGGTGGCGCATATGGCTGATCATTTCATTCAAAACGGATTCAATTTGAGGCATTACATACAATTGTCTCTAAGCTTTATGGTGTTTTAAGTCTACCTGCCATCATTTTCCATCATCATTGCTGTTTGCTGTATGCTTCTGCTATAAAAGCCTGTAAGTATGACAGAGCACTTAAAGCTTAACAGCCTTTGACTACTGGAGTTAGAAAGCATTTAAGGCAACAGAGCCTTTAAAGTGGCAGGTCTTCATCTGCTGTCAAGAACTCCCAATACATTAAACTATTTACCATTTAGTAAAGCTCAGGCAACATAGTTTGTAAAAGTAATTTTTGTTGTCAAATCAAAGCCCTAGCTTATGCGTGCTTGAACTATTAGAGAACATTCTTTTGACTAATTTTTAAGTTATTATACATTTTCATAAACATAACAATTTAATATACAATTTACATTTCATTTAGAAAGAATGTGTGACAATTATAAGAATTTGGCAAAGGATAATCCTACTCCTGAATTGGAAAGAGCAGAAAGACACTGCAATTTTATCAATCCCATATGCTGAAAATTTTCCTCTTTAAATTCATGTATTTTTGTTGCCACAGCAACAAGTTGCAGATCACAGATAAAACATTTTACTGTACTAAGTCTGAACTCACAATCCAGTTCTTCTTTTGCAACTCCACCCAGCCTAGCCATTTTAAAAAAATTGGTTTTGTTGGGTGAGGTGGGATTATAGAAAAGCTAGTTTCTAATTTCTGGTGTATTTTTCTTCCATACACAAGAGAATGAAGGCAGTGAGGATGTTGTCCAGTTTAAGCATTTGCCTAATCACTGCTTAACAATAACTATATTTTAAAATAATCAGCCTCCTTTCAGAAAAAGTCTTCAGGTTTATTTATACACAGAGTTTACAATAAAGCAAGATTTAGAGGACATTGCGAAAAACTGATGTATGTTTAGTCCTCTGGGCTCTCTGACACTTTTCACAAGCATTTTATTGGCATATTTAAAAACTAATGCTGATCAGCTTCAGTTGTGCTCCCACCTAAAAGAACTTACCATCTTAAGCGGATGATTTACGATGCCTTATGCTGCCCAAATAAACAAAAAAGTAGTGTGTTCCCCTCCCCCAAAGCCAGATGAAGGGTGATTAGTATCATCCACTCAAATAAAAAATTAATACCATTTTGTATCTCAGTTAATTATTTGATTTTTTTTTAAAGTATATGGATTAATGAGCAGAGTTGGGTGGGGCCCAGTCAAGTTTTTGCACAATTGAAAGGTGAGAACTGTATTTGTCTATTTATTCAGTACTTGTATGTCTAACTACAGTAGAACCTCAGACTTACAAACACCTCAGGAATGGAGGTTGTTCATAACTTTGAAATGTTTGTAACTCTGAACAAAATGTTATGTTTGTTCTTTCAAAAGAAAACAACTGAACATTGACTTAAGACAGCTTTGAAATTTTACTATGCAGAAGAAAAATAATGCTTTTAACCATCTTAATTGAAATGAAACAAGCACAGAAAGTTTCCTTACCTTGTCAAATCTTTTTTCAACTTTCCCTTTATTTTTTTAATAGTTTACGTTTAACACCGTAAATGTGTATTTTACGTACTGTATTTGCATTTTTGTTTGTTTTTCCCATCTCTGCTGCTGCCTGATTGCATACTTCTGGTTCCAAATGAGGAATGTAGTTGACCAGTCAGTTAGTAACTCTGGTGTTCATAACTCTGAGGTTCTATTGTACTGAGATGTGTTATAGATGCCCAGACAACTAATAAGGAGGAATTATATTTTATCTCACTTTCCCCTGTTGCCCACCTCATCTCTAACATCTCAAAAAGTGCTGTAGACACACAAGACCATATCTTTTCCCAGGATCTGTAATTTGAAAATGCTTCTATTTGCCATAAAATACAGACTTGGCTGCTAGGGCCTCTGAATTAAAGAAGGCCTGAAAAGGATTCTCTCTCTTCTTCCTAGCCCATAGATTGAAGGAATGACACAGTAAATACTGAGATGAGAAATATGTATTGCTAAGTTTCAGAGTAACAGCCGTGTTAGTCTGTATTCGCAAAAAGAAAAGGAGTACTTGTGGCACCTTAGAGACTAACCAATTTATTTGAGCATGAGCTTTCGTGAGCTACAGCTCACTTCATCGGATGCATACCGTGGAAACTGCAGCAGACTTTATATATACACAGAGAATATGAAACAATACCTCCTCCCACCCCACTGTCCTGCTGGTAATAGCTTATCTAAAGTGATCATCAGGTTGGGCCATTTCCAGCACAAATCCAGGTTTTCTCACCCTCCACCCCCCCACACAAATTCACTCTCCTGCTGGTGATAGCCTATCCAAAGTGACAACTCTTTACACAATGTGCATGATAATCAAGTTGGGCCATTTCCTGCACAAATCCAGGTTTTCTCACATCCCCCCCACCCCCATACACACACAAACTCACTCTCCTGCTGGTAATAGCTCATCCAAACTGACCACTCTCTAAGTTTAAATCCAAGTTAAACCAGAACATCTGGGGGGGGGGGGGTGTTAGGAAAAAACAAGAGGAAATAGGCTACCTTGCATAATGACTTAGCCACTCCCAGTCTCTATTTAAGCCTAAATTAATAGTATCCAATTTGCAAATGAATTCCAATTCAGCAGTTTCTCGCTGGAGTCTGGATTTGAAGTTTTTTTTGTTTTAAGATAGCGACCTTCATGTCTGTGATTGCGTGACCAGAGAGATTGAAGTGTTCTCCGACTGGTTTATGAATGTTATAATTCTTGACATCTGATTTGTGTCCATTTATTCTTTTACGTAGAGACTGTCCAGTTTGACCAATGTACATGGCAGAGGGGCATTGCTGGCACATGATGGCATATATCACATTGGTGGATGTGCAGGTGAACGAGCCTCTGATAGTGTGGCTGATGTTATTAGGCCCTGTGATGGTGTCCCCTGAATAGATATGTGGGCACAATTGGCAACGGGCTTTGTTGCAAGGATAAGTTCCTGGGTTAGTGGTTCTGTTGTGTGGTATGTGGTTGTTGGTGAGTATTTGCTTCAGGTTGCGGGGCTGTCTGTAGGCAAGGACTGGCCTGTCTCCCAAGATTTGTGAGAGTGTTGGGTCATCCTTTAGGATAGGTTGTAGATCCTTAATAATGCGTTGGAGGGGTTTTAGTTGGGGGCTGAAGGTGACGGCTAGTGGCGTTCTGTTATTTTCTTTGTTAGGCCTGTCCTGTAGTAGGTAACTTCTGGGAACTCTTCTGGCTCTATCAATCTGTTTCTTTACTTCTGCAGGTGGGTATTGTAGTTGTAAGAAAGCTTGACAGAGATCTTGTAGACGATGGATCGTGTGGTGTGGTCAGGGTGAAAGCTGGAGGCATGCAGGTAGGAATAGCGGTCAGTAGGTTTCCGGTATAGGGTGGTGTTTATGTGACCATTGTTTATTAGCACTGTAGTGTCCAGGAAGTGGATCAAATAAATTGGTTAGTCTCTAAGGTGCCACAAGTACTCCTTTTCTTTTTGCAAATACAGACAGACTAACACGGCTGTTACTCTGAAACCTGTCATTATGCAAGGCACTGCATTTAGCCGTATGGAGTGGAAATCTATCAACTGCATGAAAAAACTTGTACAGATACAGACAGACATCATCTTCCTTTCCAAATGCAAACAGATGGACATCGTACCAAAAGGACTGAAGGTAAAAAATCCATTACAATCTACATACCACACAGACTATGCTGACAGCTTGTGCCACACGGTCTCAAATAAACAATGGTCACATAAACACCACCCTATACCGGAAACCTACTGACCGCTATTCCTACCTGCATGCCTCCAGCTTTCACCCTGACCACACCACACGATCCATCGTCTACAAGATCTCTGTCAAGCTTTCTTACAACTACAATACCCACCTGCAGAAGTAAAGAAACAGATTGATAGAGCCAGAAGAGTTCCCAGAAGTTACCTACTACAGGACAGGCCTAACAAAGAAAATAACAGAACGCCACTAGCCGTCACCTTCAGCCCCCAACTAAAACCCCTCCAACGCATTATTAAGGATCTACAACCTATCCTAAAGGATGACCCAACACTCTCACAAATCTTGGGAGACAGGCCAGTCCTTGCCTACAGACAGCCCCGCAACCTGAAGCAAATACTCACCAACAACCACATACCACACAACAGAACCACTAACCCAGGAACTTATCCTTGCAACAAAGCCCGTTGCCAATTGTGCCCACATATCTATTCAGGGGACACCATCACAGGGCCTAATAACATCAGCCACACTATCAGAGGCTCGTTCACCTGCACATCCACCAATGTGATATATGCCATCATGTGCCAGCAATGCCCCTCTGCCATGTACATTGGTCAAACTGGACAGTCTCTACGTAAAAGAATAAATGGACACAAATCAGATGTCAAGAATTATAACATTCATAAACCAGTCGGAGAACACTTCAATCTCTCTGGTCACGCAATCACAGACATGAAGGTCGCTATCTTAAAACAAAAAAACTTCAAATCCAGACTCCAGCGAGAAACTGCTGAATTGGAATTCATTTGCAAATTGGATACTATTAATTTAGGCTTAAATAGAGACTGGGAGTGGCTAAGTCATTATGCAAGGTAGCCTGTTTCCTCTTGTTTTTTCCTACCCCCCCCCCCCCAGATGTTCTGGTTTAACTTGGATTTAAACTTGGAGAGTGGTCAGTTTAGATGAGCTATTACCAGCAGGAGAGTGGGTTTGTGTGTGTATGGGGGTGGGGGGGATGTGAGAAAACCTGGATTTGTGCAGGAAATGGCCCAACTTGATTATCATGCACATTGTGTAAAGAGTTGTCACTTTGGATAGGCTATCACCAGCAGGAGAGTGAATTTGTGTGGGGGGGTGGAGGGTGAGAAAACCTGGATTTGTGCTGGAAATGGCCCAACCTGATGATCACTTTAGATAAGCTATTACCAGCAGGACAGTGGGGTGGGAGGAGGTATTGTTTCATATTCTCTGTGTATATATAAAGTCTGCTGCAGTTTCCACGGTATGCATCCGATGAAGTGAGCTGTAGCTCACGAAAGCTCATGCTCAAATAAATTGGTTAGTCTCTAAGGTGCCACAAGTACTCCTTTTCTTTTTATGTATTGCTAAAACACATCAAGCCCTCAACTTAGGAATCTGAAGCATGGATGGCTCTTGGAAGCCAACTGTTTGAACCCTGACCTCTTCACTATGCAATTTGCCATAACTGTTTCCAAAGACACCCAAGAAAAGAGCAGACTATAATTGTTTAGTATAACAGAATTATTCATGCTCATACTGTTAATTTCTGTTATTCCTTCACTGGAGTAATTATATTGGTATGTTAAAAATTAATAAAAAGGATTTTAACAAAATTGACAAAAGAAGTGACCTATAATTATGTACCTTTGAAAGGAATGATTAGGACTCCCAGAACTCCTTGGCATGCAGATCAAATCTCTGACAAATTCAAACCATTTTCACAGAAAGAATAACTAAACTGTTATGGAAAAAATTAGCAGGAATCCTCTCTCTCAGTGGATTTCTGTGCAATTGCTGATTGCTCATAGTTACAAACTCATTTCATTGGGAGCTGAAGATGCGCAGTACCTCACATAATCACATCCTGCATCATGGCAGACCTGATCCTGCACTGAAGGAAGTTAGTGGAAGTTATGGGCATAATCCAACCCCGACTGAAGTAAAAAACGACTCCCACTGAATTTCAATAGGAGTTGGATCAGATCTTTTGCCACTGACTACAGCGACACCAGGATCAGGCCTGATCAGATTCATCCAGTGGTGAGCTGGAGCCGGTTTGCACCGGTTCGCTGGAACTGGTTATTAAATTTAGAAGCTCTTTTAGAACCGGTTGTCCTGGGACAACCGGTTCTAAAAGGGCTTCTAAATTTAACAACTGGCCAAAAGTGGCGCCTTAGGCGCCAACTCCGTGGGTGCTCCGGGGCTGGAGCACCCACGGGGAAAATTTGGTGGATGCAGAGCACCCACCGGCAGCTCTCTGCCCCACAACATGCCCAGCCCCAGCTCACCTCCACTCCGCTTCCACCCCACCCCGCTCTGCTTCTCCGCTCCCCCACCCTGCTTCCCGCAAATCAGTTGTTTGCGCGGGAAGCCTGGGAGGGCTGAGAAGCAAGCAACGGCTTTGCGCTCAGGCCCAGGAAGGCGGCGGGGAGGTGAGCTGGGGTGGGGGCACACGCGAGGAGTGCCCCCCGCGCCGCAGCAGGTAACCGGGGGGGGAGGGGGCGTGCAGGGGAACCGCTCCGCGCCCCAGCTCACCTCCGCCTCCCTGGGCCTGAGCGTGAAGCCGCCGCTTGTTTCTCAGCCCTCCCAGGCTTCCCGCGCGAACAGCTGATTCGCAGGAAGGGCGGAGAAGCAGAGCAGGGTGGCGTGTTCAGGGGAGGAGGCGGAGTGCAGGTGAGCTGGGGCCGGGCATGGGGCGGGGAGCTGCCAGTGGGTGCTTCAGCCCTGGAGAACCCACAGAGTCAGCGCCTAAGGCGCCACTTTTGATGTGATATCAGTGCAGGGAGCAGCCACTCCTCCTCCTCTCCCCCCCCACAGATTCACTACCCCGCCCCTAGGAGCCAAAGGGACCTGCTGGATGCTTCCTGGAAGCCGCCCCAGGTAAGTACCGCCAGGACTCGCTCCCTCGCCAGGGCCCTCTGGCTCTTAGGAGCAGGGCGCAGTGGGCACCCACTACGGTGGCCCACGAGACCTGCCTGCCCGGTTCCAGGGGCAGTCAGGGGACAGAGGAGGGGCATGGATGGGGCAGGGGTCCCGGGAGGGGGACGGGCCATGACCCCCTCGTGGGGTGAGGAGGGAACCGGATAAGATTTTGGCAGCTCATCACTGGATTCATTTTATCTCTACAAAAAGAGAAAGATTAACAAAAGCCCATTTCAAAATAAAGAACAAATAATATGGGAAAGAAACACAGAAGATCCAAAGAAAAATATTTCTGTGGACATTTATATCCCTGATCTAGTTAGTATTTTTGAAAAGTTCATGGAATTCAGCAATGTGAAGTAAACATTTGAAGTCAGATACTTTTTAAGATGTACTGTAGTTTTCAGTTTTGCCTGAAAAGTTGGAATGCACAGCAGACCTGACTGTGATCTCAATTAGTCCAGTTTTACACTGCTGTAAATCTATTTACTTCAGTAAAGTTACTCTTGAGTAATACAGGATGTGAATGAGAAAAGAATCATTTCCAGTAGCTGTCCCTATATATTTCATCCTTTCCCATTTGGCACACAGTAATTTATTATAAGGTGGGTAGAAAGCTGGCTAGATTGCTGGGCTCAACGGGTAGTTATCAATGGCTCCATGTCTAGTTGGCAGCCGGTATCAAGTGGAGTGCCCCAAGGGTCGGTCCTGGGGCCGGTTTTGTTCAATATCTTCATAAATGATCTGGAGGATGGTGTGGATTGCACTCTCAGCAAATTTGCGGATGATACTAAACTGGGAGGAGTGGTAGATACGCTGGAGGGGAGGGATAGGATACAGAAGGACCTAGACAAATTGGAGGATTGGGCCAAAAGAAATCTGATGAGGTTCAATAAGGATAAGTGCAGGGTCCTGCACTTAGGACGGAAGAACCCAATGCACAGTTACAGACTAGGGACCGAATGGCTAGGCAGAAGTTCTGCGGAAAAGGACCTAGGGGTGACAGTGGACGAGAAGCTGGATATGAGTCAGCAGTGTGCCCTTGTTGCCAAGAAGGCCAATGGCATTTTGGGATGTATAAGTAGGGGCATAGCCAGCAGATCGAGGGACGTGATCGTTCCCCTCTATTCGACATTGGTGAGGCCTCATCTGGAGTACTGTGTCCAGTTTTGGGCCCCACACTTCAAGAAGGATGTGGATAAATTGGAGAGAGTCCAGCGAAGGGCAACAAAAATGATTAGGGGTCTGGAACACATGAGTTATGAGGAGAGGCTGAGGGAGCTGGGATTGTTTAGCCTGCAGAAGAGAAGAATGAGGGGGGATTTGATAGCTGCTTTCAACTACCTGAAAGGGGGTTCCAAAGAGGATGGCTCTAGACTGTTCTCAATGGTAGCAGATGACAGAACGAGGAGTAATGGTCTCAAGTTGCAGTGGGGGAGGTTTAGATTGGATATTAGGAAAAACTTTTTCACTAAGAGGGTGGTGAAACACTGGAATGCGTTACCTAGGGAGGTGGTAGAATCTCCTTCCTTAGAGGTTTTTAAGGTCAGGCTTGACAAAGCCCTGGCTGGGATGATTTAACTGGGAATTGGTCCTGCTTCGAGCAGGGGGTTGGACTAGATGACCTTCTGGGGTCCCTTCCAACCCTTATATTCTATGATTCTATGATTAATGGTGATCCTAAAGGAACATATTTCAATAGGGCCCCATTGTTTTTTTAAATTGTAAATTCTTTGGTACAGGGATTGTCATTAAGTATATGTTTGAACAGAACCTGGCACACCAGGGCCTCAACCTGGATGGCCTCTAGGCACAACCACAATATGAATGTTAAATAATGATAATAAATGATAAGACACACGAAAACTGTCACGGTCATTGAAAAAGTTGTGGATTTGGCATTTAGTACAGATTACACTTATGGAAATGTATTATGCATGTTGGAGAATAAAACTGAAGAATTCTTTAAAATATGGAGACAACATTTACTCTATATTAAAAAAAAAAAAGTAAAATACCCAACTTCCAGAAGTCATCCCATTGTGAAATTCAAATGGGAATATTTCAACTAGTTTTCTTTTCCCCTCACTCCCTGTTTTCAGGGAGGCAGTAAAAAAGGGATAAGGATAGCAACCTATATTGCATTTCCATTAAAAAAATTAAATATAGAATTTAATTTTACAAAATGCTAATTAATTTGGACCCCCAACCAAAAAAAAAATAGTCATCTGGTGGGAACAATCCTCCACATTTTCTCTTTTTGATAATAGAAGATGCTAGAGACCAAGGTGAATCTCAGATCATCAAACAGCAAAACCTGTTACGTGATTGTGACATTTATAGAACTTTAATTTTCAGTTCAGTCCTCTAGATCAGATGGTGTGGCTAACAAAAGGCCTTTTCATAAGGAGGAAAAGGGTCTTGATGAAAATGCAGGATTGCCCTTACCTCCAAATTCACAAACCTGAGATTTCCTGACCTGACCATTTTTACTATAGCTGGGTAGCATCAATCTTGAGAAAAGTTGTACTGCAAGGGTTAAGTATCAGATGGTGGCTGTACGGGGAGGAAGAATAATAAGAGTTGAAAGCGGACACAAAAATGGGGGGGGAAGAAGGGGGAGAAACAAAGAAAAAGAAAACCCATCACACAGAGGAAATACCAAGAAAGAATTAATTCTCAAAGCTGTGCAAATTTCTGCGGCTATCAGAATCAGTGGCAGTCCACAAACAGTGCCCGAAATAAAATGATAATCGATGTTGCCAAAACTCTGTTAAACTGTGAGATATTCATTTGATCTGTGCTTATACTGGAAGAAGTCCAATACTTTTAAGTAATTAACCTGAATACTTCTGGTTGATACATCCAGACTATTCAAATTGCATGATCTATTATTAGATGCATCATCTGAGAATTTCTCTCTTCTTGGGTAATTACGAAGTATACAAATAGTCTCCTCTTCTTTTGAGTAATTCCATCATAGATTATCCCAATCCTAATATGTTCAATAGTACATTAAATTAAATATATTTCTCAAACAATTACTTTATTATAGAATTACCGGTAAATTAAATTTAAACATAGTATGATCAACAGCACAATTCAGTAACTACTAATAGTAAATGTTTTGAGGGAAGTTACTGCTTTCAGCCATACTGGAAAAGCCAAAGACCACATATCTTACTTTCATTGACTACAAAATATGCGAATTGTAAATCCTGCAAATTCAATGCTTTGTGCTATGTGTACTCAGCCTGAATTTTTAACCAAATCTATGTAAATTAGTTTGGAGCTAAAATCATAATATTGTAGTAGGTCTTTGGTACTCCATATAGTCATCATCTATACCGCATAAAATCTGTGGTAATAAAAAACTTGCACAGATATAAATTCATTAAACTTAAAAGCAAAGCAAAAACACATTTAAACACAAGAAACTGCAAACTAAACTAAAACGATAAAGGTCTAGAAATTGTAGCTTTTTTTCTTAATAGTTAAAAACAGAAACATAGCTTTATGTAATGTTTTTTGTTAACCACTCTACTAATACGTTAATTATATCATTACATGATTTTCCAAGAACATGTACTTCCATTTATTTATTCTCTATAGAGGCAGAGGAAAGAAGTAGATTAAGAAGCTGTCAAGATGATAAAATGACAGCCAATGCAAATTTATTTTTGCAATATAGCATGCAAGATTTGTAAATGTTATTATAAAACAGAAGCAGGAAAGTAGCTTCAGGCACTGAATGGATGAAATAATACTAAGACATTAGAAAGTCTGAAGCAACTGAGGAATAAAAAAAGTTAAAGGCTCCATCTAAACTGCATTAAAAAGAGAACCTGACAGTAAATCAAGCCAAAGATAAGGACACGTTCCAGTATTAAAACACTCAAATTGTTATAAAAGTTAGCATGTAACCTGGAAGCAGACTGCTAAAGAATTACTGTATTTGCTACACCACTGTGTTTGATTGAACTATGTGATTACAAAGACAACAGTTAGCAAATTAGACTCTTATCTTCAGTTTTCCAGAAGACACCTCAGAGTATTCCACTTTCATATAAGCTAAAAGCTAAATTTTCCTCTCATATACACTAGTGGTATCTCACTGATTTCAGTGGGGATGTAACAATATACTATGACATGATAATTTGGCCCTGTAGCATTCTGTCTTTACTTCAGTAGGTTATGCTACTTAGTAGGTAACCAGTGAAGACTTGGGAATACAAAAACATTCCTATATCAAAGGGCTATGGAGAGATTAACTAATGCTTGCAATGCAGTTTGAAATTAAAAAGCACTACATAAATGCTAAGCGTTATTATTATTACCATAGCACTAAGTTATTCCATATTTTTAGAGTGTGTGTGTGTGTGTGTGTGTATATATAAAAACATGGAATAACTTAGTGCTATGGTAATAATATATATATTATTGAATATATATAAATTGCATGTTTACAAGTGTGTGTATATATATATATATATATATATATATATATATATATATATATATACACACACACACACACACACACACATATATATATACACACACACACACACTTGTAAACATACAATTTAATCTTTTTTACTATTTGTAAGGAAGCATGACAAATTCTGTATCATCAACTTTTTCGGTAGCAATAGTGCACATGCAGAAATAACGTAGTTAAACCATTATGGTAATTGCTTTCCTTGTAATTCAAGCACTAGGATCTCAAGAAAAAGATGTGGAAATTACACCAAATCCTTCAGACATCAAGTCTTAACAAAACAACTTCTATAGACTGATAGATTAATTATTTTTAAAATGCTTAAAATCTTCATCCCGTACTAACATGACATAACCTATATTCAGGAAAAGGCTGTTGGGACTTGATATATTATCTGATAACCATCTTTTCCCCTCTACAAACCTGGTGATTAATAAGAACAATTTTTTTAAAATTATGTGTTAATATGACCATCTCAATTTTAAGTTGGGCTAAAATGGGTAGATAAGCTGTTGCTGAGGGCCACATGAATGTACCCTTTGGAGTTTTATAATACAACCTACAACTATCTTAATATTTGATATGCAGGTGTGGCCTATGACAATTGTATTAAAGTATGATGGGAATTGACAAGCTAGGATCTATATAAAGGTCATTCAAATATTTCTGTGTCCTCTCTCTTTAATGAGTGATCATGTCTGGAAGTTACAGAGGAGGTAGCAGCCCCTCACTGCAGTATCTAACCAGTGGCTATTCACCATCTCATCATTCTAACTGCTGCCAGGTTCCCCCAGATGAACCGTTTCATTTTACCATCATTTTGGAACAGCAGATCTAACTGTAAGAAAAGACAACAGGCTCAAACATAGATCATAACAGACTTTTATCTCAAACAGAGGGACAAAAACAAAAAGTCTAAGCCAAAACATGAGTTAAATCAAGCAAGAGACATAGAAGGGAATAAGAAGAAGTTCTTTAAATACATTGAGAGCAAGAGAAAGATGAAGGAAAGTGTAGTTCCTCTATTTAGTGGAAAAGGAGCACTAATAACTCAGGACATCAAGACAGTTGAGGTTAAATGCCTATCTTGCTTCAGTCTTCATTAAAAAAGGTTAATGGTGACCAGATAGTCAACTCAATTAATATCAACTACAAGGGAATGCAAACAAAACAACAACATCAGGTTAAATAATATTTAGATAAGTTAGATGTATTCAAGTTGGCAAGCCATGATGAAATTGGGTACTTAAGGAACTAGCTGAAGTCGTCTAGGAACCGTTGGCCAGTTATCTTCGAGAACTCATGGAGGCTGGGTATGGTCCCAGAAGACTGGAGAAAGGCAAACACAGCACCTATATTTAAAGAGTGGAACAAAGAGGACCTGGGGAACTATAGAGCAGTCAGTCTAACTCTGATATTTGCAAAGAGCTGGAACAGATTATTAAACAATCAATTTGTAAGCACCCGGAGGATAAATAGGGCTATAAGAAATAGCTAGCATGGATTTGTCAAGAGTAAATCATGCCAAACCACCTTAATATCCTTCTTTGATAGAACTGCTGGCCCAGTGGGTGGGAGGAAGCAATCGATGTGATATATCTTGATTTTAGTAAGGCTTTTGACACAGTCCCACATGACACTTACATAAGCAAACTAGGGAAATGCAGTCTAGATTATTTTGCTATAAGGTGGGTGCACAACTGGTTGAAAGACCTTACTCAAAGAGTAGTTATCTGTGGTTCACTGTTAAACTGGGAGGGTGTATCTAGAGGCATCTGGAAAGGGACAGTCCAACGTCTGGTAAAAATCAATATTTTCATTAATGATTTCAATAATGAAATGGAGAGTATGCTTATAAAATTTGCAAATGATACCAAGCAGGGACGGATTGAAAGCATTCTGGAGGACAGGACTGGAATTCAGAGGACCTTGACAAATTGGAGAATTGGTCTGAATTCAACAAGCTGAAATTCAATAAATACAAGTGCAGAATACTTCAGTTAGGAAGGAAAAATCTAATGCATAATTACAAAGTGAGGACTAACCAGCTAGATGGTAGTACTGCTGAAAAGGATCTGGGGATCACAAATTGAATGTGAGTCAATGTGATGCAGTTGTGAAATAGGCTAATATCACTCTGGGGTATATTAACAGAAGTTTTGTATGTAAGACATGTGAGGTAATTGTACCGCTCTATTCGGTACTGGTGAGGCCTGAGTTGGAGAACTGTGTCCAATTCTGTGCACCACACTTCAGGAAAGATGTGGACAAACTGGAGAGAGTCCACAGGGCAGCAACAAAAATGATAAATGGTTTAGAAAACCTAGCCTCTGACGAAAGGTCTTGAGAAAATACAACTGAGGGGGGAACTAATAGCAGTCTTCAAATATGTTAAGGGAAGTTATAAAGAGGACTGTGACCAATTGTTCTTCCTGTCCACTGAAGGTAGGACAAGAAGTAATGGCCTTAATCTACAGTAAGGGAGATTTAGGTTAGATATTAGGAAAAACTTTCTAACTAGAAGGGTAGTTAAGCACTAGCACAAACTTTCAAGGGAGGTTGTGGCATTTCCATCACTGGAAGTTTTTAAGAACAGGTTGGACAAACATATATCAGGGATGGTTTAAGTGTACTTGGTCCTGTCTTAATGCAATAGGCTGGACTTGATGAGTTGTCGAGATCCCTTCCAGCCCTGCACTTCTGTAATTCTTTTCTTACAGTTATATTACCACATTTGTCACCCCCACTATTTGTCTTATTTTAGGCAGTGCCCCAGGCAGCCACAGTCCCAAACACACTCCTGTATCCAGATTTGCCACATCTCTAGGTTCACCCACCACTGATCTCCAGAGGTAGAGAAATTGCAGCTCAGAGTGAGGAACCCTTCCAGAATCAGCGATATTAAAAGTTCATCCTTTGACCGGGGAGGTTGGGGGGGGGGGGACGTGGTTAACAAGCCAAAATAAATACCTTACTTTCCAAAATGTATTTGTTAAAATCCCACTCTAAACTAATATTTTAATATTTTAGAAAGCTTATGGAGATATATGTAGGAAAACAATGTGGGTACAGTCATTCCTACAATTAAATATGACATTCAATATAATAACTTCAACTTTTTAAAAAAGTTTTTCTTTAGTAAAAGCCAAAAGTAACATTCTTTAATCCAAGAACTGTACCTAATTTCCTTGCTAATCCATTAACCATTGTAATAAATGACTCAAGGTGGAACAACGGATAGCAGTATTAAAAACTTAGAACTAGAAAAACATCAGCATGGATATCTTGATCTTTCAGAAACAAGTAAAAACAGGAGGGTAGCTTTGCAAAACTTCAGACTGCACATTTAGGAAGGTATCTATGTTGTAATTTCAGATGCAGAAATCCCTTTAACCCACACAGGGATCATATACAGTATACAGTGTACTCCAGATGTTAGAAAGTTACTGAGTGCTAAAAGAAAGAATATCATAATACAGAAGTCCCAATTTATTCCTGAAGTTTCTTAGATTCCCCGCAAAAAAAAACCCCTACCTATTGACTGCCAACCTACACCACTACATTCAAAAATGAGGCTCAGCAGTTTGCACTCCAGTGCATGCAGAAAGAACAAAAACAGCAAACAGGAACTTCGAGCGCATTGATGAATGCTGGCAAACCATGGCATGTAAAGATGAAGCCCAGGTATGGTATATCAGTAGTCTTTATCAGATTCGATTGAAATCAGCTGATTTGTGGAACTGAGTATTTTATAATGAACATAGAACTTCTTTTCATGTAAGAAAATGGTGTTGTGATAAGATGTAAATGACCTTCAAATAGGGAGGGCACAAAACCATAAGTATCCTGCACATATGATTAAGTGTCACTAAAGATATTGCATTATTGCTTTGCAGATAGAATGACTCTAAATTTCTCAGGTATATCTTGCATATTGTGATAACTGGCCCTTGCAAGACAATGCCATTCTGGAGAGGGAAAGCTGGCCCTTGAATAACATGCTACTTGTGGAGAGAGTTCAGTCAGCTGGTCTCCCAGTTAAAAGCCTGAACTTCTGTCTGGGAGTAGTGCAACACTGCAACTTCCTCAAGAAATTCCTTTGGTGGGCTTCCCCTGAACATCCTGTTGGTACAACGCTAGACTTCCTTGAACTAGATATGAGCCCTTCAACTGCAGAAACTAATTCAATTAAGTTGGGAGAGAAACTAAGCTATTGTTTCCAGTATATCAGTACACTGTGTATGTTCACTGAATCAAAATAAACAAACTTTACATTTCCTTTGAAGCCTGCAAAAGTACTGTCCTCTGTATACCCAGGAAATTTGGTATAAAAGAGGCTGAGCAAAAAGTGTAGGTATGAAGTAATAATAAATAATAAAAGATCAAAATGGCAGAGTTCTTACTGAAGGTGATTTTATCAAATGTAAGTGGAGCAATTACTTGCCATTCTGTATGCCACTTACAATATAGTAGCACAGAAAAGAGAGTACAGGGCCGGAGACATCAATCCTGAGAAAGGATGCATTCTAATATGATAATGAAGCTTGGGAAAAGCACCAGGGGTAGAAAACAGATCAGCAGAACTGCTTAAAGCAATTGGTTACCACAGTACTGATCTCATGTGAAAAATTTGCCACAACATATAGATGACTCAAAATCGACCGGATGGGAAGAAGGGACTCTAACTTACCAAAGAAAGGGGATATCACAGAGTGCAGTAACTACTATATCATCTTCCTGATAATGCTGCACTACATAATTCAAGAGCACATGAATTGAATGATAGAAGCGGAACTACCACCAGAACAAGCTGCCAAATCATTGAAAAATGCAGGGCATATAATCACCCACTGACTATGCGTTTCATTGACTGCTCCAAAGTGTATGATACCTGTCTCTGGAGGATGACATGACTGTCTCTGGAGGATACTGGCAGATATGTGGATTCTGAAGCATCAAACTGAGCTCATTGCAAGTCTCTACTGTCAGCAATAGACCATGGTGCAAACAACAGGTGTGACAATGAGTGGTTTTTCACTGGGCATAGTGTGAAACAAGACTGCATTCTGTTTCCAAGTCTTTCCAACATGTATGCAGAATTTATTATGAGACAAGCCCACGAAGATTTTGATAAAGTGGAAGGAAGTAGGATTTACATTGTTGGCACCTCTTAACTGACTTCAGAAATACTGATGATATGACTTGACACAGAGGCTCACTGGTGTCAACTGGCAAAGGGTTAATTGTTCTTTACAAGCAACTCCTGTCTCAGGCTTGGCAAACTCACCACATATAATACACCATTTTCTTGATATTTATCCTTATAGGATAGCATGTGAGGTCTCTACTGAAAGCTTATACCTCATTGATACTCAATCATTGCGATGTGTGTGTACAGGTAATATTTAAGGAATGCTGTAACTATATTGAAAATTAAGCTCTTAGGGTCTTGGAATGAAAGTGACTCACCAGGGAATGATATGTTTCAGTGATGGTCCATTCAAGTGGGGGGGACTTGTCACCCCTCCTCAGCTAGCCAATGATGTAATGTATTGCTCAACTGTCCACCTTTTCACCAACCCACAAAAGTCCATGAAAAATCATCCAAGACAAACACTGAAACCTCCTGGAAGTGAAAAGAAATGATACAACAGTGCAGGGATCGCCCTATCTGTGAATAAAGACAAAAGACCTATTCAATATATCACCGGGTGAAGAAAGACAAACTGGATCCATTCCCTGGGGAGTTACCTTGATGAGAGGGGGTGCTTCATGACAGTCTGGATTCTAGCTGCAAAGACCGAACTTTGGAGTGAAAACCTACTTTATTCGATAGGAAAGGTAACTATTATTAAGGGTACGCCCTAGTTTGCATTTTATGATTTTATTTTGTATGTAATCATTTGTTTCCACCACTCACGCTTGTTTCTCTTTGAATCTCTACTCTTTCTTAACTAAATTTCTTTTTATTTTACTATAATTGAACTCAAGAGCTGTGTGTAATACAGCAGTAGTCGGCTATGGTCAAACTGGTAAGCTGGAGTACACTGTTTCTTTAGGAGCAGAGGATCTGGATTTATACAGGTAACCAGAGATCAAGGGCTGGATTCCTCTGGGGGACATTTTGAAGGGACTCGGGAGCTGGGGTGCATCTATTGTCAATCTATTGCATCTCAGGGCAACGGAAGACCTGAGTGGCTGACAGGCTTATTCTGTTAGGAAGTTTACACTCAGCTGGCAAAGGCAAGACTCCCTCATGCTGGAGACAGGTGGCAACGGGATAACTCACAGCCATGGGTGCCACATTCTTTGCCTCAAACATCAGTGCAGTGAAACAAATGTTGGAGTCCACAAAAACAGTGAGGAATAGGGACTATCCCTGAACTTGGCAAAAATAAAATGTGTGTATGTTGACACAATCAATTATAATAGGACATAAGCGGACATCATGATTAGCCGTCAAACTATAGAGGCAGCTGTTGAATTTAATTACGTGGGATCATACATATTCAACCAAGGAGACTGTTTTAAAGAAATTGGAGGATAACTAGGGATGGCTCCTTCAGCCATGGTCTCCCTTACAAAAGTGTGGAATCATTGTGGCATCTCAAAATATACAAAGGTTTGACTAGTGATTTATAGATGAGAATCCTGGGAAATTAATGCTGCTGACAAGAAGAAAATTGGAGCCTTTCAGATGTGGTGCTGGAAAAGACTCTTGAGTAGCTCTTGGACAGAAATTAGAAATATTACAGGAATCACATCAGGTGTACAGATGGAAATAACCTTGAGAAAGATATCATGGAAGGAATGGTGGCAGGTCCTTGTACCAGGGGACAGGCAGTGAAGAGATGGATAGATGGCATGTGGAAGATCACCGGAAGGTCAGCTGCTGAGTTTCAGTGACTGGTATGTGGGTGGTTGTGCCGAGAGTTGGAGCAGGAATCAAGCCTAGCACTTACAGCTGGAGTCAGTAGCCAGGAACAAGAGCCAAGGGTCAGAGCCTGAGTCTGAGGCCAGATGCCAGAGCCAAGGGTCAGATCCAGAGTCAGAAATTTGAACTAAGAGTCAGAACCAGAGTCAGAAGCCAGATGGTAGAGCCAAGCACCTGAGCCTGAGTCAGAAGTCACCAATCAGAACCGAGGCACAGAGCCTGGAAAGAGGCAAGGCAGGGACAAGACTGAGGCCAAGGCAGAAGCAGGACAAAATATGGTGGAAACAATCAGGAGCTATTGCAGCCATGGGCAAACGCTTTAAGCAGCTGCTTATGCTGCTGGGCTTAATGGCGAGTCTGCTGACTCTTCTAACCGATCAGACCATGTAGCTAGTCAGCAGAGGTGGTGCTAGACCATTGGGGGCCTAAGTAGAAATATTTTGGGGCCCCCTCCTTGACACAACGCATAATATAAAGTGAATAGGAGCCTCTTTGAGCTGCTCAGAGCCTTAGCCAATTGCTTAGTCTGCTTATGCCTAGAACTAGCTCTGCCAGTCAGGCAGCTTACTATAGGCGAGCTGCACTCATTAGGCTGTCCATATACTAGCTCTGCTGCAGGCCCTGATTCCTGACGCTGAGCGTGTAAAGTTAGCAATGGATCAAGGCGGCTTCCAAAAATTCTGCTAGGGTGTCACCAGTATTGAGACATGAATCAACTGAGTTTACTTACTTACAAAATAACTCTCCCTTTTGGAAAAGATTTGTAATTCTAAGCATTTGGAGTCAATCTTTTCTAAACAGAAAAGAATATCCGATAATAAACTAAACTTATAATAAAGTATAAAGTACCTATCAAATAACATCAAATATAAAAAACATGCTCAGCCAAATCTACTGTAACTAGAGTAATACTCACCGACAATAAGTAATAACTGCCATATCCAACCAGCCAAAACTATCTAAAACAGTATTTATAAGGCCCTGATCAACACAGTATCTCAGTGCCTCTCAATACATCCCTCTATCAAAAGTCTCAGAAAAAAGTGAGCTATGAAGTGTACTTGTAAGGTTGAACAATGCAGCCAAATGTGTGGGGACTGAGATCCAGAGAATGTTCCTAGCCACTAATCTCCTCCCTTTTACACTGACAGAGTGTTAGCAAGAATGCCTCTGCTGATCACAACTGGTCATATCACAAAGAGAGACAGCTGATCTCTCAAGTGACCGATTCCAAATGATTTAGGCCTTTACAGCTCAAAACCAACCCCTTAAAATCTTCTCAAACAAGGCAGTCAGTGAAAACTACAGAGCACTGGTGTGTGTTGTGCTGTCTGAATAAGGTACCGTTTAATACAAGGGGCAGCTGTGCTCTGCACCAAACTTCTGCCTTTGAATGGTACCAAAGCAGAGCCCCATAAAAAGAGTTTATTACAGTAGTTTAGTGACAAAAACATGTATAATTGTAGCAAGATACACATGTGAAAGAAATGTGTTTTCTTTTTGCCCACTGGAGATGGAAAAATCAAGTTTTGCTCTCAGCTGCTAAATGAATATCCAGGAGAAGTGCAGGATAGAAGACGACCACTAATGTGGCATTTGGCCATCTACGCGTGGCCAGAAGGCAATGCTCATTTGGATGCGGACGTTACTACTTTCACCTATGCAACTTCATGTTTGGACTACTGCAACGTCTTGAAGCACTGGTTACCTATCCCAGACAGATTTAAAATGTTAGTTTTCACCTAAAAAGTCCTCCATAGCGTGGGACTAGTCTACCTATGAGCCCCTCTCTCTCAGAGACAGTGCTACAGTTTTCAGAGTAACAGCCGTGTTAGTCTGTATTCGCAAAAAGAAAAGGAGTACTTGAGGCACCTTAGAGACAAACCAATTTATTTGAGCATGAGCTTTCGTGAGCTACAGCTCAAGCTCATGCTCAAATAAAGTGCTACAGTTGTAATCAGTAGAAACACTTATGCTTTCCTCAATCAAATAGAAAGATGGCTGTTGGCAGAGCATTTTCTTAAAGGGTCCCTGAGCAACCTAACCTATTAGTACAGATCTTACACTCCATACGCAAATCTGAAAGCAGGCTGACTCAAAACAAGGATATCTGAGGATTCCGGATACTCCATCACAACTATCTCAATAAACCTACACAGAAAAGGAAATCTGGACACAAGGTTAACAGATAGCAAGATCATTAGACTCAAGAGGGGTTTTTGGGGGGGTGGGGGGGTGTTAGGTAGAAGCTCCACAATGGCTTTCTTAGTGACAGCTGGCACCCTAAACCAATAAAATAAAGATGACGACATTGATGAGTACTTCTCCATTGGACTGACATGATAATCTTGGATTCCAAAATGGCTGCCAGATAAGTGAGATTTTTCTTCAGAGACGTCGATAAAACACACATTTAATTTTTTTAAACTATACAAATTAGATTTCCCTTTAAATCACTTCTCTCAGAATTACTGAGTTTTGATTTTTTCATAGACATACACTCATCACACCTCTTACATTAAATTTCTAAAAATTAACTGTTCTGCTAATCACCTCTGCCTCAGCAAATCAATGAGCAATACAATGTCCACTAGTACGTGACAGCAATTCTTTCTTTTTTGAGTCTAATGACCACATTTCAGTAATTAATGAACCAAACACAGCTCAGTTAATCCCATTACTTCAGTAAGGATCTATCCTCTTGATGTGCATGGATAACTCCAATTAACATTAATGGAAGTTATGAATGCTTATCATAGTGGTAATAAGCTCTTTGGAATGTACAGCGCACAACCTACCTGGGGATGTGAAATGATTCTATTATGATATATTGCATTCCCTACTGCAACATCATGGAAAAAAGATTGTGCACACCTCTGTTGATCGCAATGTGACTACTCTGAAAGGGTAGTCATACTGGAGGAGATATACGGAATGACTACAAGTATGAGTATCTGTCACAACTGTTGTGCACTCCATATTTTCTTTTTTAAAACAGTATCAGATTTTTAATCTTTTGGGATTTTTATATGCTAGTGGACTAATGAGGTGATGGACAAACAGGTAAATAGTTGTCCTAATTTTGAGAGCCTTAAGAGAACAGGTTTCAGAGTAGCAGCCGTGTCGGTCTGTACCCGCAAAAAGAAAACGAGTACTTGTGGCACTTTCGAGACTAACAAATTTATTTGAGCATAAGCTTTCATGAGCTACAGCTCACTTCATCGGATGCATGCAGTGGAAAATACAGTGGGGAGATTTTATATACACAGAGAACATGAAACAATGGGTGTTACCATACACACTGTAACAAGAGTGATCAGGTAAGGTGAGCTATTACCAGCAGGAGAGCGGCAGGGTGGGGGGTGGGTGAGGGGGGCGGGGATCCTTTTGTAGTGATAATCAAGGTGGGCTATTTTCTTGTTACAGTATGTATGGTAACACCCATTGTTTCATGTTCTCTGTGTATATAAAATCTCCCCACTGTATTTTCCACTGCATGCATCCAATGAAGTGAGCTGTAGCTCACGAAAGCTTATGCTCAAATAAATTAGTCTCTAACATGCCATAAGTACGCCTTTTCTTTTTTGAGAGACCAAATTATAGAACTCCACAGGATATTACTATAGTACAAAGCATCAAGTGATGGGACAAAAATTATCAGATCAATGGGCTCACAGTACAATTCCAAGGAATATATCAACAAGGCAGTACACAACTGATGAAGGAAGGAAGGAAGGAAGGAAAAGTAGCAAGGTTCCCTGAAGCTAAGACATTTTGGGAAAAGAAGCCAGAGCCTACGAGAATGACCATGTGAAAGGGACAGTAGCTAAGTATGTAGAATAAGAGATCATAAGATTTCCCCCACACTAAAACAAAAATTAGACGTAGAAATCTAGAGCTGCAAAATTTGGCTAATACAAAACATGCCTGCAACTTGTATCTTTGTCTTGTGATATTGTTACCGCATGAAATCCGAAGCCCTAGTTATAACAGGCTGAGTTAAACAAAGTTAACATAGCCAAAATAAAGGGCTTCGATTTTAGATCTATTAGAGTTTTTCAGTTTTCAAATATAAATTAACACCTAAAGTGTTTTTAAAATACTCCATAACATGATATCTGTGTACAATTTTAGAAATGTATTTTGTGTAATCTATGTATGAAATATTTTAAAACACTAACTATAACTCAGGATTCTTTCAAGCACAAAAGAAAAGTTTATTTGAAAGACTGCCAAAATTACTTTTATCGCTGACATGAAACTGACACATTAACCTGCTAAATATTTGTGCAAGTACTAACAACCAAGCAAAGCATATTAGAGACAGTGACTAAAAGAACAAACAGCTGCCTGTACTTAAGCATTCCATTCTGCTAGCATAGCTAATATGATTGGCAAAGGAAGTTACACCCACTTTATAATACTAGTACAACATTTGGCAAGTAGATGTTCTAAATGGAAATATTCCAGCAATGAATTTTCCAAAAGGTGTTGCGTGATTCATTTAAAAAAAGGTCAAAACTAAAACTATAAATTTCATTGCAAAAAAGCTTGAGAATTATTAAAATTATGCACATACATATAATGTGTGTATATACAGTACATGACTATTTAAGATTAATATCACTTGGGTTCAGAAATTAGTGATCATAAATCAAGAGGCTATTAGTAGATTGTGAAATATAGTTGAAATGTATTTATTTCAGCTGGCATATGTGATAGCATATGTGAACCTCTTCCTGATTTGAGGATGGCCATTATCAGAAATGTCACTTTTCAGCAAACTCTGGCAGCATAAGGAGAGGCTACTCACCTCATGCAAAAACCAACGTTCTTCAAGGTGTGTCCCCCTATGGTTGTTCTACTGCTGTGCCCTTGATTGGAAATTTCTGATAGCAGTGCCTGTTCAGCCCACGCATGCACCCCATATATCCTCGTGCCTCGCATCAATGTTATATGGGGTGCATGAGCAAACCACGCTCAGTTCCTTCTCCATCACAAAGACCCACAAGGGAGACACTGAAGCAGAAAAGAAAGAGGGTAGGTAGTGTAGCACACACAGGTGAATACATCTCAAAGTTGTACTGTGGGTACTGCAGAAGGTGAGTAAGTTCTCCTTCTCATTGGATTAGTGTCCCTGTGGGGGCTCCACTTCAAATGACTCCAAAGCACTACCCGCTTTAAGGAGGTGGGAGGTTCAGATCGGAGTCCAATACAGATGAGATAACTGCATTGCCGCAGGTACCACAGCATAATGATTAGAAAAAGTATGAACAGCTGACCAAGTTACCACTTCTTGACTAGTTCTGTGCAGTTTGGGGGAAAAAATTAGAAGATGAAAGGTTTAATATGAAATTCTAAGCCACCTTCAGTAAAAATCTTGGATGTCCTGCAAGTGTGGTGAGTTATTCTCAGAAACACTCATCTTCATGGATGCAGTAACCATCCCAAACACACCAAGTAATTTGTTATCTACAGCCAGGCACCCTGACACCATGGAATATGCGCCAAGGAGAAAGACTGGGATATACATGTTAACACACTCAAGTCCGCCTTCATTAAACAAGGACACTTCACCAGAAAAGTAGACCACATCATGGAACAGGCCACCCAAATATCCTGAGAGAACCTGTTTCAACACAGAAATAAAACCCCCTCTGACTGCACACCCCTAGTTGTCACCTACTAACCCACACTGGAACCCATAAGGGATATCATCCAACAACTACAACCCAAACTTGATGGGGACCCCATCCTGAAAGAAATCTTTCCCGAACACCCCCTTCTGGCCTTCAAACAACCCAAACTCTCCCCAGCAGAAGCAAGCCCCCCACAGACCAAGGCACACCAATTCAAAGCAGCACCAGACCTTGCCAGAACAACAGATGCAAAACCTGCAGACATATCTCCACTGCTAAATGATCAACACCCACCACAAGATCCATGGGTCCTAAGCATGCCCATCACAACATGTCGTGTACCTCATCCAGTGCACTAAATTCCCCTCAAAAAACTATGTGGATGAAACCACACAATCACTACATTCTCAAATGAACTCGTACAGGAAAATGATAAGTCAAAAACACTATCACCTGTGGCTTAACACTTTTCACAAAGTGATCACTCTATATCTGAGTGATCTGAAGTTTCACAAAGTGATCACTCTATATCTCTCAATCCTCATCCTCAAAGGAAATCAGCATAACAATTTTAACAGATGAGCCTGGGAGCTTAAATTCATAACTTTGCTAGACACTAAAAATCATGGGGTTAATAAAGACACTGGTTTTATGACATATTATAAGAATCTGTAACCCACTAACCCCCTTTTTGTCCTATAACTACTGGGGTGTTAACAGACCACTTCATCTTGAATGGTCCCTAAGAATATGTTCCCACTACTTATACTGAACTATCTGTTTGGTCTTGTGTTTAGCTGTGACACTCTGAGTAACTTTCCCAGACGTAAGGAAGTACTCTGTGTAGCTCAAAAGCTTCTCTCTTTCACCAACAGAAGTTGGTCCAATAAAAGATATTATCTCATCCACCTTGTCTCTCTAGTAACCTGGAACTGACACAGCTACACCACTGCATATGAGAAATCTGTTGAGTCTGCAAATAGTTTGCGACCATCAAAGGGAAAATCTTTGGAATTACTCTGAACCTCTCTTGGAAAGCCCAACAGCTGTAGCAAAGACACTATTCTCATGACCACTGCAATGGACACAGACCGTGTTGCCGTATCTGCAACATCCAAGCAGGCCTGGAGCAAATCTCTTTGCTAGCAGCTGATTCTCTTCTATAATGGACTTAAACTGATCCCAATGTTCTCAGAACATGAGAATGGCCAACCTGGGCCAGAACAGCCATCCTGGGCAAACAGAGGCTAGGGACACCATTCCTGCCCATCCTGGCTAATAGCCATTGATGGACCTATCCTCCATGAACTTATCTCATTCTTTTTTGAACGCTGTGATAGTCTTGGCTTTCACAACATCCTCTGGCAAGGAGTTCCACAGGTTGACTGTGCATTGTGTGGAAAAAATACTTCCTTTTGTTTTAAACCTTCTGCCTATTAATTTCATTTTGTGACCCCTAGTTCTTGTGTTATGAGAAGAGTAAATAACACTTCCTTATTTACTTTCTCCACACCAGTCATGATTTTATAGACCTCTATTATATCCCCCCTTAGTCATCTCTTTTCCAAGCTGAAAAGTCCCAGTCTTATTGATCTCTCCTCAAATGGCAGCCATTCCATACCCTTAATAATTTTTGTTGTCCTTTTCTGAACCTTTTCTAATTCCAGTACACCTTTTTTGAGATGGGGTGACCAAATCTGCACATAGTATTCAAGATGTGAGTGTACCATGGATTTAAATAGAGGCAATATGATATTTTCTGTCTTATTATCTATCCCTTTCTTAATCATTCCCAACATTCTGTTAGCTTTGACTACTGCTGCACATTGAATGGATGTTTTTAGAGAACTATCCACAATGACTCCATTCTTTGAGTGGTAACAGATAATTTAGACCCCATCATTTTATATGTATAGTTGGGATTATGTTTACCACAATGCATTATGTTGCATTTATTAACATTGAATTTCATCTGCCATTTTGTTGACCAGTCACCCAGTTTTGAGAGATTCCTTTGTAGCTCATTAACTATCTTGAGTAGTTTTGTATTATCTGCAAATTTTGCCACCTCACTGTTTACCCCTTTTTCCAGATCATTTATGAATATGTTAAATAGGACTGGGCACAGTACAGACTCCTGGGGGGACACCACTATTTACCTCTCTCCATTCTGAAAACTGACCATTTATTCCTGCCCTGTGTTTCCTATGTTTTAACCAGTTACCAATCCATAAGAAGACCTTCCCTCTTATCCCATGACAGCTTACTTAAGAGCCTTTGGTGAACCTTGTCAAAGGCTTTCTGAAAATCTATGTATAGTATATCCACTGGATCCCCCTTGTCCATATGTTTGTTGATCCCCTCAAAGAATTCTAGTGGATTGGTGAAGCATGATTTCCCTTTACAAAAACCATGTTAACTCTTCCCCAACAAACTATGTTCATCTATGTGTGACAATTTTGTTCTTTATTATAATTTCAACCAGTTTGCCCAGTACTGATCACCTTTGCCGGGATCACCTCTGAAGCCCTTTTTAAAAATTGGAGTCACATTAGCTATCCTCCAGTCATTTGGTACAGAAGCTGATTTAAATGATAGGTTACAGACTACAGTTAATAGTTCTGCAATTTCACATTTGAGTTCCTTCAGAACTCTTGGGTGCATACCATCTGGTCCTGGTGACTTATTACTGCTTAGTTTATCAATTTGTTCCAAATACTCCTCTAATGACACCTCAATCTAGGACAGTTCCTCAGATTTGTCACCTAAAAAGAATGGCTCAGGTTTGGGAATCTCCCTCACATCCCTCAGCCGTGAAGATCGATGCAAAGAATTCATTTAGTTTCTCCACAATGGCCTTCTCGTCCTTGAGTACTCCTTTAGTATCTCGATCGTCCAGTGGCTCCACTGGTTGTTTAACAGGCTTCCCGCTTCTGATGTACTTAAAACTTTTTTTTTCTTTTTCTTTTTTTGCTATTACTGAGTCATTGGCTAGCTGTTCTTCAAATTCTTTTTTGGCCTTCCTAATTACATTTTTACACCTCATTTGCCAGAGTTTATACTCCTCTCTATTTTTCTCACTAGGATTTAACTTCTACTTTTTAAAGGATGCCTTTTTGCCTCTCTCTGCTTCTTTTACTTTGTTGTTCAGCCATGGGGCACTTTTTTGGTTCTCTATGTTTTTTAATATGGGGAATACATTTAAGTTGAGCTTCTATTATGGTGTGTTTAAAAAGTTTCCATGCAGCTTGCAGGGATTTCACTTTTTGTGCTGTATCTTTTAATTTCTGTTTAACTAACTTCCTCATTTTTGTGTAATCACTCTTTCTGAAATTAAATGCTACAGTGCTGGCTTCTGTGGTGTTTTCCCCACCATGGGGATGTTAAATTTAATTATATTATGGTCACTATTATCAAGCGGTCCAGCTATATTCAACTCTTGGACCAGATCCTGTGCTCCACTTAGGACTAAATCAAGAATTGCCTCTCCTCTTGTGGGTTCCAGGACTAGCTGCTCCAAGAAGCAGTCATTTAAGGTGTCCAGAAACTTTATCTCTGCATCCCGTCCTGAGGTGACATGTACCCAGGCAATATGGGGATAGTTGAAATCCCCCATTATTATTGAGTTTTGTATTTTATAGCCTCTCTAATCTCCCTGAGCATTTCACAGTCACTATCACCATCCTAGTCAGATGGTTGGTAATATATTTCTATTGCTATATTGTTATTATTTGACCATGGCATTACTATCCATAGAGAGTCTATGGTACAGTTTGGTTCATTTAAGATTTTTACTTCATTTGATTCTACGCTTTCTTTCACATATAGTGCCACTCCCCCATCAGCCCAACCTGTTCTGTCCTTCCGATATTTTTTGTACCATGGTATTACTGTGTCCCATTGATTATCCTCACTCCACCCAGTTTCTGTGATGCCTATTATATCAATATCCTCATTTAATACAAGGCACTCTAGTTCACCCATCTTATTATTTAGACTTCTAGCACTGGTATATAAGAACTTTAAAAACTTGGCACTGTTTAGCTGTCTGCCATTACATGATGTAACTGAATGGGACTTTTTTTTTCATTTGACTGTTTCTCATCAGATCCTGTCCACATTTTATCATCTTCCATCCTCTCCTCCTTACTAGGACATAGAGAATCTCCATTAATAGATCCTCCCCTAAGGGATGTCCCTGTCTGAACCCCGGGCTCCTCCACACATGTCATTTAAAAACTGCTCTATGAGCTTTTTAATTTTAAGTGACAGCAATCTGATTCCATTTTGGTTTAGGTGGAGCCCACCCTTCCTGTATAGGCTCCCCCTTTCCCAAAAGTTTCCCTAGTTCCTAATAAACCTAAACCCCTCCTCCCTACACCATCATCTCATCCATGCATTGAGACCTTGCAGGTCTGCCTGTATAACTGGCTCTGCACATGGAACTGGAAGCATTTCAGAGAATGCTATGAGGTCATAGACTTCCATCTCTTACCTAGCAGACTAAATTTGGCTTCCAGGACCTCTCTCCTATCCTTCCCTATGTCATTGGTACCTACATGTACATGACCACCGGCTCCTCCCCAGCACTACACATAAGTCTACCTAGAGGTCTTGAGAGATCCACAACAATCGCACTGGGCAGACAAGTCATCATGTGGTTCGCCTGGTCAGTGCAAACCCAGCTATCTATATTTCTGATGATCGAATCGCCCATTACGAATACCTGTCTCTTTCCAATGACTGCAGTTCCCTCCCCCAGAGAGGTATCCTCAGTGCGAGAGGATACCACAACATTATCTGGAAGGAGGGTCCAAACCATGGGATCTTTTCCCTCTGCTCCAGTTGGATGTTCTCCTTCCCTGAGACTTTTATTTTCCACAACAGCACAGAGGCTGTCAGACCGGGGGTGGGACCACTCTACTGTGTCCCGGAAAGTCTCATCTATGTACCTCTCTGTCTCCATTGCTCCTCCAGTTTAAGCCACTCTGATCTCCAAAGTCAGTACACTGCCTCTGAGGGCCAGGAGCTCCTTGCACTGAATGCACACATATGCCACTTGCCCATAGGGAAGATAACCATACATGCTGTATTGGGTGCAATAAACTGCATAGCCCCCATGATGTTGCTGGACTTCTGCCTGCATTGTCTTTTAACTCCTGAAACTTGTTCCTTTGTTCTTTCTTTTTTAATCAGGGGGTGTTTTGGGCTTTAAGTTTAAAGAAGTTTAAGGAACAGTAAGTGTATCTAGCCCCCACATACTCCCCCCTGGAGAACTACCTTGCAAAACCCCCGTTAGCTGTTCCTATTCGCTAGCTCCTCTGGTCACTTAGGAGCGGGCTTTTTAAAGCCCATATCTTCCTGAGTCACGCCCTCTCCCAGTTAAGGGCTGATGGGTGCTAAAGAACTTAGGGATCAAAGCACTCTCAAAAGGCCTGCTTGTTACCTGTCTGGTTGTGGGTAGAGCTCGTGTGAGCTGAAGGGGTCGGCTGATGGCTTTGCTGACACTTGTACCTCTTGTCCTTCTTGCTGAATGGCTCTGACCAGGATTGGCTCCCAAATCTGTGCAACTCTGCGGCTTGAACCACTTCCTCATCGGCCCTGGTGTATAAAAGCCCAGAGAGCGCAGAGTCTTTCAGGCTGTGCAATTTACTGTCTGTTCCAAGAACAGTGCCAGACCATCAAACGGAAGGTCCTAGATGGACTGTTGAACCTCCACCAACAGGCCCGATGGCTGTAGTCAGGAAGCACGCCTCATCGAAATGGCCAAAGCCATGGGTCTGGCCGTGGAGTCCACCGCATGGGAGGCTGCTTGGAGGGCTTGGCCACAGCCCTCCTCCCATCAAGGATCACCAGGAACTCCTTCCTGGGCTCCTCTGGCAGTAAATCCAAGAACTTGGCCATGAACTGCCAAATATTAAAATAATTACAGCCAAGACCTCACCTGGAGGCTGGCCGTAGAATAAATCTTTCTGCCAAAGAGATCAAGCCTCTTTGCCTCCTTATTCTTAGGCATCGATCCTGGTTGGCCCAATCTATTGCCCTCATTGACTACTGATACAACCAGTGAGCTTGGAGCGGGGTGGGTATACAGATATTCAAACCCCTTAGCAGGGACGTAGTACTTTCTTTCTGCCCATTTGGAGATGGGGGGCAGGGAGCAGGGAGTTTGCCACAAGGCCTTGATCAGTTTTACTACTCCCTCGTGGACTGGCAATGCCACCCTGGAGAGAGCTGCTGTACTTAATACAAACAGGGAGTCAGAAGGCTCAGCCAATTCCTTCGTTTCCAGCCCCAGGTTTGGTGCCACTCTCTTTAACAGCTCCTGGTGGGCCCTTGCATCATCCTGGGGAGCTGTGTGGGAAGGCCCTGCTATCGCCTCATCAGGCGAAGATGAGGAGGAGGAGGGTATAGGCTGGTCTGCCAAATCCACTGCCTCTGCCAGGGGAACCTCGGCTGAGGCTGGCTGCACCTCGGGACCATGCTCTGACTCCGCTTCCGAGTGCAGGAGACTGTTGCTGACTGTCTTTCAGATACCCCGGAGACTGACTGGTGCCCTTGCCATGGTTGTGAAACCCCCCAGGAGTTCCATAATTGCCAGGGGACTGGACACTGGCCCTCAGGCCATGCAGCCACTGGTGGCCCGGACAGAAATGCCGATGCACCTGGTGGGTGGCCTTGGACTGCAGGCAGGTCTTCCTCCTCACTTTCAGAGCCTGAGGAGGGGGAAACTTGTCTGGGGGACCAGGATGGTACCAGTGCTGCGTCTACCCCCTTCCCGTGGGCCCTCTCCACATACCTCAGCAGGGCACCTGTACTAGCATGATGGCTCTTGGTGCCGCGAGCTTGGTGACCAGCAGCGGTGTTTGGCAGATCGGCGATGGTACCCCGGTGATTGACACCTCATGTTTTGAGAGCAGTGCCACTCCGTGGACCAGGAGCAAGAACGGGAATGAGAGGATCGATGTCTCTGAGACGGTTGACGTACCAGCGATCTGGAGACAGGACTCTGGGGACAAGCGTCTGGACTCTTTGGAGCGGTGCCATGAGTTTGGAGATTGACCCTGCTGCTCCGGAGACTGGTGTCCGGACTCCAGGGACTGTTGACGTGCCTCCACAGATCTGCACCAGACAGTCAGCGATCGACGCTGGGATCCCAGGGAATGCCGCCTAGAGTCCAGGGAACAATGCCAGGAACTCTGACAGGTGGGCCGACCTGTATTTATTTTAAAACTATCACTGGAGTGATTAATTGAAAATAACAGATTGCAGAATATTTAGAACTTTTTCTGAATAGCTAATGTCGTTACAAGACACAAATAGAGAATATGGTAAATACAATCCTGAATTCACTGGAATTAAGAGAGATATGAATTTAGTGCAATAGTTTATTTAAGAAGGTTCTGGTATGATGCAAATATGACATAATACAAAATGTAATCACTTTCAAACAAGATTTACTAAAATAACTAAAGAATGGAGGAGAAGCAGAGTGAATGCAACAGAAAAAGAACACTGACCTTGATAAAACAAGTGAGTAGCCTAATATTTTTCAAGAGCAGTTTTTGAAATTCTGCATTTTCAAAAATTGTGGCCTGCTCTGCTGTAATACAATCACAAAAGTTGGGAAATTCAAAGAAATACATAGCTTCCTTCTTCCTTGATCTTTCATTCTGAGGTTCAATATCCCTAAGTCTCTTTTCTTTCACTTCACCCCAGTCTCCATGCCCTAAGACATATACCTTAATAGTCTTTGACTGACTGATTTCATGACAATGAGCAATAAAACATGTTATTGGATAAATATTTTAAAATACATACATTTATTCAAGATTAAATAAGAACATAAGAATGGCCATACTGGGTTGGACCAGTGGTCCATCTATCCCAGTACCCTGTCTTCCAACTGTTGCCAGTGCCAGAGACTTCAGAGGGGATGAACAGAACAGGGCAATTATCGAGTGATCCATCTCCATCATCTAGTCTCAGCTACTGGCAGCGAGGGGTTTAGTGACAACCAGAGCATGAGGTTGCATCCCTGACTATGTAACACACTTTTATTTAGTTGTATCAGATTAACAGGTTGTTCCATAAATGTATAAAGAAAAATGTATTGTGCAGAGTAATAACCATTAGTTTATGCTCAATTTAAATCACGTCTCTGTGGAAAATAAAAGATATTTGTAATAAGTAAACCATAAGGTCAGTTTTTTACACTGGCTCTTGCCCCAATAGCAGACACTCAGATTCTGATAAAATTATGCAAAGTGGTATGTGAAATTTACCTGATTTATCTCTTGTAAACATTATCTAGCTGGGGCCACAATGTATCATTTGCATAACATTACTACAAGGAATGCATATTCATCGTTTGTACTCAAATACATTGATTCATTCTTCCAAAATGTCACCTTATCCAGGGTCTCAGAGAAATTTATTAGATAGCATGATTTCCAAATTGCGTTAAAAGATTGTTTTTAATTTACTGGGGCTATGATGTGACCAAACAATGGATGGTATCCCAAATGCATGCTATAAAGATCTACCATCATCCTTTTATGCCATTTAACTAAAAATTATAAAACAGATTTAGAATGCGAACCCACAAAAAATGAACAAGGCTGAACGAGAATGAACTTCTGGAACTTGGAAAGGAGAAGGTACTTCCTTGACAAATTCTGGTATTATCCTTTGCCATTTCTCATCCATTATTTTTGTAATCTAATATAAAAGGATCAGGTGGAAATTTATGGTCCTCAGAGAATAAAACAAAGAGGCTCTGATGCAATTGTGGTAAAACAGGAATTCCAGGGAGACTCTAGATTTGTTTGCCAAAGATGCAGAGAAGACATTTTATTTACCATACCGGTAGTCCTTACATATAAACACAGTTTGTGCTCTGGTCTACAAAAATCTCCCCCTTCTACATGCTTATTGCACTAGAATTAAAGCCTTTGACAGAGACCTTCAAAAGAACCCTGAAATATCAGCTATAATATATAGTTCAAGGGAGAATAAATGAATGCTCTCTGGTTGCAGATGATATGGTATTTACTCTTGTGTAGTCAGAGCTGCCCTTCAATCAAATACTTGATTTGATAACATCCTTCAGGGGAAATCTGTCAAAAAGGCAAATATTTAACAGATATGGCCCCAAACCCAGTGCAAGCAAGGGGGAAAAGAGCTATATTTAGCTGTCATGAAGCCATTGCACAGCTATATTTCACTAGAATTGATAACAAAAGAAACATCTTTTTCTGACAATTGACATTTAGAAACTGTCATTTTAAGTGTCTGATAATCTCTCATTCCCACTTCAATTCTTGATGGCCACATTTTTAGTCCTGAGAGGGAGGAGGCAAACTTCATTTTTTAGAAGAATTTAGATAACCTTTTTCACTTAGAAATATTTATTTCAGAATGTCTGAAGTGCAAATAGCTGTCAACATTTTTAAACCTAGGTGCCTAAATCCACAGTTAGGCACCTGAACGGAACTGGCCCCAATCTTCAGAAGTACTAGACAATTCCATCTCCCACTTAAGTTAGTGGGAGATAGGAGTGCTGTTTTCTATGAGAGAAGGAGTGCACAGCACTTCTGGATATTGTGCTGCTTCTATCTAGATACCAGAGCTTTAAGGTGAATGGAAATTGCATTTTGCAGAGGACTTTGAAGTTCCTTTTTGTTTCACGTAGGAACAAAACCTAAAAAATTTGAAATTCTCTGCAAAATAAAATTCTGAAAAAATTTAATTTTGAATGAATCAAAATATTTTGGTTTTGACTTTTTAAATTTTATATTATGGTATAACACAAAACAAAAAAAATCAAAACAAAAATTCTTTTAAAAGGACACATCAAAACATGTCTTTCTGGAAATATCAAAACAGGATGCTTTGACGTTGTTGGAACTCCCCGTCCCGCTGTGAAACAGACAATTTCTTGACATATTTTGATTTCAGTGGAATCACATGCTCTGACACAAAATGGCTCCATCAAAGTATTTTTAAACCATCTCTACTAGGTACCTAACTATGGATCTAAGAACCTAACTTCAGTCACTCAGATTTTACATTTTTTGGAAGATTTTAAAACACTATATTCTAATACACACACACACACATATATATACACACACACATACACATTTATGTACATACATCGTTTACATATATTATAATTTCTTAGAAAATCTGTCAAAGTATTTCACAGTCTGTGGCTCACATCAGATCTATCATTTCTCCTGGAGTCTCAGGTGATGGCTGTGGCATGTAGAGCATTTTTTTCCATCTACCAAAGGTTATAACTGTTCTCTGTTGCAGACCTTGCCACAGTAACCATGTCTTGGTAATCTTCAGGCTGAATTACTAAAATGCACTCTATTTGAGGCTGCTTGAAATATTCAGAAACCTCAACTCATGCAGAATGAAACGCCCTGTCTCCTGAATGGGATGAGGCATTCGGAGCTTAATATTGCTCCAACATAAAGCAATCATCTGCATCATCTGCACACCAAAGAACCTCAAGATTTCTACATCAAGCAGAAGCTCTCAAATTGTTTCACTGGGTGGACCCCAACTAGACTCTTCCCCTCTCATTCATTATCACATGGATGACCTCCCCTCCTATCTCTAGTCATATGAAACATTAAAAAAAATCATCAACAACAGGAGACTTGGTGATATGGTTTGTCAATAATCAATGTTATTAAACGAACAAAAACAAAAGCCAAGCTAACAGAGGATCAGTGTTCTAGAGGGAAAGGGTGGGAACAGTCTGAGACAGCTGCTATATTATTTATGAAAACTAAGGAAGAACCAGTTATAGCTACAATAATGTATAGCTTCTCCCTGCTCTATAATCAGTTTAGACCAGGGGTCTCAAACACGTGGACCACAGAGTTATTTCCTGCGGCCCACCATAGGCGCCGACTCCACTGGCAGCCAAGCTCCCCTCACCCAAGCTGTTTGGCGGCGCTTAGGACTTTCCAGGAGGAAAGGGGGAGGAGCGGGGACACAGCACACTCGGGGGAGGAGGCAGAGAAGAGGCGGAGCCAGGGCGGGGATTTGGGAAAGGGGTTGGAATAGGGACAGGGAGGGGGCAGAGACTTTGGGGAAGGGGTTGGAAGAGGTGGGGCAGGGCGGGGTCTCATGGAAGGGGAGGAGTGGGGGTAGGGCCGGGGGGCTTTTGTATTTTTGTGTGAAAACATTTCAGTGATGTGGCCCTCGTGGTGATTTGAGTTTGAGATCCCTGGTTTAGACTGTGTCTGAGTATTGAGATAAAAAGAGATGTTCAGTGGTTTTCTACTAAATTGCCCATTGTGATTAGACCCGAGGCAATTAATGAACTAGATAGTCAAAATACGAGCACTATTGAATATAGATGCTATTTTGGGTGGGAAAGCCATTGGAGAGTAAGTAGACTACTTGTTACTATTTATATATAGTTACACATCTAGGTTTTAGATAAGTGATTAGAGGAGACATTTAATGGGTGGGTAAAGAACCAACATGATATCAAGGTACTGAATCTCTCTCAAATCATTAAAGTCATTTGGGATATTGGTATAAAACTTGCCTAAGTGAGCTCAGACTCCAGTCCAAATTAACTGCTCTTGTGGCAACAATGTAAAGGGGTGGCCACTTCCACTAATGCATAGGGGAGAAAATCAATTCTATGAATTTCAAGATTAACATAATACAACAGACTGAAGAGAGAAAGAAAATAAGAGGAAAGAGAAATAGCTAATAAATTTGGGGAGCAAGTTAAATTTGATTGAAGAATTGCACTTTCAATGAAAGGTATAGGAGGGAATGGGTTACCAGCAGCTCAAAGGAGAGGGGAGCCATCAGCTTTGCTAAAACTAGATTCCAGCTCCATAGGGGAACAGGATTCTATACCCATAAATATAGTTGCCCAGACTTTTACAAATCTGATAGACATCGGATTGGAAAAGAATCAACTGTTATCAACAGGATGGCAGAAAGCCGAGCTAGCTGCTAGGTATCCTCCAATGGACTAATGAACTAATGGCTAACTCTTGGCTGTTTCATGAAAAGGAGAGAGACCAATACATGCTGGATAGAAGCTGGAAACACTTTTCTGCCAGCGCCCGATGGAGAGTCTTTTCCATTTAGCTGCGTATATACTCCTACTTAAATGTTTTCTACTATTTAGAAGCACTTCCTGTACTCCTTTAAGAACAATATTCTTCCAAAGATACCAGCTATGAACCATCCAGGCCATGAGGCAGAGGCCCTTTAGGACAGGATGGAGATCGCAGCTGCAGCAGTATTGGGAGATCATGTCTGTGTTTAGTGGGAGTGACAATGGACGCCTGGCCAATATGGCTAGTAAAGCTGAAAACCAGTGTCGATGGGGGGACACTGGGGCTATAAGGTGTGCCCAGTCTTGATTTTGCACAAAACTTTGGGAAGTAGAGGAAGGGAAGGTATACAGCATGTAATTGGGAGGTAGGAAGGTATCTGTCCAAGAACCCAGGCTGTGACCTGCTCAGGAACAAAACTGATGACATTTTGTGTTGATCTCTGCTGCTAACAGGTCCACCTGGGAAGCTCCCTAGAGCTGGAAAATGGATCTTGCCACTTCTGGACGAAAAGGATAGCTCATGATCAACAATCTGCTTAGTCTGCCAGAGCATTCTGTATTCCTGGAAGGCAAGCTGCTTTCAGGTGCATAGATTTGGTGGTACAGAAATCTCAAAGCAGAACAACATCCTGGAACAATTGTCTCATTGGGCTCCCCGTTGCTTGCTCACATGAAGCATGGCTGCTGTATTGTATATTGGTACCAACAAATTCATTCCTGTTTTGTGTGGAAGGTACAGCATGAATGTTAAATAGATGGCTCGCAACTCCCTCACATTTAGATGCTGGGCAGACCAGAGATCTTGTATCAAGCAAGCTGCTCAACCTACATTCGATGTATCTGTGACAAAGGTGAGTGTCTGTTGTGAAAGAGCAAAGGGAATGCCTGTGCAAACATTGGAGGATTATGTTCATCAGTCCAAGAAGGACAAGAATTTATGTGGTACTTGGACAACAATGTCCATATAATGACAGAATGGTGAATACTCTGGGGCTATCCAATCTTGTAGCTTCCTGAAGTGCAGTGTGGCATACAGTGCTACGTAAGTGCATGCCACCATGTGTCCTAGAAGCTTGAGGCAGTTTCATATTATAGTGATTGGAATTGTGCCTTTAAGTCTAGAGCAATGTTTTGCATGTTTGGAATCTGAATCATGACAGGAAGATGTTGCCCTCTGTAAAGTCCAGGATAACTCCAATAATTCTAATTTTGGTACAGCAGACAGGATCAACTTCTATGTGTTGATTAGCAATGCCAGTGCATCAAAAGTGGTCAGCACCTGAGATATGGACTGGCCTCTCACCAGCCAATCATGTAGGTAAGGTACACATGGACTCCTGACCTCCACCAACACTGCTAGCACTACCATACACTTCATGAACACACAAGGGGTAGCTGACAGGGTAAAGAGCAGCACCATTAACTGATAGTAGGATGCACTGGCCATGAATCTTAGCAATTTTCAGTGGCTCTCAAAAACTGCCATGTGAAAATATGAATCTTAAGAGTCAAGGGTAGCATAACAGTCCCCTGGATCCAGAGAAGGAATAAAGGAAGCTAGAGTGACCACTTGGAATTTTATTTTCTTTAGGATCTTATTGTGCTCTCTTAGATCTAAAAATTGGACTGAGATTCCCGTTTTGCTTTTTGGATTTGGAAGTAGTGGGAACAAAACCCCTTCCCTTTAGTAATGGAGTAACTTCCTCTATGGCCCCCCCAATTCCATCATGCTTAAGACCCACCGATCTGTGGTAATGTGAGACCAAGTACTTAGGAAGTGGGATAGGCAATTGGCAAACAGGAGGAGACGAAAAAATGGTATTCTGGGAACTGGTATTCTGTCCTTGACCAACACTCCAAAATGTTTGTTTGGAGTTTCGGTCAGTTTACCTAGATGGTCCAGCCGCTGAAGCAGAAGGAGGAGGTGGTGCATGTTTTCTGTAACCTCTGCCATTCTTTATGGAGAGGTCCTGGGTATGAGTCACAAAACTTGGATTCCTTTGGGAGTGCTGTGAGGAAAAGGGCTGTCTAGTTGTCACTGGTGTATACATATACAGAAACTTAAGGGTTGCTCTTGAATCGTTGAGACTGTGCAGCCTCTCACCAATGTTTCCAGAAAAGAGCAAAGGACCCTCATAAAGAAGGTCTTGGATGCTCTCTTGAACCTCTGGGGGAAGACCAGATGACTGCAGCCATGAAAACTGTTATATAGTGAGGGTGGAGGCCATGGCTCAAGTGGCAGAGTCAGCCACAATCTAGATCTCCCTGAAAAAGCTTTCTGACAACTAATTTGTTCTCATCCACCATTGCTGTAAATTGCTGTTGTAGCTCATCTGGAAGCCTGTCAAATTTTAAATTGTTATCCCACAGGGTAAAATTGTAATGATCCAGCAGAGCCTGCTAGTTTGCAATTTGAAGCTGTAACCCCCCTTCTGTGGAATAAAGCTTGCTTCCAAATAAATTTCTTTTCTTCCTTGCTTTTTGGCATTGATACCTGGTGACCCTCTCCCATTCATTAGCTGCAAAGACTACCAGGGAGCCCCGAGGGGCATGATTACAGAAAAGTTCAAAGCCCTGTGAGGGGACATCATTATCTCCTCTCTGCTCATTCTGCAGTACAGGGCAGGGAAGACAGACGGCTATGGCAGACCCCAACAGCCTCCAGGATAGCTTGAACAAGCCTATGAGACTTTCCCTGGACCTCCTCTGGTTGGATACAAAGAGCTGCAGCCATCCTCTTCAACAATTTCTGATGGGCTCTGTAATAATCAGGAGGCAGAGAAACAGACTCTGCTACCACTGCCTCATGAGGGGATGAAGAAGAGAAGGCCAAGAGTTGGTGAGGCTGAGCTTCCTCCAATTGCTCCAGGGGCAGCTCCTAAGAGTGAACATCCTCATGCAGGGTACTGAGAAAGGATTGATGCTAATGTAAGTGGTCATGACACACAGTTGAAGGAGGATGTGAAGGGTGTGGCGATAACCCTGGATTGAGGAAGGAACCCCAAGCATTCCTGAAAGGCCATTGATATAATGCTGGACCCCAACTATGTCTGTGCAATGGGTCTTTGTGGTACGGTTATACTGCAACTGAGGCCAATACCATGGAGGGGAGACACTGCATAGGGGCTTCTGAATGTGCCCAAGCTGTGATACATAAGTAACCACCTCAGAATATGAGGAGTCTGTTTCTTCCAACCAGGATGAAGCTGACCCTGTTGGTACCAGGGAGATAGGTTAAGAGCCCAGAAGTGGGAGGTACTGGGGAGATCATAGGTGGTTTTCCCCTAGTCAATACTGACCTGGGAGGCACATTAACTGTTGGGTCCAATGGTACTGCACTACGTATAGGAACTGAAGCAGGAACAGTCAACAAGAGGAGGTTACTTACCTGTAGCTGGAGGTTCTTCGAGATGTGTGGTCCCTCACTATATTCCACTGAGGGTTTATGCATGCACACCATGCATCCAGAACTGGAGAATCTGAAAGTAGCAGCATCTGTTGGTCTGCGCATGTGCCCTTGTCTCGCCTCGTGGTTTCGTTTGAGGTGATAAGGGGCGGGGCAGACCAACTGCATCTCTAGTTTCTTCTTCACTGCAAATCCAACAGATCTGCTGCAGACGGGTAGGGAGGGAAATGAAATACAGATAGGGATCACAAATCTCGAAGAATTTCCAGTTACAGGTAAGTAACCTCCTCCTCTTCTTTGAGTGATGGTCCCGATTGTATTCCACTGAGGGTGATTAACAAGCAATACCTAAGATGAAGGAGGGTGCAAGGATGAAGATGGTATGGTTCAGCAGAAGACAGCTGCACTGAAGAAGGTATCCACTGCTGAGTCCTGCACCAAAGCATAATGTGAGCAAAGGTGTGTATTGAACTCCACGTGGCTGCTCTACATACGTCCCGGAGTGGTACGTCATGGTAGGAGGCCATGGTCAAAGCCTGAGCTCTCGTGGAATGGGCCCACACCTCAGAGAGTGGAGGCAGTCCTGATAACTGAGTGTAATGCATTCCGAAATCCACTTTGAGATTTTCTGTGTGGAGATTGCCTGACCCTTCTTTCACCTAGTGTGACAAATAGCCTAGGACATTTGCCAGATCCATCTTGGTCTCCGCAAGTAGAAGGCCAAGGCCTGACAGGCATCAAGGCAGTGGAGTCATCATTCTATTTTATTTTTTGCAAAAAACACTACATGAGAGATTTTGTGAGAATTATTTGTAAAGTAACACATACCCACACAGTATATCAGTATTAAATAAAGACACACACAGAGATTGTACTTTATAGAATGGTCTCATTAGGGCTGCTCCAACACACTGAAGGGGCCAAAGCAGCCCCCCTCAGATTGAAGAGGGTTCTCTGACTGGAGTAATGCTCACCACTGGCTCTGCACCAGTCCTTCACACTGCCCGCAAAATGGGAAGCATGCCAGTGTAGGTCAAAGGCACGGTCAACACACACACAGGCTAAGTTTACACTCTGAGCTCAGGGTGCGATTCCCAGCTCCCATACACATTGTCTCACTAACTCCCATTAAGCCAGTGCGCTAAAAAAAAAATAGTGTAGCTGTGGTAGCACGGGGAGCAGTGGCATAGGCTAGCTGCCTGACATACAAACCCAACTCAACCTTGTGGGCATGCAATCAGGGTGGCTAGCTCATTCCGCCGCTTCCCTACTACTGTGGCTACACTGCTTACTGCTGGGGAAATTCTGGGCCACTGTGCAAGAGCAGAATTAATATCTTCCACAGATTTTTTTTTTCTCCTGCAGAATAATTGATTCTAACAGGGAGGTGAAGGGAAGCTGCAATTACATCTTTTACCCACCAGGGGATGATGTGGCACTGGAAGAGGGGGCAGATGGCTCATGGGCCAGAGCAGCCAGATATGGAGAGGGCTGGGGCAGAAGCTGCCTTCCTAACAGCGCTCTGCCCATGAGACCAGGTAAAGAGGAACCGGATATGAGGGGACAGACAGAGCAGGGTACAAATGGCTGCTGGGGGTGGGAGGTGTCACACAGACTGGGGCTCAGAAGGGGAAGTGGGAGGACAGACTGGGGGGAGGCACAGGAGCTCATGGGGTGACAACATTGAGCCAAGGACTGAATGGGAATGGGGGGCGCAGGGCCATATGGGGATGGGGAAGTGGGGTGGCTGAGTGGGGGTGCTGGGACATGGGAACAGGGGAAGGTGTGCCTGACTGAATGGGAGAGGCTAAGGGTCAGCTAGGGTCTGTCTGGGGGAGGCTCCCCAACACACTAACAATCCCTCACCCCAAAAAAACTGTTCCATGCTTCTCCCTCCCACACGCAACAACCCACCACGTTCACTCCCAGGCTCCCAGCAATTACTTCCCTCAGCTCCTCTGTTACCTCGGACTACCCCATGCCTTTGCACTGCTTCTGAGGGGTGCAGGAAATACATTTCTGTACTGTAGTTTAAATGAATTATTACTCAAAGTTCTGTATTTAGATTCCTAGTAAGGAATCTATTTGTCAAAAATAACATTTCCTGACTCTCTTTTGTCTGTATTGTTACAGACATACTTGCTGACATGTATTTCGAAATAAATTACTAAAATAATTGAAACTGGCCTGATTATATTGTGTTATTTTGACAAATAAAATATGCAGAATTTTTAATTTTTTGGTGCAGAATTCCCGCCAGGATTAACTGTTTTAAATATGCTAGTTCAAGTATGTACCCATGAGCTGGTAATCACACCCCTCGCTCATAATGCAGAGGTAGCCACAGAGAGCCAATTACAAACCATAATAACTTACGGCAGCACTGGGGTCGTCAGCATACTTCCTATTCAAAATTAATTTGAAGTGCTCCAAAATAATCCAAAATACTGATTCATTTTCCAGAATGCTTTTTAAAATACCATTTTAATCAACATGCAGATTATCAAGCCAATTATTAAATTCTAGTTACCCAAGCACTTTTCAGTGACCTTTTTAACTTATGATCCATTTTAGTCATATTTTTAGTAGTAACATAACATCTGTTTTTGGGTAGTTGAGACAAAACGAAGTTCTACTCTACTGGCTGGATTATTGATGCTCAGACCTTCCATGGGGTTAATGCTCAGTTTTTATCCCGACACTGGCTCTCTTTGTGTAATGTTCAACATGCTCCCTGCTGTAATAAGGTTTCCTGTTAACAATGTACTCTGGTAGATGACACATTTTTAATATGCAACTCAGATTATAACGTTTTTATGACTGCAAATGCAGTTATCCTCACCGCTACATTTTTTCTACACTACCTATGAATTCCCAGCTTTTCTATAGAGGTTTTGTGAAGAATGACACCACTGAACTTGAATAACTTATTTCAATTTTGTATGTGTCAGTTGGCTATCCTTCACAATCAATGTTCCAAGTCATCTCTTAAATTGGTAAACTTAAAGTTAGGACAAATTTCCAACTCCTATATTGCTTTCATGGACTAATTAAAGTTCCTTCAAAAATACATACTATATACACTACCTTTATTGATAATGGAGAAAAATTCGGATTCTGTATCTGACAGATTTTGTTTTGTTTAATTTCTAAATTCCACACCACTCTGTAGGATCATGCACACAATTTCTTATTAACTGGTTTATTGAGTATCAACCTTTTTCCCCAGTATCTTGAGCTTATTATACATCTGCCCATCATGCACGTTTTCTTGCCTTAGTATTGCCTCATTTCTGACACTGGGCTTGCACTGTATTGCGTTACAAAAATGTATCAGTTATTAAGGTAGAAAGGGCTTTCATCTTAATGCTTATCCTTTAATTGCACTTTGAATATTCTGGTATTACTATTCTGTGCTATCACATTGATGTTATAATGATTTCACATCATTGCCCTCCAGGAACACCATGGCTTGTGACACAAATCAGACTTCAGTTTTGTCACACTCTAAATGTGTGAGAGAGATAACATTACTGAAAGATATATATTAAATGGTGGAATCTTCTCCTGTTTGCCAATACTAATACTGTGCTTTCTGTGTGGAAAAAATTCCCATTAATAATTACAGTATTCCCAAAAGAAACCACATAGTGACAGATGTCGTCTATCCAGAAACTAATCATAAATTTGTCTGTTCCTGGTCTCACCATAATGCACTTAGTTTTGCGCTATTATAAAAATTGGTTAGAGCAGCATACAATATAGTCTGTGTGGGGGACCGTCTCCTCAGACCATGCCCCCTAGTAGTCAGAGCACTGGCTATCCATAACAACTTGGTGCAAATCCAAGCGTTCGGCAGTAGCGCCTAATGGTGCAAGTCTGGAGGTTTAACGATAGCGAAATTCAAGCCCTCTCACTTCCCCAGGTTCCACCTCAGGGTCCTGGAGCAGGCAGTTCAGGTGTTAGACCTTGGCTAGGGTATCACCCTGGCTCATGGCCTGTGACGTGTCTGCCACAGAAGGGGTCCAAGAGATTCCCTTCCTCAGTCATAAGCAGCTACTCTGCTGTCTCTGCTGAATTGGCTTGCGACTGTAACTTGAGGTCAGCCTCCGGACAATGTGAGGCACCTGCTGGATTCCTGCAGGAGCTACTGGTGCATGTCTGGTCCCTTGCACTGTCTGCCCTGACTTGGCCATGCTGCCCCCTTTTAAGCTCCACCTCTACTGGGAGCACACCCAGCAGGCATGGCTGGGCAGAGCCACCCATAACCAGAGCTGCTTGTTAAAGCCCTGCTCATCAGTGTGAGGTTTGTACACCCCATCAGTCAGTCAGTCATGCAATTAAGAAATAAAAAGACAACAAAGTCATGCTAATAACTTTCTCTCATTACCACATTAGAAATCATTATCACAAACACATTATTTAATCCGCTGCTGGATTAATAAAGTGCAAAATTGCTAATCACACATTGACGTAGGATTTGTTGTGAGATGCAGGATTTGTTGTTACGGCCTTTTTAAAACTTTAATGGAATTTGATTTAAAAATAATAAAGGAAAATTCAAGTTTTATGTACAATATGCCTTTATAACAAACAAAACCAATATACCATGACAGGAAAGCTAGCAGGTAACAAATTCAAGCATCATTCTGGAAATAATTGCAGAAATTCAGTCATCTGGGACATATTTAGAAGTTACAATTTGACCAATGTACATAAAACTCATTATAATTAGGTCCACTTTCTGTTAACATCCAATGCTATGTTTACACCATTCTCAGACTGCATTACGGGGATGTGAATAGCAGTGCACACCGAAGTTCTGCACTGTAACTCCTCGGTGAGGACACTGAGGGTGCAAACTAAAAGGTTCGTAGTTCACATTAATATAATCCTGTTTGAAGAGGTCTACGTTAACACAAAATAGGAATCTTTAAATTCCCACCCACAATGTCCACACAGGAGGGAGTTACAGCTCAGCATTTTGGAGCATACTGCTAAGTCACACGCACACCCCCACAGTCCAAACTGCAGTACAGTGTAGGCAAGCCCTAAGTAGTTTTTTCTAGCAGCCTCAAGTGTCCATAAATACAGTCCTATCTTCCTTTCACTCAATGCTGGCTTTTTGTTTCATACAAGTGTGAAAACACATGAAAAGCATTCCCCTTTTCCCCAGCACCAACTTCAGTGTGCATACCAACGGTAAACTATGGAAGAATTATTGTAAATTTCACTGTTAATCTAAATATTCAGAATTATATATAAACCTCAAAAAGAGCCAGTCTGGTATGTTTGGGATATTTGTGTAATTTCTGTTTAAGATTAGCTCAGAATATACCTGTTCACGTTTCTCAAAACTGGGGGAAATGGTAATACCAGCAGAATAAATAATAGTACTGTTATTTAGCACTGGTGTAGTGTGGTTAGATTGCAACTTAATGCAAGGCAAAATTAGTTTGAAGCAGATTTGAGTTATTGGCAAGACAAGGTTGTATTAATTATAAACGTAACTTTGACAAGTAATCAAATTTAATGCTGGGTTAGAGCTTTATTGTATTTTACTGTTTACCCATTTTGTTAACTACTCAAAGGAAATGAGCATTGTAAAGTGTTTTGATTGGTTTCCAGAGACACAGGCAGCAGGGTTGGTCAAGGGAATGAAAGTAAGATCTAGCAATCTTGTGACTCAGACTCTCCCTGCTGGGGCCAACCATTTTTTTTAAATTATTTAGTATATTATATACTTATATATTTAGTATATTATTTAGTATATATACCGCATGATTATGTATCAGACATATAGTTTAAATGAAATACTGTCAATAAATTACCAGTAAATAACAGTTTATATACAAAATTTCCACCGAGTGTGAAAATTAGTTTAAGCTGCTCCCAGTTGTTGAGGTTGCATCTAAAACCTTTGCACTGGTGCACATCAGTTTCACACTGAGGAAGAACAAGTGGGCTGCAAGTATCTACAATGGTTGCCACAAAATACCTGTTAAACACCATTTATGACATGGTGTAAGATGAAAACGCTCCTTTTCTACCCCACACCCAGGCACACACATTTTCTCCCAAGGAAATAGTCATCACACAGTGTTTCAGTGCCAGATCCGTGAGTAATTCCTGCACCCCTACTGCAAAAGCTGTATTAAAGCTCCAGGTATTATATCAATAGGAGACTCAGAGAAGCGCGCAAAGAAACCAAGAAAGTCATAGACAAAGGAAACTATTATTGTTAAAAAAAAAAAAAAAAGTCTGTAAAGAATCACACATAATATGTACCTTTCCCCAGGCAGTGGAAACCTCTAGAATAGATTATCATATTTGCTATGATGTCTGAGCAAAGCAGAGCTAAAATATGGGATCTGTAGTAGCCTTAACTTTGAAATATCCCTCCAACGCAATGAAATTCAAATTTATGATTAAAGTAATTAGTTTCAGTAAGATATTTAAATACTTGATAATCCTGTGGTTTCTGTTCCGTCAACTTGATGGTTTAGTCTTAGATTTTATAGAAATATTGAATCTGAATCTGAGCGGCGAACAGCAGAGAGGCTAACAGAGGGAGTTTGCCTGGGGAGAGCCCATTTAGGCTTACATCTTGCTGGCTTCTCTGAGTAGTTACTGCAACTCCTGAGGAAGCTCACAGAAGGAAGGTAATATGGACGGGGAGCGTTCAGCTGTTGTGACCTGCACTGGATGTACCATGTTTGTCTTTCTTCCACAGGACAGAAGCGACTTTGTCTGTACAAAGTGCAAGCTGGTCTCCATATTGTAAGAGAAGGTTCAAGGTCTGAAGAAACAAGTATCGACCCTGCGTTGCATAAGAGAAACTGAAGATTTCCTGGACAGATGTCAGGATATGCTTTTACGGACACAATGTTCTGAAGATTCAGAGCAGGCTGTGCTGCGGGGACAGGAGGATGGTGAAGAAATTTGGCAGCACGTGACCTCCAGAAGAAGAAAGGGGAGTGTCCATGTACTAGCAATGCAGATACAGGTAAGCAACCGTTTTCATGTTCTCTCCACAGGTATTAATGTGGAGAGTGGATCAGATGATAAATCTGAGGGAAGGGAACAGAAGGAGACTCCGCCAATTGGAAGGCATGAGATGCACTGTCCTAGGGATGGGGGTTCCACGACCACTGCTCCCAAGAGAAGGAGGCAGGTGGTGGTGGTTGGGGACTCTCTCCTCAGGGGGACTGAATCATCTATCTGCTGCCCCAACCGGGAAAACCGAGAAGTCTGCTGCTTACCAGGAGCTAGGATTCACGATGTGATGGAGAGACTGCTGAGACTCATCGAGCCCTCTGATCGCTACTTGCATCTCCATGTGGCACCAATGACACTGCCAAGAATGACCTTGAGCGGATCACTGCAGACTACGTGGCTCTGGGAAGAAGGATAAAGGAGTTTGAGGTGCAAGTGGCATTCTCATCCATCCTCTCCATGGAAGGAAAAGGCCTGGGTAGAGACCGTCGAATCGTGGAAGTCAACAAATGGGTATGCAGGTGGTGTCGGAGAGAAGGCTTTGGATTCTTTGTCCATGGGATGGTGTTCCAAGGAGGAGGAGTGCTAGGCAGAGACGGGCTCCACCTAACAAAGAAAGGGAAGAGCATCTTCGCAAGCAGGCTGGCTAACCTAGTGAGGAGGGCTTTAAACTACGCTCACCGGGGGAAGGAGACCAAAGCCCTGAGGTGAGTGGGGAAGTGAGATACCAGGAGGAAGCATGAGCAGGAGAGCGTAAGAGGGGAGTGCTCCTGCCTCATACCAAGAAAGCAGGACAAACAGCAAGTTATCTCAAGTGCCTATACACAAAAGCAAGAAGCCTGGGAAACAAGCAGGGAGAACTGAAAGTCCTGGCACAGTCAAGGAATTATGATGTGATTGGAATAACAGAGGCTTGGTGGGATAACTCACATGACTGGAGTACTGTCATGGTGGATATAAACTGTTCAGGAAGAACAGGCAGGGCAGAAAAGGTGGGGGAGTTGCATTGTATCTAAGAGAGCAGTATGACTGCTCAGAGCTCCAGTATGAAACTGCAGAAAAACCTGAGAGTCTCTGGATTAAGTTTAGAAGTGTGAGCAACAAGGGTGATGTCGTGGTGGGAGTCTGCTATAGACCACCGGACCAGGGGGATGAGGTGGACGAGGCTTTCTTCCGGCAACTAACGGAAGTTACTAGATCGCAGGCCCTGGTTCTCATGGGAGACTTCAATCACCCTGATATCGCCTGGGAGAACAATACAGCGGTGCACAGACAATCCAGGAAGTTTTTGGGAAGTGTAGGGGACAATTTCCTGGTGCAAGTGCTAGAGGAACCAACTAGGGGCAGAGTTCTTCTTGACCTTCTGCTCACAAACCGGGAAGAATTAGTAGGGGAAGCAAAAGTGGATGGGAACCTGGGAGGCAGTGACCATGAGATGGTCGACTTCAGGATCCTGATACAAGGAAGAAAGGAGAGCAGCAGAATATTGGACCTGGACTTCAGAAAAGCAGACTTTGACAACCGCAGGAAACTGATGGGCAGGATCCCTGGGAGAATAACATGAGGGGGAAAGGAGTCCAGGAGTGCTGGCTGTATTTTAAAGAATTCTTATTGAGGTTACACGGACAAACCATCCTGATATGTAGAAAGAATAGTAAATATGGCAGGCGACTAGCTTGGTTTAACAGTGAACTCCTTGATGATCTTAAATACAAAAAAGAAGCTTACAAGAAGTGGAAGATTGGACAAATGACCAGGGAAGAGTATAAAAATATTGCTCGGGCATGCAGGAGTGAAATCAGGAAGGCCAAATCACACCTGGAGTTGCAGCTAGCAAGAGATGTTAAGAGTAACAAGAAGGGTTTCTTCAGGTATGTTAGCAACAAGAAGAAAGCCAAGGAAAGTGTGGGCCCCTTACTGAATGAGGGAGGCAACCTAGTGACAGAGGATGTGGAAAATGCTAATGTACTCAATGCTTTTTTTGCCTCTGTCTTCACGAACAAGGTCAGCTCCCAGACTGCTGCGCTGGGCTGCACAGCATGGGGAGGAGGTGACCAGCCCTCTGTGGAGAAAGAAGTGGTTCGGGACTATTTAGAAAAGCTGGATGAGCACAAGTCCACGGGGCCGGTTGTGCTGCATCCGAGAGTGCTAAAGGAGTTCGCGGATGTGACTGCAGAGCCATTGGCCATTATTTTTGAAAATTCATGGCAATCGGGGGAGGTCCCAGACGACTGGAAAAAGAAGTAGTACCCAACGTAGTGCCCATCTTTAAAAAAAGGGAAGAAGGAGGATCCTGGGAACTACAGGCCACTCAGCCTCACCTCAGTCCCTGGAAAAATCATGGAGCAGGTCCTCAAGGAATCAATTCTGAAGCACTTAGAGGAGAGGAAAGTGATCAGGAACCGTCAGCATGGATTTACCAAGGGCAAATCATGCCAGACTAATCTAATTGCCTTCTATGACGAGATAACTGGCTCTGTGGATGAGGGGAAAACAGTGGACGTGTTGTTCCTTGACTTTAGCAAAGCTTTTGACACGGTTTCCCACAGTATTCTTGCCAGCAAGTTAAAGAAGTATGGGCTGGATGAATCGACTATAAGGTGGATAGAAAGCTGGCTAGATTGTCGGGCTCAGCAGTTAGTGATCAATGGCTCCATGTCTAGTTGGCAGCCGGTATCAAGTGGAGTGCCCCAAGGGTCGGTCCTGGGGCTGGTTTTGTTCAATATCTTCATTAATGATCTGGAGGATGGTGTGGATTGCACCCTCAGCAAGTTTGCAGATGACACTAAACTGGGAGAAGCGGTAGATACGCTGGAGGGGAGGGATAGGATACAGAGGGACCTAGACAAATTAAGAGGATTGGGCCAAAAGAAATCTGAGGAGGTTCAACAAGGACAAGTGCAGAGACCTGCACTTAGGACGGAAGAATCCCATGCACCGCTACAGACTAGGGACCGAATGGCTAGGCAGCAGTTCTGCAGAAAAGGACCTGGGGGTTACAGTGGACGAGAAGCTGGATATGAATCAACAGTGTGCCCTTGTTGCCAAGAAAACCAATGGCATTTTGGGATGTATATGTAGGGGCATTGCCAGCAGATCGAGGGACGTGATCGTTCCCCTCTCTTCGACATTGATGAGGCCTCATCTGGAGTACTGTGTCCAGTTTTGGGCCCCACACTACAAGAAGGATGTGGAAAAACTGGAAAACATCCAGCGGAGGGCAACAAAAATGATTAGGGGACTGGAACACATGACTTATGAGAAGAGGCTGAGGGAACTGGGATTGTTTAGTCTGCGGAAGAGAAGAATGAGGGGGGATTTGATAGCTGCTTTCAACTACCTGAAAGGGGGTTCCAAAGAAGATGGATCTAGACTGTTCTCAGTGGTAGCAGATGACAGAACGAGGAGTAATGGTCTCAAGTTACAGTGGGGGAGGTTTAGATTGGATATTAGGAAAAACTTTTCACTAGGAGGGTGGTGAAACACTGAAATGCATTACCTAGGGAGGTGGTGGAATCTCCTTCCTTAGAAGTTTTTAAGGTCAGGCTTGACAAAGCCCTGTCTGGGATGATTTAGTTGGGGCTTGGTCCTGCTTTGAGCAGGGGGTTGGACTAGATGACCTCCTGAGGTCCCTTCCAACCCTGATATTCTATGATTCTATGAACATAAAATAGAAACAAGCTGAAAAAGCTCTCCTCGCATTTAACAGATAACCATTTTTTTTCCCTAAAATACAGACAGCATATTCTTAACAATCTTGGATTCAAGACTTTCTTCAGCAAAGATTGGAGCAATTATAAGCATTTTATTTTTTTATCTATTAGGCTCCTACTTGGAATACACAATTTTACAGTTTGTAGATTTGTATCTCAACTACAATCCCAAAACACTATTTCTGTGAAAATAAGGGTTTTTTTTCCTGAAATTTATGACAAGAGCTGATAACATATGCATAACGCCTCATATAATGTTACAGACTATATTTGTAAACCAGTAATTTTCTATTCATCCACATACTAACAACCACTAAAAGTTTTTATAGCATAAAATTCCTTGCATCCTGCAAAATTGTTTTCAATCCCTATAATTTTCTTTCCCAGAGGAATCTCAAGAATTTCCGATAATGCTGATTTACAGTTATAATTAGAAAAACATTGCTCAAATCCAGAATATCCATATAAACTCCCCTGGATACTATTACTTTTAAGTCATAGAGGGTTAATCGGCATCCTAAATGATTTTGTCATTTTGAAGAAATTAAAAAAAAAATTTCAATTTATTCACACACAGAAAAACTACATAAACATTAAAGGTCTGAGTTTTACCAACAAAAGTAAAGAAATCCTAGTTGGAGGCCTTATTTTAACCTGCTGGGTACCTAGGTAATGCACCACATGTCACATACAAGATCAGTCATTGCTGTCAGACTGCTGCAATACCTAGACACAACAGGGTATATTGAAGACAGCACACAAGCCTACACTAAAATCCTCTTCTGTGGTATCAAGACCTTACACTGTATTTCAAACTTTTTTTTAAGAAAAGAAGCAAGAATGAACAAACAAAGGACATATATAATTGTTTTAAAAAAATCTATTCCATCTCTATTCGGTTTTCCATTCCATCTTCCAAGACAGCATAAGTTATAAGTATACAGAGGGAAGACTTGATTTAACTGGTTTTATCATAGTCTGTACTAAAAGCACTGAAGTTAGTGGGATTTCATCAGTACAAGTGAAAAGAGAATTGGACCCAGATTCTTCTTTAAAAGTCTTTGCACTATCATGTGCCACTACTTAAGTGTAATCAGTAAAAGTTTTTGGTGACCGATATTGAACGTAGTCTCCTCTGAATAAGGTAATATTTCTATAATTGAATTTTACTTTTCTGAAATAGTACTTTAATAAAGACAATTGAATATATGAAAAAATTCTTTGGTTTTGATATAAATGGACATAAAAAAATGGACCTGACTCAAGAGAAGTTAATTGACTGTCAAAATATTCCTAAAATACAAACGTTCACGAATAAAGTTAATAATTCTCACTATAGGTTAATATTAATGCTTTTCTCTGTCTTTGACAAAGAAGGACTCTTCATTAATGGAGTATGACCTCACTACAGACAAGTAGTATGCAGGGTTTTTTATAGTTCTATACAATAAAGGCTATGTTGTGGAATTTATGACACTGTCCTAAAATAGGGAATGGAGTGAAGTCACTCCAACACAAGAAGGGCACTTGGGACAGTGGTCTAGGATTCTCAGCTGCACAGAGTTTCTGCCTGGCACAGCTTTGGGGAGTGCAGGGGACTGTTACAGTTCCTGGGTTCTTAAAGCAGACCTGTGCCATCCTGAGTCCCAGAGAAGGCTAGCACAGTGCAAGAAGACAGGAACTGCAAATATAAGAGGTCCTTGTCATAATTGCACAAAGGGGTGGGGGGGAAGGCTTCTTGGTTCTTGTATTCACGCAAGGGCTCCCAGTGGAGCTGTTCGGAACGTTTTTGATTAAACATTTTTTGTCTGAAAAGCTGTTTTTTCAAAACCAAAATGTTTAATAAAGATTATCGATTCTGATGAAATTTTCAACAGGAAGGTTTCTGAGGTCCAGGATGGTATCTGCAAGCATTTTGTGAGAGTGAAACTTGACCTTTTCAATAAAAATAAATGGATGCTTAGATATAATTCCATTTCTCAAAAACACTGAAAAGGTTCTGTTTTCATTCCAACGCGGAACAAAAACAACCTTGATTGTAGTCATGATATAGAACTGTCATCCCTGTCCAGCTCTAGCCGCTTAACAAACTGGCCCTAGTGTTTTGGATCACCAAGTAAGTCATCTTCCGTCAAACCACCAACTAGGAACCTTCAGTTTGTATACTGGTAAACACGTTTGGTGAATGAGTTTGATGAAAAGCTTTACAAAAAAGGTACATATTGACAAAATTTAGACAGAAATACACCAAAAGTAGTCAGGATCTCTGGCATTTCCAAAATGCTTTTAAATCTTATTCTCAGACTTTAGATTTGAACACACAGGATTTGGTTTTGCACATACATGCCTCATGAAATGCTTTCCTCTTTGCATTATGCTCTATTACATTACCAATGGCAATGGAGCTACCAAGTACCTACTTCAGTATATATATGTAGAGAGAAAGACCACCACACTTATTGTGAATACTTACTATACAGCAGTTGGCTCTTCTTGAAAGACAGCATTCTAATGCCTTCAGGAATAAAATATAAATATAGCTAAAAAAATTAAAATCCCCACTCAAATCAATACCAAAACTCCCACAAACTTCCACAGAAAAAACACTGGGCCCACAATGAGAAAAGCTAGAGACAAACCAGCTCTAAAATTAATAAAAACTAAAGGTCCTTACTTACTTACAGTCCTTACTGAGGCAAAATATCCCAATGAACTGATTAAGGACTGATCAGGTCCCTGAAAAGTAGCCAAAAAGATGGCACTGCTTTGGGAGCACAAAAGTTATTTCCTTCAATTTAAGTTTTTGCATTTGCTTCTTCACAAGCTTAAATCACACAGCTCCAGCCTTGCACCTGAGCCCTAATTTCTAACTTCTGAACATTTCAAGACCATCAACACATGACAGAAGGCAAATCTTCCCCAATTAATAATATGTTTTTAAACACAAACATAGATTCACATGAGACCAAATATATTTACATTTGCAATGTAATCTTCACTAGAATATTTTGGTAACTCACTATCCAAAGCCAATGTGGCCCTTAGCCACAATATGAATTCATTACAGAAAAAAAGCTGCCTGTCAGTTGTCATCTAACTGAATTGGAAGACCTCTTCTCATAATCACCTCCCAATTCAGTTTTTAAGCTTTTAGCTCAGTTAAAAGCTGAACATCAAGTTCTGGAATTATAGGATCATAGAAGAAGATTAGGGTTGGAAGAGACCTCAGGAGGTCATCTAGATAAGCACCAGCTTTTTACTTCTCAAAGTACAAGTTAAAAGAAGGCAATGCCTGATGGAGTAACTGCTTAATCTTCCAACCCAACCACAAGGCTCAGCAGTAAGAGAGGCAGCCAAGCCCTTCCCCTATGAGATCAGTTGTTTTTTATGCAGCCATTTGTGGCCACTTGACCACTTTCAACTTACTTTAAATTTAAAATCTGAAATGATCTACGATCCCAATTTTAGATTACTTAATAGAAAGTAAGAGTTAAAAATGGCCATTGATCACAAATTGTTGCTGAAATGGTACTGAAGTTCAGGGGGACTGAGAAGGAGAAATGGTCATAAAAATGCAGAGAAGAGTTAAAGCAAGTTATTTTAACAAACATGTATGGTTACTCTAATAAAATAAGGTTGTAATCACCTTTTACCTACTATTTCCTCTTGCTCTACCATTGTTTTTCATAGTGGAAAGGCACACTGCATAGCCTCTCTTTCCATCACAATTTGGTTTAAAATATTTTCTTAATGAAATTTAAACTTGCACATAACTCTAATAGCCATTAGCCAGGAAGAGGTCTGCACTAGTGTGCTTAAGTGAAGTTCTACCTTATCTGAAAGCACAGCACACCCAAGGAGTCCACCAATAGCGTACTAATGCACATCTCACTGCAGCTTATTACTCTATTTGCATCCAAATCTACAGAGACAACTTCCCTGCATTAATTTAATAGATCTGCACAGACTAGCTGCCTTTAAAAGTGTTTAATTTGATTACTGGAGTGGTCTTTTGGCTATCTTTTCACCACAATTACACCAGTCAGTTAACATCAAAGGCAATGTTTGCTGACTCAGAGGAGAAAGGCTGTATAATATATTCTTTACACAATACAGAAAATTTAAATGCTGTCAAGGTCAGAGGCAATTCTTTGCATGGAGTGAATTTCATCAGGTAAGAATGCAGCATAAGCAGGGGAGGGGAAGACAGCCAGTAAGTATTTGCCTCACATTCTTGTTTCTGATATAATTTTGAATTGGGGCCAGTTCTGACCTTAGTCATGAGCAATGCAAAGTAGTGCTTGGGGCCCTGCAGACCTGTGCTTGATAATCGAAAGGCTGGATTGAGTTCCCCTTCAGTGTGCTACAAGAGAAAAATTATCCATTGGTATATACCCAGGTATTTAGACCCACACTCCACCCTGTATTTAAATAAAATAAGTAGTTCATCTTAAATGGGTGGTTCTCACCCCCGCCCCCTCCAGTTTGTGTCATCTCCCTCTCTCTCCCTCTGCTCCTCTTCCCCAACAGTTTTATTGTTATTGTTGAAGGAAAGCTAAGAAAAAGAGGAGGATTTTACAAATGGGTCTGAAGACAAAGATTTGAGGTCACTGATCTCTCCAGGAATGAGACAGGAAACTCTGGGCCACATTCAGCAGTGATGTGAAATGGTCACAAGACAAATTCCCTTACACTAAATTTGATTCCCTAGTCCTCTGTTAAATGGAGTCTAAGTTACAAAAGAAAATTAACTTACACCATCTTACACGTTGTCTCTGAACGCAGCCCTCCGTTTCTAGCTTTCACAGCTCTAACTCTTATTTTTAATAGATCCATTGTTCATAAGGAGCAAAATTGTTGTGAAAGGGGGAAATCTCTCTCAGGTAGCTCAGTCCCAACACATGGAGGACTTTGAAGACCAGTATTGTGATGTGGAGCTGGCATCATGTAATGGGGAACCAGTGTAGTGGTCAGAGCATTAAGATAACGTGCTCCCACTGCCAGTGTTGCTGGGGAAGCCAAGTGCCATATTCTAGACCACTTGGAATTATTTTAGGGATTGTGTACTTTCCAGGTATTGGAGTGTTACAGTAATCAAGACTGTAAATCTCAAAAGTTTGGTAAACCATCCCTAGGGCTGCAATTGCCAGAATAAAGTTCAGACTCCTAGTTTAAAAGGGTGCTTCTGAATCCACATCCAGGATTCGTGAAACGTCCAGGAAGACTACAAGACTGCGCAGCATTTTAACTGAGGGCCAGTTCTCTCAATGATTTGTCTAAAACTACTAATTAACTCTTCATGGTGGCTTCATCTTTCTACTAGCATCACTTCTGTATTGACTGAGTTCAGCTTCAGTGACCTACTTCTCATATATGCACTGATTTCACATAAAAGCTTTGATATGGCTAAGAGATGGTATTTTCTGCACTTAATGTGAAGAAAAATGTACAGCTATTTGATGTTTGCACACTGCTGGCATTTGATAACATACACGGTGCCTCGTGATCTCCCCTGACGGTTTCTCATAAAATGTTAACTAACACAGGGAAGAAGACAGAGCCCTGAGGAACTCCATATGCAACATCTCAAGAAGCCAAAATACAGTTGTCCATCATAACTTTCTAGGTTTAGCTCTAAAAGGAAGAAGGGCAGCCTTGTAAGGTGTGACTGAGTTCCTGGAATGGGCCTCACTGAGAATGCCACACTCAGGGCAGACTGCAAGAAATAGGGCAGACAATCCTCAAAACTAGTGGTTTACTCTATAATTAGATTCACCAAGCCAGTAACAAAATAGCTTCTGCAGTACTATGCTGATTAACCAGAAGCCAAACACAGTCCCCCTTAGGCAATGCAGCCCTTGGCTCCCATCCAGATAAACAGATCTAACATGGTGAGGTGTTATTGAAAACCTATTTCACCATATGTGAGGTTCTTACTGATCACATGAGGATCAGACCCACATCCTCATATCAATATGGATCTTAGATCTTACCCAATAATCATTCTGATGTCAATCCTTTAGTAACTTAAAGGTTTAATAATAAAAGAAAAGAAGAAGAGTTATATAAATGGTTAATAGATCATATACATACAAGGGATTTTTCAGTGTTGACAGATCAGGATCATACTAGTGATGGAATAAACTGCTAGCTTGCAAAAGTCTCTCTGGAATTACCCATACAGACTGGAAGTCATCAGTCCTTGTTCACAGTTTCCTTGTTAGAAATGTAGCCCAGAGAAACGAAGCAGGAAATTAAGACAAAATGGAGATGTCTCAGGTGTCTTTTTATATCTTCTGCACGTGCATGGAAACTTACTGTCCCAAACAAAGACCACAACCCCTGTTTGTGAAAAGTTACAGGTACAAGATGGAGGCCAGGGTCACATGAACATATCACATGTCCTTACATGGCTTGCAGACACACAGTGGGTGGCTATTGGCCCCTCGGAGTCGGAGGCATTCGCAAGAAGAGCTAAATGAGCAGGATGTGTGCCTTCTATGGCTCACTGAGAGAGCTAAGTGTCCTTGATGGGCCATCTATACATAGCTGCGTAGCCTTGATGTAAATCCATCTGGTGGGTGTCACCCAGGAATACAACACGGGTTTCAAATACGAATACACAGCCAATATTCATAATTTCAGATGCAGAAATAATACATGGATTTAACCAAATAACCATATTTGATAGATTGTAATTTTTCCATTGACATCTTACTTGATACCCTAAGATTTATGGAAATTGTGTATGTATACACTGGTAGAGTTTCTTCACTGGCAGTTACATTGCCGCTCAGAGAGCGCTGAAGGGAAACTGCTGTTGTGTGTTCACACTGTTAGCATGTTCATACTTGCGGCACTTGCAGAGGCATTCGGAGCAGTGCACTCTGGGCAACTATCTCACAGAGCATCTCTTCCTCTTCTGCCGCTAAGTGTTGTGGGAAGGTGTAGGGGGTTGCGGGGCACCCTAGGTCCTGTCCCAATGTACCATGCTGCATTGCTTCACATCCCAGCAATTCCTGTGCCTCCATCCGCATTTGGCGCCATCTTTCACCAGTTCCTGTACTGCGCGCTCTGCCTCTTCGGTCTGCAGGAATGGATCCCACACTGTTGACCAATATGCTGCTCGCTCTCACTAACACATCACAAGTGGCAGTGGAGTTATTCCTTAAACTACAAAGGCAAGAGGTGTCCGACATCAATCTCACCACATGTAGTAGCTATGACACGAAATTGTTTGTGGCATTCATGGAGGTGCTGCCCACAGTGGGAAACAAGCAGTGACTGGTGGGATCACATCGTCATGCATGTCTAGGATGATGAGCAGTGGCTACAGAACTTTCTCATGAGGAAAGCCACATTCATGGGACTGTGTGATGAGCTCTCCCCAGCACTGTGGTGCAATGACATGAGAATGAGAGCTGCCTTGTTGTTGGAGAAGCATGTGGTGACTGCACGGTGGAACCTGGCTACTCTAGACTGCTACCAATCGGTTGCTAACCAGTTCACAGTGAGAAAGTCAACTGTTCGACTTATGTTCACGGAAGTATGCAGGGCCATTAATCGCATCCTGCTCCGAAAGACCATGACTCTGGGCAACATGCGTGACATTGTGATCACGAGAACCATCAAGAAATAACCCTTCCAATTAATGTACTCGGTGGCTAGGTGGGCTGGTGCCAGAACTGGAATATGCGTGCCATCATCACCCCTGCGCAGTTAGGGAAACCCATTTGTGCAAAATCATCCACAATGTCATGCATGTTGCCCAGAGTCATGGTCTTTCGGAGCAGGATGCGATTAATGGCCCTGCATACTTCCGTGAACATAAGTCGAACAGTTGACTTTCTCACTGTGAACTGGTTAGCAACCGTGCTACCCTCTGTAAGGGCCAAAGTAGGAAGTTATTACTTCTCTAGGATACAACTCTAGCTTCAGTGTCATAGCCAAAGCACCACCAGGCCCTGCCTTCAATCAGCAGGTGGGAGTGGAGCTGGGAAAGAAAATACAACAAAACCTGAGATGCATATCTCAAAATTAAAAGAAAATAACTATTCAGTATTTACTCTAAAGCACCTAACTATTTAAGTGAAGCAGCCAGTGGTACAACCAGTTTTGTTTTTTTCATGTATTTTTAACTTAAGTCTATCCCAGTATTCTGCTAATTTAGGATCTTACGCATATTTATATAGTGATAAAAAGTATTTCGGTTCCTTTAAGGAGATTTTAGAAAACATTTTCAAAACAGTTTTGACTTGACTTCCACTTGCACTAGCACTTGAACACCACCAATATTTGACATGCTAAAGCAGATACATTGCTGAATGTTTACGATTACCAGTAAGTCTTATTTATAAAAAAGGGCCTTGTAATAAAAAAAGCTCTTTAATCATTTTAAATAATACCATGAAAAAAACAAAAAAGGAGTGTAAGATTGGGTAGTATCTGAAATTAGTTGTTATCTGATAGCGGTTTAGTGGATCACATGAAATCAATTTGTGGACCAAGTACATCTTCCACTTGATCCACATCCATATTCAAAACAATTGTGAGAGTGTAGTGACTGTCTGGTTTCATCCACATAGCTGTTTTTGGGGCATTAGTTGGTCCAGTAAAAGATATTACCTCACACGCCTTGCATATACACACACACATATACCTGAGTTCACTCAAAAGAAACACACAGGGATAGCTATAAATGCACATCAATGTTATTGAAAAACACCACAGCAAACCTATAATTGAAGGTTATATTTCTATTTCTTCTTAAGCAATTAATCATTCCCGTTTTTATGATGTACTTTTCAAATACTTTATACATTTATCTTCTAACATGTGTATGCTAAAGCTGAATAGAGCAAGCAGGAGGGAAATCTCATTTTTTTCTTGATGAAAACTGATGATCAAAACAGATATGCTAAAGTTAAAAAAATCAATTTGAAAATAGTTACCTACTAAATATGGTTTCTATATTTATCTTATTTAAGCTAATACAGTAGCATAAAGGGGGAACAACATAGTAATGGTTATGTTTCCAAAAGGCTGAAAAAGGCAAAGGCAAACTAACAAGCTGCTGAACTTGTAAGCAGGAAGTCCTTGAAGTTAATTGATATGGTTGGGTTGCAGAGGGCTGCCATTTCTGTGTGTGAGATATGGCCTGTTCAAACCCACACCACCGTTGAAGGGGTGAAGATAGCTCAGAAGGGGTAAATTAATCTGGTTGGCTACATCTGGGGAGAGAATTAAGCTTGATTGATAAATTACTAATTGCTGATGAAGCCCTGTTGGAGGAGAAGCTGGGTAACATATAAAGCCAGGAAGTTTGTAGCAGAAGTGGGCTGCAGGGAGAGAGTCTGCAGTTGCTCTCTGGGCACAAAAAGGTCAGTAGGAGGAAACCCGGGGGAAACAAAATTCCTGGGATCCTGTCCCTGACAGAAGGTGTTTACCCAGAGGAGTTGTGAGGAAGAAAGCCTATGGAAGGCAAAGCAGGAAGAAGCCCAAGGAAAGAGCAGTGAGGGTGGAGACTGTGTAGACCTTGGCTGCTAATTATGAACCCAGAGTAGTGCATAGGCCTGAGTTCCCCTGCCAGCCACTGGGAAATGGTGCAGGACTGGTGAAAGCAGCATCCCGACAGTTGGTCCAGTGAGACTTTGATAGCCCAGAAGGAGAAGACCATATAGTGACTTAGAAGGAGGGCTAAGTCACAAGAGAGAGCACCCAAGTCCAGGAGAGTGAGAAGGGCCACAAGACGAGCAAGAGATAGAAGGAGGCCCTACAGTGGACCCCAGATCCAGCCACAAAGGGCGGCCCCACCGGTGAGTGAACCTGTCAACATGGGGTCCCAAGATCTCAGCACTATTATTCCAACTGCAAACACTACTTTAACAGTGAAGCCACCAAATCTCACATGGAGAGGTTCAGATCTTCTGTATAACCAACAGTTCTGGCCAGTAAAGTTGCTTCCAGCTACACTGAAGAAGGCATGATTTCAATACTCTATGAGCAAAATATGATCTCCCCAGTGGAGGGGACTTGTTCCATCCCTTGCTGCTAGAATCACCAGGAGCACAAGTGAGACTGGGCTAGAAGTTGATATACTGCTACAAGATGCAATTACTAGTAGAGCATCCTGAGCTATAGAAAGGAAAAAGGAACATTAGGAAATTAGTATTTCATATGTGTAACAATAGTATACATGCAAAAAAGCACACTGTACTTCAACAGAGGATAGATGGGAGAGTTCCAGGCTACAAGAGGAGCAACAGAGACGATTGCTGATCCAATTTAAAGGCCATACCAAAACCAAAGGCCTGGGTAGGATTAGTTAATGGTAGTCCTCAGCAAGCACATGTCCTCTGCGACCATGATACTACCAATCTTTTCAGCCGTCATTCAACTTTAAAGGGAAGACAGTTTTCTTCAAACTTGTGATACTGTATGTCATAGAATATTGGACTACTTCAGGCATGGAAGCAAATAAGATTTCAGACTGTCTGCTTTTTGTAAAAATCCACATTTGCTGAAGTATATCTATATGTTCTCCTCGATCTCTTTAAAGTGAATCCCTTCTTCTCTGAAAATAAACTCCACAAAAATCACACAGACTGTTTATGATGTCTCTCTGACTCAAAATCAAATATGTTCCATTTACAAATAAAGAGAGTTGTTCTATGTGCCAGGCCCACAAGTTCTATCTGGCATCTGAGTAAAGCCGAGTTCTTTCCCTTTCATGCATCATCACTAGTAATAAAAGATTATGTTGGAAAATGATTTCCTTAATTACATCTATAAAATGTCATTGAAAGCTAATGATGTTTCACAAGGTGTAACTTAGGGCATCAACTGGCCTGCAGAATGTTTACTATGGTGATGATGTAGAAGAGAGAAGAAGCCAGCTTGACTCTGGGTCTGGGCTAGGCTTGCAAGGTGGCCCATTTAAAACTAAAAACAAAAACTGAACAAATGACATGGAAGCACTGAGACAATAAACATGGAACTCCATGGTGTACTTTTTAAGGGCAGTGGATTTAACCCCTATTATAAATGTTTGCTCAACCTTCTCTCTCTGCCACCCGGCAGGTGTGGGTGCTGCTAAAATGGAAAGGAGAAAGATTACCTGACTTTAAGGTTGACAAATTCAGCTTCATTGAAGATTGCAGAATTTGATTGAATAATTATAAAAGGACAAAATTCTAAAATGTAGATTAGATCAACTATAAGGTCATCAGGAAATATAGTCTAGATGAGTACAGTTGGGTTCTGCCTACTATGACAGCCAATTTCAATTCTCCTTAAACTTCCCTTACAAGGAAGTGTTTATATCAAAGCTCTTTTTGACAGAGCTGGAGGCCATAACAGATGCTACATATGTCAGTGTGGTCTTAGCATTGGCAGCACTTAAGAAGAGGAAAATCCTTTCTGGACATGCCCAGGTTCAGCTATTTAAGGATATTTTCTTTCCTAATCCCTTGATAATCTCCTCTGAAAATAATTGGAATTGTCATAGGCATTTCATCTCAAAAATTTTTTGGAGATTTTTGTTAGTCCTAAAATTGTGGAAAAATCTGCTATACAGACTATGCATAGATAAATTATTCAATTTATGTGAGTAGAAAGATCAATAGATGGCTACAGTTGTACATATGATATGATACCTTTCTCACTTGGGTATCATAATTGAAAGACACCTCATAATTGAGAGCAGAATGCAGAAATGGTATTTAACTATGCCATTATGCTGTCTACTTTCAATGCTTACTTTCATTTGGCACGGTATGGCAGAAAAGGAACTAGAATTACTGCATTCTTGCTCTTATTTGGAGAATTACAAATTCAGAGTGTAATAGGGAACACAAACTTTTTTCTTTTTTTTTTAATCCCTATGGCATACCTCAATGGGACACCTGTAACCCATATCTATCAAACTTTTTAATGCAGAAAAACAGTCGCATCAAAAAATAAAAATAATAAAAAGATAGGACACGGAAGGCAGGAAGCCCTAAAAATCATATATGGTGTGAAAGTGTGAAAGGTGAAGGTGTGAAAGTGACAGGAAACTCATTTTTATCAAATGTACAATCCCACAACAAGGAAAATATTATAATACCATTGTATCAAGCAATGGTGTAGTCTCATCTCAAATACTGAGTTTTCTTATCCTATCTCAAAGATTTATCAAATAGAGACATCAATGATGAAAATGACTGAGGCATAAAAACACTTTGATATGAAGGGACATAGAAAAGATTAGGACTATTTAGTTTAGAGAGAAAATGATAAGAAAGAACATGATAGACATATGTAAAATAATGAATGGTACATAGAGGATCAATAAAGCACTCCTTTTAGCCCTCATCTAATACAAGCAGAAAAAAAATCAAAATTAAAAAGCAAATATTGTTTTACATAATGGGAAATTAATCTATGAAACTCTTTGTTCCAAGGAATCAAGGAAGCCAAGAGCTTAATAAATTTCAGAAAAGGATTATACATGTATATGAGTAATAAGATCATCAACACACAGGATAAATAATATATAAACAGATTTAAACACTTGTGTTGCAGGTTATAAAAAAAGTCAATTACTAACTGCCTGGGGTTCAGGAAGAAACTTCCCTATTGGCATACTATTCCATAACTGCCTTTAACAAGATTTCTTGTACCTTACTCCAAAAACAACAACAACAACGAAATGCCCTAATATGAGGCCACTGTCAGAGATATTGAAATATGGATCACAGATCTGATTGGTATGGCAATCCCATATTCCTGTGAGATCATCAGTGTGGGTTGTTTTTTTTTTTAATAGGAATAGAATACCATTGCAGTTTTTGAAACTCTCATATTAATAATACGTAGTAATTATATGTTCTACATTTTAAAAACACTATGAAAACTTTAATACAGCAATCCTCCTGTGAAATAAACATTCATCACCACAAACGGGAATTTGAGAGGGAGTTTGTGGGAGGGAGACGTAACAGAATCGCTGTGGTTAGGAAGGGCTGCATTGTCAGTGCCAGTGCTGTTCCTATCTCCTCCACCTGCGCCCCTATCCAAACAGACAACCTAACCCTGGATGCCTCTACCCATATCCTGTTGTGAATTCACAGAGACTGTGGCCTTCATTTCCCACTCACAGAAAGCCAGGCTGGGGGGGACCATCCAGTGTGAAAGATGCTTGCTGGTGGAATCTCTCAAGAGGCAGGTGGGAAGGAGGAGGTGGTGGTTAGGCTGAGGAGCATCCATGTCCACAAGGAATTCCTTGAGAATATTCATATGGAGACATGAGGAAACTATCCAGCTTCAGAGGACTGCTGTCACACCAACAGGGGAGGAGGATATAGTTCTGACACAGGGAGGACACTGGCTATTGGTTACTTCTGGCAGCAGGCAGTGCTCCACCCCTACTCCCAACCCACCCAGCATGATGATGGAAAACTGATATGCTGCCCTGGCAACGAGTGATGAGAAATCATCCCCAAAACTACAGGAAGAGAAACTATGTACCCCCAAGGCTGGGAGGATTGCAGCCACCACTCCCAGGAGGAAACGTAGGGTACTGGCGGTTGGTGACTCTTCTGAGGGGGATGGAGGCACCCATCTGTTGCCCTGACATGGCATCCCGGGAAGTATGCTGCCTGCGAGGGGCCCATATCCAAAACATTACAGAGGAATGGTTGAGGATCATCCAGCCCTCTGACTACTACCCCATGCTACTCATCCATGTGGGCACAAATGATACTGCAAGGTATGACCCTCAACATATCAGAAGTGACTTCAAGGCTCTGGGAGTAAGAGTGAAGGAGTTGGGAGTGCAGGTGGTGTTTTCCTTGATCCTTCCGGTCAAGGGTAGGGGCCCAGGCAGAGACAGATGCATTCTGGAGGTGAATTACTGGCTGCGAAGATGGTGTCGCCAGGAGGGCTTTGGCTTCCTTGACCATAGGACTCTGTTCTAGGAAGAAGGACTGCTAAGCAGAGAGAGGGTCCACCTATTGAAGAAGGGGAAGAGCATATTTAGATACAGACTGGATAACTTAGTGAGGAGTGTTTTAAACTAGGTTCAAAGGGGGCAGGTGACCAAAGCCCACAGGTAAGTCAAAAACATGCAGACCTGGAAGAAGGGTCTGTTACAGTAGGGATAAAGGAGAGACAAGACAGAACTGGGGAGGGGGGGGAGGGGGAAGCTGTCAGATCAGTATCTTAGACGTCTGTATACTAATGCGAAAAGTATGGGGAATAACCTGGAAGAATTTGAAATACTAGTAAATAAACACAACTATGACATAGTTGGCATCATAGAGACTTGGTGGGATAATATGCATGACTGGAATATTGGTACAGAAGGGTACAGCTTGCTCAGGAAGGACAGGCAGGGAAAAAAGGGAGGAGGTGTTGCCTTTTTATTAAAAATGTATACACTTGAACTGAGGTTAAGATAGAAATAGCAGATTGTTGAAAGTCTCTCGGTAAGGATAAAAGGGATAAAAAAACTGAGGGTGATGACATAGTAGGGGTCTACTACAGATCACCTAACCAGGAAGAAGAAGTGGATGAGGGTTTTTTTAAACAACTAACAAAATCATCCAAAGCACAGGACTTGGTGGTGATGGGGGACTTCAACTACTCAGACATCTGTTGGGAAAATAACACAGCAGGGCACAGATTATCCAACAAGTTCTTGGAATGTATTGGAGACCATTTTTTTTAATATCAGAAGCTGGAGAAAGCTACCAGGGGAGAGGCTGTGCTAGATTTGATTTTAGGGAGTAACTGATTGAAATAGGAAGGAACTGATTGAAAATTTGAAATGGAAGGTAGCTTGGGTGAAAGTGATTATGAAATGTTAGAGTTCATGATTCTAAGGAATGGTAGGAAGGAGAACAGCAAAATAAAGACAATGGATTTCAAGAAGGCAGACTTTAGCAAACTCAGAGATTTAGTAGGTAAGATTCCCATGGGAAGCAAGTCTAAGGGGAAAAACGATTGAAGTCAGTTAGCAGTTTTTCTAAGAGATATTATTAAGGGCACAAGAGCAAACTATCCCACTGTGTAGGAAAGATAGGAAGTATGGCAAAAGATCACCCTGGTTTAACCAAGAGATCTTCAATTATCAAAAATCAAAGAGAGTCCTACAAAAAATGGAAACTAGGTCAAATGACAAAGGATAAAGATAAACAACACAAGTATGTAGGGACAAAATTAGAAAGGCCAAGACACAAAAAGAGATTAAACTAGCTAGAGACAGAAAGGGTAACAAGAAAACATTCCACAAATACATTAGAAGCAAAAGGAAGACCAAGAACAGGGTAGGCCCGTAACTCAATGAGTGGGGAAAAACAGAAACAGAAGATGTAGAAATGGCAGAGGTGCTTAATGACTTTTTTCAGTTTTCAACAAGGTTGGTGGTGACTGGACATCTAACATAGTGAATGCCAGTGAAAATGAGGTAGGATCAAAGGCTAAAATAGGGAAAGAACAAGTTAAAAATTACTTCGACAAATTAGATGTCTTCAAGTCACCAGGGCCTGATGAAATACATCCTAGAATACCCAAGAAGATGACTGAGGAGGTATCTGAGCCATTAGCAATTATCTTTGAAAAGTCATGGAAGACAAAAGAGATTTCAGAAGACTGGAAAAGGGCAAATATAGTGCCCATCTATAAAAAGGGAAATAAGGACAACCTGGGAAACGACAGACCAGTCAGCTTAACTTCTGCACCTGGAAAGATAATGGAGCAAATAATTCAGCAACCAATTTGCAAACATCTAGAAGATAATAAGGTGAGAAGATACATGGATTTGTCAAGAACAAATCGTGTCACACCAACTTGATAACTTTGACATGGTAACAAGCCTTGCAGATGGGGGAAGCAGTAGATGTGGTATATCTTGCCTTTAGTAAAGCTTTTGATACTGTCTCGCAAGACCTTCTCATAAACCAACTAAGAAAATACATCCTAGATGGAGCTTCTATAAGGTGGGTGCAAAACTAGTTGGAAAACTGTTCCCAGAGAGTAGTTATCAGTAGTTATCAGTAGTTCACAGTCATGTTGGAAGGGCATAATGAGTGGGGTCCCGCAGGGATCAGTTCTAGTCCGGTTCTATTCAATATCTTCATCAATGATTTAGATAATGGCATAGAGAATACACTTATAAAGTTAGCAGACAATACCAAGCTGGGAGGGGTTGCAAGTGCTTTAGAGGACAGGATTAAAATTCAAAATGATCTGAACAAACTGGAGAAACGGCCTGAAGAAAATAGGATGAAATGAAATACGGACAAATGCAAATTACTCCACTTAGGAAGGAACAATCGGTTGCACACATACAAAATGGAAAATGACTGCCTTGGAAGGAGTACTGCAGAAAGAGATATAGGGGTCACAAACTAAATATGAGTCAATAGTGTAACACTGTTGCCCAAAAAAAAAAAAAAAAAAAAAGGGGCATCATCATTCTGGGAAGTATTAGCAGGAGCATTGTAAGACAGACAAGATGTAATTCTTCCACTTTACTCTGCACTGATTGGGCCTCAACTGGAGTATTGTGTCCAGTTCTGGGCGCCAGATTTCAGGAAAGATGTGGACAAATTGGAGAAAGTCTAGGGAAGAGCAACAAAAATGATTAATTTCAGAGTAACAGCCGTGTTAGTCTGTATTCGCAAAAAGAAAAGGAGTACTTGTGGTACCTTAGAGACTAACCAATTTATTTGAGCATAAGCTTTCGTGAAGCTCACGAAAGCTTATGCTCAAATAAATTGGTTAGTCTCTAAGGTGCCACAAGTACTTCTTTTCTTTTTAAAAATGATTAAAGGTCTAGAAAACATGACCTATGAGGGAAGATTGAAAAAACTGGGTTTGTTTAGTCTGGAAAAAAGAAGACTGTGAGGGGACATGATAACAGTTTTCATGTACATAAAAGGAGAAGGGAGAAGAATTGTTCTTAACTTCTGAGGATCAGACAAGAAGCAATGGGCTTAAATTGCAGCACTGGAGGTTTAGGTTGGACATTCGGAAAAACTTCCAAACTGTCAGGGTGGTTAAGTACTGGAATAAATTGCCTAGGGAGGTTGCTGAATCTTCATCACTGGAGATTTTAAAGAGCTGGTTACACAAACACCTGTCAGGAATGGTCTAGCTAATACTTAGTCCTGCCATGAGTGCGGGGGACTGGAGTAGATGACCTCTCGAGGTCCCTTCCAGTCCTATGATTCTATGATTTACAAATGAGAAAAGTGAAACAGAAAGGTGAAGTCTTAAAGCCACAAAGCAAGATAGTGGCAAAGCTAGTTTCAGCACTCAAGATTACAGAATTTGTCACAAGTCTACCTGGATGGAGTGCAAACTAGAGAAACATTTCTAGGGGGAAAATAATGGTTTCAGGCAACAAACCTTTAAAACTACCTTGAGCCTATCTAGCACATGTGCAATAAAGTTATAAGACTGTTATATTTTTGAAACAAGTTTAGATACAATACATTCTTGTTAAATATTATACAACTATATGTAGTTAAATTTAAAGGTTAGGTAATGAGAGGCAATGAACAAAATAATATGAGGTGATTACTTAATGTGTGGTTATATTCTGTGGAGTACTGTAAACACAGCATTGTGGGTTCCAGATTTATCTGCATCACATTTGCTCAAAAAATTGTAACTTAAAAGATCTTTTTCCCAATAACTGCCAGCCCTTCAAACTCATCTTGAAATCTGAAAGACAAGCTGTGTTCTTTCTCGCTCAAGCATCATCACTAGTAATAGAAATTCTGCAATGAGAATTTAGTTAATCCTCTGTATAATACAAGAGACAACAGAATACAGCTCACTTTCTCTGTTAGTTGGATTAGGATTCACAGCAACAATAGAAGCGTTAAAGTCAGAGTAAGCTGATATGAAACTGAGCACCAACCCAGAACAATTCTGTTGAGTAAGGAGGTGCTATTTTTACAGTCCCTTTCTCGATCGTAAGTGCACTTTCACAATACCAAAACTAAAAGCACACTGATCCACAAACCAACTCTTCATTAACAGGGCTACCCGCATTAGTGTTTAAAATCAGCTGTATTGTCATCAGATTTGGTTTGAAACAGTAAACTACTACCAGTAATTGAAATAGAAAAATAAACCAAGTGATTGTATTTCTCATCCCCCCACATTAAAAGAACAGTCATGAGACATGTGGGTATAGAAAATGATGGGGTCTAAATTAGCTGTTACCGCTCAAGAAAGAGATCTTGGAGTCATGTGGATACTTCTCTGAAAACATCCACTCAATGTGCAGCAGCAATCAAAAAAGCGAACAGAATGTTGGGAATCATTAAGAAAGGGACAGATAAGACGACAAAAAATATATTCCCTATATATAAATCCATGGTATACCCACATCTTGAATACTGCAGATGTGGTCGCCCCATCTCAAAAAAGATATATTGGAATTGGAAAAAGTGCAGAAAAGGGCAACAAAAATGATTAGGGTATGGAATGACTTCTGTATGAGGAGAGATTAATAAGATTGGGACTTTTCGGCTTGGAAAAGAGAGGACTACGGGGGGATATGATTGAGATCTATAAAATCATGACTGGTGCGGAGAAAGTAAATAAGGAAGTGTTATTCACTCCTTCTCATAACACAAAAACTAATTTCAAATGAAATTAATAGGCAGCAGGTTTAAAGCAAACAAAAGGAAGTATTTCTTCACAGAACACACAGTCAACCTGTGTAACTCTTTGCCAGAAGACATTGTGAAGGCCAAGACTATAACGGTTCAAAAAAGAACTAGATAAATTCATGAAAGATAGCCATTGATGGACCTATTAGGCAGGAAGGGCAGGGATGGTGTCCCTAGCCTCTGTTTGCCAGAATGAGCCACTTGATGATTACCTGTTCATTCCAACTGGAGCACCTGGCATTGGCCACTGTCTGAAGACAGGATACTGGGCTGGATGGACCTTCGGTCTTACCCAATATGGCCATTCTTATGTACAGCATGACCCGCAATACAAACTAATTTTGAACACACAAACTATCTTCGGGTTCCTTTAAAGCAGCTATCACCATGATTCCTAAAACTCAAAGATGTGAGTTTTATTGTTTTGCCCCCTCAAGCCAATGTTTGCTATGAGACAAGTATATAATATTAATGAAAAAATGCAGAAATATGTTCATGAGTAGTGAAATACTATATTCACAAATCTGAATTTAGGTAGTTGGCAGAACTCAAACAATAATACATTATTCGTGATCTGTATACAGCTATCTAGCATACATATTTTGCAGATTGAATATAATGGATCCAATTGTTTGAAGGCACTGCAGTGATCTCAGATGAGAGCAAATGTCACATATCATGAGAGATATAAAGCCAAGTTTTAATGAGATAAATTAAAATGAGATTAACAGCAAGATGCAATCCTAAAGAATTCTTATTATTTTTGTAAATGTGCATCATTATTTCAATGTTCAAGACAAAAAGAAAAAAATTCTACACAAAGGACAAATCCAAAATCTAGAATCTACCGAAGCAAGTAGTGTTGAATTTGAGATTTTAAACCTGAAACATCCTTCCATCATGTTTTGGATCATGCAGTTTTCAGTGATGTTAGAGTCTGAGGGCATGGCTACACTTGCAGATGTAGAGCACTTTGAGTTAAATCAGCCTTCGGAGAGCACAGTAGGGAAAGCACTGCAGTCTGTCCACACTGACAGCTTCAAGCGCACTGGCATGGCCACATTTGCAGCGGGATTGGGAGCAGTGCATTATGGGCAGCTATCCCAGCATGCAAGTGACTGCAATGTGTTTTTCAAATGGGGGGAGGGGTGGAGTCTGATAGGGAGTGTGCTGTGAATATGTGGGGGGAGAGAGTGGGTTTCTGGGGGGCTGAGAGCATGTCACCATGCTGTCTTGTAAATTCAGACAGCAGCAGACCCCACCACCCTCTATCTCTCTCACACAGCATTCCACACTAATGGCTTGCTTTGTCTCGGAGCAGATAAGCAGCCGGCTATTGGAAATGGAGCTTTCAAAGGGCATATGCACATTCCTGCAGTGATTCAAAAACAATGACAAGAGTGGCCACTTGACTTAATGGGATTATGGGACATTTCCAGAGGCTGATCAGAGTGCAGTAATGCAACACTTCGTTCACACTGGCGCCATGGTGCTCCACCGGGGGCGCAGCAAACGTTATTCCACTCGCCAAGGTGGAGTCCCAGCAGCGCTGTAGCCGCGGAGTCAGAACGCTCTACGGGCCTTGCCAGTGTGGACGGGTAGTGAGCTAGTGCACCTGGGGCTTCTTTATTGCGTTGTAACTCGCAAGTGTAGCCAAGCCCTAATTTCATATCAGTATCTATCTGAAACTAAATGTTGGATACGTTTTAGTTTTTAAAAAGGGAGGTTAATGGATGAGCAAAGACTTTGAAATCACTTCCTCCATTATCCACTTTATTGAGGCTTTCACCCTCACCAATCTACTCAAACAGTTATGCGTTTCTCTGGTGGGGCGGCTGCTCCACCCCTAAGAGAGATAGGGCTAGAGTAGGCCAGAGTGGTGCGCAATCAGGGCCAGTATTCCAGCCAGCCAATCAGGGCTAGGCTAGGCCCTTCATGGGGGAAGGTCTGTCTCCTGAGCAGGAGACAGGCACCTCAGACAGAGCAGTGCTGGGTAGGCTCGGGGGAGCATAGAATGGCTCCAGCCCAATACCTGCCACAATGCAGGCCCTGATAGAAAGGGCCTAGAAGATATGAAGGCCAGAAGGGAAGTGGCCCATGTTAGACAAGGGACAGTTAGACAAGGGGAGAGAAGGAGGACAGGGAGGCTGCCACTAGAGGGTCCCTGGGTCGGGACCCAGCCTAGTGGGCGGGCCTGGGTCCCCCTGCTTCCTCCTTGTACAGCACCTGGCTGTGGAAGGGTGGCCTGCAACCGTCACTTGAACTGCAACTGCCCCTTGAACAGAGGGGCTAGACTCAAGGGGTTGTGGTTGGCCACTGCAGCAGGAGTGACTGGAAAGACTGCTGTTAACTCCCGCCCCTGCAAGGGGGCGAGTGTGGACTTGGGGGGCACTGCCGGAGGGCAGTGTCCTGAAGAGAACACTGGTAGCAATGCGGGTCGAGACGCCAATCGAGGGTGAGAGACGGACAGGACACCACAGGCAGAGGGCGATCTGCATGAACTGAGCTAATTCCCAGACTGAACAGCAGGAGGCGCTGTGGTGGTAAGTCTCAACCCCATCACAGTTTCCAATTCCCTTCAGTCTTCTAAAGGTATGTCTGCACTGCCAAAAAAAGACCCGAGGCAGCAAGTCTTTGGGTATGTCCACTTTCCAAAGAACAGCCAGGACATTGAGTCTTAGTCCAGGTCAACTGACTTGGGCTCATGGGGCTCACACTACATGGTTACAAATAGTTCCTGCTCAGGCTGGAGCCTGGATTCTGACACCCATCCCCTCGCCAAGTTTCAGAACCTAGGCAGGAACACCGACACTACCATTTTTAGCTCCATAGCGCACGCCTGAGGCCTTGCCTACATGACCAAGCTTTTTCACCAAAAACTGCTTTTTGTCTAAGAAACAGTATGTGCATAGTGCATACACATGGCAATGCGACTTTTGACGGGAAAAATGCCCGGTTTTGGTGACAAAAATAACATCCATCCCGATGAGAGACTTATGTCTTTTTCCTCTCCAGTTTCTCAACTAAGTGCCAGTACAGACACCACGCTTGATTTCATTGGTTTAATTGGCCTCTGGGAGGTGTCTCACAATACCCATCCTTACTGCTCCAGTCAGCAGTTGGAACTCCACTGTCCTGCAGCCAGGTAAACAAAGATCCGCCCCTCCCCCTTAGAAGCTCCAGGAATTTTTGAAATTTAATTTCCTGCTGGCTCAGCATGGAGAAGTCCCATCACATCTTCCCAGGTGACCATGGTGGGTTATCGCACCAAACATTCTCCTGCTTGGACCACTGTGGAGCTGTTGGATCTGATCAGTATATTAAGGAGAGATGAGGCTGTGTAGTCCCAGCTGCGCTTTAGCCGTAGGAATTGGGATACCTATGGGCACATTTCTCAAGCTTGTGTGAAAAGGGCTATGATCGGGACACGCTGAAGTGCAGAGCGAAGATAAAGGAGCTAAGGCAGGCATACCATAAGGCGAGGGAGGCGAACCATTACTCCAATGCTTCACCTAAGACCTGTCAGTTCTATAGGGAGCTGGATGCTATCCTCAGTGGCGACCCCCACCTCCACTGTCAAGAGCCCCGTGGATACTTCGAGGGAATGGAGGCAGATGAAAGAGGACCTAACCCAGAGGACTAAGTTATTGATGAAGAGGTGGAATTCGATTAGGATGTACAGCTCCCAGCAGGGTCGCCCGGTCAGCCAGGCAACCAGGCACTGTTCTCCACTCCAGAGGCATCTAGCCTGCCTCAGCAGTCGCTATCACGGGAGAAAGCAGCAGGCGATGAGTCTGGTAAGTGGCGCTGGTGAGTCTGGTAAGTGCTTGTGTAGTGCGGAGGTGGGTTCAGGGTATAGAAATGTGGGAGGCTGGCTGTGTTTCTTTGAGGTGGACATTTCCCAGTGTAGCTAATCTGTACAGCAGAACAGGGTGTTGATGCACACAGAGATCTCACAGGAATCCTCCAGCAAGATCTCCAGGAAAGTTTCCTGGGGGTACTCGGTAATCCTCTGCCAAAAGTTCTGTGGCAGAGCAGCTCTGTTCCGTCCCCCATTGTAGGAAACATTCCCACACCATTTGGCAATCACTTGTGCAGGGACCAGAGCGTCACATTGGCGAACAGCATATGGAGCAGGGCGGAAGCCACAAGCATGGAGTAGATGTACCCTCCTTTCCCTGCTTACCTGTAGCAGTTAGATGTCTGCTAGAATGATCCCCACCAGTGGAAAAATGTGGAAGAATTTTCCATAGAAAGCTGCACCATGACCCTTGCAGAGTGTGTGTGCACTTTTCCCCATGTGGAGCAGGCCCTCCCACCCCACCTCCAACACTCACCATGCTTTGGCTGTTCGCAGAGATATGTGCCTGGCTAGGGTCAGTAAGAAGGTGATGGCAATATTGCAAAAGGTGTATTAACTGAAATGTTACAATGCTGTGCGTGAACTTAACAATCCCGCTTCTGTGCATTGTCCCCTGTGCTTCTCCAGAAGTGGCCTTGAGGAACACCCCACACACCCCTGCCAAGCATCTCCACCAGATAAGAAAGCACCCAAGAAACAGCAAAGACGACCTGTTCTGGGAGGTACTGCAGTGTTCCAATGCAGAAAAAAAAAGGGAACGTAAGGACTGCTGGGAAGCCAAACAGCAGGACAGAAAAGAGAATGAAGCATTTGTTAAGGATGCAACTGAGAGGATGATTAAAGTAATGGAGGAGCAAATGCAGATGCTACAGTCCTTAATAGTGCTGCAGACTGAGCAGATCCATGCTCACCCTCCTCTGCAGCACATTCAGAACACTTTTCTTTCCCTTCCCCCACAAACTCCACTTGCACATTCCTTTCCACTTTCCAGGAGTTCTTGGTTTCCCCTTCACTCCACCCCCTAGGAAAGCTTTCACAATGATAGCTGGATCTACATACAGTTGTGAAAGTCTGTCCTTCCCTGGTTCCTCCTTCCCATCAGGCATCTGTGTCTTTGTGTGTGCTGTTTCTTGTTCAATAAAATCAAAGTTATTTAATGGTGAATCACCTTTATTTTTTTCCCTACAAATTGAGATTGCAGGTACCACCAATACATGCACAGGCATTGTTATCATTGTCTTATGGAAATACAAGGCCCAAAATGACACCATTGCATCCTAGGAAAACTTGCACCTCTGACAGAGATATACATTACTGGTGCTCATTGTCAAAGTGCTGCCTCAAAGCCTCCCTGATTCAAACTGGCCCCCTCTGACAGCCCAGTATCTGGCTGCTCAAAAATAGCAGCTAAGCGGTCTGCCTCAGCACTCCACCTGAGCAAATCTTTCACCCTTAGCTTCACAGAGATTATGCAACGTACAGCATGCGGCTATGACCATGGGAATATTATCCTCATTGAGGTCTAGCCTGCCATATAGGCATCGCCAGCGTGCCTTTAATCTGCCAAACGCACATTCAACTGTCATCCGGCACATATTCAGCCTGTTGTTGAACCTCTCCTTACTGCTGTCCAAGTGTTCCATATAAGGTTTCATGAACCACAGCCATAAAGGGTATGCCAGGTCTTCTGGGATCACTCTGGGCATTTCAACATCCCCCACTATAATCTTTTGGTCTCGAAACGAAGTCCCCGATTGTAGCTTTCTGTACAGGCTGGTGTTCCTGAAGATGCGTGGCTCATGCATCTTCCCGGACCACCCCGCGTTGTCGTCAGTGAAACACCTACGGTGATCCACAAGCGCTTGCAACACCAAGGAGAAGTACCCTGTCCTATTGATGTATTCCGTCGCAAGGTGATCTGGTTCCAAAATTGGAACGTGTGCACCATCTATCACCCCTCCACAGTTAGGGAACCCCATTTCTGCAAAGCCGTCCACTATTTCATGCACATTTCCCAGAGTCATGGTCCTTCGTAGCAGGATGCAATTAATTGCCCTGAACACTTGCATTAATGCAGCCCCAATGGTCGACTTCCTGACTCCAAATTGATTCGCGACTGACTGGTAGCAGTCTGGAGTCACCAGCTTCCATACAGCGATTGCCACATGTTTCTTTACTGAGAGGGCAGCTCTCATTCTGGTGTCCTTGTGCCACAGGTCTGTGGCGAGCTCCCCACACAGTTCCAGGAAGTGGCTTCCACATCCAAAAATTCTGTTGCCACTGCTCTTCATCCCACACCTGCATCACAATACGATCCCACCATTCAGTTAGGTGAGCAGCTTGTTAGGTGAGCCCAAAAGTGATGATCTACCCTATGCAGCTGCTCTGTGAATGCCAAAAGTAATCTATGTCGGGTGCCTGAAAGTGTTCTTCAGTTAGGAACTTGACAATTAACTGAACTGCCATTCACAATTTCTTCATGACAGTTAACAGAGCATTGGAGAGCAGTGCGAGATCCATCTCTTCCCACAAAGATGCTGGGGTTCACAGCAGAGAATGACTGTTGCAAAAATGCCGCAAAAGAAAGCTGGAAGCCCATGGACTGCTGGGACACAAAGCAATGCATCACAGGACATTAAGCCAGGGCCCAAGATGCACTGCAATCTGCTCTGCCTTCCCACATCACCTAGCAACAGAAGGTGTTGATGTGGACTGTGGGATAGGTACCCACAGTGCAATGCTCACACTGTTAAGGATGGTGCCCCCACTGTGGACATGCTCTGCCAACAGAGGGAGTAAGTGTGAATATGAGATTCTGATTTTTATTATGTTGAGTTTTGGGTGTCACCATCACTTTTGTTGACAAAAATTGGTCGTGTAGACATAGCCTGAGTCAGGTCACCTGGGCTCTGAAACTCACTGCTGCAGGTTCTGTTTTGTGGTTTAGACTTACCCTCAGCGGTCAGGTCAACTGACTGAAGCTTGCGCTACAGGGCTAGAAATAGCAACATAGACATTCCCACTCAGATTGAAGCCCAGGCTCTGAAATCTGATGAGGGGTGTGGGTCTCAGAGCCTGGGATCCAGCCCAAGCAGAAATGTCTATATTGCTATATTTAGCCCCGTGGCCCAAGTCCCATGAGCCTGAGTCAGTTGACCTGGGCTCTGAGACTTGCTGCTGTGAGTTTTTTGTTTTTAAACAGTGTAGATGTACCCTTAATATTCTTTTCTCTCATTTTTCTTTATTCTCACTGAGTTTTTTGATGACGAAACACTGTTTATCACATGCTTTTCCCGTCTAAACTTTTATCTGGATTCGTGCCCTACCATTCTAAACGTTCCTTGTAGATTCCATGTGTCGGGTTATACCTTGTCTTAAAATTTATACAAGTCATCTCTCTCTCTTCAATTAAGCTTTTGTTATCTTCTGCCTTGATTTCTAGCTTATCTTCCTGGCTCTTTCTATAAATAACTAGCTTGTTGACAATTCTGTTGCCCACCTACTCAAACAATGTTTCTGCCATGACTCCCCACGCTATCCAATCACCTGCCTACCAACCCCGCACCGCACACTAAGTTTAAGATGCTTGTTCTAACCTTCTTAGCCCTCCATCTAACTGGCCTGTTTCAGTTGGCCTGGTAGTTTGATGACACTGGCCTATCTCCAGTCTCTAATAATTGTATATATTCCCTCTCTATAGCTTCTATAGATAAGGCCTTGGAAAAGCTTCCTGCACTACTGTTCTTTTACTTACAGTTAGTTGGTAAAGCATGCCTATTCAGTGGAACAAGCAACCCTAACTGTTTTACACTCTTTGTTTATAAACTTGTAGATTGATTGGTCTATCTTCAGTCAGCAAACCCCACTGGATTTTAAAGCCCTTATGGGAGAAGGGGCCATGACAATATTCTGCACCAACTCAACAAAAGCCTCATTCTGATGAGTATGTGTGTCTCTTCATTATACACCTTTCAGATGTTACAATATTTCATTTTAGCCTTCATTTGCTGTTGTAGCCTCTGGAGAAAGCACTTACCTCCAGGATCAACTACCTTAGCTCATCTAACCTCACTTTAATTTGTCTGTAAGCTACTTGGGGCAGACCCTTTCCCCTATATTTACTCTGATGAAACAGCACATATTTTAATAGCACTATATAAATGATCTAAATAAAGACCCTTGAAAAAGGGATTGAGACTGTATAGATGTAATATTCCACTGACTCAAACCCTAGAAAGCAAGGAAATGTCCAGTTATGGGACACCTCTAATGCCCACAGAGGGCATATTTCCACTGAGGGCAACAGAGTCCACCGCCACACGGATGATACCTCCAACTGATAAGGAGACATAACATTTATTTCCAGCACAGTATAATGCAAAATTTTAATTAGAATGCTCCCAAACACCTTGGGTGGAGAGAAAAGGAATCTGTCAAGTGCCATCTCTGCTCCACTGGGCCAGCTATGGCTGTCTAGATTGGAGAACCCTCTGTCGAAGATGCAGCACTTCAACTGAAGCTGAAGAACTCACAACACTGGAAATCAAAGCAGCTCTCAACTGGCAACCCTGGCTGGTATCACCCACAGACTCAGTCAGGGTTTACAGCATAGACAACCTTCTTATAGTTTCTTAACCTTAGAGCATAGTGGGGAGAGGATGGAGGGGAACTTCATGGAGAGCAGCCTGCAGCTTCAAAGCCATTGGAAAGACGAGCTAAGAGACGGCCATCTTTACTGGGCAGCCTCAATTTCACATGACCATCAAAGCTCTCAAGTCTACTGCATTTTAGCTGAATCAGAGTTCCAGTTTATGTGAGTGACAAATTCCCTAACAAAATACATTTTAGTACAGTGGAAGGTGCACTGAACTGGGAGACAGGACACCAGGAGTTCACATTTCACATCTTTTGATTGCTCTTATTTATATTTCTTTATATTTCTGTACATTTCACAGACCTATTATTGAGCAACCCCTATATTAAGAGACAGTCAAGTATCACTCACTCCGTTTTACAAATAAATTATCTGCAACATTGCAAAAGAAATGAAAATAGAACCAATGTACTTCTATGATTAACTTTCAGTCTCAGCCACTCACAGAAAGAATCTGTCAACTCTATAAGTGATTGTAATCAGTAAACCACTGTTCCAGAGCTAGGAACAAAGCCATGGTTCCTGACATTCAGCACGTCTTGCAAATGGTTGTGAAATCCATTCAAAAATCCCCTTTGGTGGCTGAACCACACAGAGAACAGCTGCCTATGCTACTACTACCACCATCTTCCGTAGCTCAAGTGGTAGCGATATGGACTCAAAATCTGAATGTCTTGGGTTGAAACTCTACCGATGATCCATGTAGTGGTCCTTATAAGTGAACGTGATAAAATTCCTATTTTTCCAGTTCATTTTCTATTTTTTTAAATGTTTCATCTAATTTACAGAGTGAAGAACGATCTTAAAACAGGTTTTATATAAAAAATTATTATAATCTGAATTATGATGTGACACACAACAAAACATAGGAGTTCACATTTCAGTCATTGGTCATACCTTTCAATTGCTTGTGTCAAAGACTGGTAGGTTTAAGGTTTGAAAAGCGTGATGGCCTTAGTGAAATGGCAGCCATATTTCCTAATGGTTGTCTATGGCTTCAAAGCCCAGTTGGAAACATTAGAAAATGGATGCTATTTTTATTAGGGTATCCCTCCCAATAGTAAAGTAGCGATCATCGTTACCTAGGACATAAACGCCTTTAATCCCACTTGGTAGCTGGAGTCCCACTGTAAATTATGGGAAATAGCTATTTTGAGTAAGAGAAAATTGTGAATATAACTGTAAAGCAAAACAAAGCTTAATAACTTTGCTGAATTACAATCTAACTTCTTCAAAATGAGCATTTGAAGGTATCTGGCAATATGTTTTATCTACATAGGAAGTCTGAAGAACAACAAACCAGCCATTAGTTAGAAAAAGAATTCTAAATAAAAGTTGCACGTTTTAAATTATGGGATTTATGCAATACACTTTCAGATTGTGTGGTGGGTGCATCTACAATTGTACACACAAAATGTATTACTAGATTAGCTTTCATTCACTAGTATATAACAAAACACATTCTCCATTATCAAAATGCACAAAATCTACCTTGGATCAGTGCAAGCCCAACTTCATGATATTCATATCTCTAAAATTCTCCTCATGTAAAAAAATTTTCACTTCAATCATTTATGCACAGGTTATAAACCCTTAACAAATAAATGTGGTTATAATTAAAATGTTGCAACTTGAACAATAACAGTGCAACAGAAAAAAAAAGAAAAAAAATATTAAAGTCACTTCTAGAGTACAGAGCTCAACTTATTTTAGGCTACAGACTAACATGCACTCACTGAGTAATGCCTCTGGGCAACATGATAAGCAACTTAGAACAAGAAGTTGTTTAACAGTGAACACCTTTAGAATATTTTATAGTTAATTTCTTTTAAGGAAGAACAAACCTGAGCCACTTTAACAGAATTTTGAGTAGAGCCACCAGCATGATATTCTACGTTGAACCTTTTCACAAGTTCTTCAAACCTGTAAGAAACCACCGGGGTAGGGGGGTGGGGGAGAAAAGGAGAGAGACAGAAAGGCAGTCAGATTCTGTAATTTTTCACAGTGAAAAACTATATAAGCATCTAAATTAGAAATGTATGAGATCAAGTTATTTGTAAACAGGAAATTCAGACATATTAGCTCTTTTACAAGGTGCTAGCTGAGAAAACGCAGACTAAAATAGCATGCATGCACAGTATGCGCACTAAGCAACTGGCTCAATGACAAAGCAAGTGATATCAACTTGATTTCACTCCCTTACAGTTGTATTGTAAGTCTAGAACATTTAAAGAATGTCTTAGGAATACAGCATCTGGAGCTTGTGCACGATGATAGTTAACTTTCAAGCTTCTAAAGTATATGCTCGCATGTAAAAGAAAAAAAATTAAAGGAAACCAATGAGGAGGTGCTGATTCACACTTCCTCTAGCTAAATACGTAACATAAAAGTTCAATAATAAAATAATAAATAATAATAATAAGATACTTTATCTGCTTTAAAACTTTAGTCAAATAGTGTGCACTCAAAATTTAAACAATATTTTAAAGCATGAATTTTTAACTTGTGTTTGTCAGGTATTGGAACTTTATAAATAGATCTACTGCTAGTTTGAGAAAATCCGGATATAAAAAATAAGAATTGTAAAATGTGTGTAAATTGTGGCAGACCAGTTCTCTTTCCGTTTTCTAGTCCTCTAAGTTGGATCATTGTGTAAAAAATAAATTAAATAATATAAAAGCTCCGCTGTCCAAATGTTTTGAAAGAACACTTGGTTTCACTAGCAAAACCTATTTTCACAATATAAAAATATGTATAAAGACAGCTTGATTACTTTAAAAGGAAAAGTCACTGTTTTTAACATAACGTACATAACAATTATAAGTTAATAATGTCTGGTTCCACTAGTTAGATCTGGTGCATAGCTACCACTGAAACAATGAAAAGGACTTTGTTAAAAAATGCAGTGCAAGTTGAATTGTTTAAGTTCCAGAAAGATCGATAAATGGTCAGTACAAAAGTAATGTAAAATTCTAATTAGGTTTGGACTACCATCAAGAAAAATCCCAATATTCAAGAGAAATATAGTGAAACCTGTCTTAAGGGACCAACTAAAATAGTTTAACAGAAGTGGTCTTCTAATGAAGATGGAGCAGAATAGTATTCTATCCATTTGTGGATTCTTTGTGATAATCTCTGAAAATAGGAGGTTGACTAATAAGTGCATTCTCTTGCACAGTGGTTCTCAAACTGGGGGACGTGACCTCTCAGGGGTCATGAGGTTATTACCTAGGGGCCACGGGCGGTCAGCCTTCACCCTCAAACGCGGCTTCTCCTCCAGCATTTATAATAGCATTAAATATACAAAAATGTGTTTTTAATTTATAAGGGGGTCGCAATAAATTGCGAGGCTTGCCATGTGAAAAGGGTCACCAATACAAAAGTGAGAACCACTACTCTTGCACACTGTATGAAAATTTATTTCATTTCAACTTATGCATGTTACTTTTCATGTGTCGCAGTCCTGATAGTTTTTTCATTATTGTCTCCTTGTTCATACATCAACAGAAAACACTTTCCCCTTGTTTTAATACACATAATTTTTAAATAAGTTAGGCACCCATCCAACCTTACAATAAATACTAGTAGCAGAAAGCCTGTGCTGTCACAAGAATGTAATTCATTAAGTGAAGTGTGTAAAAAAAGCTGAAAATGGCTGAGAATTTAAAAATAGGATGGCAACACACTGTGAATCCAAGGGATGATTGAACAGATGATATTATATTCAAAAAGAACTCTCAACCATGCTTGTAGCTGTTTCCATTTTTCACGCTGACTCAACTGACATTCTAGGCTACAAAGTGATTTGGGGGATTATTATGTGTGCTGGTTGTGTTGATTTGTGTAGTCTCTTTCACACAACCATTTCACTGGTTGTAGGCAAAATAGCTGCAGACTAAGGGTGGTGACTGGATGAGTTACCTCTGATATCACAATGGTCTAGGACAATGGTACCAAAACTTTACTTGTCATGCCCTCCCCCTTACTACTAGTGGAATCCTTCCGCACTCCCCCTCTACCATTACTGCACAGTTGGCTCAGCAAAGGAGTTTGTGCTGAAGCTGGAGCAAGAGACAGAGCTGGCCAGAGGGGGGGGGGGGGTGCTGAGAGGCAATGAGGGCAGAGCTTAACTGGGGATGGAGAAGGGGGTGGAGTGGAGTCGTGGCTGGGGCCAGAGCTGGGCACAGAGCAGGGGCAGAGCAGAGCTGCAGCTGGGTGGTGCTTCCTTCCCGCCCCCTGTGGGGGCTGCCCCAGGCCCTGCCACACACACCCCATTCCTCCACTCCCCCCTTGGGGGGCATGCCCCACAGTTTGGGGACTATTGATCTAGGCATGGCATAAATACATGCCTACTGTAGCTTGTGGCAGAGCTCTGACCTTGTCCCCGTGGGTCCCACACTTCCAGGCGGTTTATGCTAGCTTCAGAGGCTCACCGCAACCCTCCACACAGCCCTTCTCTCTCTAGGGTCAGGGATACAGTCTACTGAGCCCTTTTCATCATAAGTCAGCAAGGAGGTCGGTGAGGGAACTCCCACAGTCTCTGTTGCTCCTATGGCCTCATACCAGAACAGTTTAGCCTCCTGGTCCTGACAGGGGCCTGTTCTCCCCCCGCAGGAGGTGTTTCTGTAGAGGTGGGCTGGGGAGAACCTGGGCCCACCCTGTACTCTGGGTTCCGGCCCAGGGACCCTAATGGTAGGAGCTGTTGGCAGCCAACCTTTCACTGCCAGAGTTGCTACATTTCTCTGGGCCACTTCCCCACAGCTCTCCTGCTTCTCCCCTCTTCACCCTTACCTTAGGGCTCCCTTACCAATGACTTGAGGGTGTCTTCATTAACCAGCCCTTCAGCCGCACTTCCTCTCCTCTGGCTCTCCCCTGCCTGACTAGAGTGAGCCCTTTTATAGTATCAGAGGGGCTTTAAGAGTCAGGTGGTCACATTAGCTTAATGGCCTCACCTGACTATTTGCAAGTTAATTGGAGTCAGGTGTTCTCATTAGCCTGGAGCAGCCTTTGCTCTGGTCAGTCAGGGAACAGAAAACTGTTAATCTAGTGGCCAGTATATCTGCCTTCTGCTACTCTGCTGTATCCAACTAGCCTGGATCTATCACAAGCTATACACTGCATGAGGGTAATTTGTAAAGTCAAAATGGCTGAAAACTTAAAAATTTGATCGTAACAGACCACGAAACCCAGTGATGAGTCAACCTGGACATACTCTGAACATAAAGAGCTCTCAACCATGCTTGTGGCTGTTTCCATCACTTCACCCTGACTCAATGGACATTTTAGACTTCAGAGTGACTCACAAAATCTTATTATATAAATATAGATTACCTATAATACAACAATGAAAAAGGAATAAACGTCAGCCAGAAAAGTAACTATTAAAAAAAGGCATCTTCTTTCAACATATTTGCTAATGCCAAAACACAAATGCCAACGACCATGATCCAGATACAGTATATCTATCAGAAAGAGTTACATTCCATTCTGTCTTGTGCTCTATAATCATAAAGAAAAGGAGTACTTGTGGCACCTTAGAGACTAACCAATTTATTTGAGCATAAGCTTTTGTGAGCTACAGCTCACTTCATCGGATGCATACCAGCAAAGTATTCTTCATTTAGCTCTCCACCCACACTGCTCTCAGCAAGCTGCAGGACTCTTATCCCCGTAAGGATATCTCAGGGAAGGAAGAGGAATATCATAACTTACTTTTAGTAGTAAGTTATTCCTCAATTAGTCCCACTGAAATCAACTGGACTTCTCAAGGCGTTAAATACTCCTTCTCACCCTGTACTCTATCTCTTTTCAGGTGTTGATGGGGTAATTGGGGTCTGTCAGCTAGAACTAGATGCCCCATGAGAAGACTGCTGAAGTGTCATGGCTGACCAAAGTGAGGCTGGATGTGGCACTGAGTGATGGAGTCTGGAGTCGAACTAAGTTCTTGGGATGCTGAGTGGAACGAGGTCTCACAGGGAATCCCAACATCGTTGGTGCTGCTTCTGTAGTCCTTACTCTGGTAAAACTCACTTACAGGAAGTTCTTCCCAGGTCAACTAACACGGCTGCTACTCTGAAACCTGTCATTTATGATTGGCTACAAGCATTATCTCTAGATTGAGAGCTGAAGTACAGTTGACCTGTACTTCAAATACATCATTCTGAATGGTCAGCTTAGCAATCTGCTGTACAAGTAAATAATCAAATATGGAATCCCACAATGTCATTTTATTACAGCCATACTAATATGAAAGTTACGCTTCCGGATGTTCATTATATTTATTTTCTTGGGTTGACAATCTCCTATAATAGATGGAAAACCTTGTTGCACAGCAGTTTTATCATACAATATCCAGAATAGAAACTTCCTATCCTATGACAGAGACCCATGTCACCTTAAATAAATAAATCATCATCAATAGAGTCTCTTGATTATTAGTATCTGTGCTGCTAAGAGGCTGCTGCTTCTGTTATGAAATCCATTCACAGACTACTTTTATAAGCTGTTGTACCTTAATGATTCTACAATAGTTTCCTCTAAGTCACGTTTGCAAATTACTTTGAAAATGGAGGCATCAGCAATGACTATTAAGGTTGAGCTGAGATGTACATGGACATTAGATCTAAAATCCGAGGCTTACTTTTAAAATTTGGCACATTGACTTTTCATAGCAGAATTTTGTTTTCTAGTTTTGTTTTAATTTTATATTTGCACATACATACACACACACACACACACACAGAAAATTTAGCAATGTGGGCACAGGAAATATCTAAAAATGCTCACCTCTGCACCTTTGGTCCTGTTTTCCTTGCATTTTCTTTGAGTAACTTATCTCTTCAGTCTCTCACAAATAGGTTAAGTAGTGGAATTTAAAATATTAAAGGTTTTTAATTTCTTGCTATCATTTACCTTGTTTGAGGCTGGAGGACTACAACAAGAGAAAGGCAAAGGAGAGAAGTAGCACAGTTTAGTTCAACGTTTTTGCCATTGTACTGAGAACTGAAAGAGTTGTATGGAGGATGGATTAGTGAAAGACTGAGCAGAGTTTCTATCTGACAAAGTGTATCTGCTATCACACATTTCAGTTTTCTGGAGAAGAGCCTGAAGAGAACTATTATAAGGAAAATGCTGGAAATGGAAAGTTACCCATTAATATTAAAGTAGTCAAAACTGTAGCTCCCACCACCCTTCATTCAAGAAGAGTACTGCCTATTCTATAATACTTACAACCAGTTATATAGTACATACCATTAAGTACTGGTGGAATTCAATCATTATCATCAAATAGTAGATCATGTACTGGAGTTAAGTTTCAACACTAAGTTGAATACAATTTAAGCTTCTATTAAAGTCCACTAATTGGGTCCAAGTTTACATCTCACTTTACAATATTACATATTTACACTCAAAAGCCTCAACTTGTTAAGCTCAAATTTAGCGACCGATATATAGGTTTTTTTTGGTTTCACGTATTCTGTTTCAGTTTTGAAGTCTCTGTTAAAATACTTATCAAAACAATATTTTTCAGGATGGGGGGGGGGGCAGGGAAAACACTACCTAAACCATATTATCCATCCTGTCACATACACACATACTTCTCTATAGCATATGACAGGGGACATAATTGTCCAATAATTACTCATGTACTTCAATACTCTGTTAAAGGTCAGAGTTATGATCTTTTTCTTTCCATAATGATTCTCCATTTCAAATGTTTGAATAATGAGATACCCATCCTAGCAAACTAACGACAGGCAGGCAATTAGAAAGAATCACAAACTAAATTACTACATATGCTTTTCACAGCCATCCACACTAGTAATTATCTACCAATTGTATACCAAGCAATTGCAACCTCTACCGATATCAAGTTGCTGAGGGCAAAAAAGCAACAACAATATGTCTCATAACAACCACTTCACAAATAAAGAAATGCAACAACAACATGAACTAACAATGTTTCAGCAAGATTTATAAAATTAAATTTGTAAAATTAAATCTTACATTTTCTATCAGTTTAAACGCTTGGTACCCAATCCATATGGTTAATTTTTATTTGTGTATCTATGAGCATAGCAATTAAAATATTAACTTCTTTACCAGAAAATACCTGCTACTACAACTGCCTTGGTGACTGAGAGGTAACTCAAGACTACTTGTATTAATATATACTAGATGCCCTACTGTCTCTCTTTATTTAGAGCTGTGACTTCTAGTGCATTTAATCACTTTATTCTGTGGTCTGTGTGATGAAGGTTTGGCTACAACGAAGATGGCTTCTAAACTAAAATAAATATGCAGTAACTGGCATCAGATAAAATATTGTCTTTAATATTTCAATCTCAAGGTGACAGCCAGCGGAGAGTAAAAAAATTACTTTCAATTATTTCATTGAATTAGGCATGCAGACAGTGAGACTTTGACTGCTGCCCTTCACTATTTCAATCAGAAGTATTTAAAAAAAACACCTCATTTCATCATGTTTTATATAACAAGGTCTTCAGGAGCCTTGGGTGAATATGTCAATTCAAAGAAAATGCAAGGAAATCCCTTTTGCTGACTGTCTTCAATATCATGATGTAAGGCTGATATCAATTAAATGTGTTAATTTATCCACAAGAGTCCATTAACCAATTACTGACCTGAAACTTAAGAATGACAACTGGATTTCATTTTTAAATTGAATTTTCATTTTTAAAAATTAACATTTGGACAGACAAAAAAAATCAGTACATGATCAAGGGAGCATGGGGAAACTTGCTGTGCCATTGTCCGCACTATACCTGGCCTACGAATAGGAAATTCCATGCCAGCACCTTTCAAGAGCGTTAAATTTGCTTTTCTATATATTTTTGTTTTAGGGGGGAAAAAAATCAACTGGAGCAACGATCTTTCAGGCCAGTGGATACCAAAGGCACCTTGTGTGTGTGCGCTGAGTAAACTGTTATCATGTCTGGGACAAATTCAAGAAAATTCGAACTTTATAAGCTAGACTAACATTGCTGTTTCTGGTTCTGCAACTGATGATCCTTCTGAATATTTCTGAAGTCTCTGGCATATCTGAGAACTCTGGTTCTTTTGTCAATCTTTGAACATACCATCACCTTCAACAATGCAATAAATCTCACCATCAGCACCATCCAGAAGGCCATGAGTTTGGTACCATAAATTTGATCATCATATTTTAGAGAAAACATTTTTGCAACAGTAGCAAAACATGTTTCTAGCTGTGGTACTGCTGATTAACAATAGCACTGACCAAAAAGAATGCAAGTATGTTACTGTTTTCATAAACAACATTGGCAATGACAGCACGTCTGTCACTTGTTTTGTAGAACTGAACTGCTAATAAAAGCTGATGCTGAAGGGTATATCTGAACAAGAGATTCACTTTTTAGGAGACTTGGAAAGCAGAAAAAGCAACTTAATAAGAGTACTGCAATTATTCAGATTTAATTTTTATATTGCAGTAGCTAGCACCTGGAAGCCACCCAGATCACAGCCCCATTGTGCAAGGTACCATTTTTAAAAACATTTGGGAAATGCCAGTCCTTGCCACAAAGATCTTAAAGTCTAAAAATCGACTTGTGACAAAACCAAAAAGCAAAAGTCAGCCAAAGTTGGTATCCATTTATTGTCGTCTCATATCTTCTGTCTATCCTCACAGTGAAGTGTAAGACTGAATGGAAAGGGGTGTTCTTGTTGAGTTTCAAGTGCATTAACTTTCCGGAATGGAGTGTGTAAAAGAATACAAACAAGACAAAAGGTCCTAAGTGACTTTGGAACCTAAATCCCATTTTCAAAAGTGACTTAGGATCTTAGATCCCATTAACTTCCGAAGTCTCTTTTGAAAATGGGACTTGGAAGTTATAGACACACAATATGGCTGCCAACATGACTACACAAATCCTAATTTTATTTTGCTTAAATATGGGCTTGATTCTGTTATGCACATCTGTCTTGCACTAGTGTCAGTCCATTGACCTTAATACAATTACTCTTCATTTACATTATTGTGAGACCAAAATCAGGTCCTGTAAATCTAACATGGCAAACTCACTTAGGTATGAATTCCAGTCAAAATTATTTGTGGATTAGATGAGTAAAATTAGTTTTTTAACCATCAGTAAAACAATTTAACCATCTTCCTTTATTCACACACATTGTAACCATGGAATAATGATGATCCTCCTACCGCATATAGATTTATATCCTTCTGGATATTTATAGATAAGGTTACGTTTTTCAAAAGTGCTTAAATCCCATTTCAAAAGGGATTTAGGCACTTTGGAGCCCAAGTCTTATTGACCTCTGAAGTTGTATAAATGAGTATAAAAAATGGACCTAAAAACCATTCTACACAAGTTACACACAGAGAAAAAATGCCTGAGAGAAAGACACTGTTGATGCAGATGTCAAGGGCCACTTTATCTTCAAGAAGTAAAAAGAAATGTAGTTTCTTGTTTTTCAGCAAGATGGGTTTTCTTGGCTATTTTCTTAAGTATTTCCTTGTTACCCAGGATGACTCTATAGCACACACCAGCAGGAAGCCACATTTTAAAGATCAGCTGCCTAAAAGCTGCTGCAGAGGGGGAGGGAAAAAGTGTATTTGTAACTGAAGGTGTTTTACTTGTTCATATGTTTTTTTCTGTTTATTTTGTATATTAGAAATTCAGGTCCTGGCTCACCTATTTTTCCCGGAGATTTTTAGTTAGATTATTCAAATTCTTTTGTTTGTTTTTGTTAACACAAACTGCCTGACAAGCAGTTAGGAGGAAAGATCTTTGTTAAAGGTTCAACATCCTTGCAACTTGCTGCTTTAATAAGACAGTAAAACAATTGTTTGGGTAATATATATTACATTTATCTCACTTCTCTAGTTGCCTAACATTTTCAGTTGCAAGAACAGGTCATGCTAGACACAGATCTCAGTTTACTGTATAGCAGCAAGGAGAACCCGACTAACGCCCCAATGTCCTCATGTCTAATCTCACTATTTAGATTTTTTTTAAAAGCCATTTAAATCTTCAGATGAGGCAATGAGTGACAGAATGTCTAAAGAATCAGCATTGTAAATCAAAGAAAAATTGCTTCAGAGTGAGATAACATTCCTACAAGAGCTATTTAAGTGCCACTAGAAAGTCGGCATTATGTGGCTTTTAGATAGTGTTACCATTTCCAGTTAAAAAAAAACTAGTTAAAAACTATTGCAAAATCTATTCATCCTATTTTTCAGTCAATACTTGGTATTTTCAGTTACTCATACATCTGGTGACCCTGTCATCATTCGTGTCCCAAGTTTAATAATTTCAGGATAGGCAGGTCCAATACAGCCAGAGTCTCACATAGACTATATAATTTACATACTGTACAGGAGACAGAAGTAATCAGTAATTACCACTTCTGTGAGAATAGAAAATCAATAAATTGTAATAACTGGAAATGAAATTTACAGATACAGTATTTCAGTAACAAGAATTTTCATGTGTTGTTGAATATCTGAATTCACAGAGGAATGAAGGGTCATTATCTAAGTTCCCTCTTAGCTGTACAGCCACACAGCAGTCTATTAAGCGCCACACAGCAGCCTATTAAGCGCCACGCAGGTGTTCAGGGCTGTGGCAGGGAGAGAGGCCTCTCCCCCCAGCCCTGGACCTGCCGCAGCGGGGAGAGGCAACCCTCACCTGGCCCCAACCCAGTCCAGACCTGCCACAGCCGGGAAAGAGGCACTCCTTCCCAGGCCCCAACCCAGCCCGGCCTGGACCTGCCACGGCGGAGTGAGAGGCGCCTATCCCATGGCCCCAGCCCTGGAGCTGTCACAGCGGGGAGAAGCGCCTCTCCCTCCGAGCCCAGATGATGCAGCGGGGAGAGAGAGCTCGGGGGGGTCCTCTTTCCTTGCTGTAGCCCCAGGGCAACCTGTATCCCAAACCCCTCATCCCTGGCCCCACCCCAGAGCCTGCACCCCCAGCCACAGCCCTCACCCCCGCTGTACCCCAACCCTTTGCCCCAGCACCGAGCCCCCTCCTACACTCCAAACCCCTCAGCCTCACCCCCACCACATGAATTTTGTTTTGTGCACCAATATGGAGGTGATGTGCACATAACAGAATTCATTCCACACATGCATGGGAAAAATTAGAGGGAACACTGGTTTTAATAACTGATTACTAAGAAATCAACTAAGACAGTTTTCCATATGGTGTTCATGAATAACAATGGACCAAAACTAGTTCTACAATTCAAGGTAAAAGTTTATTACCTTAACTGCAAGGTAATAATTAAGAAGTTTCTTCTTCTTTTTTCTCCTCTTTCTTTCTTTTTTAAAAGTAAAATACTACTGTACCGTGAAAGGTGGACATTTGATATTTTTTTTTTTTTATATTCTAAGTAAGTAGAGAAGTTAATGATTATATTAAACTTTCAGCTTTGGGTTTCAGATTTTAAATTCTGTCTAAGACAAAAAGTTAAAACACATTAAATGAGTCCATCCCTAATCCTCTCTGGACTTTTGTCCACATCTCAAAATGATCTCAAAGCTTGTCACAACTGGCAGTCGCTGCTCAAGGAGAGGCCTGAAACAGCAAAAATGTTGCATTTCAGAACTGAGGTGCAATGGCAGAGCTACAAGGGAAAGTTTACATAGTACTTCGCTGGCTATGACTGGCTTTACCCAGTGCAACTAACTCCTGATTTTTCTATACACTAGATTGATCCAGAGTTAAAGTGAAAAAAAAACCAAGCAAACCTAGATTCATGTTGCAAAACAAACAAACATACCAAAAAAATAAAAAGATTTACCATTGGGTTCAGCTACCAGCATAGAAGAGTCAACTTATTTTAGGAATATGATGGATAAGTTACAGTTGAATGTAGCTGACTATGATCTTTTTCAGTGAAGTTCAAAAAACAATGACTCTTCATGGAAGTATTTACTACTGCAAACTAGAATTTCAGATTCAGTATTTTCCTAACCACCTCATCCAAACAAACAGCAAATTAAAAATAAATAAATAAATAAATAAAATCAGTAATTCCAAACAGGTTAGGCTTATGAATACCAAATGTTAACAGAAGAAAGAGAAAAAATGCATAGGCAAATTGTAAGATTAATAGCTTTGAAATATTTTACCACAAATGTTCACGAGGTTGAAAAAAATGCACTTAAATGTCAGTTTGATAAAAGCCAAAAGAAGATTTTCCACATATGTTTGCATTTAAGCATAGTGAAACAAGATGAAAAAAAGTAACAGTCATTCAAAAGTAAGGTTAAAACATCAGCTCTTAAGGATCATGATTTAAAGGCATTTCTCCAAGTTAATTTTTTTTTCTTTCTTCAGTAGAAAGTCAGGCAGCTTTACATAAGTGTTCCTTGAAAAGCCCTAAAATATGAAGGCGCCTCTTTTTCTAAACTATTTGAATGTTCCCACACACACGCTCCACCCATGCATTCACCACATATCCTTGAAGATACACAGAATTGTGCTCAGAAATGTCAGGTAGAATTAAATAAAATTAATTGTTGAGATGTTGACACTATACAAGATGAAAAATTAAAAAGTAAATCAGTTATGTTTCCAAGTTATCAGAAAACAATCAAAATATTAGGCTTCTGCTTTTACTTATTGCAAAAGACACACTAATATATACTGTATATACATAGAGTACACGGCCATGGGCATGCACACATATACCTTGAACTTCTATCTACTATGTAATTAGATTAATAGTTTGCATTCCATAGTAATAGCATTTGACTTTCCCCCTCTTAAATCTGAAACAAATAGTTAAAAGGGATACATGCTCATAAAAAAAAATAGTCTGTAGTTGATGGACTATACAACTAAGGAGCATCTAAGTAACAAGAAAGTGGTCTAAGGGAATGTTGTTGGACAGGAACATTAGAAACCTATAATCTTTATTGCATGTGACAACTATAAGTTTACTCACCTGTGCATATTCCACAGAACTGAGAAAGAAATATACATGAAATAAAGGGGATGAAAATTTAACTTTGTGCAAAATAATGAAAAACAGTGAAAATTCTGGTGAAGTCTTCAACTGAGTAGAAAACGAAGCATTTCCTTGTATCTAATGAATTCACTAGGAGCTTAAAATCCAATAGTTAGTATCTACACTTTCTTCTCTCTCAGGAGATTTTCCAAATGCTTTTCAGAGTCTCATCCACCCCACCAACAGACCCCATGTTACAACAGCTATAATTCCAATAACGGGGATGCATCAACAACATCCTTAAATCTGTCAGAGATGCTGCTTGCACAAAAGCAACACACACAGCACCGACGTGCACCCTTTCCCTTATACACAGCCACTACCTTTCCCAAGATCAAAGGACAGTGCATCCACAGACGTGCACAGGCTGAAATTGCCCCATAACCTCAGCTGCATGGAACACAACGCCATCCACAGCCTCAGAAATAACTCTTACATTTTGTGGGTACAGACTAACACGGCTACCCCTCTGATACTTGGTACAACAAAAATAGTAAAAACAAAAGTTTATTTAATCAAAACATTTCCTCCTACATGGCTATAATTTTACAGTATTAAAACAATAGGCTAGGGCAAGATACAACAGTAAAATACTGTACTATATTAAATACAGGTGGTGTGTGAAATGTTGAACTCAAACTTCAAATGTATTTGCAATAAACCTTTGTTCAAGTTAAACCTGCATTCATGAATCAACAGTAATTTGTTCAAGTCTTGTTGGCATCTAAGAACTTACAGTCAAAATTAGATATGAACGTTTTTGTTCTATTAAGAAAAGGAGTACTTGTGGCACCTTAGAGACTAACCAATTTATTTGAGCATGAGCTTTCGTGAGCTACAGCTCACTTCATCAGATGTTGTGAGCTGTAGCTCACGAAAGCTCATGCTCAAATAAATTGGTTAGTCTCTAAGGTGCCACAAGTACTCCTTTTCTTTTTGCGAATACAGACTAACACGGCTGTTCCTCTGAAATTTGTTCTATTAGGCTCCTTTTCACTGGTGTATTACATATTATCTATGCTCACTAGAAAAAGTTATCTGAGTACTTCTAATATGACTACTAGTTCCATTTTCATTTCTTGCCAACTCCATGCAAACATGCACAAACCATGTGAACTGGTTCACAATGACATTGGGCCATGGAAGAATTAGGTTAATTTGACTTTAGTCATCGAAGAAGAGCGTTCATGTAAACTCTAAGGTTCTCTTATTTAAGGGTTTATGAACAAGTGTGACACAAAGCAAAAAGCATACTTGGCAGTGGTACACAGAACTCTAGAAAAATACATCTGGGCACAGAACAGCCCGTTGGTTCTCAGCCCTGCCATTCTTGGCAGCACAAAGAGGACTTAAAGTTGCTTTAGGTAGATAGATAAGGATTAAGAAAATTTTTTAAAAAACAAAGAAAAATAGAACAGCCATACTGGGTAAGACCAAAGGTTCATCTAGGTGGCCAATGCCAGGTGCCCCAGAGGGAATTAACAAAACAGACAATCATCAAGTAATCCATGCCCTGTCGCCCATTCCCAACTTCTGGCGAACAGGCTAGGGACACCATCCCTGTCCATCCTGGCTTATAGCCATTGATGGACCTATCCTCCATGAATTTATCTAGTTTTTTTTTAATCTTGTTATAGTCTTGGCCTTCACAACATCCTCTGGCAGGGTGGATAAAAATCAATGATTTTTTTTTATTTAAATCAGATAATTTTTTTTTATAAAATGCTTTTTGTGGAAAAAACCTATCTAAAGATTGTTTTAATTAAGATATATCTTTGAGCTATAATGTCTCATCATGGAATACAGATTATAAATTCTAATTCTACAGTATGAGACCATATATTCATGTAATGTTTAAGAAAAGTTTTGTAAAAGAGTTCCAATAGTTCATGGATTACGGACCCAATCTTATGGGGTTCCAGGGGCTTCTATATAGATTATTTAGGTTAATCTTTCTATCTACTCAATAGGGCTCAGTCTAGAAGAGACCATCAGAGATGCTTAGTTTTGCAGTTCTCAAACGTGGATTTGTGTCTCCAGAGATAACATGCTTGTTAACAGCAAAAATATTTTTAAATAAATAATATAGAGAGGTGAGAAATAACAGACCTCAACCCTACTGTCCCTCTGCAAATTTGTGTACACAGAGTCAATCGCTTACCTCTCTCTAAAAGTGCAAAGTTTCAAAAAGTTCAATGAATAGATTATTGTTGGGGCAGAATAGATCTGGACAAGGAGAAGTCTGGAGATAAATGTGAGGCGGGAGGGACAGGCAGTAGAAACAAAAGCGAAACTGTTTGAGCATCATATTCCAGAAGTCTTGAGGTCTTTCTGAGTGTAGCCTTCATTGATTTGAGATCTACCATACCATTCTCCCACTAGAAGGGAAAACCTATAATGGCAGCAGGCCATAAGAGAGACCCAGTTTGGGAATATTTTAATGAAGTTCCTCTACCTGTGGGTAAGACAGGCATACATGCAAAATGCAAACAGCGCAACAAAGAAATGCAAGGCCTGGTCGCCCGAATGAAACAACATCATGAGAAGTGTTCCTTCTCAGGAGAAAGCTGTGTTGACGATGAAAGGAACATCACTTTAAAAATGTATAGTGTGTATCTTCTAAAAATGAAACCTACATCTATCTCTGAGTTGTGAAGAATATGTATTAAGGTTATAACAACCAACAAGAATGCACTTTTACGTAGAAATTTATGATTAAATAGAGTCTTCCTGACTAGTGATCTAATGACTACTGATCAAATCAATTTTATTTAAATTAAATCCACCCTATCCTCCGGCAAGGAGTTCCACAGGTTGACTGTGCATTGTGTGAAGAAATAGTTCCTTTTGTTTGTTTTAAACCTGCTGCCTATTAATTTCATTTGGTGACCCTTAGTTCTTGTGTTATGAGAAGGAGTAAATAACATTTCCCTATTTATTTTCTCCACCCCAGTCATGATTTTATAGACCTCTATCATATCCGCCCTTAGTAATCTCTTTTCAAAGCTGAAAAGTCCCCATTCTATTAATCTCTCCCACACCCCTAATAATTTTTGTTGCCCTTTTCTGAACCTTTTCCAATTCCAATATACCTTTTCTGAGATGGGGTGACCACATCTGCATGCAGTATTCAAGATGTGGGCGTACCATGGATTTATACAGAGGGAATATGATATTTTCTGTCTCATCATCTATCCCTTTCTTAATGATTCCAAACAGTCTGTTAGCTTTTTTGACTGCCGCTACACATCCATAGAGTGGATGTTTTCAGAAAACTATCCACAACAACTCCAAGATCTCTTTCTTGAGTGGTAACAGTTCATTTAGACCACATCATTTTATATGTATAGTTGGGACTATGTTTTCCAATGTGCATTACTTTGCATTTATTAACATTGAATTTCTTCTGGCATTTTGTTGCCCAATCACCCAGTTTTGTGTGATCCCTTTGTGGCTCTTCACAGTCTGCTTGAGACTAAAACGATCTTGAGTAGTTTTGTATCTGCAAATTTTGCCACCTCACTGCTTACCCCTTTTTCCAGATCATTTATGAATATGTTGAATAGTACTAGTCCCAGCACAGACCCCTGGGGGATACCAGTATTTACTTTTCTCCATTCTGAAAACTGACCATTTATTCTTACCCTTTGTTTCCCATCTTTTAACCAGTTCCCAATCCATGAGAGGATCTTCCCTCTTATCCTATGACAGCTTATTTTGCTTAAGAGACTTTGGTGAGGGACCTTATGAAAGGCTTTCTGAAAATCTAAGTACACAATATCCCCTGGATCACCCTTGTCCTCACGATTGTTGACCCCCTCCAAGAATTCTAGTGGATTGGCAAGGCATGATTTCCCTTTACAAAAACCATGGACTCTTCCCCAATAAATTATGTTTATCTATGTGTCTGACAATTTTATTCTTTACTATAGTTTCAACCAGTTTGCCTGGTACTGAAAAGACCGTTACCTTTTCCGTAATTGGTGTTCTTGTCCATTCAACTTAGGTGTGTGTGCTCGCCAGATGCACCAGTGCTAGAAGTTTTTCCCTCAGCAGTATCCATTGGGCTCTGGAGCCCCCTGGAGTGGCGCGCACATGCCACAGTATATAGTTCGCCACCGGCTCCCCCGCTCTCAGTTCCTTCTTGCCAGAAACTCCGACAATGGGAAGGATGGTGGGTTGTAGAATGGATATGAGCAACATGTTGAAGAACACCAGTTATGGAAAAGATAACTGTCTTTTATTCTTTGAGTGCTTGCTCTTGTCGATTCAACTTAGATGACTCCCATGCAGTTCCCCTTGGAGGCGGTTAGGAGTTCACGGATGTGTAGATTGCAACACAGTTCTGCCAAACCCAGTGTCGTTTCTGGCCTGCTGAGTGATGGCATAGTGCACATGTTCATGGCCCTCTAAGGACCACGTCACGGCTCAACAGATGTCCTAGATTGGGAAGTGTGCCAGGAAGACCGCTGAAGATGCCTGCACTCTCATCAAGTGGGCTCTGACAATCCTGCCAACTCATAGCAGATGCAAATGCAAGAGATGATCCAGTTAGAAATGCTCTGCGTGGACACTGGGAGGCCCTTCATTTTATCAGCTGTATAGATGAAAAGCTGAGTTGACTTACGGAAAGGCTTTATCTGATCTAGGTAGAAAGCCAGGACCCTTCTTACATCCATAGCATAAAGGCGCCTCTCTTCACCAGTCTCCTAGAGCTTGGGGCATAAGACTGGAAGGAGGATGTCCTGGCTTACGTGGAAAGTAGACACCACCTTGGGAATGAAGGCCTGGTGGGGCCGGAGCTGAACCTTGTCCTTATAGAAGACTGTGTATGGCGGTTCTGAGGTCAGGGCTCGCAGCTTGGAGACTCGCCTCGCCAACATCACTCCTACCAGGAAAGCTACCTTCCATGATAGGTGAGACAGGGAGCATGAGGCCAAAGGCTCAAAGGGTGGGCCTGTGAGACTGGACAGACCCAGATCTCAGTTGAGATCTCACTGAGGGACCAGGGACCGAACTTGTGGAAAAAGTCTCAAGACCTCTGAGGAACCTGATCATCATGTCATGGGAGAACACCATCTGCCCCTGGATTGGTGGATGAAAGGCGGAAATGGCTGCCAGATGCACCCTGATATAGGAGTATGCCAGGCCCCGGTTCCTCAAATGAAGCAGGTAGTCTAAGATCGACTGCACAGAAGACTAAGAAAGGGAGATGCCTCGTTCGGCCACTCAGCAGGAGAACCTCGTCCACTTTGCCAGGTAAGTCTGTCTAGTCAAGAGCTTTCTACTCTCCAGAGGACCCTTTGAACAGGCCTATTCCTCAGGGTCCAGCCACTCAACATCTATGCCATGAGGAGGAGGGGTATGAGGTTGGGATGCAAGAGTCGACCGTGATCCTGTGACAGCAGGTCCGGTCGGTTTGGCAGGGGCCACAGAAGGATAGCTACCAGGTTCAACAGCGTCCTGAACCAGTGCTGGCAAGGCCACACCGGGGCGATCGTGATAACCTGAGCCTTGTCGCTCTTGATATTTGCTAGGACCTTGCTGATGAGCAGAATCAGAGGAAACGCATAAATCAGGCTTTCTGTACATGACAGGAGGAAGGCATCGGAGAGGGTGCCCTTGCCCAAACCCCATCTGGACCAAAACATGTGGCAACTCCTGTTCTGCCTTGTGGTGAACAAGTCCACTTGGGAAGTTCCCCACCACTGGAAGATCATGCCGGCTACTTCTGGGTGGAGCACCCAATTGCAGTGAGAGAAGTCCCTGCTTAGATGATCTGCTAGCATGTTCTTGACCCCCAGAAGGTGACACGCTCCTAGGTGGATTCCATGGTTGATACAGAAGCCCCAGAGACAGAGTGCCACTTGACAGACGGCCGAGGATAGTGCTCCCCCTTGTTCGTTGATGTAGAACATCAAGGCTGTGTTGGCTGTCAAGACTCTGAACACTCTGCCTGACGGGTGAGGTACCTTGTGCCAGATGTCCTGAGTTCCTTGATGTTTATGTGTAGTATCATTTCCTCTGGGGACTACATACCCTGGGTCTGGAGAGTGCTGAGGTGCACCCCCCAGCCCAGGTCTGAAGCATCTAAAACCAACTCCACTGAGTGAGGAGTGCTGACAAAGGGAACTCTTTCCAGGACTTTCCCAGGGTCAGTCCACCATCGCAGTGAAGTAAGTATCGACGCAGGGATGGTAACGACCTTTTCCAGGTGGTCCCCAGACTGGGAGTAGACCGTCGCCAGTCATTGCCGCAGGGATCGCCTCCGTAGCCTGGCGTGGCACACCACATATGTGCATGCTGCCACCTGACTTAGGAGGTGCAGGCAAACCCTGGCAGTAGTCAGGAGGAATGCAGAGACCTCTGTGATGAGGTCCATCAATGCCCTGAATCTCTCCAGTGGCAGAGATGCCCTGGCGCAGGTCAAGTTGAGCACCACTCCGATGAACTCTATCCTCTGTACCAGAACGAACGTGGATTTTTTGTTGTTTACCAAAAAACAAGACAACAGGCCGAGACAACAGCAAGTGGCCAACAGCATCGTGACATCCCTTGGACCCGGAGCTGCCTTTGACTAGCCAGACGTCGAGGTATGGGTAGATCTGTAGACCCGGATGTCGGAGGTAAGCAGCTGCCACTGACATGCACTTGGTAAATAACTGTGGTGCTGTTGCTGGGCCAAACGGGAGGACCACAAACTGACAGTGGTTGGGACCTACCATAAATTGGAGGAAGTGTCTGTATCCCTCGAAGATGGCGATCTGATGTATGCATTTTTCTGATCGAGGGTGGTGTCTCCCAGATCCTCCAGATCCAGGGAGGGGATAATGGAGGCCAGGGAGACCATGCAGAACTTCAGCTTTGCTAGGAAGCAGCTCAAGTCTTGCAGGTCCAGGATAGGTCGCTGACCACCCTTGGCCTTTGGGATTAAAAAGTAATGGGAATAGAACCGCTTGTTCCTGTACTCTGGAGAAAGAGCCTCCACCACACCAAACTTCAGTAACTCCTTTGCCTCCTGTGCAAGGATACTCTCGTGAGAAGGGTCCCTGAAGAGGGACAGGGAAAGGGGGTGGGAAGGAGGAGTAGAAAGCAACTGAAGGGTGTAACCCCATGCCACCGTACTGGAGGACCCATCGGTCCAATATTACAGATACCCATGCAGGGAGGAAAGGAGAAAAGTGGTTGGCAAAAATAGGAGACAAAGTATCCTGGGAACAGACCGGTAGGTCGCCCTCGGGCGTAACCTCAAAATGAGCGCTTGCCCGCCTGCTTATTGCTGGTTGGGCTCGACTGAGAAGCCTGAGGAGGCTGGTGGCTAGGACGCCGCTTGTAGTCTCTGGATTTTCCTACGGGGAGGCTCCTGGCAAGGGGGGCTCCCTTGGCCATGAGGCTGCTGTGGCTTGAACCGCTTGCAGGCAGGGCTGGGAACGTATAGGCCCAACATTTTAAGGGTCGTGTGGGAGTCCTTGAGGCCATGGAGCTTATTGTCTATCTGTTCTGCAAACAGGGCTTGCCCATTGAAGGGAAGGGCTTGCATCGATTGCTGAGCCTCCATGGACAAACCAGAGTTGAGCAGCCAGGATGCCTGGCACATAGCGACGGCTGAGGCCATGGTTCAGGCAGCAGTGTCCGCTGCATCTGACATTGCCTGGAGTGTCATGCCCTCCTCCATAATTGCCCAGAACTCCTACCTAGAAGCCTCAGGAAGGAGGCTTGGCCATGGCTTGCCACATGTTAAAGTCACAGCGTCCCAAGAGCGCCTGGTGGTTGGCCACCCTCAACTGGAGACTAGAGGCTGAATAAATCTTAAACCCAAACAAGTGTTGTCTCTTGGAGTCTTTATTCTTATGGGTAACCTGTCGCTCACTGTGGTTAACCACCTCCACCACTATAGAATTGGGACCCGGGTGGGTGTACAGGTACTCGTGGTCTTTGGATGGCACAACGTATCTGTGCTCAGCCCTCTTGGAGGTAGGGGGCAAGGAGGAAGGAGTTTGCCACAGGGCTTTGGTGATCTTTCAAACCCCTTCATGAAGGGGCAAAGTCACCCTGGCCAATGCTGTGGAGCAGAGGACATCAAAGAGAGAGTCTGAGGGCTCCTTTAACAACTCCGCCTGAACCCCCAGGTTGGCAGTGCCCCTCTTCAGTAGTTCCTGGTGCACTTTAACATCATCCAGAGGAACCGGGGGGGGCCCATTATAGCCTCATCTGGCAACGATAAGGAAGATGCCAGTGCCGTAGGGTCCTCCACAACCACTGGTGGCCCAGTGGCTTGTTCCCATACTCCTTCTTGGACCTGCAGGATCTTTGTGCCCAAGGCTTCGTGCACCGGAGGAGGGTGGGAGAGAGAGGCAGCTGGTCTCACTGAGGCTCCGGACACCAAGATGGCGGCCTGGGAGGGCTGGGTGAACCTCCACAGGTTTCATGGGTACCATGGTGCCGGCCACTGGGCCGGACGCCACGGGACCGGTTTCAGTGCCAACAATGTAGCTGGTACCGCTGGTACCGGAGCTTGTTCTGCCATCAGGGAACCTTGCTCCAAACCAGAGCTGGACCCTGAGCGGTCGCTCCCAGGCAACTGATCACTCCACCTGGAGTCCAATCTGGAATGGGGTCTTGGCGACCAGCAGCGCTTGATGGATCCGCGATGGCCAAGAGTTGGCTATCTATGTCTTGCGCTTGACAAACGGTACTAGGATGAAGAGCGGGACGGGGAATCGGAACAGGCCTGGTGCTAGTAAGGGCCCTCACGCGGTGATGCCCTCCGAAGGGATCAGTGATGGTAGCTTTGATCCCTTGATTGGTCCCTAGAGCAGTACCACCGTCTTGGAGATACTGGGTGCTGCGCCTTGAGCCTCTCTGCCCATGCCCAAGGTCCGGGGACTGAATGGAGCTGCGCTGCATCTGCCTTTCACAGTCGTGGCAGAGACGGGAGGTTGAGCGCTGGCGTGATGTGCCCCGCAACAGGGAATGGTGACACTGAGATGGGGATCACAGCAGTCCGAACGCGGGTTTACCCCGTGACCAGTGAACCATGGGAGCTGGTGTGGGCGGCACCCAGAGGGACATGAACTCCTACGCCACCTGCAGGGCCTCAGGCATGTACAGTACCCGGAACTGACGGAGGCCTCTGCCACTATCCGGGGTGGTTGGTGGGGAGCGGGCTGGGCTACACCGCTCAACCAGAGTTTGGGCCCGAGATCCCGACAGGGTGACGAGTTGCCTCGCACGGGACCTTGCTCGCACCGTGTCTTATCCTTTCCCTTGTAGGAGGTTGGAGACTGACCTTGCAACGTCTTCTTGGCCGGAGCCACACATGGGGACTGGTGCCAGCCAGCGGACGGTCCTGGTGGGGAACTGCGTACCGAGGTCACCGTGCTTGGCGCTGAGTCGGAGCGTTGTTCCAGTGCTGGGGTGAGGGCCAACTCCATAAGGAGCACTCTTAAATGAATATCGTGCTCCTTCTTAGTCCTTGGCTTGAAGGACTTGCACTTTTCACTAATGTGTCCAAGACAGCTGCTGTGTGGTTCACTAATGGGCATGGGCCTTTTGAAGTAACCACACGGCTTAAAGCATGGGAACCAGGGCATTCCCCATCCCGTGGCAAAGTCCCGCTCAGGACCTATGAAGTCTCTAACTATAGCTAAGGGATTTACTAACACTAATTGGCAACTATACACGTTCAAATACAAGGATTAACGAGTTAGTACGAACAAGAATGCAACAGCGCTAGCTGAAGCAGCAACAGTTCCAGCACCGTCACTGGCGGCAAGAAGGAACTGAGGGTGGGGGGACCGGTGGCGCCCTATATATTGCGGCATGTGCCCGCCACTACAGGAGGTGCCAGAGCTGGTCCCCTATGGATACTGCTGAGGGGAAAACTTTCGGCACCGGTGCATGTGGTGAGCACACACTCCTAAGTTGAATGGTCATGAGGAAGCACTCGAAAAAGTCAGGTTTACCAATCTGTAATTGCCGGGATCGCCTCTGGAGCCCTTTTTAAAAATTGGTGTCATATTCGCTCATTTTGTACAGAAGCTGGTTAAAATGATAGGTTACAAACCAACCATTAGTAGTTCTGCAATTTCACATTTGAGTTCCTTCAGAACTCTTGGGTAAATAGCATCTGGTCCTGGTGACTTACTGCTGTTAAATTTATCCATTTGTTCCAAAACCTCCTCTAATGACATCTCAGTCCCAGACTTTTCCTCAGATAAGTCACCTAAACAGAATGGCTCAGGTTTGGGAATCTCCCTCACATCCTCAGCCATTAAGATCAATGCAAAGAATTCGTTTAGTTTCTCTGCAATGGCCTTATTGTCCTTCAGTGCTCCTTTAGCATCTCAATCGTCCAGTGGCCCCACTGGTTGTTTAGAAGGCTTCCTGCTTCTGATGGACTTAAAAAAAGTTTGCTATTACTTTTTGTGTCTTCGGCTAGCTGTTCTTCAAATTCTTTTTTGCCTTCCTAATGCTTTCAAAGTAGAGAAAGCCCTAGGCACCATGAAGTACAAACGGTCTACACAGTCTCTTTCCTGTTCCCCAAGCCCAGGTTCACGGGTATGCGGGAGGCTGGGAGGATTGTTGCGTACAAGGCTGTTACAAGCAAACACAAATTAGAGCAATCGTAAGGTTGCCCTAAATTGTAGCAGTGCTCTGTAGCTACAGAGATCAGGGTGATGGAAGAAACATTTGCCTACCCCACCCCTCCAGATGTGTCAAAATCTGTTCTGAGCCCCTGAGGATATAGAGACCATCCTTTGCTTTATCATATTTATTTCTCATTTGTAATACAAAATATTTTCACGTGTGCCTGATATCATTGATGGCAGTGGTTTTCCATTTGTGCAACTATTTGAGAAAAACCTTCCTACTTCAGAATATTCTACTATACTATAGGCACACAAGAGAAAAGGAGAGAACACAAGCATTCTAAAAATCAGATACATCTGTGGATATTCCTTGCTCATCACAGATTATATTGAAAGGAATAAGCAGAAGGGCAGGCTATTTATCTGATCAAAAAGTGAACATATACTTTTTAATCTTTTCAATACTGAAAATGTCATCTGTTCTTCAGTAAAGATGCAGGGTGGAAAGTACTACTGAACACTTTAGAAATAATATTTGCTTTACAAAATAAAAATAAAATTAGTGATCATAACCCTAATTATGTAATAATCACATGAAATGTTTCCCATTTGGCATAGTAGAGACCAGAAGTTAACAGTCAATAATTTTTCAGTAAATGCTAACTGAAGCTGCAATTTCACAAGCTTCAAATTACTCCAGTTCACATTAAAGTGAAAATTTGTTTAATTTAACAGAACATTTGCCAAGAACGTTTAATATTAAAATTATCAAGCCATCACACACGAGAACTTAGCTCTTATCTTTGCTACAATTTGAATTAACGAAATAAAGCTGCAGATTAAAATATCCTAAACCTCCTTCAGAAGGGTGATACCTTTAAAAAAAAAAAAAAAAAGACGACGACTTGCTAGAATGAGGTGATTTACCATCTACAAGTCAGTGACTTTATAATTTGCACTTGTATCCATCAATATAACAGACTTGGAAACAAAAATTGTTCAAAGCTAGAAATGGACAAATTCAAGAATTTGGTTTCTAATTCAAGGCACATAAAATATCTGATAAGTCTGCCTAAACACAACTCAAACTAATTGCTTCCATGTACCACTCCTGGATTTAAGAAAACTCTACCCAAGTAAAATTTCCATTCCATTAGTAAGCACAAAATAATTATTAATGATAATATTAATAATCAATATTCTATAAACTGATTTGTTGATTTTTTTCCACTCACAAAAACAATGTCAATAACTACATGGCTGCAATATTTGTTACGTATCAGTCTTCTTTATCACCTGTGTTGTTTTTAAACATTTTAATCAAGCATCAATCCAGGATGTTGGTTTTAACTAAACAGTATCAAAAGCATATTAAGATACGTCCAAGAAACTTTTACAGGTACACTACTACTACTGGATTTGCAGTAAACTGTATCAATGCTATGGCAAATCTCAGAAACAAAATTAAAATAAGTACAGCAAAACTTAGTTGAGTAAGCACCATTATGAGATAAACACCAATCTTACTTCATATTTACTAAAGTCTAAGGTTTCCAATAAAATTTGCTGGTTAAAAAAGATAATTTAAGACAAGTTTTCACCTATTGATGATGGTTCTTAGTTCAGGTTTCTATTTCAAAACAAAATGCAATACTCATTGTGACAGATGGTTATTTTGAAACATCTAATTATGCATTCAATTTCTGAATCTTTGTGTACTTACTTCATGTTGTCTTGGATAAGTAATTCCTGAGATGCACCTAATCAACATGCCCAAACTTGCATTTTCATTTAAGGGTACTGGGAGTTCACAGGAAACAATGTCCTCTCGAAAGTATCATTATCATTAAGAATAATGTCTTTGCATGTTACGTTGTAAGTGCATATTAACAAAGATACTGCTTATTGTCCATTCCTGTGGGGAAAAGTGGGGGCTGAGATGAAGCATAAGTCAGATCCAAACTGGTTTTGGGAGATGATGTAATGAGGAACCAGAGCACCTGGGCCAGTGGTGGGCAACCTGTGGCCCGTGGGCCACATGCGGCCTGTCAGGGTAATCTGCTGGCAGGCTGCGAGACCATTTGTTTACATTGACCATCCAGAGTCATGGCCACTCACAGCCCCCAGCGGCCACGGTTCACCATTCCCAGCCAATGGGAGCTGTGGGAAGCCGTGGGCTGCAGGAACGTGCTGGATTCTGGCAGAAAGAGTTCCCAGGACTGGATACACACACTGTTACTTAAGGGAATGTGAGACCAACTGCCTGCTGGAGAGAAAATGAAGTTTCTAATATGTAAGGTATTTACTGTAGCTTAGTTAACCCAGTCCCTACAACTAAATCTTGTGGCCCACTTAGCAGCAATTTTCATGACATACAATCTAAATTACACTTTCTCTATGCCAATAAATTATGGTTTTAGCTTGGACAACGTAAATTGGAGGTACAGGCTCAAATTAGGATATGCACCATTCAGACACCTTGTAGAGAAGGAGCCTGAACAATTACCTTGAATGGATAGAGTCAGGAGTGATATAACTGTCTGAGCACCTTGTCAATCACCAAATATTGATGTGAGGAAGATGACTTAGGACAGTATGGATACAGGAAGAGTTAATTAACCTTAGTGCTAGGCTTTTTGTTACGCTTGTATCTGATAGAAGGTACCTTATATTTCAACAAATCCACTATATGGATGTCTTTAATTGCTCAATTACTAGCCATCAGCCTAATTGTACCAATTTATAAACAGCCTTATTGTTTAGCATTGTGACAACTACTCACTGAAATAAACTCTAATCAGTTTTAGAGTTCAGTCACCTAACATAAATGAGAAGCGGGCCAATAATCCCAAACAGTAATCAACCAAGCAGTGCAAAAGAAATTAGCTTGAAATCAGATACCCTCTGATCCCAAGAACTAAGAGAACTCTTCCAACAAAAACATCACATAAAAAAGCAGCATTAAAAGTCTCCATGTGACACAACAACTTGATAATTTCTCACTATTCTTTCAGTTCATCTCATTTACAGAATCCTCTTTCATGTAGTCCTTCAGGTTCTATATTTTTATAAACTAATCATTCACATTATTGAATATCAGGATCTCAACAAGTGAGGTAAATGAAGCAATTGGTTTAACACCTTTGAGCAATTACCACCCAAGTAGAGAGTTATAGATAAAAGTGATTTTTATACCAATGAGACAAAGCATATTTCTACATCAATAGCTGTCAAACAAAACAAATTGTATACAGTCAGGTTTCAGAGTAGCAGCCGTGTTAGTCTGTATTCACAAAAAGAAAAGGAGTAGTCTCTAAGGTGCCACAAGTACTCCTTTTCTTTTTGTGTATACAATCAGACTCCTAAAAAGCTTGGTGAAGAGGAAGAAAAAACAAATGGAGAAAGTGTAGATTCTCCTGCAGAAACAATTAATTCTTTTTACAATGTAAATTCTACAGTAGGCCATCAAAACTAAGATGTTGCATAAGCCTTAGATAAAACAACATACAGAATTTTGATTTCTGTCAATGATAGAAACTAGGGCTATCGCAGTTTTAATCACACTGTTAAACAACAGAATACCAACTGAAATTTATTAAATATGTTTGGATGTTTTTCTACATTTTCAAATATATTGATTTAAATTACAACACAGAATGCAAAGTGTACAGCGCTCACTTTCTATTATTATTTTTATTACAAATATTTTCACTCTAAAAAAACCCAAAAGAAACCATATTTTTCAATTCACCTCATACAAGTACCATAATGCAATCGCTTTATTGTGAAAGTGCAACTTAGAAATGTAGATTTTTTTTTGTTACATAACTGCACTCAAAAACAAAACTATGTAAAACTTTAGAGCCTACAAGTCCACTCAGTCCTGCTTCTTGTTCAGCCAATCCCTAAGACAAACAAGTTTGTTTACATTTAGGGGAGATAATGCTGCCCTCTTCTTATTTACAATATCACCTGAAAGTGAGAACAGGCATTCGCATGGCACTTTTGTAGCCGGCATTGCAAGGTATTTAAGTGCCAGATATGCTAAACTTTCCAATGTGACTTCATGCTTCGGCCACCATTGCAGAGGACATGCTTCTATGCTGATCATGCTCGTTAAAAAAATAATGTGTTAATTAAATTTTGATTGAACTCCTTGGGGGAGAATAGTATGTCTCCTGCTCTGTTCCACCCGCATTCTGCCATGTATTTCATATTATAGCAGTCTCGGACCATGACCCAGCACATGTTGTTCGTTTTAAGAATACTTTCACTGCAGATTTCACAGAATCTTTTCAAAGAAGGTACCAATGTGAGATTTCTAAAGATAGCTACAGGACTTGACCCGAGGTTTAAGAATCTGAAGTGCCTTCCAAAATCTGAGAGGGATGAGGTCTGGAGCATATTTTCAGAAGTGTTAAAAGAGCAACACTCCGATGCAGAAACGACAGAACCTGAACCACCGAAAAAGGAAATCAACCTTCTACTGGTGGCATTTGACTCAGATGATGAAAATGAAAATGCATCGGTCTGCACTGCTTTGGATCGTTATTGAGCAGAACCCGTTTTCAGCATGGACGCATGTTCTCTGGAATGGTGGTTGAAGAATGAAGGGACATATGAATCTTTAGCGTGTCTGGCATGTAAATATCTTGCAATGCCAGCTACAACAGTGCCATGTGAATGTCTGTTCTCACTTTCAGGTGACATTGTAAACAAGAAGCAGGTAGCATTATCTCCTGCAAATGTAATAAATGTGTTTGTCTGAGTGACTGGCTAAACAAGAAGTAGGACTGAATGGACTTGTAGGCTATAAAGTTTTACATTGTTTTATTTTGGAATGCAGTTATTTTTTGTACATAATTGTACATTTGTAAGTTCAACTTTCATCATAAAGAGATTGCATTCCAGTATTTATATGAGGGTGAATTGAAAAATACTATTTCTTTTGTTTTTTTACAGTGGAAATATTTGTAATCAAAAATAAAGTGAGTACTGTACACTGTGTTCTCTGTTGTAATTGAAATCAATAAATTTTAAAATGTTGAAAACATTCAAAAAAATTTAAATAAATGGTATTCTATTATCGTTTAGCAGTGCGATTAATCGTGCGATTAATCACAAGTAATTTTTTTAATTGCACGATTAATCACAATTACTTTTTTTAATTGCTTGACAGCCCTAACAGAAACTTACACTTAACACTCTGCATAGGGAAAACTACTGCTAGCTTCTGAACCAAGTGCTTTTTGCTAAATCAGATCCCTCGGGTATCAACTGCATTTTGAATTACATGCTTAGTATCTGATTCTCTTGTATTTGTAAAAGGTGTGCTGGGCATCAATTAAGCTTCTCTAAACTGTGTTTATCACTAGAATAGTCAATAGATTTTTCACCACACTTTTAGTATTTGAGATTTTTATATATATTACAATACAGGCATCCTTTCTTCACATATAATGTTTACATATTGGTGATAAGTCTCTACTTCAAATATATTTCATATTTGAAGTTTCATTCACTTGACAGAATGTCTCCGGTAGAGATTAGCCTGTTATTATTTGCTGCAGACCCTTTCTGAAAGCAAGAAGAGGCTTATTTTCTCCAGATGACTCATTAACAGGCAGGAAAGAATGAAGTGTTCCAGCTTGAAATGCCAAGAGCTAAAAATAACTCAATCTCACAGCCTATGATGATTCAGTCCATCTCTTTATTCTATCAGCACAATTTCAGAGGATCACCTTTTGAAAAAAAAAAAAGACATTTAACCTATTTAATTAATAACAAAAAAAAATTCTAAAGAAACAAAAAACTTAGGGGAATGGTACTGCATAAGTCATAAAAATGTGAGTTCCAAATTCCTCAGTATTAAGGAGCCAGGTCTACAGCATAATTGATAACCCTAGATTGAAAAAAGAAAAAAAAACCCACTAACTTGTGACAAGTGGGAAGCTTCCTCTGATGAGTGAGGCCATCTAAAGTAAATTTCTGCATAATTTAGCTTTCTTTTAAAAGAAACAAGTTTTTTTATGCTTATATAGTTGCAAAGATCATACTAGGAACATTAAGTCAATGCATGTTTGCCTTCCTGATTCTGCAGACACCCAGCCACAGTGACTGCAAACAGCAGCTGAGTATATTTAGCTAGACTCTGTATCAGTTTCAGAACTTTTATTATGAACCCTGTAGCCAGCAGAGAAATAGTCAAGAATCAGGATAATTTCTTGCTGATGCTACTTGGACAAATGACAAAGAGCAGCAGATTCAGCCAAGAGAGTTGGCCATGAGGGAGAAAGACCAACAAAAATGGAGACTAGGCTCAGGACAGAGTAGTAGAAAATTCTTTTCTTTCTCCTCACGACTCCCAACAAGGATGGGGAGGAATGGTGAATCTGGATCTATAAATAAAGAAAATCATCAGCTAAGAAACTCTCTCACTTCTCTACGCTTGACATTCCTGGAACTATATTTCAACAGCAGTATGAATTCATTCATTGCGAGGGAATTTTAACTTAATGCCCATTTGCATGAGTATATCAAAATAATACAAAATCAATGGGGTACTATAGTTTGCAGCACCTATTTGCCAAAGGAGGCAAACACAAAACTTGAATATCCAATTTATATTTTTATTTTGCAAGATTTCCTTACAGGAAGCAAATGATTTTTCTGGCTCATGAGATAACTTTTTTCTGATCTTGATAAAGAAAGTAGGCCTTTTGTAGGCTTAGATACTACTTTCATATAGTACTTAACTCATCAGGCTTTTGATGAGTTTCATGCTTTCTTATCCTTATCACTGTAATATAGCACAAAGATGGAATAGGGCTTTTTTCTGTTCAGGTATGGTTTGGATTAGTATGCAGCATTCCCAGGGTTTGCCATTCCTTTCTCTTTGATCAATGGGGTTTAGGCAGGAAGAAAGGCAACTTGACTTTGGGTATGAATACAGGGCTTAGGTGAAAGACAACCTTGCCTTTATGGAATACATAACCATGGGGATTCCACAGAAAGTATCCCCAGTTCCAAGACTAAAAGAAAAGCAATGACAACTAGAAGGTGATTTCTGGAGCTACACAGCTACAAAGTTTAAGTCCTTCCTGAAGAGAGAAAGACAATGAGAGGAAACTGCACCTCCCACCTAGACCCCTCACTTGTGGTCTCCCATAAGGATCTCTCTCTGGTCCAATTCAACATCCACATGCAGCCACTAGGTCAGTGGTGGGCAAACTACGGCCCGTCAGGGCTTTGGATCCGGCCCACAGGATTGCCACCCCCGCGGCACCGCAGGCCCCGTGCCGCTCCCGAAACTGGCCGCCACCACATCCCTGTGACACCTGGGGAAGAGGGGGGGCAGAGGGCTCCACGCACTGCCATCACCTGCAGGCACCACCCCTCGCAGCTCCCATTGGCCGGAAACGGGGAACCGTGGCCAATGGGAGCTTCGGGGGAGGTACCTGCAGGCAAGGAGCCCTCTGCCCTCTCTTCCCCCAGGGGCCGCAGGGACGTGGTGCCGGCCGCTTCTGGGCGTGGTGCAGGGCCAGAGCAGGCAGGGAGCCTGCCTTAGCCCCGCTGCGTGCTGCTGCCACCCCAAAGACGCTCAAGGTAAACGGCACCAGGCCGGAGCCCACACCCTGAACTTCTCGTGCATCCCTCACCTCAATTCCCTTCCCCGAGCCCCCTCCTGCACCCCAACCCCCTGACCTGAGCCCCCTGCCTCACCCTGCACCCCTCCTGCATCCCAACCCCCTGCTGCACCCCACAATCCTCCTGCACCCCAATCCCCTACCCTGAGCCCTCTCGTACACCTTGTACCCCTCCTCCACCCCAATGCCTTGGCCTGAGCCCCTTCCTGTACACTGAACCCCCTCCCACACCCAACCTCCTGTCCCAACCCTAAATTCATGGCCCTGCATGCCATTTCCCCACCTAGATGTGGCCCTTGGGCCAAAATGTTTGCCCACCCCTGCAGTAGGTGAACTAATCTGACAACATGGACTCAAGTGCCAGCAATATGCAGATAACACAGCTCTACCATTACATACCACCACATCATTACCTCCAAGAGGGGCCAGTACTTTGATGAGATCAGCTGATGGGTAAAGAATGGCTAGTTGAAGCTGAATCTGAGTAAGACAGAGGTTATGCTGGTGAGCACAGGACAACATTTTGGAGACTGAAGCCAGCCTTGGTTGGTGACATACACACACAACTAATCAATTTAGTCTATTAGGAATGCATTCTAAATGCAACCTGGATTCTTCACTGACACTAGCCTATCACATAGCAGCATCTACAAGTAATGCCTTCTATTGCCTCTGGTTGGCCAGGGTATTCCATTCCATCATGGCAAACAATGACCTGGCTTCAGGTATTCACACGTTTATTACCTCACTGGATTACAGCAAATACAATATGCCTGGGCATGAAGCCTTCAGCACTTTGGAAACTCCAACTGACACAGAACTCTACAGCACATGTCATCAGCAACACTGGCTGCTATGGACACATTAAACCTGACTCCCTGCAATTACCCCAAGTATGCCCCCTGCCAGGGGGTTCTGTGCACCACACCACCCCATTTCCCTCTCCGCTCCCTATGTTAGCTTTCCATAGAATATTGAATCAAATTCAAGGTCAGTCCTTATCTTCAAGGCACTCAATGCCCTGGGCTGAAGATATCTAAAAGATTGACTAAAACTGTGGGATGAAGACTATGGTCAACAATTTCATTCCTCCGTCACAATGAAAAAGTCTACAATAAGGGTAAAGCTCATCTGTGCAGGACACAGAGCTTTCTAGGGGGCTGGTTTCAACTGCAGAATGAACTCCTGCAGGAACAAAGGGTTATCATGAACCTCATCACGTTCTGCTCTCAGTGCAAAGTACATTTCTTTGACCTTGCCTTTTCTAGCAAAAGATACAGCAACATGTGTAGCTATTGCTAGTGTGTCGCACACTTTGTAGCTTCTGTAGTCCAAGTTTATTGCACACACCTGGGGCTCCTTGCATCCTTCCTCCATTCTGTCCTACAATCTCCCTGTGCACCACCCTCCTATCCCCCTCCACTTCAGGGACTCCCTGCAACTCCCCCATGCTGGGGTTTTGTGTGCCCCCCGTCCCTCCACCCTCCCATACCAGGGTTCCTTATTATTTCCTCCCTACCAGCAGCACTAAGTGCACCTCCATTCCCCATCCCCAACATGCCCACCCTGTGCCCCATGGCTGGGGCTCTGTGGGCCCCCTAACTTCACATTAAGTTTCTCCAGTCTCCCCCCATGGCAGATATTCTGTGTGTGCACCATTATTCTCTTTCCTCCTACACTCTTCCACCTATACCAGGGTCCCCATTCTCTACTCCCTCTGTACCATGGGGTCTGTCTACCCCATTTCCACCTTCCCCAGTCACTAGGTGAAGTACTTCAATATTTACATCCATGGCAGAGGTTGTGTGTGCACTGCCATTCCTCTCCTTTCTCCCATGCACCCCCCCCCCATTACCCACTGCCCCTATATCAGGGATTCTGTCTACCCTTATTTCCATCTTCCCTCACTAGGAGCTCTGTGTGCCCCATATACCAAAGTCCCCCAATTCTCCTCCAGGGTTCTGTGTACTCCCCTACTACTTCCCCACTCACCACACCAGGGTCACCCCATTCTCCCCTTCATGTCATGAGTGGCCTTCATATAGCCATTCCCCTAAATCCCCCATTATTATTTGTCTGTTAGATAAGTCAAGTTAAACTCTGTTGGGAGGATGAGCAGGGATACAGTTATGCTGAAACACATTAATGGGTGACATCACCCAGTTTTTTCAACTACAGAAAACTGCAGAGGTGCTTTAAATTGTAGTTGTGCTAAATAGATGGAAGGGGCTCCATGTATCTCATGCTTTCCCCAAATTCAATAGGGTTCTGCCACTAATACCTAAAACATTCCCTGAAATTTTGGAATTGATTGGATGTAGCTTTCAAAAATTATCACATTGGATACAGACAGACACAGAAATGCCATCCAGTTGAGCGGAAGGCCTTGCACATTCAGCTAAAAAACAATTCCAACACAAAACACTTCACTGCACACGCTTCTACCCTTGGGAGAGTATAGGAGAACAAACACATGACAGATATTAGTCAGGTTCCATAATGCACTATGGGAAACTGCTCAGATACAACAGTGATGCGCACCATATAAGAACCTATATGGAATGGCGATAGAACGGTGGTTCAAAAAGTGGTCTCGTGAATGGGTCAGAACTAGATTATGTTTCCATGGGCAAATCTGAATTTCCTGGGAGCTAACCGACTGATTTTAGAAATCTTTTTATACAAGAATAGAAGGGGTTAATTCTAGGATTATCAATTCCTACAAGACATGGTTGAATATGGTGATGGCTTTAAGCTCCAGGGTCAATATGTCTTGAAGCAATTCCAACATGTAGCAAATTTTAACTGGTCTGATTTGGGGCTTAGTCACTGTTGCAGAGAACTGAAAATTAAAATCTGGTGTATTCCAACTTGGTGGACCTCTTACTAGAAACCAGAAGAACATATGTTACTATTATTGGGAACAGCCTTATATCTTCAGCTGCCTCTTCTCAATATCCATGTCGTTAACCAAGGTTTCCCTAGTCTAAGGGGACTCAGAGATCCTTGTGTAAGAAGGTTCTCTTGGTTTGGTAGGTGACGGTTGAGAGAACATGTTCATTATATCAGAAACCAGAATTTAACTCCAAAGTCAGAATGAAGTAAAAAGAATTACTTGTGCCTTCTCCCATTTGGTCTTCTGTAGTATGTTGGGTTCTGGAGGAGGAAAAAAGCGGTTTAGAAGACATGCAGGATTTTAGACCAAAGACCAAAGACGGAGATGACACTGAAAGCTAGGGCTGGAGTTTCCCCAAGATGTGTCTCCATTGAAAATAATCCACTGACTATGGCTTTCTCTTGGAAACAAAAATGGTCCACTGTTGGCAACCCAAATTTCTCCGTTAGTTGCCAAAAGGCTGATGGATGGAGGGAAGTTCCACTCCACCGGGGTCCACCATCCTGCCTGCTCAGTCAAGCTGCCATTGACTTTAGCTCTCATGAAGAGCACAACTAGTTTTGGGTTCTTCACTGTCTAATTCCTAAGAAGACATGGCTTCCTTGTGCATGCTGGATGACTGTATATCCCATTGCTTGTTTATTAATGACATACTCCTCATCACGTGTTCTCACGATCTTATGATAGTGAAATATTTGTTCTCTCAGAGAGAGTACAGTCAGGTGAATTGCTACTTGTTGAATTTTTTTGAGGGGTGGGGGTGGAGGGACATAGTTCCTGATCAGTCGCTGAGTGCAATGAGCTATTCCCTCCCTGAAACAAGATGGCACTCACTATTGTTGACCCTGTAAATAGATTGTTGCATGGAGATTGTTGTAGAAGTGGTGGAGGGAACTTAAAATAAAAGGACACAGTGAAGGCACAACCATGGGAGTCTGTACCATTTCTGTGGGGAGAAAACAGGAGAGGAGTCACACCCCATTAAACCATGTCAAGAAGTCCGGACAAGAAGCTATCATTCCTAAGATCCTGGATAGCATCTTGATGTAAGATAATGGCTGACAGAAAACTTGCTATATGTAATTTTGGTTTTGGAGCATGATTTCTGAGGGGAAAAAAACGTTCTTTGTGGTCTTCTATTGGTTGTAACTCCCAGCTGTTGAATGCTCCATGAAGTAATGGGCTGGCTTTTTCTCAATTTGATCAGACAACCATGAATATGAAAAAATCAAATAATGAATTCCACAACACGTAGGCTTTTTCTCTGGATGGAGCTCCGATGAAGATATAATCCAACAGGTAGATATGTATAGCCTTTTGTCTGAAAGCAGCTATCCAAACTTAGATCCTCCTGGATTCTGAAAAGCTAAGTACACTGTACTGAAAATGGTCCTGAAGGTCTTGAGATTCTCTGTTGAGAACATATTGATATATTTTCTTTTAGATCCACGGAGGTCAGAAAATCATTCTTGAAAGTTGCTGCTTGAGTTCTATTTTCTTAACTGACTTTTTCCCAGTCCTTTGGATCTAACAGTGCTTTGATCTTGCAACTAGGAAAAATATAAAATGATTCTACATTCAGACTGGTTCAATAGCTCCCATTTCTAGTAAATTGGATAATGTTTTACTCATCTGAGCAAGTTTGGAGATGTTTGTAGATAAGTGTGGTTAAAAAAAAAATAGTGATGGGCAATTTGGAATTCCATTGTATATTCTTTGGTGACCTAGCTGTCTTCAGATTTGGAAGCCCCAGTATGGACTGAATTAGATCAAAGCAATTTAAAATAGTGACTTAGATCATCAACCTGGAAACCAGGATTTAAATAATTGATTTTAATCTTATTTTGCATTCATACTTTTTCGATATTTTCCTAAAGCAAAGCTGATTCACATTGGTGAAGGCGTAACTGGAGGGTGACAAAGTGCCCTACCTTGTGCCAGGGAAAGGGGGAACCCACTGACCCCTATCCAAACTGCTTCAGTGTTTACTAAACCAAGTTCCAAAAACACTGTAGTTAGGGGCCTGCTGATCTGACTAGATTATTAATAAAGTGAAATGCATTACTGTTTGCCTAAGTGATGACCAGCTCCAAATATAATTATCCCCCACATGGTTCATACTGCTGACCCTATTTGTTCCCAGTGCATTTCTGACCCATTCCTGAAGCCTTTTTGTTGTAAAGAATATAAACATTCTGAGACTTTCTGATTCTGTGTGTGGTTTACATAGCAGTCAACCTGTTAATCTGGCTGATTATAGAACAAGTACTCCTTCTCACCTACTGCAGTATGGTGAGGCAGAGTCCCACCCCCTGAGAAAAGGGCTGAACCAGGCCAGAGAGGCTTCGCGAACCAGCAGCCAATCAGTGAAGGCCTGGGGAGAGCCAATCAGGGAGGGGGAAGAGGCTGCCAATCAGGACAGGGCAAGGCCCTATGTAAAGGCTGCCCAGCTAGGGAGCAGGGCAGTCTCTCCCTGACTGGCAAGGGAGGAGGACTGGCTCCTGTGTGGAAAGGTAGCACCTTGGATGGAGCAGTGCTGGGGAAGGAGCTGGGGAGCTCCGGCCAAGGAAAACCGCAGGCTGCAGGCCTTGCTACAAAGGACTGAGCAGGTGCACAGGGCCAATAGTTTGACAAGGGGAGAGAAGGAGGGCAGAGAGGCTGCCACTAGAGGGTTCCTTGGTTGGGACCCAGAGTAGCAGATGGGCCTGGGTCCTTCTTGTACTACACCTGGCTAAGGAGGAGCAAGGCCAGATACAGGCAGTGGCTGGCCCCTGTGACAAAGGGGCTAGACTTTGAGGCTGCAGTCGGCCACTAGAGCTGGTGTAGATCGAAGACTGCTGGTAACACCAAACTCCCGGAAGGGGGTGAGACCGGAGCAGTGGGCACTGCCAGAGGGCAGTGTCCTGAAGAGGATGCCGTTGAGCGGGGAACAACGAGGGTCCCCAAAGCAGCAGAGCAGATGAAGGGCAAGGCACCATGCTCAAAAGGTGCTCCATGACTGGACAGAGCTAATTCCCGGAGCAACTAGCGGGAGGCGCCAGCGGTGGTGAGTCCGAACCCCGTCAAATGCAGTAACTTAAAGGAGAAAGAGGATACAAATAATGGAGTAAAAAAGGTTTCTCTTAAGTAAGGAAATGTACTGTCTTTGACCATGGCATTTTATAATATTCTCTTCTTAGTCCTGGTCTACGTTACTGCTTAAGTCAATGTAATTTACGTCACTCAGGGGTGTGAAAATGACACCCCCAAGCAACATAAGTTGCATCAATTTAAACCACTGTCCACACCACGCTATGCTGGCGGGAGACGCTCTCCCACTGACACAGCGCGTCTTCACCAGACGCACTACAGTAGCAGGTGCAGCTGCGTCAATGTAGCATGCTAATGTACACATGCCTTTAAAGTTCTTGGACTTCTACTAGCACTGCCCTAGAGACAGAAATATATAGAGTATTAAACATTCCCACAGTCCTGTGGCATCTTCTTCATATTCCTTTCAGTGTCTTAAGACACTCTTCCCACGCTTTTCTCTGCAGGCCAGAGCCCTGGAGGCAGAACTAGGGAACAGGCCTGTAAGTAGGGAATCCAGAAACAAATTAGAAGCCTGAGGCGTCAGCCTGACATTTAAAACAATACCTTCCACCAGAAAGTTTGGGGAGGTAAAAGAAAATATAAATGGAAAAAGAACAATGGTGGCTGACTCCAACTGAGCTTTGGGTCTTTTTAGTGAAGTTAAAAAAAATGACCAGGATACCAATACCTTAATTATCTCCTTGCAACCCTAGTACAAGATTATACATTCACCATTTTCTAACATAATAAAGTAAAAATTAAGAATCTGAATAAGTGTATGTTAAGCTATGTAACTGCTAAAAATAAATATTGTCCTAATTAGCAAAAGGAAGTACCAAATTTAGTGTAAAGGTTATATTCAGTTTCAAATCAACATGTTGATAATTCAGATCAACAGTTCTACAGTGGCCGACCTATGGCATTGAAGTTGTCACTGTAGCACCGCAGTGTAAATGCTTCCTACATCAATGGAAGGGGTTTTCCGTGAATGTAGATTTCTGAGAGGTAGTAGCTAAGTTGATGGATGAAATCTAGATTGACCTAGCTGCATCTACACTGGACCAAACCACAGCACTCAGGATGCAAAACTGTCCTCACTGCCCTGATTGACACAGCTAGGTAAATCTAATTTTTAAGGGTAGACCAAGCCTTAGAGCCACTCAGCCCTCAGATAGCAGGGGTCCCTAACTGCTCCAGTGGACCTTTATGAGTCTCTCCTGTATTTTTAATTGCTCTTGAATTAAGGGTCACATTTCCAATGACAGGAACACTGGAGAGATAAATTATGAAAACAGATGCCTATGTTCCAGGTCTGTACTCTGAGTCCAATGTAGCTCTCATGGACATAGAATAAGCTTCAGTCTGGACTGCCTCACGTTTTGTATCTACTTCCTGAAGGACTTAAAATTGCACACTTGGCAGTGACAGATGCCTTTACTATCTGGGTGAGGAACTTGTCGTGGGTATCAGTCAGAGGAATAATCCCTGCACAGGAGGAACATGGATTGAATCCTGGAGCTCTGTCAGCCATAAGCTGCTGCTTTTCTTTTCTTTTTTTTTTCCACGTACTGCTAACAAGCTAATTGAAACAGTAACAAGTCCACTAAATACGATGTATAAACAAATTAAGTACCAACTATAAATCTAATTCCTAAGGCCTTGTCTAAAAATCAGTTCAACATGACTGTGTTGCTCAGTGTTGTGATGAAAAATTTCACATCCTGAGCACCGCAGTTAGGTCAACCTAACCCCACCATAGATATGACCAGGTCGATGGAAGACGCAACTAACTCTTGGAAAGGTGGATTACTTAATTCAACAGAAGAACCCTTTCCATCAATGTGGGAAGCATCTATACTATGGTTCTACATGGGCACAGCTGCAGTGCCCTTTACACCACAGGGGGTGCAGAGCACATGCAAAACTCCTACTGGATACGGCTACTGAAAACTTTCCAAACTCCTGTGCTGAGGCACGTGGACACCAAGAAGGGGATCCCACATGTGCAGTAACCCAAAGAATAAAGTTTCATGAAATCAATTGAGTGATTTCAAACCTCTTTTAGGAACAATTTCTTTCACTTTATTATTCATCTGAAGGCCAATGTTCCTGACAGTTTTCAGTATAGCTTTCCTAACGTCCATACATGGCCCTTGACTACTTCCCACTTTGTCAGCATGTAGAATTTATTTGACTACTTAAATAAATTTCATAATATAGATGCTGCTGTATAATCTGCCTTTATCCATTTTCACTCATTGATTAGGAAGAGTATGAAGAAGCCATCCTCAAGTTTCTTCTTGGGCCTAGACAGGACAAGCGGAAGACTCAGAACATAAAAAGCCTCATTCTAAGCTTGTGGCTCGGAATGACCTATCAGTATTTGTGAAGAAATATGGCTATTGGAAGTGTTTTCTTAAATAAAGTCCAAAACTATTTTATACATACACTTCTGGGCTGCACACAACTCAGTGGAAACAAATGTGGTTGATTCAATTATCGAATCAGTTATTTTAAGTTTAATTAGTAGCTATTAACATGCTCAGTTTCACGAGCAACAGAATACAATTTCTACAATGGCAGCTACACATGACAACAAAATAAAATGTTATGTCTCTTATTTCATTCCTTAAAGATTTAAGTTTAAGGAAATTATTACATTTTTATAGCTATTTATAATATTATAGCACACTAAGTGATTCAAACAGTGTTTTGATTTTCAGAAGTACATAGTTATTATGATACAATTTTTAATTTGTTAGTTTGAACCTGGTCTTTCCCTAGTGTGCAGGAACAAAGCAACTCACACACAATGCCCTGCAGTCAGTAAAACTCATGAGGTATTAATTTACAGCTTCATCTGTGATCAGTTAAATTTTATGTGAAATCTTAAACATTTTTAAAAACATCACATAGTTCAATAAGAGATTTTTTTCAGTAACATTGCTTTAACAGAAACCATAAGATTATTGATAAAATAGAACCAGAGATTAAACACAAATTGTGTTTAAGCCTGCATTCTAGTAACCAGACAATACTAAAAGATGTTATCTTTTAACATCTAAAGCACTAGTCAAAAACAAAAAGCACAGGATTCAGAAGTAAAATATGCCTCATAAAACCTCTTTGCTCTTTGTTTATACTAAGGCTTTAAAAAATCAAGGCACAGAACAAACAAATTTAAGTTTTATATAAAACTAATTATACATACAACATTGTTTTTGATCTAGAATATACATTCAGTGTAAGATATTGCAGTTAAATTCTACTAAGTCTTTAGAAAACATGTAGTCAGAAGGCGGAGTGTTCTCAACTGAGGGTCTTCTACTCTGGAACTTACTCCCCCTTTCAATTTAACAGAACTCAAGTTGGGTGTTTTTTTCAGGACACATAGCAAGGCACACCTATTTTTGAAGACCTTTTTTGATGAGAAGTTAACATGGAGATTTTATTTTGGTTGATAATTAATGTGGCAACTGGGTTAGCTGGAGTACTTTTTTTAATTGATATGTTATTAATGTGTTTAGATTTTTTAAGTGTGCATATATGTATATTATAAATCTTGCAATTACATTTTAACAATTTCTTTCAGTTTAGCAAGCCAGATTATTGTGAGAAGTTTTTAAATTAAGACTGTTTTTGGAGTATCAAGGTGCAAAGAAAGCATTTGAAAATATTATAAAACTTTTTCCCCAGCACGGTAACTAAAAATTGGCTTACCACCTGTCCTTTACATTTTCAATATAAATATTCTTCATTGTAACCAATAGACCAAGAGTAATGAAGAGAAAATTGAAATCTAAATACAGTTTTTGGAAAGAGTTATAAGCACAGAAAATAGGAGCTTAGCAAAGAATTGCCAACCTAGCCTTATCTACTGCATCACCACAATGCTGATATGAATACACGCTGTGGAAATAATGTCATATTGCTTTTATGTCCTTTTTCAATGACTGGCACTGCAAGTCATAAGAATGCTCTACTCAATAGCCTTCTCATATGCATTAATTCACTGTTATCTTTCCTTCTTATAAAGATTTTTTTTTTAGTCACCACCTCTAAGGAATTAGTTGCATCTTGTGAGAGTATCTGTACACAAAGAATATTTATATAGTGCATACACCATGAATGTGTTCTAAGTAAAATACCCTTGGTAAGAAATACTGTTTTAATTTTCACGCAGCATGGCCTAAACTGCAACTCGCAGCTCTGTTCCACTTCACTAGTTAATACTGTAGTCATCCGAATGTATGAAAATATATAATATGAAGGATTAGACACATTACACGATTATTGGATGTGCCAAAATTCAACTATAAATAAAGACAATACAGATAATGAGCTTTATGCTATTAAGAGCAGAAAGAATGACCAACTGATACCATAGTTTACACTTGGAGTTATACCTCAGATTTTAAAGCCAGAAGGAACCATCATGATCTAGTCTGCATACTGCAGGCCACAGACCCTCACCCACCCATTCCTGTAATAGACCATAGTTCAGTCTTGAAGCCAATTAGGTTTTTTGCCCTCACTGCTTCCCTTGGAAGGCTGTTCCAAAACATCACTTCTCTGATGGTTAGAAACCTTACACAAAGGCCACTCCTCTACCAAATTTCAAGACCCTGGTCCCACAAGGAGGTCGCCAGAATTTTTTTAAATGGACAAAACATTTTTCCAAGCCTCATTCTTGGAAATGGAGGAAGGTGGATTTTGGGGAGGTTTTTGTGTTTGGTTTTTTTTTTAAATAATCAGCCTGAAGCAGACATGAGGCATGGATAATTTCAGCCCAAACAGTTAAAATTTGGTAAAGTTATAAGCAACTGACAAAATGGGTCTTATAAGAGGACTATTGGGCAGCCTTAATAATAGGCACAGTGGTGCAGATTACCCACATAAGTGTGATAACTAGTTGAGTCTACTTACCCTTAAGAACAGCACAGCAAGACGGTGGCTCAATCTCCGCACGGTAAACATTTTAATACATGTAGGCAGGCGCACACACAGAAAACAGCAGAAGTCTTTCTATCTTGCAAATGGCTTATATTTATTCCAGTAAAAACAAATATTACAGCAATATTAAGCACCTTAAGAACTAAATCTACCTTCCATTATTCCATACTTCCAACAGTGAGGATGTACATGGTTTACCTGAATGTAACTGAGTCCTTAGTCCTAATGTAGTGGGAGAAAAACTAAGTATCCATGTCAGACCGTCAGGCACAAAACCATTTAGTCTGAGAGGCATCAGTTTTTGTCTAATTTACCAATATCACACTTCTTTTCACCAATAAATGGAGGAGATATAGATTTAGGAATAAATTATGCATTAGTTGATTTAATATTTAATACTTCACTTCATGTTGCGTACATTTCTTTATACACTGTTTTTAATACTAATATTAATGATTTAGAATACTTTGCTCATCAGATCAAGCAGAAATATCACCTTTCTTCAGAGCCCATTATCTACAACCTGATTTCAAATCTGTTTATCATTTGTGCTGTAAAATTAGTGTTAATTACATAAAGACAAATGAAACTTTTCATAGTACCAGCTTTCAAACAAAATTACCATATTAGTAGTACAATTTGGAAAAATATTTTCATTATACAACGTACTACACATTGTTAAAGAGATATCGCAGTGTTATTCCTTTATGCAAATAATGTCATTTACTTTGAAATATAGTGAACAGATTATCTCCACCTAATGACATAAAAGTATATTCTGAACAAGAGTCCTCCCATATTATTTCCTGTAAGTAATTTAATCTCAGTGGGGCTACATTCTTCCTGTTTTATATAGAGTAGCACAAGTATTTTTCATTGCTTGTCTAATCAACATTCAGGCAACTCAAACAGAAGTGACAAAGTCAAGTGGTTTTTATATGAAGGAACTACAATTTTTGTAGTTAATTCATGTAGAAATATGTTAAAGTTTTTAAAACAACACTATGGTTAAAAAAAATCTTAACTATTTTGAGGAACAGCCCATCATGCAGATGTATGCATTTTCAGAAAAGATCTTTATTTTCAATGGATTAGAGAAGTTTTGACAATTTTCAGAGAATAGCAGATTTTACAAATGACACACTCACACGTACATGCTCCAGTAATTGTAAAAAACAAAATGTTTTCATGGTTAATAAAAGTAACATTTCTCCATAAAGGTGAATGGTAACTGAAACAACAAGTTACAGTATATACAAATAAATTATATATTTAGGGCTTCTGATTTTAAGTTTTAACCAATAAACACCAACAACACCCCCACAATACAAATAAAATGAAATTGGTGCTTATCCAATAAACACAGGGAAAACACATGGGTATGGTTTCGGGGGCAGGGGGTGTCACGCCCTCCCCCACCCCCAAACTGCAAGCCTCAGGCAGGCACAGAATTTACCCCCCTTCCCTCCACGCAACCCTATTGGCCTGACTGGAGCACCCCCCTCACCCCCCATATGGAAGTCAAAGTACACCTACTGGAAAACACTGGAAACGGTTAGTTGTATCTAAGGGTTTTTCCTACATGGAGCAGTAAAGCAGACTATGAGCATGAGATTTCTAAAGCACGCTAACATGATGCACATTAATTGATCTGCATAGATCCCAGCTGGTGTGCACAAAAGGTTCCCTTTAACATAGTGCTGTTTGAAACAGTACCACCTTAAAGCACACCAAGGAACATTACAGAGAGATTACTTATCACAGTATATACAAAGAGAAAGCCCTGAAAAACGTGGATTTCTGGACATATACACAACTGAAAAACTGCTAAAAATAAACCCGAAAAAACAGAAGCCCTAGCTATACTGTATGTGTTGCTGTATCTGTTCTTCAGCAGTAAAGTCATTCCCTCCTCCTCCTTTAAACAAAAAGACCACTAAACAAAAACAATACATTTATTGTTCATCTTTTTTCTTCCTGTCAAACTTTTTCTATTCTTCACAAAAACCTGAAGCATTTTATCTTCTACCAAACAGTGGAATCATTACCATTTCAATGTATTTATTACTATCTTTTTGAAGTAATTTGTATTCCCCTATGCTGATTAATTATAAAAATACTGTCTGAGTGAAATCTGCAAATTATGACAAGAACAAATACTGCCTTTGTCCATCAATCGTTATTTCAAACAATGAAAGAAGAATCAGTATAAAATGCAGATAATTTTAGAACTAAATCACTAACCCTTACAATGTTTGTACATTTTAGAAACCTTAGAACAGTTCAGGTAGATAAAAAAAAATCTCAATTAACAGGAAGTACCTACAAAAACCAATCATGACGCTGCTCAGTACATCTCAAATTTCTTGACTTAAAATAATCTATATTTAAACTTAACTTTACTTCTTTCCAAAGCAACTGCTCTTACCTCACTTTTAATTACTGTAAATTGACAAACGCTGAATCAAGAAACATGTCAGTGTTGATGGTGAGGGAAAAGACTATATATAAAATAGATATCAATCTATCTGTTTTAATTTCCAGATTTCAACTCGTGTATCCTTCATTTTGAATTTATTCTGGCATAAATGTGTCCACACGGGGATTTAACCAGTATATTTGTGCAGAAAAGTAAACCATGTGTACGTGTGTACACACACACACACACACACACACACACACAGAAAAAGAAATCAAAGAAGATTTTTTTAATTATCACCACTTTAAAAAAATACATATATGCTACTATAAATGCCATTAGAAAAATTCAAAGAAGTTTTGTGGGTCACTTTTAATGAGTAAAACTAAAATTCAAAGTCAGAGAAGTAAGCACGGATTTGATCTAAATGTCTTTGGGGGGAAAAAAGCATCTTCCAACTATTTTTATTTTTCTGGAAGCTAGACAATAACTACTTTACAATCTTAATATCTGAAGTGTCGTCTTTCAGATAATTTCCAACTCTTTAGTACATTAGGCATCTAAATTAAAGCGTTTCGAATGGAAGCATTATGGAATGAAATCGCCTTATAAATCCATTAGACAAGTTACAAAACTACTTTTCTTGAAATGGGTTACCTTAACTCTATCTATGAGCTAATCACATCTATGTGCAACAACATTTCCTACAGTAGAAGTAGACTTCACTAACCTATGCCTGCATTTCAAGAAACCCAAAAGCACCACAACTTTGAAATCAAGTAGTGGACAACCAAAAAACAGTATTTTTTTCAGTAAAATTATTGCTCTTTTATTTGTATAGTTAATTAAAAGGCAGTAATCTGGATTTTCCTAGTCTGAGTTTGCAGCCTTTATAATGAAACTTTTGGACACTCCTAGCAGTACACAAATCTATATTTTTTTGAAAACATTACTTCTACCAATAGTATTTCCACATGACATGACAGATACAGGTAGCCATTTAAAATGCCATTTTCATGTCCTAAGTAGTAATAAAGGCAATACATCTCTTATCCACATGAATACCATTCTGTCAGATCTACTGTTCAGAACCAAGGGAGCCACAGAAACAAAACGCAAAGTTAAAAGCAGTGCTCCCTCCCACCCTTCCCCTCTTCTCTAAAGGCTCTTCACTACAAGAATTACCTTAAGAACATTACTGGCAAGATTCAGACATACCATTCAACCTTACAATTCAATACAACCATCATATGTTTAAAAACATTTAAAATTCTTTTTCTTGTATTAACTTCTTAATTTGTAATACAAGATTAAAGTATTTAAGGTTCACACACTTCAGATCACATCGCTATAGAGCTACAGTGTATCTATCCAGTCTCACTGATTCTAGAATCAGAAACTTTGGCACATAGCATTATACCTTTTTGTTTGAAGGATGCAAAAAACAGGCCTAACTGAAATTATCTCTGCCTATTTTCCCCATCTGCAAGGGCAAATAACAGATTACAGATGTCTACTACCACCATTCATCAATATAGTGGAGTGGCAGCCATGACCACAGTGTTGATGGTTATGTTTACAATAAAAAAGGGTAAAGTTATATTTTATGTAAATACATTACATCTAATACTCGTCAGCCACTCCTTAATCATATTTTTTAAAACAAAACAAAAGTTTTTCAGACCACATCTTTCTCTTGTAAACTTAAGGAGCTTACTCTTCTAGAAATTAATGATTTACTTGCATACACATACACACACCCCCGCCCCCTGATATTTGTTCTATCGTTTTGCTTGGAGTAGATGTTAGGTTTAAAAAGCATAAAATGCCAGGATGACACTTCCTTTCTGAAGATCAGTACACCATTTGCTTTTCTCCAATATTCTGCAACCTCCCTAGTTTTCCATTTTCAAACCTAAATTCTCTGTCAAACAGAAAGTTCATTTACAACCCCAGCACTGATGTCATCCAGAATGGCTGATATGAATAAAATTACAATTTCAAAAGTACTCTCTTCCCTGTTCTTTAAGAACAATATTTTACAACAGTGGCATCACTTCCTATTTTTTCTAATTGCTTTCCTTGTATTTTTCTTATTGAAGTTTTAAAATAGATGTCTACTCTCCTGTCTATTTCTGAGTTATAAATTTCAACCTCCTAATTTATTAATAGGTACCACTCTGGTACCTCATTTTCCTTTATGAAATATTTATAAAAGCCTTTTATTCTCTTTACGCTCTTTAGCTAGCATTGAGCTAATTATGCACTTTTTTCCCGACCTTATTGTTACTCTACAGGCCTTCACCAATTCTGTAGTTTTGTTTGGTTGTCTCCCCCTTTTCCATTTATAATATATTTTTCCTTTGTTTTGTTTATTTGATTTGCATGTTTTTGAAAACCACATTAGTTTTTCATTGCTTCCATAATTTTCTGTAGAACTGTAGCCTGATTTGTTTTAAATTGCAGAATCTTTTGGGTATTCCCCACTGGTGGACTGTAGTAAAGTATTTTCCCTCACTGGACCTTATTCAAATTCGATGAGGGAAGCATGCAAAGAACCTCCTCATTTGCACTGCCTCAGTAAGGACCAGTCAAAATTCCAACCCTGCCCTTCTCTCCTGGAGGCTCACAGTGACCCTCAATAGGCAGAGATGGACATGAAGGGGATGGGGCCATGGCTCTGATTTCCACCATATGCATCATATGTGAACTGCACCATAAAGAGATGCAGCATTCAGTGTGCAGGCTCTGCATACCTAGGAGCACAGTGAAGCACCAAATCCTGGGGCTACCTCTGGGACAGCGTAGCACTACAGAGTACTGGTACCACATGGTACTGTGCATATAAGGCAACAGAATACTAGACTTCTTAATTCCTCAACTATTTGCTTTAAAAAAATAAAAAAAACCCAAACCCTAATATCCTTTTATTGCTGTACTTCATGATACCACTCCTTTCTCTGTTGAATTCAAACAACTCATGGTTATGGGTTCAAATTTTCCTTATTTTTCTTTTTTAAATCCATTACTTTGTTTGTAAGAAATAGAAGAAAGTTGGTTTCTCAACTTTTAAGAAGCATAGATTTGTTTTCTATGTAAATTAGAAACATCTTTGATGAAACTGCCCATATTTTACCCAACATACGTTGGAATAGCTAAAATATCTAGAACAGTTAAATAACCCTGAGAATTGGTCCATGTATTTTTCCATTATCACTTCCCTCATCTCTGGTGGCCTGTAGCAGATGCCTAGTGTTTCCATGTATCCTATTTAAGCAAAAGCACCTTTGCCACCCAGTTTAGAGCCCATTCAGCAAGATCTACTTATGCTTTATACTGGCAGTGTTTTAAACGTAACAAAATAAAGTTAAAACATTAACTAATTCATTCTCTATTTTCAGCTTTACATATATAGTTTTTTGATCAAACTATAAAGAGAATGGATTGTCTTATATCTGGAGTTTAGTAAAGTGATTACTGTCCCTGAGAAAATCTTGTTTAACAAATTAATTCAGTTGGCTTTAACAGAGCATCATTACATGGGTATAAAACTAGTATAAGGTTGACAACTAAAGGGTAGTGATAAATGCAATGTATCAAGTTCAGGGGCAGCATCCACAGTAGGTCACCACAGACACACGAAATGCTATCTTGAGGGAAAACTCAGGCAATAAGGAGTTAGGAATCAGACTGGAGAACATGTAGTGTAACTGCCCACAGAGAGGTGAGAAGGCCCAAAACAGCTGGAATGTACAGAAAGTGAATAGGAGTCATTCACATGTACATTAAGTATTGAGTACAGACTCAACTGTTCAAGACAGTTCTTGCTGAATTCAGTGGATCATAACAAATGTTAACTTGGCTTATAAATCTCTTTCCAAAAGATTCGGAAAACACTCAGAGCAGTTTCTACTGAAATCACATTTCAACCCTTCAAAATAGTCCAACACATTATCAAATTGAAAAATGTTAATAAAAACTGCTATTTTAACCAAATGAAACCTGTTTTTTTATTTTCGAAGCAAGCGCTCAGTTCTCCACACAAAGCCATAACAATCAGTACTGCTCTTCCTAGCTACACTTCTCATAGGCTGAAATTTAACCATCAGTTATGTACTTTGCACTTACATCCATACCCTACCTCTTTTTTTTCTTTTTAATTAGGACTTCAAAGCACTTTTACAAATATTAATTAACCCTGATACCTCTGAGGTAAGTATGATTTTTGTAAGAGATGGTATCATGTTTTGGAGTACAATCCAGACCAGTAAGGGGTTGTGTCACTGCCTGCCCTGTAACCTAGAGTTCCTCAAAATGCTCTGCTGCTGTAGCTCTCTTGACTGGACATTTTCACCAGCATACAAGCATGCACCAAGTTTCTTTGTGTTAAGCAACCCTGGCTCAGCATCCTGATTCCAGCAGCCTGCTTGTTACACCATTGCCATACTCTGGCCTCCACCAGCCTTGGTTACATTTGGCAGGATGGTCCCAATACGCAGTCCCAAATTTTCCCAAAACTGTGCTCTGCAATGTCCAGATCTCTCCTATACCATTAAGAGAGATATTAATGTTTGTTTGTTCTTTTAATACCCAGTAGCTTGCCACATTAACTTTACATCAAACAGCACTGGGTTGGCTTACATTAAATTTAAAACAAAACAAAAGGAGGCAAGATGTTAAGTCAGCACAAGTACAAAGCAGATAAAAGTGAAAAACACTTTCTCGAGGCTAAGACTTAACAAAACAAGCTACAGCCTTTGTTGAAGGTAGTTCTTCCTATCAATCTACCTTCCAGAAAGATGGCTGACCATCCTTCTGGTCAGAATCTCCCACAAAGTCCCAAGTGCTCAGTTCCTTTGTCTTATGTGAAAGATAACTTGGGGGATTTGCGTCCTTTCTTTTATAGTCCAGTGAACCTTTGAAATGGATTCTTTTGAAGATTATCCCCCAAAGTTCATTCAAGCTGTGAGGAAAACAATATGGAATCTGGTGTTGAAGGAAGTTCTCTGTTGGTTTCTTTCCCCACTGGTGTTCGCTAAAATGCAAATTGATGGGTTTCCTGCAATGTCATCTCCCTGCTGTGAGGCTGAGTGGTTACCTCCTCCTCTCCTTGTTGGCTTGATAGTCCTATTTACATTCTATGTAAATTGTATTCCCATTGTCTCTTTATGTCCCTTGGAAATACCTTCCTGGTGGCAGAACCACATTCCTTTCTCTAGGATGGGGTAACATCAGCCCTGCCCTGCAGACACATTTGGATAATAAACAAACCAGTAGGTTTGTAATTCTGAATTTGTCCTCCAGACACATATCACACAATAATATTATTGATCAATATGTTAACCGCTTTCTATTGGTATCGTCCATGATGCCTTCTAGATACAGGTTCTGACATTAGTGAGCTGGGGAACACTGAACTGGTCAGCCTAGGAGAAACCTACCACCAGATATCAGTGAGTCCCTTGCCTTTTTGCACTGGGATGCTGTCAGGGTCACAGATCTGGAAACTGAGTCTTGGAGAGGTTAACGGATTTGTCCAACATGGCATTAGTCATCAGCAAGCTTCATCTGTATTTTACCGTAATCAAGGATTTCACTAGAAAATGTTTGCAACATTTGATATCTAAAATTACTACTTAAATCATACTGGTACCGTTATATATATTTAATCGAGCCAAAAACATAGAGCTAGACAGAGAAAACTAGCTTTCATATCTCTAGGACATACACAAGAACAAGTTTCATTATACCATACTCTCATTTTTTTAAAATGAGATACCCCTGAAAATATGACTCAGGCACAGGGCCATCAACAACATTCCTTTCAGAAACTAAACCTTGAGAGAGAAAATCTGTAGTCCAGGATAACTAGGGGAACAGGGGTGGGGGGGGATTATTTATTTTTTTTGAGTGAGAGCAAGCGCATAATGTTCTGCTACCACTTTAACTTATTTAAATGTATTTTATAAGTAATATATTCTTCTTTAAATTGGTAAGTATGTTACATTTTGAAAAAATATATAATCAGTGGGCCTGATTGTGCTCAATGTAGTGTAAATCAGGAGTAACTCCATTTAGATCAACAGTTAACCATTGTAAAAGGAGAGAGAATACTCATTTGAATACACAGTAGAACCTCAGTTACGAACACCAGAGTTACAAACTGACCAGTCAACCACAGATTTCATTTGGAACCAGAAGTATGCAACCAGGCAGCAGCAGAGACCCAAAAAAAAAAAAAAAAAAAATCAAATACAGTACTGTACTGTATTAAACGTAAACTACTAAAACAATAAAGGGATTTCTTCTGCATAGTAAAGTTTCAAAGCTGTATTAAGTCAATGTTCAGTTGTAAACTTTTGAAAGAACAACCATTTTGTTCAGAATTACGAACATTTCAGAGTTATGAACTACCTCCATTCCTGAGGTGTTTGTAACTCTGAGATTCTACCGTATTTAAGATGTAAAATGTTTTGGCCTCTAGCAAACTGAGGTCTTAACATAGCATTCACTTGGTTAAATTGTAAGAACATGATTAATCCCATGGAAAGCAGGCCCTAGGTGACTGCTTCTCTCCCTGGGCATCATGTGATGGTGTGGAAGTCACTGCAGTGCACCACCCCCTTTCAGTCAGGCACAGCACCAGAGGTAAGCCCTGACCCACTTCCCTTCACTCAGGTGATAAACAAGTCCAGACTGACCTTTATTAATCAAACAGCACTCTTTTTCAACGGTCTCATTTATTAACAAGAGCCATAAACAAATGTAGGAGCCTCTTCTTTCCTGTGCCTGTGAATGGTCTCTATTTCTAGAACATCACCCTGTTCATTCTCTGGGCTACTCCTGTCAGTCCTTTTTTTTAGCAGTAACCCTCAGCTCTCCTCTCTGGAACTGGGCTACGTTAGTTAGTCCCCTAATGAATGAACAGGGTGATGTTCTAGAAATAGAGACCATTCACAGGCACAGGAAAGAAGAGGCTCCTACATTTGTTTAATATTTTTTTCCTCCTGAAACTGCAGTCTCCCCAGGTCTCCTCTTTGAATCTGAGTTCTGTTAATCAGATTTCTTAGTCCTTCTTAAGAAGGATCCCTCAGTTCTCCTCTCTAGAGCTGATTTGTATTTTAGCAAACTGTAAGGCCTTTGTCAGCTTCTGTCTCAGCTGGCTTCTTTTCCTGAGTCAGGCTTCAGGGTGCTCAACAGGGCACCGGTTCTTTTGTCTGCTATGAGGGAGGAGGTAGTATTTATGCTGGCCCCCTTCTTCTAGCTCATCCCCAATTGATTGGGGTAAGGGAGAGCCTTGCTCCATGCTCTCTGCAAGGCTCCTGACCCCAGCCCTTACTTACTCTTGAGGAAATTCTGCTCCAAAAGTTTAAAAATGCTGTGCCAAAAAAAAAAAAAAAATCTGCACACAATATTTTAAAATTCTGTAAAATTCTGCATATTTTATTGGTCCAAACAACACACTATAGTCATGCCAGTTTCAATTATTTTAGTATTTTATTTCAAAATACTTGTCAACAAATATGTCTGTAACAATATAGACAATTTAAGATTCAGGAAATGTTTTTTTGACAAATAGATTCCTTACTTGGCATATTAATACAGAACTCTGAGTAATAATTCATGTAAACTACAATACAGGAATGTATTTCCCGCACCCCTCAGAAGCAGTGCAAAGACTTGGGGGAGTCAAGGATAATGGAGGAGCTGAGGGAGAGGGAAGTAATTGCTGGGAAGAAGTCTGGGAATGAACCTAGAGGGTTGTTGGGTGTGGATGGGAGAAATATGGAACAGGGTTGGAGGGGGGAGGGCTTTGGAAAGGGGGGTGGAATTGTTATGGAGTTAGTGAGCCTCCCACATGCAGACCCTGGTTGACCCCTAGCTTATCTCATTTAGTAAGACACATCTGCCCCGTCCCCATGTAGCCCTGCACCCTCCACCCACATTCCCATCCAGACCCCATCCTAGTCTGTCCACCACACTAGCCCTTCTGAAACCCAGTCTGTGATCCCTCCCAGCAGCCATGTGTGCCCCACACTGCAGGCAGGGCACTGTGAGGAACGCAGCCTCTGCCCTCCCCTATATACTGTTAGAGCTGGTGAGCAGCTGTGCTCCGTTCTGGTGACACAGCAGGTCCCTGGTGGGCAAAAGGCATAACTGTAGCACCTCTCCAACAGAATGTATTTTCTGCAGATAAAAAAAAAATCTGCAGGGGACATTAATTCTGCGCATGCACAGTGGTGCAGAATTCCCCCAGGAGTACTTACTGTTTCTTTGATGGGATTTCCTCCCAAACAATTCTTACTCCTGGGGCCATTTCCTCTCTCCCAATATCTCCCAGGTCCTTATACACATCGTTGGATCTTCCAAACTCTTAAAGGCCCATGACTGCTCCAGGCCACATGACAGGGTGGGCTGACCATTAGGCACCACTACCCTAAAGGGACACACTACTCAGTCGCATACCACCATGGCAACTAAGGTAAACTATTGTGCTATCATTAACAGTTTCTAGATTTCAATATCCAGATACTGTTGGTAGGGCGATTCAGCAATTAGAGTAGATGACCAGATCTCACTTCTCCATTCCAAAAAGGCCTAATCCAAAACCCACTCAAATCCATGTTCAGAGCATGATGCAAGAAGTCCCAAAGCAGCTTCCCCTCCTAAAATGACAAAATAGTATCTAAGAACTTGGATGTGAGTTTTGATGACATTGTTTAACAGGCCAGACACCTTTTAGCCACTATGCTGTTTAACATACTTCTCAAGGGAGCCCCAGAAACATCCTTCTCTGTATCAAGGAATAAGAAGTTTCTTACCTTAATTGACTTCAATGGAGTTTCGATCAAGCCTGAAGAGCCAGATTTTGTATGTCTTTAGGCCATTAGTTTATGAAGATTTTTGCTTGAGTGTTGCAGAGCAATGTATTTATTATCAAACCTAGTATTTGGACAGCCTACTTTTTGTTTTTATTAAAGAGACATGGATAATTTCAAATTAATTATTTTTTTTAAGGAATTACAAGTAGTAAGGCACAACCTCTGCCAAATTTTACAACTTTATAGTTGTATTTCACTTGGGGTTTTTGTTTGTTTTTTAAAGTGTTTTTCTCTCCCAGGTTATTGTGTGAAAGACAAAGAGTAAACAGACTAATTAGTATAGTGTATGGAGGAAAAGCATGATTCTAACACAAAACACTGTCAAATACACAAATTAAACAACCTAAGAAATATATTTATCATTAGTTATAGAAATCTTAACCTGTGATGTTTTTAGGTTAATCATGTCCCTGGATTAATATTTGGTCTGTGTTTTTTCAATTTGTCCATGTACCCAGAGGCATTTAAAAAAAAATAAAAATAAACAACAGGTCCAAAAGACATAACAAAGGCTCTTTCTCCAGGGAACACATGTAGCTGATCTTCCATGAGTTTCTGAATATCCTTAGACATTTTTAATTCTTTCTTCAGAAAGAAATAACATTCCCATGAAACATATGATGAAGTCCAATTCCAGAGGAGTGGTCTATAATAGGAAAAAAGGACTTTTCTTCTGATTGGTCATCAGACCCAGATGTTGGGACACATGAAACACCTTGAAAACAACTTCCTAAACTAAATTAAGTGAGGGACCTTGGATCATCCAGCTGTCCTGACGAAGAAAAATTAATAACCTCCACTGCCTTTGAAGAGCTGCTTTTATAATAACTGACTTTGTGAAGATGCTTGGTGTGGTGATGATTACAAAAGCCACAATACTTCTATTAAAGATGACAGGGCCATAGAGTGTAAAGAAGATATCAAAACACATACACAAAAATAAATAAATTTAAAGTTCTGTTGGGATACGGAAGCAGGATTCTAAAAAGTTTACACAAAAACTTAACATGCAGGAGTGACCACCCAGAGCACTGGACAAGATATCAGCATCTTGAAATATCTCTGCATAACAAACTGATTCTAAGTCAAATTAGCTAATTACTCAAATTTTGGAGAACTTAAATAGTAATAAACAGAACACTTCAAAATGTTCTTCTTTGGGCACTTGATCACTTTCCCCAGTGGCAATGATGCAATACAGTACATCGGACTCCTTCTTGTTTACAGAATTCAGAGGAAGAGGAGAGAGATTTTCTATCTGTTACCCGTGTTTATCACTAACAGGAACTGTGTGCACATTTTATCTGTGGCTCCCAAATACTGTCAAGCAAGCAATCGCTTCCTGGGAGGAAAGTGGTAGACCTCCTGAGGAGACACAAGAAATCAGTGTGTTGGAAAACAGTCTTGGAACCTTCAACACAGAGTATATCTGTGCAATGAAGAAGACCTGGTATTTTTAAGTCTAAGTCCCTTCTGTTAAAAAAATAAAAATAAATTTTGCCTGATTTCGTAACAGTGAAAGAGTGAGTGCCCATTTTGTTTTCTAAATTGTTCAGAGGATGGTGCAAAAAATACTAAAGAAACTTACTCACATAAAATGACAAAATAGTATCTTTAAGAACTTGGATGAGAGTTTTGATGACATTGTCTAACAAGCCAGAAATCTCTCCGGCACAATGCTGTTTTATGTACTTCTCAAGGAAGCCCCAGAAACATCATTCTCTATATCAAGGAGTAAGAAGTTTCTTGCCTGAATTTTTTGCTAGCAGCTTCTCTCCTCATTCACAACAAACGGGTAAAGCCACTCACTTGTGGAATTTGGGATTGCTCCTATTGTTGTTGCTATAGGAACTAAAACCTGTCCTCCCACAGCCAGAGAAACACACCAGCAGAAGATTAGCATTATGACAATAACCTGAAATTATATTAACTAAAGCAATTTTATGTTAAGTCTTCCTTTAGAGAAAAACTTCAATTTGTTACAAATTGTACTCAAATCATTTGCCAGACTACTAGGGCAGGTTGAATGAGGAGAGAAGCTGATAACAGAACGAAAATCATCAGGTAAGAAAACTCTTTCTGGTGCACCACTTCTCTCCCCATTCAGAAGAAATGGGAAGTAGCAAGCAGAGATTCACACAAGTAGGGGAGGAAAGGATAAAGCATTTTTTAAATTAATATAGTAGAATAATTAGATGTCTCCTCCTTATAAAGCAAAATCTTTGAATTTAAGGAATTATTTGGGAACCATCCCAGTAGCAATTTCCAAATAAAGGATGCCTCCACAGAGGAATGTAAACCTACTTTGTGAATATCCCTCAGATGAGGAACACTTTCTTCCCACAGTGTCACTAGGGATGTAGCAGAAGGAACTTTGATTCCCCCCATGAATAATTTCCCAGATGTTGAACATGGCAACTACTGCAGGTATCTAAAATCTTGCCTGCAGCAACTTTAAAGCCCTAAAATGCGAGCATTTTGGATGGAATGAGATGAACAGTGTATTATTGGTGTGTGTATGCATGAGATAGTGGGCATTCCTAGAGTTTTAAAGCTTATTCCATAACCTTTCCAAAGGTATGCTGAAGATGGGACCAAAATGAGAACTATTTACACGGAATGATGGAAAAAATAATTTACCTTGGGCAGAAAGGTTTCTGCAGCCAGTCTGATCGGTCTTGATTCCTGGGTTTATTTATTACATTATACTGAAAAAGTTCTTGATTTTTTAACAACTTTTGGGTTTGAATTCTTTCCAACAGCTGACAAATTATGAGTGGTCTTTTCTCTTGACAGGGCATGGATTGTGACAGTCTCCACAAATGGGCATATATGGGACCTGAGCCTTGCTGTGACTACTATCGGCCACTGAAGAAGCTGGGTGCAGAGATCAGATCATAAGGAGGAGTCTTGTATAAAAATCAATACGGTTTCATTCCCAAAAGTTCATTTTGCCTCTGTGAAACTGAGGATTTTGTTGGGTTGGGAAGAAAAATGTATCTAGGTTTCATTGGAATTATAAACTACTATCGTGGATTTGACAGTGAGAACTGAGGTCCTTTTGTTTTCTCAGATAATTTCTTTAGTGTTTCCCAAAAGAGCCTCAGACCTGTAAATCTGGACACGTGGAGTTTGGGACAATTGTTTCCTTATTCATGGGTAATCCCTGTAATCCCATGAATGTGCTTCTGTTCATGACACATATTGCTAGAACTGCACCTTATGTTTATCTGCTAGTGAGACAAATAACATGTGGGTCTTTCCGAGGACTTTGTCCTATCCAGAAGAAGGCCGGGGCTCTCCCGATGTCAAGGCTGTGTTGCAGTGCCTCCTGGTTATCTAGAGGCAGTTTGGGATGGAAGAGAGGCAGGTGAATGGGCTGCTTAAAATGAAACTCCAAAGAAACCTTTGGCAAGAATTTGGGGTGGGGCCTCAGCGTGACCTTGTACTTAAAAAATACTGTGAAAGGATAGTATGCCATCAGAGCCTCTATTTCTCCAACCTGTTGCACCAACGTGATGGCTATAAGGAATGCTGTCTTCACTGACAAATGGAGCAATGAGCAGATAGACATTGGTTCAAACTGGTCTTGTGAGGTATTTACGGACCAGATTGAAGACCCATACCAGAGTAGGGTGTCAGACCAGAGGATATAGGTTTCCAAGCCTCCTGAGGAATCTTGCTGTGGTTGGATGGGTAAAGATGGAATAACCCTCTACTGGGGAGTGGAAAGCCATGATGGCTGCCAGGTGGACTCTTATGGATCTCATCAATAGTCTGAAGTTTTTTGAGTTACGATGTAGCCCAGTATACCTGATAGCAATGAGGTCATCAATGGAACATGCCTGAGGTCACACCAACTGACAAACCTCATCCATTTTTTAGAGTATGTGCAGAGAGTAGATTGTTTCCTGCTGTGTAATAGTACTCTTTTTACGGCCTCTGAGCAGGTTGCCTCTAATCTGGTGTCCCATTGACCAATCCTGCTTTCAGATGAAGCACTGAGAGATTGAGGTGAAGAATCTTCTTGCCTTCTGGGAAAGGAGATGAGGAGCAGTGTGATAGGACAGCAAATGGCCAACTGATGGGACTAGTTCTATAGCTACCAAGCGTAAGAGAGCGTCCATTTTTTGACTAAGCAAGCTCTCATGAGAGGGCTCCCTGAAGAGGGATGGAGGGTTTGTTGGAAGTGTAGTAAGCTGGATGCTGTATCCTGTGGAGATGATCTCCAAAACCCACTTGTCTATAAGCGATTGACTCCCACGCCCACCTGAAGTGGTGAAGGCAGTCACCAAGGGAGGAAAGCTGGTGAATTAGTGCAGCTGAAGAGGATGAGGATGTGAATTCAAGCCCGCAACCAACCCCTCAAAACAGAGCAGCAGAGACTCAGATGTCTCAGATACAGCAAGGTCCTGGGGAAAGCAATACTGAGTGTGTTATCGATACTAAACCTGTAGTCTGCACTGAGGTGACCATGGCCAAGGGCATTGATAGTACTGTAGGTCTTGTGAGCTCTGAAGGAAGTGTGGGCTCAGCCCAAGCAGGCTTCTTGGGTACCGAGGAAACAAAGTAAGTGGTTTTCTGATTGCCATTAATACTACAAATAATCTCTCCGAGCCCAAGGCTTTGTCTTCTTTCAGTCTAGCCATGCCCAGGATACCTGAGGAATCAGGTGCCACACAGGTATCTGATTGGAGATCCAATGGCACTGGAGTAGCTGAAGATACCAAAGACCTCGGCTTTTTAGCGATAAATTCTCTACCTGGTAGCCAGGGGCATTTTGAGGGCTTATGACAGAAGTCACGGGTCTGCCTCTTAGATGCCCTGGAGGTGTGGGATTCCAATGTTGTGGAGGGAGCAGACTTGCTCAGAGACCAGCGTATGGGGATGGGAAGATGTCCCTTTGCTTGGGTCAGAAGCCAGGCATAGAGAGTGCTCTATCATGAGGAGTTGAAGCTTTATTTCTTCTCCTGATTTCAGTGCCAGACAAAATTTGCACTTCTGGGCAACATGATTTCCCAAGGCAATAGATGCAACGGGAGTGCCAGTCACTGACTGGGGTCACCTCCTGGCACAATAGACAAGGTTTGAAGCTGGGAAAAGCAGGCATAACCTTCCAGTAAAGAAGAGCTACTAACTAATATCTATCTTAATGTCATATAAGGAAAAATAAAACAAAAAACATTTTCTTAAAAAAAAAAGCTATACTATTACTATTTACTAAATATTGAAACTAACACCAATACTACAACTAACTATTAATAAGAAAAGAGGATAAAGTTTAGGAAATCTCAACTGGACAATTGCCACAGCTCTGTCTCAGGCCAAGGCGATTGAGAAAGCACTGTGTAGGTAACTGCCCTCAATTCCATATGATAGCAACAGGGGGCACAAGACTGACTAACATGCATATGTGGGCCAAACGGACACTGCTATGAGAAATCTCCAAAGGCACAGGGGGTGCTAGCGCATCTACAGTGGAGCACCCGTACGGACGCTACTTGAAGAAAAAGGGTTAAATCCTGATCTTTACACCATTTGCTCATTAACAATATGTATTGCTACCTTATGATGGGGACTCTTGCTTTGTCTTTTGGGACCCAGTGTCTCAAATTTGGCAGTGATGGGTTCTCAGTTCCTTGGTCAAGCATTCTCATGACAGAACTATGACTTTGGGGGAGTGGAAGGGGTGGCAAGGCCCTGGCACATTGGTCCAACTCAAAACTCCATGCCTTGGCAGAGTGAGGGTCAGTGGCTTACAACTACAAGGTACAGCTTGCCCTCTGAAGCCCCATGCCCTGGCAAAGCAAAGGTCAGTGGCTTGTGGCAGCAGGGCACAGATCATGTGCTGAGGCTTCTAAAAACCTGTTTATAGCAATCCTTGAACATGCACAGGCTTCAATGCTGCAGAGCTTCTTCACTGCTATGCTGGGCCATAGAAGGAGCCCACTTGAGAGGCACTGCACCATCAGAATTTCAGAGCCTCAATGCTCTGATAACTCCTCAGCTGAAAAGAGAGAGAGTATGGAGCTATACGATAAAATGAAGTTGCTACTCCACAAAAAAAGAAAAATTAATTTATTAAACAAAAGTGGCCAGAGGAAACCTAAGCACCGAGTTGTTCCACCACAGTAGCTAGAAATTGATGTGACCTGAATTGAAGGTTGGGGCTTAGTCCTGGAGCCTATAGCAACATATTGGACCACCTTTTAATTCCACAGGTGGGAGGCATTACACATTTGTCATGAGTAAGAAGAGAAGTTGTGCAACAGAAACACTGGTAACCAGATAGGAGAGATTTCTGGAACTGAATGGTTGGACAACTACTAGGTATCTCATTCAACATTAAACATTCCAATAAGTCTAACACACAAGGTACAGTATTCACGATCATGAATATAGCTAAATGTGAAATAATTTAATGATCCATCACATTTTTGTTAATAGGATCCATTGTAGATACAACCCTCTTCAAAAGAAGCAGGTGCCTAAAGCAGGGTATAATTTAAGACCCTGTCTTGTTTTAACCTTCATTGGAAGCTTTTACAATTTAGAAGGTCTGTTTAGCTCAAAATTTCTCTCGCCGCTTCTCTTCAGCAATGACTCCACCACACCGTACACAACTAAGACTTGTCCGGATGCTAGCTTCTTATCTACAATGATGTGAAATACCACCTCTCCAGTCAGGAAAGGAGTAACAGAGACCCATTTGCTGGGGTTTGCTTATGGAGACCCTTGTGATACTATTTTCCATGATCATTCTCCACGACCTGAAAATTCAGACTCACAGCTTCTTCGTAGCACCACATACACATTTTCTTGAAGTGGGCTTGTGAGAGGAAAATTCTCAATCAGGTTGTTAAAAGATAACAGGAGCCCTATTACGTGTGCCTGTTCACTGCAGAAAGAGCTGGATGAGGCAAGAGAGCCAAAGAAATAGCGGTATCAGAAACACTTCCTCTTTCACATGTGTTTGCACAATAAGATCACTACAATGTTCTGTAATTTGCTCACAACCCTTCCCACCTTGTATGACCTGTTGCTGCCATCTAGAGTTACAACATAATCTGGATAAGAGAAGGCTACAGAGTAGACCATGCTCTCTGACCAAGCAATAATTGACTGGAGTTAAAGATCAATAACATTTTTCTTTTTTCCATTCCATGATCACCTACTGAGTTGACAGTGCAACAGAGCAAGAAAAAAACTGATTTCATCTATAATTGTTCTTTCTGAGCAGAAGAATAGTGGGAACTCATGAATTCAAAGAGGGAAGTGGATTAATTGAGCCCCCAAATCTCATCTCTGTCATAATCTGCCAGATTACCATGAAGGAGCACCAATAAGTTCCAGATTGTCATACAGTGGATGCAGAAACATTTTTGTGGTTTGGTTTTAAAGCAGAGCAATATTTGGTGCTTGTTTGTGGACTTGTTATTTAGTGATTATCTAACCTTAATTTTAAAATTTCCTCCTTCTAAATTCAAATAAGTGTGCTGATGCAACATTTTCCCACACGTTTTTGCATCCTAAATACTTCACTCATTTTACAATGAACTAAGTTAAATTAGAGCCCCTAATTAGAGCGGGTAAGAAGTTATGTGCAAAATTCTACAAATAGGCATATGGGGAAAAAAATCTTTGCTAAAGTACTAATAGCATAAAATCTAATTGGCCACTAGCTATTACTGCTCAACTGCCAAGGGCAGTGTAACTTTTAGTAAATTTCATTTACAACTGCTCACTTGAATGTTGTTAAGAGTGAGCCAATTTGCAATACCAGATAATTAAGAATAGGGCACTGAATAAGAACTACAAGCTGCTTGAATGTATTATATCATCAGTGGTTTCAGCCCATAGCATTAATCTTCTCAAGAAGAATGAACAGGTTTCAGTTATTCTTCTGAGCTGAAAAATGAAATCTTTTGTATCACGTTGTTGATAGGAAAGTATTTATGTGCACTATTTGGCATTATGATTTCCTTTATTTTTCCTCCATTTGAATGCTTCAAATTTTGTTAATACAATAAATCTGTTGTATTAAGTCTGAACCTGATTAATGATGCACTGTATCCAGCTAAGTAGAATTAAATTAGTGTGTAATTGATTAGTGTGTAATTGGAGTAGTGTTGTAGATTTACCAACTTTAATTAGGATGGCTTATTACAGATAATTTACATTATCATAATAGAAAATAGAAGCAAGATGAAGTTCATCAAAAGCTTAACATAAGATCAGGTGGACAACCTTTTAGATTAGAAAGGCATAAAAACTAATGCCTTGCCAAATTCTTTAAGACTAGTAAATCATATTAGTTTAAGTCCTTTAAGAATGGCAAATTGCTTATTAACCTTTTACCCTGGATTTTCTAAGCAATTAGACTGTTTATACTAATTTACTGTAATAGACTTTTCTAACAGAAGTGGATAAATCTACAATGCTACTACAATTAAACACCAAATCAATTTAGCCTGAATACAATACCACAATCATACCAAAAACTGCGGAAGTCAATGTACACTTAAAACATTACTAGTCTCTAAAAAAGTTAAGAAACCAAAATCAACAACACTTAAAACTGAAATTTATTGCAGACAGCTTTCAAAGAATGCATATTTTATTAGAGGCATCCAGAAAGGAGAAACATCATCTCAGCTACAACACACTGCAGCAGTATTTGCAGTTTTCTCAATACTCCTGTGAGTGGTAACTAAAGCCCAGAACCTTGGACACGAATTCCACGCTCCCAGGAGCATACCACCATAATAATTATGTTCATAACCATTCATGCTAATGACAGAGATAATAAGCTTGCAGTGAATAATTCATGCATTGCCAGGTCTCACTATGATGTTCACTACTAACAGTTTATTTATAGCACAAGTTAAACTGGATTTTTTTACATCTTACATTCAGGAACTATTTAGTTTAGTCAATTATAATTTAATATCATTAACTACTAATGAAGTTAAAGTAAAATAATTTCATATTAGAATTCTACATTGGGGCAAGCCAGCAGGGCTGAAATGACCAATGAGCGAACTTTACTGATGCAATACATAGAACTAGGAGAATCAGAAATGATAGTAAAACCTGATAGTAAATTAACAACAAAAATGAGGAGTCAAGGTAGATGGAGAGTTTTAACTAGGTCATCTATATGTTTTTCTCTATGGATTGATTTGGGGGGTTTTAAGCACGATCAAGAAATGAGTACATGCCCCACCTATTTTTACTACATGCTATCTTTTTAAGTGTATAAAATCTAAACATAACAGAATTAAAATACACCCAAATGAATATAACTGACCTACTTACCTAGGTTGCTAATACATTAAACATCTACAGCATCTTCTATTACCAAATTCAAATCAGCACAATTTGTCAATTTGCAGTCGTCTCCAATTTTCTTATAGTTTTCCTTGACTACACATTCTGCATTTAGCTCAGAAAATTTGAGATGAATGCATTTTAATCCATTTTAAAATGATTGTTTCCACTGGAAAACTGCCATAACTTGTCTTACAACCCGACACATATTACTACATCCTCTGTGTCAACACACAGCTGGATTACCCTTATTTCAATATCTCAAACAATAATGTACAAATCTCATAGCACTCTTTTTGCACTTCAGCATTGATTGGCTCAGAAAAATTTACCCTCTCTTCCAAAAGTCGTTTCTAATATAGAAGTGAATTAAAAGTTTATCTTGCAGCAACATGGGTGACAGCCAATACTGTTTTTCAACAGACATGAAAGGTTGGTGTAATTTTAATTATTAGAGGGGGAAATTGGTGGGAAGGTGGTCCTTAGAAATAAGGAATCTGTAATGAAGAATCTCACCATCATTACTGCAGACAGTAGCCATGTGCTTCTTTTATTTTCCATGTATCGTAAGCAAAGTCTCTCAATTAATACATTAACTCCACTTAATAAGACATATTGTCAAACCCAGATTACAAAAGTCTTGAAAGAGTCACGGCTAGTTAACTATAAACGTGGACAAATAAAATCATCAAGTATTGAGGGCCTGATCTCAACAAAATGAGACACTACTATTGTGGGCTTCACTGCAACCACAGAGATTACTCTCCATTCTGTTTAACGAGGAAGTGTAGCCTTGGCCTCTGAAGAATCCAGAAGTTGCCTGATCTCTTTGGGAGGTCTCCCAGCCCAGGTAGACAGACTTGCACTAGTAGGGCTAGTGCACCAAAAACAGTAATGTGGATTGTTCTGGCTCGGGCTATCCAGCCTACCTGATCCCCAAGGCTTCAAAAGTCCCTGTCAGCATATCCACATTGCTATTTTTAGCAGGCTAGCTAGACTCACTCCCAGTCGCAGTATAGACATACCCTTTGATACTGTAGTAATGAGCATCATAAAAAACCTTAAGCTGTATACAGAGAAATTGACTCCATCTATCTCCATTTATAATATGGTCAACTGGGTCCTTGTAAACTCTATAACTAGATTTACTGACCATAGTCCTGAATCTCCAATATGATCCACATGCAAATCCCTCCCCCGCCACCCCCAAAGTCAATAGTATCCATATGTATACAGGGATCCACACTAGCACATCATATTAGAAGATCATGGCCACCTCAACAAGTTACTCAACATCCAAATCCTGAAAATTATTTCAGGCAAGGAAAAATTACATGTGGCTACTCAGGAAGAATTGTAAATACAGTCAAAATATATTTGATTCCCCTTTCTCTGTCAAATTCTCTCTATTCCAGGGTGAAGATAGAGGTGGCCATGTGACCCACAGATATGCCCTGATGCCCTGTACATATGTAATTTGTTTTTTTTTGCTGTAGATATTAAGGTTTTCATCATAACCTTAATGCAGACACATTGCACACATGTAGGGCTCAATTACTAGCTCCAGGATAACGATAAAGGACATAAAAACAAGAAGTGATGATGACAAGTCAACAAAAGACCAGAAAATATCAATACTGTGAATAAACTTAAGAGGAACAAAAAAAGAATGAATATACTTAGTTAAAAAGTGCCAGATCTCAAAGTAAAAGTAATTACTTTGAGTAATTTCCAGTAAGATTTAAATAGGTGGGATGTTCTACATTATCCTTACCAGGCAGAACAGAAACAATATATAAATGTTGTCCTAAAAAATATTTTATATCCATACCCAAAAACCAGATTGACATAGTTGGAAAATATATGTGAAACTCATATGAAATAGGAACATACCAAGAGTCAAATAAAAATCTTTGTAGCTCTTGCAGAAAAATAGAGGACTATCCTTGTCAAATATAATGGCTATTGTATTGTGCAACCCAAATTAGGTCTTGGAACAAAGAAGACGAGATCAAAGAGTTACAGATTGGAAAAAAATAGTCAAGTTATTAATATCACCAAAAGAAAGAGTTGCAACGTATGTCAACCAAAAAATAACCCATGGATTTTTAGTGTGCTGCAATTATGAAAAACTAAGAGAAGGACTAGCGTTTTCAAGGGATACTTCAAATCTGATCACTATATATAAAATCCCATATATTATACCAATTATACCAAAGGTACTAGGGGACACAAACAAGATTAAAACAGATAAATTTGTCAAAATTGCACTAAAGAATTTCACACAATTCAAGGGAAACAAATTAGGAAAATGGACTTTTCCATTCCTTTTACCTAGGTTATTTAAAAAAAAAAAAATCTAACTGGAGGCAGTTCTCCAAACAGCAGCCAATGAAGTTATGAGAAAAAAAATAGGAAAATTATACGTACATATATTTACAGAAGTACATGCACTACTAACAATGCAAGATGAGGTAATGTTGGGAAAAGAAAATGAACCCACGAGTCTTTACAGGTTATCAGAAGGATATCATGAAAACTCTGATTAGATATTACCAGTGTTATGATAGTCTCAAAACAAAATACACATACAGTTCACAGCAAAAAGCTAGAAGAAATGCCATTATACGGGGGAAATCATCTTTACATGATCTGGGAAACTTTCAAAATGAAAGACTTCTGCCCTGAAGTTAGAAAACCAACGCAATAGTAATTTCAAGGCTCTTTCTATACATATCCCCAAATTCTTATAATGGTGGTAGGGAAATATTCTAATTTAGTGACTTTGAACAATCGGTCTACTTTCTTAGAATACTGTAGTGAAATCCTGAAGCCACTGAATTCAATGTGAGAGTGTTGCAATTGTATTCACTGAGGACAGGATTTCATCCTTGGTGTCTAAAGACAACAGTTTACACCGGGGTCCCCAACGTGGTGCTCGCAGGTGCAGTGGCGCCCGCCGGGGCAGTTGTGTACACCTGCAGGACACCGCACCGCCAAAATGCCTCTGAGAAGCGTTGCTGTTTCTTGGCAGCATTTCGGTGGCGATGCTTCTTGCCGCTGCTGCTTCTTGGCAGCATTTCAGCGATGGGGTGTCTGGCACCTGCCACAGTCTTTTGGGAATAGGAATATGCTATTCGCACAAAAAGGTTAGGGACTACTGATTTACACTATTATGGGCCTGTCAAGGTTCCTCCCCCACTCTGAACTCTAGGGTACAGATGTGGGGACCTGCATGAAAAACCTCCTAAGCTTATCTTTACCAGCTTAGGTCAAAACTTCCCCAAGGTACAAAATATTACACCCGTTATCCTTGGAATGGCCGCTACCACCACCAAACAATTACTGGTTACTGGGGAAGAGCTGTTTGGACGCGTCTGTCCCCCCAAAATACTTCCCAAAACCTTGCACCCCACTTCCTGGACAAGGTTTGGTAAAAAGCCTCACCAAGTTGCCTAGGTGACTACAGACCCAGGCCCTTGGATCTTAAGAACAATGAACAATCCTCCCAACACTTGCACCCCCCCTTTCCTGGGAAATGTTGGATAAAAAGCCTCACCAATTTGCATAGGTGACCACAGACCCAAACCCTTGGATCTGAGAACAATGAAAAAGCATTCAGTTTTTACAAGAAGACTTTTAATAAAAAATAGAAGTAAACAGAAATAAAGAAATCCCCCCTGTAAAATCAGGATGGTAGATATCTTACAGGGTAATTAGATTCAAAACATAGAGAACCCCTCTAGGCAAAACCTTAAGTTACAAAAAAGACACACAGACAGAAATAGTTATTCTATTCAGCACAATTCTTTTCTCAGCCATTTAAAGAAATCATAATCTAACACATACCTAGCTAGATTACTTACTAAAAGTTCTAAGACTCCATTCCTGTTCTGTCTCTGGCAAGAGCAGCACACAGACAGACACAAACCCTTTGTTTGTCTCCCTCCTCCCAGCTTTTGAAAGTATCTTGTCTCCTCATTGGTCATTTTGGTCAGGTGCCAGCGAGGTTACCTTTAGCTTCTTAACCCTTTACAGGTGAGAGGAGCTTTCCCCTGGCCAGGAGGGATTTCAAAGGGGTTTACCCTTCCCTTTATATTTATGACAGGGCCATGTCCTACAAACCTTTACTCAATGGGACAGTTTATGTGATGTGACTTTTGGTGGCAAAAATGCCCTGTTTTGGCGACCAAATAAAACCACCCCAACAAGAGACATAAGGTTTTTGTGCACAATTTTAGTTGACAAAGTGCCAATGTAGACACCATGGTTGATACTATTGCTTTAATTAGCCTCCAGGAGGTGTCCCCCAATACCAATCCTGACAACTCCGATCAGCAGTTTGGAGTCCACTGCCCTGCAGCCAGGTCAACAATCATCTGCCCCGCCCCCTTAGAAGCCCCAAGAATTTTTGAAATTCCATTTCCTGTTTGTTCGGCATGAAGAGGTCTCATTGCATCTTCTCAGATGACCATGGCAGGTTATCGCAGCAAATGCTCTCCCGCTTGGACCACTGCGGAGCTGCTGGATCTGCTCAGTATATTATGGGGAGAGGAGGTTGTGCAGTCCCAGCTGCGCTTGAGCCATAGGAATTGGGATACCTACCGGCAGATTTCCCAAGGCTTGTGTGAAAAGGGCTGTAGTTGGGACACACCACAGTGCAGAGCAAAGATAAAGGAGCTGAGGCAAGCGTACCATGCTAACGGTTGCTTCGGTGCTGCAACTAAGACCTGCCAGTTCTATAAGGAGCTGGATGTTATCCTTCGTGGCGACCCCACGTCTACCAACAAGAACCCTGTGGATACTTCAGCAGCCCTGGAGGCAGCGGAAAGAAGACCCAACCCGGAGGATGAAGTCACTGATGAAGAGGTGGAATTAGACAATGATGTGGAGCTCCTGGCAGGGTCACCCAGGTTTGGCAGGCAGCCAGGAACTGTTCACGACTCCGGAGGTTGTCTACCAGTGTCAGCAGTTGCTCTCTGGTGAGCAAGAAGTAGGATAGGAGACACCTAGTAAGTAGGTGAGGTTTGTGTAGTGCAGAGGTAGGTTCAGGGTATAGAAATGTACACGGCTGGCTGTGTTTGTGTGCGCTGGACATTTCCCTGTGTAGCTAATCAGTATGGTGGAACAGGGTGTTGATGTACACTGAGATCTCACGGGAATCCAGAGAGATCTCTAGGAAAGTTTCCTGGAGGTACTCAGTAATCCTCTGCCGAAGATTCCTTGGCAGAGATGCTTTGTTCCTTCCCCCATTGTAGGAAACTTTCCCATGCCATTCAGCAATCACTTGTGCAGGGACCAAAGCAGCACACAGACAAGCAGTATAGGGACCATGGCAGAAGCCACGTATAGTAGATGTACCCTCACTTCCCTGCTTACCCTCAACAGTGAGATATCTGCTACAATGACCCCTCCCTGTGGAAAAGTGTGGAAGAATTTTAGAATTTTTTTCCTAGTCGGCTGCACCGCAACCCTTGCAGGGTGCTCTTTTCCCCATGTAGAGCACCTCCCCCTATACCCCCGAGCCAATACTCACTATGATTTGTGTGTTCACAGATGTGTGTGCTTGCCAAGGGTCAGTGAAAAAGTGATAGTTACAAAATGTGTATTTTACTGAAATGTTTCAATGCTGTGCGTGAATTTAACAATCATGCTTCTGTGCATTGTTCCTTCTGCTTCGGCAGATGTGGCCCTCAGGAACACCCCACACACACCTGCTGAGTTTCTCCGCCAAATAAAGAGCCCAAGATGGAGCAAAGAAGACATATTCCGGGAGGTACTGCACTTCTCTAATGCAGAGAATACAAGGAGTGGAAGGAAGCCGAAACGCAGGACAAAAAAGATAATCAGAAGTTTGTTAAGCGGATGATTAAAATCATGGAGGAGCGAACACAGAGGCTGAAGTCCTAAATAATGCTGCAGACTGAACAGACGTGTGCCTGCCCTCCCCTGCAGCACATTCAGAACTCTCTTCCATGCCCCCCGCCAAACTCTGCCCACACAGTCCTTTCCGCTTTCCAGGACTTCTCCATTTCCCCTTCAGTCCACCCCCCCGAACAACTTTCAAAATGATAGCTGGACATACACACAGCTCTGAAAGTCTGCCCTTCCTTTCGCACCAAGCGTCTTGGGGCGGCGGGGGGGGGGGGGGGGGGGCGGGAGTTTCTTGTGCAATAAAAGCAAAGTTTTTGAATGGTAACTCATCTTTGTTTCCTACAAATTGAGATAGAAGGCACTACCAATATATACACAGGCAGTTTAATCATTTGCTTACTAGAATGTAAGGCCCCAAATGTCATTATTGCTTCCTTGGAAAACTACATGTAATGTAACAATGCAGCACCAATCACAGAGGTGTACATTACTCGTTCTCATTTTCAAAGTGTTGCCTCAAAGCCTCCCTGATTCGAATTGCCCCCCCTCTGATAGCCCTGGTATCTGGCTGCTCAAAATCAGCAGCCAAGCAGTCTGCCTCAACCTCCACGCTGAGCAAACCTTTTATCCTTCGCTTCACAAAGATTATGCAACATACAGCATGTGGCTATGACCAAGGGAATATTATCCTCACTGAGGTCTAGTCTGCCATAAAGGCATCACCAGTGCGCCTTTGATCTGCCAAAGGCACATTCAACTGTCATCTGTCACATACTCAGCCTGTTGTTGAACCGATCCTTACTACTGTCCAGGTTTCCCGTGTAAAGTTTCATGAGCCATGGCTTTAAGGGGTATGCTGTGTCTCCCAGGATCACTATGGGCATTTCAACATCCCCCACTATAATCTTTTGGTCTGGAAAGAAAGTCCCCACTTGTAGCTTTCTATACAGGCAGATGTTCCTGAAGATGCGCGGGTCATGCACCTTCCCGGACCACCCCGCGTTGATGTCAGTGAAACGTCCATGGTGATCCACAAGCACCTGCAACGCCATAGAAAAATACCCTTCATATTGATGTGCTCCATCACAAGATGGTCTGGTGCCAAAATTGGAATGTGTGCCCCATCTATCCCCCTCCACAGTTCGGAAAACCCATTTCTGCAAAGCCATCCACTATTTCACGCACATTTCCCAGAGTCACAGTCCTTTGTAGCAGCATGTGATTAATTGTTCTGCACACTTGCATTAATGCAGCCCCAACGGTCGGCTTCCTGATTCCAAATTGATTCACGACCGACTGGTAGCAGTCTGGAGTCACCAGCTTCCACACAGCGATTGCCACACACTTCTCAAATGATAGGGCAGCTCTCATTCTGGTGTCCTTGCGCCACAGTGCTGAGGGGAGCTCCACATACGGTTCCAGGAAGGTGACTTTCCGCATCCAAAAGTTCTGTAGCCACTGCTCATCATCCCACACCTGCATGACGATATGATCCCACCATTTTGTGCTTGTTTCCCAAGCCCAAAAGCAATAGTCCACCCTCTGCAGCTGTTCTGTGAAAGCCAAAAGCGATCTAAAGTTGCTCCTATCCTTATCACACAGCATGTCAGGCAACTGGGAGTCTTCTTCAGTTAGAAACTTCATGATTAACTGCACTGCCACCCATGATGTCTTCATGACAGTTATCAGAGCATAGGAGAGCAGTGCAGGATCCATTCCGTCTCCATCCCGCCGGGGTGCACAGCAAAGAAGGGCCGTTGAAAAATGCTGCAAAAGCAAGCTGAAAGCCCATGAAATGCTGGGACAGAAAACAATGCATCACGGGACATTGAGCCCAGTCCCAAGATGTGCCACGATCTGCTCTGCGTTCCCACAAGACCAAGCAACTGAAGGTGTCAAGCTGGACTATGGGATAGGTACTCACAGTGCACTGCTCACACTGTCGATGCTAGTGCCCCAAGTGTGGGCACGCTCTGCTGTCAGAGGGAGTAACTGTGAACTTGCCATATCGATTTTTATTATAGTGCTTTTTGACTGTTGACATAAGGCCTTAGGTTTTGGAGGATCAAGCACTATTTAGTATTATTACTTAAGTTAATATTTATTTTATATTAGTGCCCAGAAACCCCAATTAAGAAGGGTCCCCCTTTTGCTAGGCCTAAAAAGTACACACAGAGACCTAGTCCAGTTTTGAAGAGTTTACAATCTAAGGAGACAAGTGAAGAGCAGGAATACAATTAAATTCCTTATCTAGTTTAAAAAAGAACTAGATAAGTTCACAAAGGATAGGTCCATCAATGGCTATTAGCCAGGATGGACAGGGACGGTGTCCCTAGCCTCTGTTTGCCAGAAGCTGGGAATGGGTGATCGGATAGATCACTTCATGATTATTTGTTCTGTTCATTCCCTGTGGGGCACCTGGCATTGGCCAGTGTCGGAAGACAGGGTGCTGGGATAGATGGACCTTTGGTCTGACCAAGTATGTCTGTTCTTATGTAAATATGCATATTTACAATCTGGGGAAGAGGTTTATAGAACAAAGACTATTACCCCCCATAGGAATATAGATGATAAAAATTTGTTGAGAAGTAGAATGACTGACTCCCTGTAACCACTTAATAAATGAAAAGCTTGGGGAAATATAGACCAAATTGATTGAACTGGTTAAAAATATACCACTGACATTTTTTTGGATCTGTCACTCTGAACTCTGGGCTACAGATGTGGGGAAGGAACCCTGACATGGTGGCAGAGCAGTGGTATCATTTTGAACCAGAGATCATTTTGAATTAGAAGCACAAACCTTAGAAATGTTTTTTTCTTCTTTTAGCTGCTTGGGAAAAGCAGGAGCTGAGAACAGCTGGAGTTTTTTTCTCTGCCTGAAGGCAGAGGTGTTAGATTACAGCCAGAAAATTCACAAGCAGGTTTTTTTTTTTTCTTTCTAGCTCTCCGGTGAGCTACGCAAGCAGGAGCTAGGATGGCGAAATGCAATGTCCAACAGAAACTAGAATTAGCTAAATCTGAAGCTGAAGAGAGACAAAAAGAACACGACAGACAGATAGCCTTAAAAAGCTTGGAGTTGGAAGCAGAGGAGAGGAAACAGGCAAAACGCATGGAGGCAGAGACGCACCGCTTGGAGGCAGAGTTAGCACTGAAGTGCTTAGATCTGGAAAGGGCTAAGATAGGTCCACCAGATAACCCTAACAATCCTTCCCCAAAAATCCACAAATGGGAGCAACTGTGTTCACAGTATGATGAATCCAGTGATATTGCTGAATATTTCATCACCTTTGATATATCACCACCAATGTGATATATGCCATCATGTGCCAGCAATGCCCCTCTGCCATGTACATTGGTCAAACTGGACAGTCTCTACGTAAAAGAATAAATGGACACAAATCAGATGTCAAGAATTATAACATTCATAAACCAGTCGGAGAACACTTCAATCTCTCTGGTCACGCAATCACAGACATGAAGGTCGCTATCTTAAAACAAAAAAACTTCAAATCCAGACTCCAGCGAGAAACTGCTGAATTGGAATTCATTTGCAAATTGGATACTATTAATTTAGGCTTAAATAGAGACTGGGAGTGGCTAAGTCATTATGCAAGGTAGCCTGTTTCCTCTTGTTTTTTCCTACCCCCCCCCCCCCAGATGTTCTGGTTTAACTTGGATTTAAACCTGGAGAATGGTCAGTTTAGATGAGCTATTACCAGCAGGAGAGTGAGTTTGTGTGTGTATGGGGGTGGGGGGGATGTGAGAAAACCTTGATCTATGCAGGAAATAGCCCGACTTGATTATGTAAAGAGTTGTCACTTTGGATGGGCTAGCACCAGCAGGAGAGTGAATTTGTGTGGGGGGGTGGAGGGTGAGAAAACCTGGATTTGTGCTGGAAATGGCCCACCCGTTGATCACTTTAGATAAGCTATTACCAGCAGGACAGTGGGGTGGGAGGAGGTATTGTTTCATGATTTCTGTGTGTATATAAAGTCTGCTGCAGTTTCCACGGTAAACATCTGATGAAGTGAGCTGTAGCTCACGAAAGCTCATGCTCAAATAAATTGGTTAGTCTCTAAGGTGCCACAAGTACTCCTTTTCTTTTTGCGAATACAGACTAACACGGCTGTTCCTCTGAAACCTTTGAGAGACTGTGCACCCTCCATGCAATTCCTGATGATCACAAGATGACCACATTGGTAGCAAAATTGACTGGCAGAGCTCTGGACATATTCAATAAGATGCCCATTGAAGATGCTTCAAACTATGGTTAATTTAAGGACTTGGTTTTGAAACCATTTCAGGTTACACCTGAAACCTACAGAGTAAAATTTAGAGCCCTTAAGAGAGGGGCTGGACTAAGTAATGTGGCTTATATAAACGAGATGAAGGATCTGTTCGATAAATGGGTCAAAGGAAGGGATATAACTAGCTTTGAAGGACTGGGTGATTTAATGATACAGGAGCAGTTCCTGACTATGAGCAATGATGATGTAAAACAGTGGTTACGGGATAAGAAAATGGACTCAACAGAAAGTATTGCTTTTTATGGTGATCAATATGAGCAGTCCCAGACCACCAGGGATGCAAGGAAAATTGGAACCAAATGGGTGGGGGTAGCCGAAAGTAACAACCCTGGTCACAGTTTGGGTGGATACCAGAAGAGACACCCTGAGATCACACCACATCACCAGGGGCAGCCCAAGGCCCCACCTACACCCCAAGGAAAACCCCAGACCCCTTGTCGTCGCACCACACCATTCTCCAGCAACCCACCTCACCCCAGTGACCAGTCAGCTGGGTGATGTTTTAAATGTAATGAGCTGGGGCATGTAAAGGCCAACTGCACCATGAACCCCAACAGATTACAGTTCATTGCACCAGGGTCACACCAAAGGTCCTCAGGCCCAGATGCCTCCCAGATACCCTCAGAGCAAAGGGAAACTGTGAGTGTGGGCAGGAAGAAGGTTATAGCGTGGAGGGACACTGGAGTGCAGGTGTCAGCTGTCCACCAATCCTTAGTGGACCCCAACTTAATCAACCCAGAGGTCCAAGTGATGATTCAACCATTCAAGCCCAACCCTTTTGATTTGCTTACAGCGGAGCTGTCTGACCAGTACAAGGGCGGTTCAAGAATGTGGACTTTTGCAGTCTATGATGATTATCCCATTCCCATGCTGCTGGGGGAAGACTTGGCCAACCATGAGAAGCTAGCCATGTGAAGCTGGTCACCTACAGCCAGGCTAAGCAAGCTTTCACACCTATCCCTGTTCCTGAGCCTTCTACCAGGGCCCAGTCTGTGTTACCAGAGACCCAGATGGAGGTGGTGGAACCAGAACTGACAAAAACTGCAACGGCTGTAGCAGACCCAGTCCCAGAGATCCAGCCAAAGCCAGTCCCCGAACCGAAACTGGCGAAGCAACCAGCACCAGAACCATTGCCAGCACTGCGTCCAGCGCTTGCAACCCCACCTACAACTCCAACACCCGAGGCCACCACCGAGCCTGTACTGGCAGCAGCAGCAGATAACAGTATAAGTAGTAAGCAGATACACTAGAGACTCAGCCAGAGCCTGAAATACCACACAGTGCACCAGCGGAGAACGGTTCACAGTCAACGAAAACAGCACCATCACCTGCATCGCTTCCAGAGGGACCAAGCCCACGTCCACAATCCATTGAGGAACTGATGTCTCCAGCATCAAGGGAACAGTTCCAGGCTGAACAGGAAGCAGATGAAAGCCTCCAGAGAGCAACCCACTGCCTCTCAGCTCTTCTAATCGATCCAGGTTTGTTGTAGAAAGAGCACTTTTATACAAGGAAACTCTTTCTGGTGGATACCAGGAAGACTAGCATCCTAAAAAGACAGTTGGTAGTTCCAGCCAAGTATCAGGAAAAGCTCCTGAGCTTAGCCCACGATCATCCTAGTGGCCATATTGGGGTGAACAGGACCAAAGACCGTTTGTCGGTCTGTTTTTCTGTTCTTTGTCTGTCTGTTCTGTGTGCTTGCCGGAGACCGATCAAAAGAAGCAGGAACTCCAACTCCATTAGAACTCGTAAGTACTAGCAAGGGAACGCGTTAGCTTATCTTTGTTTTGGCTTGTGTTTTTCTCTGTGCTGAGAGGGATTTGCTTTTTTTCGTAACGTTAAAGTTCTGCCCAGAGGGAAATCCTCGGTGTTCTTGAATCTGAGTACCCTGTGAAGTATTTTCCATCCTGATTTTACAGTGATGATTTTTACTTTTCTTTTTTGAATAAAATCCATCTTTTAAGAACCTGACTGATTTTTCCATTGTTCCAAGACCCGCGAGTTTGGGTCTTTGATCATTTTATAACCAACTGGTTAGGATATTATTCTCAAGCCTCCCCAGGAAAGGGGGTGGAGGGGCTTGGGGGGATTTTGGGGGAAAGAGGAACTCCAAGTGGTCCTTTTCCCTGATTCTTTGTCTAAATCACCTGGTGGTGGCAGCATACGTTCAAGGACAAGGTGAAATTTGTGCCTTTGGAAAGTTTTTAACCTAAGCTGGTAAAAATAAGCTTAGGGGGTCTTGCATGCGGGTCCCCACATCTGTACCCAGAGTTCAGAATGGGGAAGGAACTCTGACAGTATCATACAAATGTAATCCACAATTTATACTGCTTTACTTTACTGTATGCCCTAAATTTATGTATTTCGCTGTTTATGTAATAACACTTGCACAACAATTGTTTAGCTTTAGCACAAAATGTAGTAATAAATTTATGCTTGAATATATACAGTAAAATAAAAAACATTACCTGTGCATGAAAGGGACGGATTATGGTTATGGTGAGAATATTAATGCTCAATTTCCTTTCATTAATTTAAAATTCACAGCTTTAAATTCATTTAATTAATGTAAGAATGTACCAAATACAGAGAATAACCATAAGCAATGAGTGGTCTGTCCAAATAAAAAGGTATAGTTTTAAAGAAATTCATCACGAAGGTCACCTTTAGACTTTTCATTCAAATTTATATAAAAAATGGGGGAAAACAAATGTGCAAACACTTTCAACTTCAGTTTGAAACATGTTTCCAATTTCTTTGTTTCAGAGCTATTCACAGAACCCCTGAAGTTCTAAAAGATTCATGTTAAAATAAATCCAACTTCTCCATGATTTGAATCTCTGTGAATATATGGACATCCTCAGCATTCAACAGTTTACTGCATGTTCATACAGGGTTTGCTGGTTCCATGGAACTAGAAGTGGGATTTGTATTACACAAGCACTCGAAGTTATGTGAGCAGATAGAGGCTTAATAGCAAGAACTGAGACTTGAAAGTTTTCCTCTTTCAAACGACTGTGTCCCAATATAACTGCAGCGTTTTCTTATACCTCCCCACTCTTTCCTGTATATTAATCTTTTGAAATCTCCCAGTCCACAATTTCAGCAGCTTTTCTGAATACATTACAGAAGCACACTACTTCATCCATTACAACTGAAAAGCTTTTTATTTAAAAAGGTACATTAAGTAGACATGATACTTGCTAACAATCTTCAAAACACTAGAAAAAGGATAGTGAAAGACATGCCAGTGTTAAAAATGCGATGCTATGAACCTAGAAGTTCTGACAAGAAACACAGATATCCAGAGTATGCTTGGTTTTCACTGGGTTGCAACGAAAGTATTCCATAAACACACTGTGACTGCACTCTTAGTCCTACCCCGTCAGCTACTGTATTTCCATTATCTATTTAACTATCCATATACTCATGCTCCAGTTGGTCTCTAAATAAATCATCCTCCCATAAATAAGAGAAACTGTTTGCATTCTTAAATTATGAAATTTAGATCAATTTTTTGGCACTTTAAATCAATGTAACTAATGGACCAATTTCCAATCAATTTGATGCATGTAATTTAAGATAAGCATGTGTGTCTTTCCAATGCAAGGCTAACAAACAAGTTTTCAATGACTTCACCACAAATACTATAGGAATTTAAGCAAGATTAGAACATACAGTTATAAAGTAAAAACAACTGAACCTTAGGGAAATCTTGCCCAAGAGCAGAGACAGGGAAGGTCAAAATGCTACACTTCACCAAAGAGATCCAAAGAAATCATCAACCTTTCCAGTTACATGAAAGTAAGTCAGTTTTCCACTGTTTAGTCTTTTGACATTTTGATATATGGTAGTGCTTTTTCAAAAGTTTAGGAATTTAACTGATTTCTCTCTGAAGTTTAAACACATATTACAGAACTCACCACAAATTCAAAGAGTCTCGTGAGTTTTTAAAAGAGATTTCCCGAATGGATGTGATAAGCCTCAAATGTCAAAGTTCCAGAATAAAATTTCTAAGAAGTTTAGAAACAAAACAGCCCAGATCCTTAAACCCCACCTCCATACCCCATTCCCTTAGGAACTCCTGAGCCAGAACAGCAGGCTCCACAACAGCCCTTTCTCCCCACAGGCATATTATGGGGGACTTAGTAAAGTGCTATATGCTCTGGTGATCCCCTGTTAAAGCAATGATCTGTTGGGGTTGTTGTGGGCCAGTGGAATTTTGAGTCTCTCTCCTAAGGCTGCTGCAAGTTCCTTTGGGACAAAACTGGCCCCTGACTGTTTTAGGGGAGCGCCAAAGTGACTTTGAGCGTCCTTTTCACCCATTCCCTGAAGCTTTGTGAAAAACAGAATCTGGTCAAATCAAAGGAGCTGATCCATGTAGTCAATAATTATGTCATAACCACATAATCTTGTCTAATGGAAAACATTGCTTCTGATCAACAATGCGGGGTAAAACAGACCAAACCAAAAGAGGCTAAAAACCCCACAAAACAGAACATCTCAGGCTACAAAGAAACAGAAAACACTTCACTGCCACCCCACAAACGCACTACAATTGGATCAGATGCCCTTCTGCCCTCATTCCCATCTTCCCCACTAGATGAGGAAATGATTCTAAAACCCATCTCAGAGAGGGAAAACGGTAATGTCTGCAAAGCACTGAGGTCACTTTCAGGGACCTCCACACTTAATTTTAAGAAGGCTACATGGGGAAGGCAGACAGTGAAAGATAAATAGTATCTCTATGCAAGTCAGTCAACAGCAGACATTGGCTGACTTGAGGATCCACAAAGCAGGCCAATTTACCGTGATGTGTATAACATAAGGAAGAGTAATCGGTCTACCTATTAGGAAGCAAGAGGTGGATTTTGATTTACCCAAAATAAGAGGGCAATTTTATAAGACAAAAAGATAAAGTAGCTTGAAGTAAAAGACCCAACAAATGTTAAAAGTTATAAGATACTCTGCATAGCCACAGTCTTGGTGGAACAGAAAGGGATTTGCATTTTTTGCTTGCCTAAACTGGGCTCCAATATTGTGCATCTGGTATTCCAAATTACTTTGCATCCTGTGCATCAAAAAAGTTTTCAGTGTTGTAGTTCCATTACTGAGCTTCTAATATCCATGTCATACAGATTTTGGGTGGGACAAATCAGGAGTAATTTGTATGTACTGCTTCTACTCATACCAAGAAAATGTTGATTCATGTACCACCACTTTTTAATTTTGCAAGCAGCAATCAATGTGACATTTAGGTATTGTAAGCAAAATTTAAAAAATGAATGATATAAGCAACGTGCAGTACTATTAAGGCTATTTAAGAAGAGTTGTGCTGTGGTTGCCATGACACATGATGTGACTGAAATCTCTGATGAAATACACTGATCATACAGCATGTTCCACAGTAAAGGAAGTTTTATTTAAATTACTTGGACATTAAAATCCCCTTAACTCCTGTATGCAGCAATAGCCAAAACAAAAACCAAAACTGAACATAACCAAGCCAAATAAATATATCCTACATTCTTCTCCAGAGGCTGTCACACAGCCACTGTTCAAATCCAGAAACCAATAAGGACATTGCGGCCTCTCTTATCTTCTGCACTAAAGTATCACAGAAGGTGAAAAGTGGTTTCTGAGGTTGCCAGAACCAATGTAACTAACACCTTAAACTGCAGGATGGAGAGCCACCCAGAAGCTGATTGAAAGCCACATTCATAAACTGCATTAGTATGTTTTTTTAGTAGCAAGTTCCACATAATAATCGAAGTATAGTATATCATCACCGACAACAGCCAGTTATCACTTACTTCCTCTAGATTTGTGTGTTTTCTTTTTAATCTTCAGATAGAACCTTATCAGTGAACAAAGGCTCCATAATTAACAGATGAGCACCTGTCCTAGCTGACAGTAATGCCCAAGTCCTGTAAAGATACTTAATATCTTCAAATCCCAATATAGTAGTTATTCTTTTCCAAGAGTGCAGTGTTGAACTCTCCACTATGTCTTCAATTGTTTATTCTTAAGAAATAAAAGCTTCTTATATACACATTAACCATAACCAACATGAGTTTCAGACACAGAAGTTCAACATTTCAAGGTTTAACAATACCACCGCAACTACCAAACAGCTTGATGGATAGTGCTTTTCCTTGCCCCCAGAGGTTTCAAGTTTGAGGATCATTTCAAACTCTCACATACAGAGCCAACAAAAATGGTGACATTTTGGCAGTAACGAAAGGGAGGGTAGTACACAGTGAGGAAACTGAAGAATGAGCTGGCTCATCTTTTAGTCTTCTAAATGTAGAGAATTTGCATTGTGATTTACAGTGTCAGGAGAGAAGGTCATCTCTCTCTCTCTGGCATGAGACATTAGACTGGAAAGGAAGCTATGGCTTATCTCCAGAACAAAATAAGGAAAACTGCACAGGTAAAATGGCAACCAATATTCAACACTGAAATAAGGAGCTAAAGCCACACAACCCACATTTGGATTGGCTATAATTAGCAAGTCCTTGCATTGGGGCCTGTTTTACGATACAGCTCAGACAGGGTTGCATAAAGGGCAAAAGAAAACACCTTTCCTAGCACTGTCACCACAAATCCAGGATATTTTACAAATAAATTTAGAACAGCAGCCTTCCTTTTATTCATCAGAGTTGTAGCAGATAATACTAGTGACCTTTACTGTTAGCTGCTTCTGAGGACAATTTAAAAGTTCACGTATATCAAGAACCAGACTGTGTGTGTAAGGTACTGACCCACATAATGGGTGGTCCAGAGCTGCACCATACAAGTGGCAGCTAGAAGAACTGTGCCTCAGAGAAGCTTACATTTCTCCTCTGTGCTCCCAAGCATGCAGAGATAGTGCTTCCGTTGCACTTTGACAGTACAAAGAGGCTCCACCCCAGTAGCGTAGTCACAGAGTAAACACAAGTAAACAGAGTTTACCCACTTCTCATTTACACAATATGGAGTTTAGTTTAGGATAGTTTACCCATTTCTTTCTTTTCTTTTTTAAAACACTTCACCACTACTCCTGAGAATTTACATAGCAATGCAAATTTGCTACATTTTAGAGGACTAAAAGAAATTCAATCTGCTAGCTGAGTGCTGTACTGTGAGCACAGTAACTGCAAACATTTCTGCACCAGATTGGGGCAGGCTCCCTGCACTCTCACCAATTTGTGTGGAAATTCAAGAGGTCCAGGACCCAAATGAGCACTTATTTGATAGAGGTGGGCCTGGAAAGTTAATATCTTCCATTATTCTAGAATAAACTGAAGCAATTGCAGAAATCTAAAATATTTGACAAGTTTCTGCTTTCCAAGTTGTTCTCTTTAATAACTACATTCTTCAGTTTAATACTAATTTGAATGTCAACCCAAAGATTACCTCATTTTTTATTCTATAGAAATCAGTGTTTGAAGATACTAAGATATTTACATACACAATGCTTACTTGCAAACAAAATTCCCCTCAAGATAAACACCATAGTGTTAAATCTCCTCACAGTACAATTAAATGTTCTTCATTATGATCAAAGTTCAACCAACTGAACTAAGTTGTTTTAAACAACTTCAAGCACTTGGAAAAAAATCATGACGTAATATGGTATATTTAAATATAAAAGGTTACATCATATTGTGATTTTGGGATTTTAACTAACCCCCCACCCCCCGAGCCCTAACCACCTTCACCTGGACTCCCCTGCAAAGTCCCATTCTCTCTGCATCCAGAGCCCCGCACCGAAACCCTGTGCATCCAGATTCCCCCCATGCACACAGACCCCACACCAAGCTACCAACACCCAGATCCCACCACACGCAACCCTGGTACTCTTGAGGGAATTCTGCGTCAAAAAATTTAAAAAATTAAAATTCTTCACAATTCTGCATATTGTGTCAAAATAACACAGAAACACGACAACAATATAATCACACCATTTTCAATTATTTTTGTAATTTATTTCAAAATACTTCTCAGCGAATATTTGAAAATGGTGTGATTATATTGCGTTACTTTGACAAATAAAATAAGCAGAATTTTGCAGAATATTTTAGTGCAGAGGTCTCTCAGGAGTAACATTTAGTGAGGATGTAACAGTAAAAAATGAACTTGCCTTGTATATCTGCTATTCCCAAGATATTATCTTTGTAGAATTCTCATTCCTAAATATCTTCTTAGAATGATGCTGGCAAAACATCCCTAACTCAAAGATTTTTCACATCCCAGTAGCAGCACTGAGCGTGAGACAAGCCTTTATTGGCTATTGCACATCACCCCTGCTGTATGTAAAAGCTGCCCTCCACAGCAAAAAGCAGAGCTCTCACAGAGAGAAACAAATCCCAAAATGAACAAGACAGGACAAAAAACAATGTGCCTCAAAGATAACTGAAAAAAAAAATCAAATGGCAAAGTGAAAAATACCTCCAAAAGTATACATCTAAGCAATGATGAGAGGTGGATATGGGGGGAGGAGGGAGAATGAGCAACCTGAAAAAGAAGAACATGAGTACTTGTGGCACCTTAGAGACTTACAAAGTTATTAGAGCATAAGCTTTCGTGGGCTACAGCCCATTTCATCGGATGCATAGAAAAAAGAAAAAAAGAAGACCATCATACAAACAGGAAAATAGGGTTGCAGTTTTCCTCTCCAAATATATCAGCTGTGCTGGATTCTCATACCTACAGAGCAAAAAGTTTGAAGGATGTCTCTAAAGAAAAATGAAAGCTCAGCTGCAACATGCAAGAACAGTAAACCCAATGCCAAAAATGTGAGCTGGAAGAGTTTTATCTAGCGATACCTAAATGAATCAACATTCAAGTCTGTAGAACAAATGAGTAACTGGGAAGAAAAGAAGAACTTGTCCAATGGAAAATAAGGTACACTCCCAAAACAAAGAAAAATCTGTTAAGGGGGTTGGAAAGTTTGGGCTCTATAACCCTGGAAATGGGTTTGGGAGTAGAGAGAAAGACCAAACCGAATTCTGTCCAGGAGAATCCAAGCAATAAGGGTTTGTAAATGTGTAGACAGAGGACCATGAAGCTGCCTTTGTAATCTGTGATGGAAAGCTCATTGAGACAGGGAGTGATGATTCCCTTGCCTTGAGAAAACCTACTTCATGATAGACTGTAATAGTTAAACCCAGTCAAGTGAAGATAAACAGATTAGCAATTTTGGGGCAGAAGTCCACAATGGCTTATTTACCACACTGCAAACTGCTTCCATTTGTAAGTGTATGTCGTTCCGGTAAATGGCTTTTGAAACGTTAAGAGCACCACCCATTCCAAAATATCACACCTAAAGATTTCTATCCTGCCAGGAGCTAAAGCTGTTAAGGAGAGAGCCATAATGGTATCAAACATGAAAAAAGTTTGTGCTGAGGCACTAAGCCCAGAACCACATTCCAAATAGCCCTAGCACCAGAGCACTGAATCACAGGGTACTGAAACACCCTTCAGAACTTTGGCAATGAAGCACACAAAGTCAACCATCGATAGGGTGAGAGAAACATAAATTAAAATTCATATACTGAGAAAATACTGATGTTGAAGCATTGTGGTAATGCCAAGGCACTACCACGCAGAATGCAGCGAGAACCAAAGAGCAGATACCAAGTCACCAAAACTAGCTGTGCTGAAAAAAGCAGATAGTGAAGCACAATTGATGAATATCAAAAAATATTGGAGACAAATAGCTCAAACTAGAAAAACAAAAACATTAACTATCGGGAGTTTCATCAGTCTCACAGTAAGGAGATAAACACCAGGAATGAGAATCCTGAACAGATGGTATCTTTAAAATTTATCTTGTTCATCACATTTGAAGTAGAATGCTCTGAAACAAATTTGTTATATGAAATCTATCACGACTACTGTACATTACACATTTAAAAGCATATGCTACACAGCCACTGCTGCAATATGACAATATTGCTAGATCTTGATTGTCGAACACCCTGTCTCTATTCATTCACACTGACTAAAACATGAGTATAGGATGTGTTGCTTCATAACAGTCAGAAAATAAAGCTACAATAAAAAACTTAAGTGAGCTGGGCCCATCCAATAAACATGTGAGAACTACATTTGGGGATGCATCTGGGGTTCATGCTTTTTTCAACAGCCAACACTGGATATGCTGTATAGGTATTGATTTCTAGAGATGGAGGGGTTGGGCATCTACCTCTCTCAAGACTGTCCACACCATTCTTCCTCTCAACCAAAAAGCTGGAGGATTTAATACGAACCACATCCTTTCTCCGTAAAGGATGGTAGTCATGAACAATGGGAGAGGAAAACAAATGAAAAGGTATATCCTGAATCATTTATCTAGTCACCTTAATTTATAATTTTCATTTCAATTAGTGGGGTTTTTTAAACACATTTCATTCTTAGTTCATTCACAGGCATAAAAATTATTAAAAAGTTACATAGATATTTTAGCTCCTTTTTTTAATGCAACAGAGAGAATGTTACTTTGGAAAAATCCTACAAAAAGCCTCAAAACAAATGTGCCCAAGGAAACCATTACTCCTATTATCTATTGGTGAATACCAATTATTCCTGAGGGAAGTCTGCGCCAAAAAATTGAAAATTCGCAGAAAAAGGGGGCGGGGGGGAAGCACAGCGACACATGACCCTTCATGACCCCCTGCATGCCTCGCCTCTGTTTGTGGGGCAATGCTTCTCCCAGACTATGCCCAAGAGCGTCCCCAGTCTCACCCCCACTCCCACACAGCTTCCCTTTGCTTCCCCATCATTTTCTGCAGGGAAGCAAAGAAATTCTGCAGAGGGATATGAATTCTGTGGGCATGCAGAATTCCCCGAGGAGTAAATAAGCGATTATACAGAAAAGCTTGCCTTTTAGACTAGAGGGCTTGGGACACACCATACTTCCCAATTTCTTCATAAGAGGAACTGTTACTTTTTAGAACAAACAAACAAAAGCAGCACAGGTATATATTTTTCTACAGTAAATTTACACAAAAAATAACCAAGCAAATGCAAGTTTAAATTCACAGGACAGATTTAGTGGACACATGATAAACAAACCGAAGGGCTGGCCTACTGCAAATGGAGCCAACAAGCAGCTTTGGTTTCAGTAAGAGATGACTGAGTTCATCAAGCAAGTAAACCTCTTCTGAAACATGGATCTTGTTTACAAGGTTACCTTCTTCGCTAATTCCATGCGTGCCACTAAATTAAGGACTGGCATTGGTAGCACTCAATTTCTTTTCTTTTTTTTTTTTAAAATTGAACCTATGTTTTATTCTGCAACTTCTGTGGGCAGATCCAAACAAATGAAATAAGTACAAGTGAAAGGGGAGCAAAGGAAGAGAGAAAGGAGGAAGAATATAAAAATCATAACACCATTTTTAACTTCAGCATATCTGAAAAATTGGATTGCATCTTCAATTCTTCATACAATACTTGAAGATAAATTTCAAAACATTCTAGACATTTTAACTCTCCATCTCTAACCTAATCATTAAACTGCAATCTTTAAAAGCGGGTGCACTTTTTCAAGCAATTGCTTACTGCTTGAAATGCAAATTTATATGGAGGACTCATTTTTCCCACCTAAAAAAAAAATATGAAGGGCTTTCAAAAGCTAATTTACCTTCTCATTTATATGGGGTAATGCACTATATTTGCATAAAGCAGTCACAACTTTTTTAAAAAAAATGTATTAGATAGCTAACTATGTAACCCCTGCCGTTTTAAAAGACAGTCCCCTTGTTAGAAAAGCATTCCAAGTGACAATTTCAGTAACTCAGCATCTCTTTATGGATAATTAGACTTTTTATGAATATGCAGATTTTACAGAGCTGATTGGCTTATGTGTCTCCTTCCTCAAGATCATCTACAATAAAAACAATTGTATTATCAATCAGTGGGCTCACTGTCAAGTTTATATTAAACATTAATCTGCAAAGCGCAAATACAGGTCACACAAGACAGAGTTACCCTCTTCTCCAACCTTTTCAAAGGTATAGGTTAAGGATTAATATTTTCACATTGGTATTGTGACCCAGTAACACCAAATTTTCTTTTAACAAGGCTTCACAGGTTTGTTTGTTTTTTTTTTGGGGGGGGGGGGTCGGAGGGGAGGGGTTGCTTATGGTGTCCATGTTATCAAAGAGCAGAATTCAAACAGCATAACAATAGCACCATCTAGTGGCAATCTCTTCATTTAAAGAGGGAACCATTCAATTTTCTGATCATGCCTGAGAAATAATATGAAACAAGATGGGCCTGCAAGGAATCTACATTCTGAGAGTAGGGGGATCCAAGGGGGAAGGTAGAACAAACAACTCAGTTGAAGAGAGGAACTGCATCTTAAATATAGAGCACTTACAACTAGCTACTGGATATGAGTTAACTAATTTACCCACAATATTTACAGGCTTTATAGTGTGAAACCATTTTAGTACTGAAAATCCAGCTACTGATCTACACACGCAAGAACCTTCTCCGAAACAGCAGTCCTGTTTTGTTTTCACTGTTATTACTTTGCTAAATGCAAAGTAATGCAGACTGGAAAACATAATCCTAACTATACATATACAATGATGGGGTCTAAATTAGCTGTTACCACTCAAGAAAGAGATCTTGAAGTCATTGTGGATAGTTCTCTGAAATCATCCACTCAATGTGCAGCGACAGTCAAAAAAGCAAACAGAATGTTGGGACTCATCAAGAAAGGGATAGATAATAAGACAGAAAATACCCTATTGCCTCTGCATAAATCCATGGTACGCCCACACCTTGAATACTGCGTGCAGATGTGGTTGTCCCATCTCAAAAAAGATATATTGGAATTGGAAAAGGTTCAGAAAAGGGCAACAAAAATGATTAGGGGTATGGAACGGCTTCCGTATGAGGAGAGATTAATAAGACGGGGACTTTTCAGCTTGGAAAAGAGGCGACTAAAGGGGGATATGATAGAGGTCTATAAAATCATGAGTGGTATAGAGAAAGTAAATAAGGAAGTGTTATTTCCTCCTTCTTATAATACAAGAACAAGGGGCCACCAAATGAAATCAGTAGGTAGCAGGTTTAAAACCAGGAAGTATTTTTTCATGCAACGCACTGTCAATCTCTAGAACTCCTTGCCAGAGGGTGTTGTGAAGGCCAGTAGTATAACAGGGTTCAAAAGGGAGCTAGATAAATTCATGGAAGATAGGGCCATCAGTGGCTATTAGCCAGGATGGGCAGGAATGGTGTCCCTAGCCTCTGTTTGCCAGAAGCTGGGACTGGGTGACAGGGCATGGATCACTTGATGATAACCTGTCTGTTCATTCCCTTTGGGGCATTTGCCATTGCCCACTGTCAGAGGACAGGATACTGGGCTTGATGGATCTTTGGTCTGACCCAGTATGGCCGTTCTTATGAGCCTGAACCTGGTATTTACTTAGTGCATGCACCAACACACTTCTGAAGCCTGGTCCTCGGTACGCTTTTCTATCTGTTTTCCTCTGATCTTTCTTATTTCTATTGTTGTCAGTTTTTGCCTATTTACTCTCTGATGGCCTCACTTTCTTATTTCCTTTGAAGGCTACAAGCTCTTGGGGATCAGGGTGGGGGCCTCCATTCAGGGCACCCAGTTGCATGCACACACGGCAGAGGTGAATACCAGGAAAGCAGAAAAGAGAAAGTGGGGCTGAGGAGCTCCTGCTGAGGCTCTCTATGTGAGTACTTCCCATGTACATCAGCATTAAGGACCACCTCAAGAGTAGGGTTAGAAGAAGTTGGCTTTAAAACATGTTTGCAAGGGGTATGTGGGGACAGGACAGGGGAACTAGATCTGGAGTCATGCAGTTTACCTCTACTCTACTGCTCCTCTCTGCCTCAACCCCCGGATCAGTTTGGCACCCACACTGTGGTTCACATCCCTCCATATTAGGAAACATTGGCATAAATTGCATCAGTCTCTAAAACAGAGATTTGGACCACCTTAACAGCATGATCTTCTCTGCACTGTTAACTGGGGCATTCACACAGTAAAGGTGAAGATCAACCTCCACTTCAAGGCTCATCGTTAATTGCTGTTGCTCGGATAAATAAATTAATGCTTGTTAGGCACTCAGATTCTATGGTGATTGGAGCTATAGAAGTACACAGAAGTGACAGAATAAGATTTATTTTCAACAATTTTGCAATGCTGTACTCAGAGGCCAGACAAAAAGTCTATTCCCCCAGCCTTACCAAACATTTCCCTCTCTCCATAGAACCACACACAATCACTAACTGAGTGTGTATTATACACTTATACGGCCAGGTACACCACTCTCATGAATGGACACGTGTTCACACACCCTTCTGGACAGGCTTATATCTATATGTGCACTTCACACAGATCTCTCTCTCTACACGTGACACGACCCTGACATTCACTTACCACTTTAAGCTCATTTTAGTCACACACAATCCATTCATTATCTGATCTTCTCAATCCATGATACCTCATTGTGCTGACTCATTTGGATTTAACATTTGATAATCTAATGCTTTGTAGTAACAGGAGTATTTGGTGCTTTGGTTGAAGTGGCACTGTAAGTTTAGTGTTCTTTTCTGTATTTAATTATGGTTAAGCTTAGAACGTGTTAAGATATGGAAATATATAGTTGGACACCTGAACAACCAGGAGGGACACTATGCAATAACCATATGCCTTAAGCACATCCACTTCAGTACTTGTGGTGCCAGATTTGATCAACTTGATTTTTAAAAGACATCTGATTTTTTTTCTTCCACCCTCATGGAGTCACAAGGAATTTCCTTTTTAATTAAAATTAAATCCACTAAAACTAAACATGAAAGTCAAACAGAATGTTATGTGATATTTTGAAGCATTTGAAGATATTAACATCAACTTAACATCATTTTTGCAATTTAACTTTTAGAGTCTGATTCACCAGAAGAAGAGCACAATGGCCAGTTAAGCTTGATTTACAACTGCTTTGTTTGAAAGAAAAATGCAACATAGCTGGAATACACACTAAAGTTTTCCCCTCCTTCCTATCCTCCAAATTTCACCTCCTTCTTGCACCTCTCACTATGTACCTGTATACACATTCCAAATTCCATGTCCCTGGGAAACTTGGAGTATACCCTCCAGCTGCTTTGTGATATTTTGGATAAACAAATTAGCAGAAAACCCTAGTTAGCTGGCCACTATGTTTTGTATTGGTGAATTCCTCAAATCCCCCCCTTCCTCCTGCACCCCACATAGCCCTGCAAACATATCTCCTCCAGTTTCCCTCTTCCTCCCTCATCCCCTGCACGCAGGCACGTATGTGGATTCACACTAGTTTCCCCCTCCTTCCTGTTTACCTTGTTGGCTAGATTTGGCACAAAAGGCAGCTTTTGATCAGTAATATTTAGTACTAATGAATATTTTTTGCATTTACTTGTAACAAAGTTTCTCTGTCATCAGACACAATCATAAAATCTCCTTCAAAAAAAACCTCAAAAAGAATCGCCTTCGTTCACAATGGGCATCACCTTCCATCATTCCTAATGAGACTGAAGCGAAGCTGTTCTCTCTCATCTGGTGCTCCCCTGCTATTAGACAGAGAAGAACATTCATCCCAATTTCTTTTTCAAATGTAGCCTATGCTCAAGATTTCACTGACCTAATTATATGGGAGGTCTGAAGCATCTGCTTTATTCTGCTAAAACCATCTGGGACCAACCAAAGACTAACACCAGATGCTAAAGGAACCACTGTAAAATAAATTTCAGCTCCAAAACTAGTTAATGGATTTACCTGCAAATTTCCAGAAAATTCATTCTATACTCAGAGTAAAGGCCATAATTTTGAGGATAAACTGTATTTTCCCATATGTTTAAAAAAAGAAATTAATCCTCTCTTTAAATGTCAGAACTTAGTGTTAACTATGGGGCTGCTACTGGTGTCTCCATAATAATGAAGAAGTGGAAGTTTAAGATAAGGTATTTAGAATAACATGCCTCAACAGACTGTAGCTCTATCCACATTTGGGTTCATAAACTCCAGTTTGATGCTTGTGGAGTTCTCGTCAAACAAGAAAGAAAAGGCAACTGTCCGAAAACTATTCAATTGTTTTTACACTAGTTTATGGTTCTATTGTTAAGTGTGAGGGTAGGTGAATGTGTGCCATGCTGGGGGACTGCCCTGATTTGTGCAGATAGGGACTTAAAGGGGTATGCTGCGAAATAATTCACCAGCCGTACAGTCTCCATATAACCAATGAAATTGTTGTATGAAATTAGCTGTAGAGGAAGGGTGGTAACTGGTTGATATCACAATGGTCTAGCACTCGGCATGGCATAGCTGTATGTCTTCCTGTCGCATGGGTGTAACTTGTAAAGTCAAAAGAATTTATACTGAATGGTAACAGAATCGGACAGGAACAGATTGCATATCCCAGTTATGACTGAACCTAGTGATATTCTGAACAAAAAGAGAGCCCTCAACCATGCCTGTCGCTGTTTCCATTTACTTCACATTGACTCAGACATGCTAAGCTTCAGAATGACAGAGACAGGTGACAACCCTGGAATATTATTATATAGATAAGTTATTGGTCTTAATTGCATCCCTAGTAGATGGCCATCTGTTTAAGATAAAGAAATCACCATACTGAGCACTAATTAATACCCTTGTGGCCAGGCTCAGCTGAGGAAATGAAGACTGAGTGGGCCATGAAATCTAACCTATCCTCTCAGATGCAGAGATCATCCTTCCACCAGAAAACTGAGGTATGTTAGTGGGACAGGGTGAGGAAATTTTTATGGCTGCTGCTCAGCTGAACCTGTTCTGCACATAAACAGTCTAAGATATTAATGAAGAATTTTTGAAGTGAATTTAGTACAGGTGAAAAATCTGCTTTCATACCAGAATAAATTAGGAGTAATTCAAATGCAATCAGTCTACACAGTTACACCAAAATAATAAAGGTGTGAATAGATGAGTCTTTTACTCTCCAAAGCTATAAATATGGCACCTTTCTTTTGCACTAAATTTGCTTTAAAAATAGCCTAATTTAAAATTAAGATTTTCATATTCAAAGTTTTTAATTAACATGAAATGGAAAAAATCTCTACCATCTTGTGCATTGAAAAGTAAGACCCAAGGATAATATGACCATACAGTAATACATCTCTTACTGCTAAAATGCCAATACATTTACAAGTAACACACTATGAAAAAACAGGAATTATATCTTGATAACTCAGCTACCTGGAGATTATGGAGGAACTAATAATTAGATATAAAAAAATACATGTAGAGGTACCAGTAACAGACAGTTCGATGGGTTTACTTCAAAATGCCACACACTAGTTGGCAGCAGTTTAGGATTTAATCATCTATTAAATCCAAAAGGCATCAAAGGAAAGTTTACACTAAAGTCCAGTTTCAGTATTTCTTTTTCATTAAAGTGTGATAATGCAGAAAATCTAAAAGCAGTTTTTACACTCTCCTTCTCTCCATCTATTTCTCTGTGTGTGCAAAACACACATATGAATGTCAAGTTCATGGTTTAGTTCCACTAAGCTGGCCACACAACTATACTACTTATTATGCAGTGGCCTGTTTCTAGTTAATCATATTGTCTGTAATCAGTGTAAGTGATGTTAAAATAATCGTGTCTGGACTAGGTCATACTGGTAACAGAACAATAACTTGCGTTAAGAAACCATTTTCATAAATATTATGACTTTGATTCTAGAAGTACTTACCTAAAGAACTTCCACACCAAAAGCATGTGTGGTCTTTACAGAAAGAAATATGAAACCTGCTTATTTTACACTGCTGTATATGGAACGCTCAGCATAAAACAAAACTGTTATTTCTTGGACTTAACTTGTGATGGCATACACACTTCTCCCTCCACTCCATTTTAAAAGTCTGCATTAAAGTAGCATCCTAGATTCAAATGCAGGGTCTTGCAGGGAGAGGGCGGACTTACTGGGTGCATGACAAAGCACTTTACAATGATTGGAGACTTCAGATTTTATGGTAGCCTCTAGTGTTTTATTCATTTCCAACTAAAATGCATAACAACTGCCACCTTGTGGCAAAGTTATATTAATGGCAAATATAAGTATCTGAATTTTGTAGAGTATAACAAAGCTGACTTGTCCATTGTTATTTTCTTTCATTAAAGTTTGTACAGAAATAGAGTTCACAGCAGCTGTCAAATGAGTGAAGAGGATTCAGAAGTGTTTTCCTTTTAAATGTCATTTTATAAAATATTCAAGCAGGAGTCACTTCTACATTGACCTGCGAGAAACATGGGCAGTTTCTAGTCCTGGTCTCTCACTCTTCAGGATACTGATAGCCAAATGTGCTTCCCACACCCTGAGTGCAGGGGGTTTTATCGGGCCACAGGGAAGGAAAGGGTGATGGTGCCTTTCAAGACACTCCCCCGCCACACATACACCCCTTTTGTTTAAGAGGGGGAAGACAGGGAGAGGGACCACTACCTGAGCCAGGGTGAACCAGAAGTGGCCCAGGTGGGCCACTGACACATGAGCACCTTGGGGAGAAAGGTTGTTCATACCCTATTCCTGCCAGACAGAGCAATCTTTTCATCCTGGAGCAGCAGAACTCTTCAGGGGACTGCCAGCAGAAATACTCCCTGTGAAACTGCCACCTTTTGAAATGAAGAAAAAGATACAATAGAGAAGTAGGAGCCACATCCTGATATGAAGTTAAACTAGAGACCCATTCTTTTGGTAATTTTCAAGGCAAACACACTGGAAGAAATTCAGAATGAGTTGTACTTACTGGTGTGCAGAAAAAAGGCAAGGCAGAGAACCATCTTATAGAACAATCAATCATCCTTTATGTATTTCTGCCAAGTGAAATTTTAAGAAGGGTGGTGTTTGAAGTCATTATTAATTAGCAACTGAATTAGTAATTACTTTCTAACCTTTAACTTTGAAATGTGTGCTGGACTGCATGCCAAACAAATGCTTAAAACTCAGAAATATATCTACACACTCCAAAGGAAACCTGATCTGGCCATTTTTAAATGGAGCATTTGATAATTATGAATAGTAGAGTTGGACAGAGAAGGAAGACAATTTCACTTGCTAAATCAACCAACATTTATTGCATTTTAGAATTAATGCTAAATTATGAAAGCCTATTCTACACTGATTTGCAGACTTTGCGCACTCTATGAAAGAGACAGCTAAGTTAAAGAATTCCCATGTGTAACTGAAGCTTGAAATAGAAACCTTTTAAAAATCTAGACATCCCCCTCCCCACTATTTACAATTCTCTTCGCTTTGAATAGCTAGAGAAATTGCTTCAAAATTGTTTAATCATTTTTCTAGTAAATTTAACTTTTATATTTTCATGCACGAGCAAAATGCTTCCGTGTTTTGGTTTGTGAATACTATAAGTGGATGTTTATCAAGATTGAGTCCTGTAATTTTTGATTAATTTACATAAAAATATATTTCTATTGGTCTTAAATTTAGAAGACCATTTTTATAAAAATTCGGGTGTGGGGGTGTTGCTCATATGTTGACCTGACATGTTCCTTTAACTGAAGAGGCAGTGACTCCATTTAGAATGTGTGTGATCCACAATACAAGGCCAGGCAAGGCCACAACAACTCATCTCACTAGTTTACCAGGTTTAAGGAGCTCCATGCTCATAAGGTAATGACAAGTCAGATCAATGCTACAAGGACAGGTTTCCAGAGTACAGAATCTTCTTGCGCAGCCACTTCCTATAAACCCAAGGATGGGGTATGAGAGCTTCCAAAAGTGTAAATCTTTAAATAAGATATTGATAGATCTAATAGACCATTTGTGACTTTGGAGGTATAAGGAAGGGAAGCAAAGGATAAAGGTGGTTGCAAAACTTTTCTTGGGGCCAGGGTGGATGAAATAGCAAACCAGATTGACTAGGAGGCTAATTCTTCTGTCAATGAAGTTACAGGGGAAGGAGATAGTTTGCCGTAAATTAAGTTCTCACCCTACAGTATATACCGACTGAAGATAAGGTCCTTTTTCCTCTCTGCCTGAGGTTTCCAACAAGACAAAATCTTGATCTAATCTGAGTTTAGATGATCCCGGGGATTTTCCCTAAAGGGTCCATCTGTCCCTCATCTCTGAAAGAAGTTCAGACATCTTTTTTATTCCTGGATTAGAACTAACCAAATCCACCTCTCACATGAGAATGAATAGGCAAAAGCTCTTCTGCATATCTGTGATAGATACCCTAGAGCAGGGATTCTCAAACTGGGGGTTGGGACCCCTCAGGGGGTCGTGAGGTTATTACATGGGGGGTCATGAGCTGTCAGCCTCCACCCCAAGCCCTGCTTTACATCCAGCATTTATAATACTGTTAAATAGATTTAAAAGTGTTTTTAATTTATGGGGGGGGGGTTGCACTCAGAGGCTTGCTATGTGAAAGGGGTCACCAGTACTAAAGTTTGAGAACCATTGACTTAGAGCCTACCCTCCATTACACATTGGTTCTTCTGAACAAGCTCCAAGAAAACTATCCAGCACCACTCTGATACCTACTTTTAGGGGATGTCGTCTTGAAGCACAGACTTTCCTAGCCTAGCAAAACTTTAAATCAGCTAATTATAGAATCATAGAATATCAGGGTTGGAAGGGACCCCAGAAGGTCATCTAGTCCAACCCCCTGCTCGAAGCAGGACCAATTCCCAGTTAAATCATCCCAGCCAGGGCTTTGTCAAGCCTGACCTTAAAAACCTCTAAGGAAGGAGATTCTACCACCTCCCTAGGTAACGCATTCCAGTGTTTCACCACCCTCTTAGTGAAAAAGTTTTTCCTAATATCCAATCTAAACCTCCCGCACTGCAACTTGAGACCATTACTCCTCGTTCTGTCATCTGCTACCATTGAGAACAGTCTAGAGCCATCCTCTTTGGAACCCCCTTTCAGGTAGTTGAAAGCAGCTATCAAATCCCCCCTCATTCTTCTCTTCTGCAGGCTAAACAATCCCAGCTCCCTTAATTATCTCTTCTCTATGTACTGGCAATGCATTCCTGGTTCTTCACAAGCCATTTCTTGTACTACTAACCTTAATACCAAACTACACCCAACGGGTCTGTATGGGATAGCACAGCATTAACAATTAAGTCAACAGACTAGTTCAGTACCTTCAGAGAGCAGGAGTGTTTTTTTGTTTGTTTGTTTTAAAGTAGATTGCTAAATTCACAAAATATAACATTCACCTATGAATCGGTATCGTAAGAATCTTCAAAACATGTTAAGATAAAAAGCATTTTTAAAAACCCTTACTGATAGCTGTATCACTCCAGACAACAGAATTTAAACTAAATTACTTTAATGGAAAACCCATTTTATTAAGTGTTTCAGATACCCCAAACTCCTTTCTGACTTTGGTATTTCATAAAGAACTTTTTTTAAACATTATTATTCAGAGAAGTCATGATTTACCAGAAAATCATTAGTGGTATTACTTTACCACTTTCACTTAACTTAGCTTTCAAGGCTTTGAGGACTTCAATAGCTCAGACATAGGTGAGGTTTTCCGCAGGAGTGGGTGGGTGAGATTCTGTGGCCTGCATTGTGCAGGAGGTCAGACTAGATGATCATAATGACCTTAGTATCTATGATGGCAAAACTAGACTAGCCTTTTTCACTTCCTAGTTTTTTACACATTGGGATCATGTTGTTGTGTTTGACTTCACAGCACTGCTGGAGAATAGTTCAGCAAAATTTCATATTTATAATTAGAAGAAAAGGAGTACTTGTGGCACCTTAGAGACTAACAAATTTATTTGAGCATAAGCTTTCGTGAGCTACAGCTCACTTCATCAGATGCATTCAGTGGAAAATACAGTGGGGAGATTTATATACATAGAGAACATGAGACAATGGGTGTTACCATACACACTGTAACGAGAATGATCACTTAAGGTGAGCTATTACCAGCAGGAGAGCGGGGGGGGGGGGGGGACCTTTTGTAGTGATAATCAAGGTGGGCCATTTCCAGCAGTTGACAAGAACATCTGAGGAACAGTGGGGGGTGGGAAAATAAACATGGGGAAATAGTTTTACGTTGTGTAATGACCCATCCACTCCCAGTCTCTATTCAAGCCTAAGTTAATTGTACCCAGTTTGCAAATTAATTCCAATTCAGCAATCTCTCGTTGGAGTCTGTTTTTGAAGTTTTTTTTGTTGAAGAATTGCCACTTTTAGGTCTGTAATTGAGTGACCAAAGAGATTGAAGTGTTCTCCGACTGGTTTTTGAATGTTATAATTCTTGATGTCTGCTTTGTGTCCATTTATTCTTTTACATAGAGACAGTCCAGTTTGACCAATGTACATGGCGGAGGGGCATTGTTGGCACATGATGGCATATATCACATTGGTAGATGTGCAGGTGAACGAGCCTCTGATAGTGTGGCTGATGTGATTAGGCCCTATGATGGTGTCCCCTGAATAGATATGTGGACACAGTTGGCAACGGACTTTGTTGCAAGGATAGGTCCCTGGGTTATTGGTTCTGTTGTGTTGTGTGTGGTTGCTGGTGAGTATTTGCTTCAGGTTGGGAGGCTGTCTGTAAGCAAGGACTGGCCTGTCTCCCAAGAGCTGAGAGAGTGATGGGTTGTCCTTCAGGATAGGTCGTAGATCCTTGATGATGCATTGGAGAGGTTTTAGTTGGGGGCTGAAGGTGATGGCTAGCAGCATTCTGTCATTTTTTTTTGTTGGGCCTGTCCTGCAGTAGGTGACTTCTGGGTATTCTTCTGGCTCTGTCAGTCTGTTTCTTCACTTCAGCAGGTGGGTATTGTAGTTGTAAGAATGCTTGATAGACAAGAATGCTTGTCAGTGTTTGTCCCTGTCTGAGGGGTTGGAGCAAATGCGGTTGGATCATAGAGCTTGGCTGTAGACAATGGATTGTGTGGGTGGTCTGGATGAAAGCTGGAGGCATGTAGGTAGGAATAGCGGTCAGTAGGTTTCTGGTATAGGGTGGGTGACCATCAGTTATTAGCACCATAGTGTCCACGAAGTGGATCTCTTGTGTGGACTGGTCCAGGCTGAGGTTGATGGTGGGATGGAAATTGTTGAAATCATGGTGGAATTCCTCAAGGGCTTCTTTTCCATGGGTCCAGATGATGAAGATGTCATCAGTGTAGCACAAGTAGAGTAGGGGCATTAGGTGACGAGAGCTGAGGAAGCGTTGTTCTATGTCAGCCATAAAAATGTTGGCAAAATGTCCCCACCCTCCCGCTGGTAATAGCTCACCTTAAGTGATCACTCTCCTTACAGTGTGTATGGTAACACCTATTGTTTCATGTTCTCTGTGTATATAAATCTCCCCACTGTATTTTCCACCGAATGCATCCGATGAAGTGAGCTGTAGCTCACGAAAGCTTATGCTCAAATGAATTTGTTAGTCTCTAAGGTGCCATAAGTACTCCTTTTCTTTTTGTGAATACAGACTAACATGGCTGCTACTCTGAAACCTGTCATATTTTTAATATATACTATGTTAATGAGAATACCAAGTCAGGAGGTTTGCTTTTAAAAAAAATGTACATAATCAATCTGCAATATTTGACTTCTTTATAAACAAGCTACACATTAGATTTACCATACAATATGTAAAACAGATTAATAAACATTTCATGAGTAGATTTAGATATTCATCTGGGATCAAGATTAAAAAAAATTTAAATGGGTGCCTCACAGTCAACTAGGATTTAGGAGCCTATCTTGAGGCACCCACTTTTGGGGGGAAAAAAACTAAGGTGTTTTTCTAATACCAGAAGTTTCACAAATTTGTGTGGCCCTATTTTTCTCTCAGTGGTGCATTTAGAAAAAATGTACATGAAAAAATTCAAGTTGGAGGAAATTTTTCAGGCTACCGTAAGAGAGTTTATTTAGACAAATAAGCAAATTCTTAGTTTATTACAGAGATGAGCAAGCATTTTAAAATGTCATATGGCAAAAAGCCAAACTTCAACTTTAAAAAAGTTCTACAGAGGGAGCCAATAACCCAAAGAACAGGCTTGACATGTTTGTTCCAGAGCAGTAGGCAAAATTCATCCAGGCGAACCATCTCTTTCATCATATTTACATATTTTCCACCAAATATTTTAATGTTTAGTCCAAACAACATTATTTTATCAGCAATAAATAGCAGATCTACCCAGCAACTCACAAAGCCTCCAAACTTTTACACGTTTTATCTGAGCCACAGAAACCTTTGCCATTGTTTAATCTCCTTTTTAAACATGACAGCATGCCATAAAACCATCACACCAATACAAATCAGTTGATAGTTAGCATGTGAAAACTGGACAATTTAAGAGAGCGATAATTCTATTTTACAGTTTATTAATTTAAAAATAGTGTAGAATTAGTACAACCTGGAAAAGGTAAAAATTAAGATTAACAAAAAATTGTCACCCTGGATATTAAATCAAAAAGGGCATTTTTCTACTGAGACTTCCATATATAGCAGTCCTTTCAATGAAAAGGACAGTATGATAGTCTAATCGAGAAACATGAGCAGCAAATCAAGATAATTAAAACACAAATTGTAAAAATGCCATAATTAATATGCTCTTTAAACAAAGAAAACTTGTGTGACAATTATGGACATTTTCTAATATTTTTATGAAACTGTGTGACTCAGTTTACCAACTTACTTTGTATTGTATTGTATTTGTATTGCGTGTGAAGGAGTTAATTCTACCTCTGGTACAGGGGAATAAGGGATGGGGTGTACACATATATATGAACTGTCCAAATATGAATGAAGTTGCCTGGGAGAGACAATAGAGGACCAACAACCGGATATTAATTGTTAATGACTGGCAGCCAAAAGAAGCAGAACAGATGGAACAAACCAGATGGCAACCTGAAACAAAGCTCTTGGGGTGTCAGGACTCTGATAAGAACTCAGCTAGCTAGTGGAAGGATCCGTGGGACTGGAACTCAAGTTTGAGGAGCCTGAGATGGCTGACATGGCTACATTACCACCAGAAAGGCAGGCAGAGCCATCTGCAGGGAACATTGTGGAGATCAGGTGCCACAGGAAGTACCGCCTAAAGCAGCGGTTCTCAAACTGGGTCCGGACCCCAAAATGGGTCGTGACCCCATTTTAATGGGGGTCACCATAGCTGGTGTTAGACTTTCTGGGACTGAAGCTGAAGCCTGAGCCCCACTGTCCAGGGCCGAAGTCAAAGACCAAGGTCTTCAGCTCTGGGTGGCGGGGCTCAGGTTATAGGCTTTGGGCCCCCCTGCCCTAGTTGGTGGAACTGGGTTCCCCCTCCCCTGGAGGGCAGGACTCAGGTAGGCTCAGGCTTTGATTCCCCCCTCCTGGGGTCATGTAGTAATTTTTGTTGACAGAAGGGGGTCATGGTGTAATGAAGTTTCAGAACCCTTGGCCTAAAGGGTTCAAAGTGACAGTATACTGCGGCCCTCTGAGTGGTCAAGTACACTATTTAACCCTGGTGGGTCCCCCAGAAAGTTGTCTTGACTTCTGGCCTGCTGCAACTTCCATCCATACCTTGTCTTCTGATTGCCAATCTCAGACCCCATCTTGACTCTTGCCTTCTGATTCCAGCCTGGTATACTTACTACCTCTGATCTGCAGTCTCTGACCCTAGCCTCACTCGGACCCTGACTCTTGCTTATTGAACTCTGCTCTAGTGATTCCTCCAATCCCTGCTCACAGGCTACTGTCTTGTGGGCATCCTTGATGTTTGGACACCAGCCCACTTGTGACCACTAAGCCAGACTGCCTACAGACCGGTCCCTTACGTCCAGTGTAGAGGAAGAGACAGAGATGAAATCCAGAAGGCTTGGAAAAGAGGGGTGGGCGACGCTGCCAACGCGAACTGTGAATTAAGTTTTGCCTTTCCATACTAACTTGAGAACACTGAAACACTAATCCAGTTGACTAATAATTCTGGCTTGTCTTGAAAAGCTGTCTTGCATTACTACAAATAACTACTGATTGCATTGCTCCTAAAGGGGAAAAGTATCTCACAGGGATCAAAACTCATTTGGACCCACCAAAGAGCAACACTGAGCAACAGGGTGCTGAAGTTCAAATGCCCAGTCCTGGAGAAGCAGAATCACAGGGCTTGTCATTGCAAAAAGTGGAGGCCTCAGGACTCGTGCAATACAAAGGACAACTCCAACAGATGGAGTATAAAGGTTGGGGGCATGGAGCACCCTGTAAATCTCTGACAGAATACAATAATGGTATTCCATTAACTATTCTCCAAACTAACTTCCTGTCAAATCATACTAAATATTAACTACTGGTTCATGCAAAAATAAAATTAGGTAAATTAGACAAAATGATAGCTGCCAATAGTTTTGAAAGACAAGATGTTTATCAAGAGTCAAACACTCCCACACCCATCCTAACATACAGCCTCAGACATCCAGCAGGTGGTTTAACAAAAGCAGGGAAGCCCAGACTTGGCTTTCCTGATGTTTCTAGCATTTAAAGGGAAAAAATCCCTCATAATTTCAAGTCCACCTTTGTTGTCCATTATAAAGCAGAACAACAAAAATGGGGGGAGAACAAGCCCAATCTGTTAATTCTTTGCAGGTCACCTTTAAACATGTGTCCGAAAAACATAGGTGATCAGAGAATATCAAAACAATCAATAGGACACATTGATACCTGGCTGCAAACTCTGCAGAAGAATTTGCAAGCAATATGCAGTTTAAGAGTAGGCAGTACCCTCTGGTGGCATTGTCTATGTGTTGCAGCTTTCTGGTTTTAACTGAACATTAAGGTGGTTGAATACTTCCTCTTCTCACCTCACCAATGACACTTCCTTCAATCAGTGCACATGTTGGACAGTCAGTGAGGAAAAGCTGTGTAGCAAACTGTTCTAAGGTGAGTGAATAAGGCAAGGGAACTCTGGACAAGTTCTGTGGAACACAGTAAGGCTGAGGTGCATTGGAGGAAAAAGAGTATACTGTGGTCCTGTGATGACACTGTACTGGGTGTCAGGAGCTATGATTCTATTCCTGTCTGCCAGAGGTTCCCTGTGCGATATTAACAAAGGACCTTCAACACTCTTTGCCTCCGTTCTATATATGGAAAGAGGATGCAGTACTTCCACCAAGGTGTTACAATAATAAAGTCATCAAGGTTGATGGAGATACAGAAAACAAATATTATTTAGTGCAGCTTTTGGTTGGTATGCAAGTGAATGAGACTTGGGACCAAACACAGAACAATGTTTTTTTTGCTTTTTAAAGAAAGGACAGATGCCTGTTTCAACAATCATCTGTTTTGTCCACTGAATGAAGCGGGAGTCGGTCCTACAGAAATAGTAGTATAGGATCATGTAATTGAAAGACTATCATAATACACTCACAAATACAGGCACAGTTACAGTTGTGCACGTAATCTTTACTTTGTGACTTCCAGCCTTTGAAGTGCTTCAACTCTGGGACCTTGACATTCTTTAACAGTCAGGGTTTTGTATAGTGTTCAGAATATCAGGCATGAAAATATGGATATAAGAAAGACAGCAGGATAAAAGATGATGCTGCATATTCAACTTTTAAAAAAACGAATAGTGTAGAAAAGACAACTAAGCAAACAAATCACGCTAATACCCTAGACTTTTTTTTTTTTTTTAAATATTACTTGGGTAGAATGCCATGCTTGGGTATGCTTCTAGGACGCTGCTTCACATACAGCAGTTATGTGTCCAAGTCCATTTGTGAGAATTTTGGTTTTGACAATAGGTCTTTTCTAAAAGGTTTTGTTTGTTTTAACATGTTACTGTGTGTGCATGGGCATTCATTTTGACTACTAGTCTACTAAGACTACTTGGACACCGGAAATGGAAAAAGCATCTGATGACTCAGTAAGGGTATGTCTGATTTTATTTTTTTTACATAAATAGCCATTTATTCTAGGGAATTTTGACGTTACTGATACTTGGGCTGATGTTCAGCATATTGAATGTTTTATTGTTAAACTTCACTGAACGCAGGTGTCTGTGGCAGGGGCACAATTAGGAAAAAGCAATATAAGCTGCCACTCTCGATCATATACAGACTTTGCAACTCACAGAAATGCACAATTTCCTTCCCACTGCACACTTGCAGCAGTGGGACTGAAAAAAGAGGAAACTCATGGACAACTTTTACCTTCTTCTTTCTCCATCACTTTGTGACCTGTAGTTTGCAAAGATGACCAGTTGTGAACACCACAGGTCGTATTTATCTTTCCTTCTGCTTCAACTAAGGCCCCCAAAAAATCATTAAAAGTGGTTTGAGAATAGACAGACAGTTAATACTGTGTGACCATCAGCCAAACATATTAAACTAGCATTTTGAAGTACTGTTACAGACTAGATGGTACCAAGTTTTAAACAATGCTTTAAACACACTCATTTAATACACTTTAGCTCCCTATTCATAGAATCAGTTTAAGGCCAGAAGGCACCACCAGATCATCCACCCCGTTAAATTCATTCAAGCCAGTCAAATTTTCAGGGTTTTGCTGCAACCATTTTAACAATGTCTGAACATTAAATAATGTTCTTTGGCCCACAAAGGTGGAGTCTACATTTCTAGCCATAAGTACATTTGGAAATGGGTAAACAATATAGCATTCTGCTTTAACTTCCAAGACAGGCTGAACCAGGCCACCATCATTACTAACTGCAATGAGTTTTGATTTCTTCTTCCCAACAAAAATATGTTTGATCTTGAACCATAGTCAGAAAAGCAGTCTACATCGGTGGGGAAAAGAAAAAAAAGCATACGGGACTATTTGTTCAAATTGATCTCAGTGTCAACAGCATTAGTGCAGTTCTAAGAATTAAAAATGGGAATAATTCCAGCCAAGAGAAGGATTATTTAGAGGGACATTGTCAAGATAAATAAAATTTAAGAAAAATTATTTAATAAAAGCAAAGTGTCATGTCACTATTTTGAGTAGAAAGCATTTGAGTGTCTTTCTTGGAAGAGAAAGAAAATACATGTTAAGATAAATATTAAGTCTCATTAGATGAGCACTCATTTCCATATTTCTAGAATGAGCTTGTTCCTGCTTTTCCTCAAAGTTCTAGGTGGTGGGCGACAGAGGGCATTAAACAACAGCCCCCACCCATCCCTTAGGATGTGAAGTACCACCAATTTCATTTGGGTAGAAGACAGAAAACTCTTATGTCAGAAAGGTTAAAGGACACTGCCTGGGATCTGGCAACCCATAGCAACATCTGGGTGTTGATCCACAACCAAGATAATAATAGTCCACCACCACCACCTCCACCCAAAGGGAACATAGGTTTTGCATCTTCACTTACAACTGACACTTTAAAAAAAAATAGTAGCAGGGCTGCATCATCTGCAAAAACAAAGGCTTGGAAGGTAAGGTTGGTATAAACATTTGAGCACAGTCAGATAACGTAGCAAGAACTGAAGCTCTTTGAGGCAGGGACAGCCTCAGAGCTAAATAAACTCCATTACTCAGGCGACAAACTGTTTGGGAAGTGCATATAACACAGGTAGCACAGTTTCATGGGAAGTCTATTTAAGAGTAGCAGAAGTTTGGAAGCTAGCAGAAAAGACAAATAGGATATTCTTAATTTGAACAAGTGTTTTTCCAAAAAAATAAATTAATTACAAGCATCAAGATGAGCAGGGTTGTGTTGCACTGGAGCAGCCTGTCACATTGATCCATGAGAGTTCCTCCACTGAGCAGGGTCAGATATGAACAGATAGTTGAGGCACTGGAGAACACCTCATTTCCACAGCAAGAGCAGAGTACTTTATTCATCTGTTAAAGCCACTGGCTTATATATCTGAACCTTGGGAGCTCCAGCCATACCTCACAATATCACCACAGAGCCAAGAGTAGGGTTCTGTTGCGGCTGATGGCTATGGGTGGGGGGGGGGGAAAATCACAATTTTTGTACTGAAAAATTAATAAGTTAAATATTAAGCAATGCTCTCAATTGTTTACAAAGCATGTCTTTTATCTGGTACACTGGTACAGCAAATAGTAAAAGCAGGAACTTTATCTCATTGCTGTTTTTAAAATCTCAGTGTACTCAAGTCTAAATTTTGACCCCAACTATTTGGCACTGTTACTCGCACAGTAACAACTTATCTGTAATAAACTACTGTGCAACTCACATTTTAAAAGGGCAGGAAAAGGTGAAGGCTTTAGTATAAAGTTTGAACTATTTCAAAAGGAAAAGCTTACATTAAATGTTACGTTTGGTCAAGATATATTACACAAATAAAAGTTGTGTACACAGTACAATGTGTACTGACCAGAATAAAGGTGTGTTGATGTAGACACAATATTGCCTTTCAGCTTGGGCTTAACCCCTTCGAATGGTGGCATTTCCCACACCTCCAGACTAACAACTTCAAAAGATGTACTTCCACTGTATTCGGTGGGTACTGTGGGTTAAACACATCTAAAATGTCCTTACATGTTCTGTCATCACAGCTAATGTCCTACATGTAAATGACTTTGATTAGTATATTAGGTTAACTGCCTATCTTTTGCCTGCAGCACTAGTAGTTTTAATGTCTGAGGCATATTACCATGACATAGAAATAAATTTAATGCCCTTTTTAAATCCTCAGCAAACACACTTCAACTATTTTAAAATAAAACATTTGTTACATTTTTTGTTAAAGCTCTCAGTACACTTCAGGCACTATACAAATAATAGTTTCCATTTGAACTCAACTAGTTCACTATAAGAACACTTATTTTTGAAGCCTGAAGTCTGTGGCCTTCTTGAAGAATATCCAAGCCTGTAACATTGAACTTAAGTGACAGGTAGAGCTATCAACTTGGCAAGGATAGTTACTTTAATTTGTATGCAGATACATTGTTTAACACTTTAAAATGTTGTAAGGTTTTGAGTGATAAGGAAGATGGTAAATTCTGTGAAAGAACTAAACTTGCGGGGGGGGGGGGGAAGAGGTTGAATATTCATAACTCTATTTTAGTGAAAGATATAAACAATACCCACCTGCTGAAGTGAAGAAACAGATTGACAGAGCCAGAAGAGTACCCAAAAGTTACCTACTGCAGGACAGGCCCAAAAAAAAAATAAATAAATAAATAACAGAACGCCACTAGCCATCACCTTCAGCCCCCAACTAAAACCTCTCCAACGCATCATCAAGGATCTACAGCTTATCCTGAAGGACGACTCAGCACTCTCACAGATCTTGGGAGACAGGCCAGTTCTTGCTTACAGACAGCCCCCCAACCTAAAGCAAATACTCACCAGCAACCACACAACAGAACCACTAACCCAGGAACTTATCCTTGCAACAAAGCCCGTTGCCAGCTGTGTCCACATATCTATTCAGGGGACACCTTCGTAGGGCCTAATCACATCAGCCACACTATCAGAGGCTCATTCACCTGCACATCTAACAGTGTGACATGTGCCATCATGTGCCAGCAATGCCCCTCTGCCATGTACATTGGCCAAACTGGACAGTCTCTATGTAAAAGAATAAATGGACACAAATCAGACTTCAAGAATTATACACCATTAAATTAGACTTGAATAAAGACTGGGAGTGGATGTGTCATTACACAAAGTAAAACTATTTCCCCATGTTTATTTTTCCCCCCTACTGTTCCTCAGACGTTCTTGTAAACTGCTGGAAATGGCCCACCTTGATTATCACTACAAAAGGTTCACACACCCCCATACAGACTAACACTACTCTGAAACCTGTCATAGTAATATGAGGGAAGGAGGGCCCTGAGCAGCAGAGAGAAAGGACAACTGAAAGAGAATCATCAGGCAAGATCTGAAAACAGATTAAGTGGATGAGGTAAGAACAGCCACATGTTGGAGAAGACTTTTGTGCCAGTGGAAGAAACCTGTGATGGAACAAAGAAGGCCAGTCGTGAAAGAGATGGAAAAAGCACCAAGGATCATGAGATAGAATTACTTCACACTATGAAGCATTTTTAAAAAAACAAAAAGGGAAATTTGTAACTAAAACCTGAAGTGAACAGGGTGATCTTATGCTTTTTTTAATACATGAGATGGCAATAAGCACAATTCTGTACATACATAGACAAAGAAGCCGAAACATTTCCCCCCTCCCTGTTGTGCTGTTCTTTGTTTTTCCTCACATTATTACTATTTATGATTAACACGATTCTAAGAAAGTGAGTGTGATTCTAAGTACTCCCCAATGCCAACTGTCAAAGGTGTCACTGTTCTCTAACAGCAACACCTATCAGGCCTGACAAATTCATTACACCCAATATACTGTTTTCATAGCATTTACCCAAAAAGGGTCATAGGTGATGTCTAATGGAAGCTTACATCATACTGATCCTTAGTCCTTGAGTGATATATATATGGGTGACATTTAAAAAAGTTTATGTATGTTCTGAAAATAGGCTTTAGAACAGGGGCAGGTAAACTTTTGGGCCCAAGGGCCACATCTGGATATGGAAATTGTATGGCAGGCCATGAATGCTCACCAAATTAGGGGTTGGTGTGCAGTAGGGTGTGAGGGCTCCGACTGGGGGTGCGGGCTCTGGGGTGGAGGGGGGCAGAAATGAAGAGTTCAGTGTGCTGGAGGGGGCTCCGTGCTGGGGTGTGGGTGGGAGTGTGGGACCGAGGGGTTTGGAGTGTGGGAGGCGGGATCAGAGCTGGGGCAGGGGGTTGGGGCACTGGATAGGGTCCAAGAGTGCAGGCTCTGGGCGACGCTTACCTCAAGCAGCTCCCAGAAGCAGTGACATGTCCCTCCTCCGGCTCCTACAGGGCGACATGGCCAGGCAGCTCTGCATACTGCCCCGTCCACAGGCACCGCCCCTGCAGCTCCCATTGGCTGCAGTTGTCGGCCAATGGGAGCTACGGGGGTGGTGCTTTCAGAGTCCCCTGGCTGCCCCTACACATAGGAGACGGGGAGAGGATAGGATGCTGCTTCCAGGAGCCGCGCGGAGCCATGGCACACGTGGAGCAGGGCAAACCACAGACTCTGCTCCCCAGCAGGAGCTCGAGGGTCAGATTAAAACATCTGAAGGGCCGGATGCAGCCCCCGGGCCATAGTTTGCCCACCCCTGCTTTAGAATCTGTGTTTCAAGCAGGGTTAGCAAGCTAGTTTTGCCAGACCAAAGGGTATGGCATCACCTGCCTCAGTACATATGTAAATTAAGCTTTGTAAAGTAAACACAAACGAAACCCCATTTATATGTGAAAGTCAACAGGAAAATCAGGTGGACAGTGAGGGCAGGGAGGTGAAACAAACAGGAGTATGGGGGATGACACTTCAGATCCAGCACCCCAGGAAAGAAACCAAGGTGTCATCCTGACTCTGGGGACAAAAAACAGTCGACTTTGGAATTTAAGGACCACCCCGCTTCATCCTGCATTGTGGGGGTAACCGGGCTCTGCTGTTATACTCATGAAAACAGGATCTAAACCAACCTTGGATGAAATGCTGCAAGAAAGCGCTTAGGTGAAAAACTGCTTTAGACAAGGTTAGCCTGTTAGAGTTAGGTTTTAGTCTAGTAGAAGCATTATATTTTTGTTTTATTTGTAACCTGTTGTACTTATTTCTCTTGTTCACCATCTCCTAAATCTTTACCTTAGTTAATAAACTTACACTTGTTTTCACTATGAATAGATTACAGTGCCATGCTGCTATATTGGAGTGTATATTCAGTTGACTCAAGCTGGTATGCGTATACTATTGCCTTGGGAGTAGCGAACAAGGCAATTACCGTGGGTGTCCAGTGACAGGGACTGGACACTACAGGGGGATAGTTCTGAGAAGTTCAGGGACTGAGGCACCTGAAAGGCATAAGTAAGGGCTGGCAGTAAGGGCTTTCAGAAAGTAAGGGCTTTCACCGGGGGCTGCGGCTGCAGCAGGGGCCATGTGCCCCCCTCACGGTTTCCCAGGGCCATGTGCCCCTCCCCCGAGCTGGGGCTTGGCGCACCCCTGTCCTGCAGCTGCGGACAGCTTTGGAGAAGGGGCTGTGCACCCCCCATGGCTGTGCCCTGTCAGTCTCCCTCCCCCCACCAAGCTCTGCCCCTGGTTATTTTTAGTGAAGTCACCGACAAGACAGGGTCCTGTGAATTTTTGTTTATTGCCAGTGACCTGTCAGTGACTTTTACTAAAAATAACAGAGACAAAATCTTAGCCTTAATCATGTTTAAAGGGAAAAACAGTACTTGCCCTCTTCAGTCCAAAACAAAAACAACAACAACAAAAAAGGCCCTCCATGGACTGTACACTTCATGCAATAAAAACATTTTTATTTTTTTAAAACACAGCAAAAATGTTGTACACCCATACTGAAATCATAACCTAGTAATCCCACAAAGTGGGATTCTGGCCAGAAAAAAATGACAGTTTAACTGGATGAAAGTTTGCATAAATATAAGTTGGTGAGCAACACAGAAAGGGGGTGTGTAGTACTATGCCAAGAGGCCTGGAAGTAGGCGGTCAGCACTCCTGAAATATATACACCACTCTTTTGAACCCAAATGTGCACAAACTTATTAATAGGTCAAATTTACAGTGAGAATTAATCAGAATAATAGAACTGGAAGGGACCTCGAGAGGTCATCTAGTCCAGCCCCCTACACATATGGCAGGACTAAGTATTATCTAGGCCATGCCTGACAGGTGTTTGTCTAATCTGCTTTTAGGAGATTTCACAACCTCCCTAGCAATTTATTCCAGTGCTTAACTACCATGACAGATAGGAAGTTTTCCCTCATGTCCAACCTAAACTGCCCTTGCTGCAATTTAAGCGCACTGTTTCTTGTCCTATCTCAGAGGTTAAGGAGAACATTTTTTCCTCTCTCCTCCTTATAACAACTTTTTAATGCAGCTGAAAACTGTTATATCCCCTCTCAGTCTTCTCTTCTCCACAGTTAACAAACCCACATTTTTCAGTCTTCCCTCATAGGTCATATTTTCTAGACCTTTAATCATTTTTGTTACTCTTCTTTGGACTTTGTCCACATCTTTCCTGAAATGTGATGCCCAGAACTGGACACAGCACTCCAGTGGAGGCCTAATCAGTGCAGAATAGAGCAGAATTACTACTTCCCATGTATTGCTTAAAACTCTTCTGCTTATATATCCCAGAATGATGTTTGATTTTTTTGCAGTGTTACACTGTTGACTCATATTTAGCTTATGATCCACTATAATCCTTCCAGATCCCTTTCTCCAGTACTCTTTCCTAGGGAGTCACTTCCCATTTTGTATGTGTGTAACTGATTATTCCTTCCTAAATGGAAGGCTTTGCATTTGTCCTCACTGAATTTCATCCTATTTATTTCAGACCATTTCTGGTCCAGATCATTTTGAATTTTAATCCTATCCTCCAAAACACTTGCAACCACTACCAGCGTATCATCTTCCGCAAACTTTATAAATGTATTCTCTATGCCATTATCTAAATCACTGATGAAGATACTGAACAGAACCGGACCCAGAACTGATCCCTGTGGGGAACCCACTCGATGTGCCCTTCCAGCTTGACTACTCTCTGGGAATGGTTTTCAACCAGTTATGCACCACCTTATAGTAGCTCCATCTAGCTTGTATTCCCTAGTTTGTTTCTGAGAATGTCAAGAAAGAGAGTATCAAAAGCCTTACTCAAGTCAAGATATGCCACATCTACTGCTTCCCCCCATCTACAAGGCTTGTTACCCTATCAAAGAAAGTCGTTAGGTTGGTTTGACACAATTTGTTCTTGACAAATCCATGCTGACTATTACTTATCACATTATCTTTTAAAATGTTTGCAAACTGATTATTTATTTGCTCCATTATCTTTCTAGTTACTGAAGTTAAGCTGACTGGTCTGTAATTCTCTGGGTTGTACTTATTCCCCTTTTCATAGATTGGCACTATATTTGCCCTCTTTCAGTCTTCTGGAATCTCTCCGGTCTTCCATGACTTTTCAAAGATAATCGCTAATGGCTCAGATATCTCCTCAGTCAGCTCCTTGAGTATTCTAGGATGCATTTTATCAGGCTCTGGTGACTTGAAGACATCTAACTTGTCTAAGTAATTTTTAAATAGTTCTCTCTCTATTTTAGCCTCATATCTACCTTATTTTCACTGGCATTCACTATGTTAGACGTCCAATAGCTAGCAACCTTTCTGATGAAAACAAAAAAAACAAAACAAAAAAATGTCATTTAGCACTTCTAAGATTTCCACATTTTCTGTTACTGTTGCCGTTCCCCCGCCCCCACCATTGAATAACGGGCCTTCCCTGTCCTTGGTCTTCTTCTTGCTTCTAATGGATTTGTAGATTGTTTTATTATTACCCTTTATGTCTCTAGATAGGCCAAGGCACAAAATGAGATTAAACTTTCTCATTTTGTCCCTACATACTTGTGTTATTTATCATTCATCCTTTGTCATTTGACCTAGATTCCATTTTTTGATCATTGAAGATCTTCTGGTTAAGACAGGGTGGTCTCTTGCCATACTTCCTATCTTTCTTACACAGTGGGATAGTTTGCTCTTGTGCCCTTAATAATGTCTCTTTGAAAAACTGCAAACTGTCTTCAATCGTTTTTCCCCTTAGACTTGCTTCCCATGGGATCTTACCTTCCAACTCCCTGAATTTGCTAAAGTCTGCCTTCTTGAAAACAATTGTCTTTATTTTGCTGTTTTCCCTCCTATGATTCCTTAGAATTCTGAACTCTACCCTTTAATGATCACTTTCACCCAAGCCTTCCTCTTTCAATTCTCAACCAGTTCCTTCCTATTTGTCAAAAAACAAATCTAGCACAGCCTCTCCACTAGGAGCTTTCTCCACCTTCTGAAATAATAGATGTCTCCAATACATTCCAAGAACTTGAGGGATAATCTGTGCCCTGCCATATTATTTTCCCTACAGATGTCTCGGTAGTTGAAGTCCCCCATCACCACCAAGTCCTGTGCTTTGGATGATTTTGTTAGTTGTTTAAAAAAACCCTCATCCACCTCTTTCTTCTTGGTTGGTGGTCCATAGTAGACCCCCTACCATGACATTTTTTTTTGCCCCTTTTATCCTTACCCAGAGAGACTTTAGCACCAGCAGGAGAGTGAATTTGTGTGGGGGGGTGGAGGGTGAGAAAACCTGGATTTGTGCTGGAAATGGCCCACCTGTTGATCACTTTAGATAAGCTATTACCAGCAGGACAGTGGGGTGGGAGGAGGTATTGTTTCATATTCTCTGTGTGTATATAAAGTCTGCTGCAGTTTCCACGGTATACATCTGATGAAGTGAGCTGTAGCTCACGAAAGCTCATGCTCAAATAAATTGGTTAGTCTCTAAGGTGCCACAAGTACTCCTTTTCTTTTTGCGAATACAGACTAACACGGCTGTTCCTCTGAAACCTTTCAACAAGTCTGTCTTCTATTTCCATCTCAACCTCAGTCCAAGTGTATACATTTTTAATATATAATACAGCACCTCCTCCCTTTCTTCCCTGCCTGTCTTCATAAGCAAACTGTACCCTTCTATACCAATATTCCAGTCGTGTGTCATCCCACCAAGTCTCTGTGATGCATGCTATGTCATAGTTGTGTTTATTAACTAGCATCTTAAGTTCTTCCTGCTTAATCCCCATACTTCTCGCATTAGTATACAGACATCTAAGATACTGATTTAATATAACATTTGAAATCCAGAAACACTTGTTTTAGACTTAGAGGAAACATTGTGTGGAAATAAGCATTTTCTTTTATGGCTTCAAATTCACTTTTACATATGTATCAACTCTAATGGATTTGCAGTGAATAAAAAGAGTGGGTATATACAACAAACTCTGGTTATTAGAGACTGTTTGCCCAGTAACGTCTCAGGCCCTGGCATCTTGTCTCTTATGTCCTTCATACACTTTCCTCCCACAAGATGTCTCATTCTTGCTAACAAGGATTTAAGTAACTGAGTATACCAAAGCTGCAGCTAATAATTTTTTACTGACATTATTTATACTGGGAAAGTGACCAAATCACTATGAAAGCCGTGTTTTGTATATAGCAGGATATTTCTTGTAAGGTTGTCTTCAACCCTTCTATTTCTTCCCCTTTGTTCTCTGTCAACTGGACAAACTTGGGAGAGAACTCAGGATTTTAGGTTCAGAGCAGCAAGGGATTGTGCCTTTACCTATGAGTATTGACAGAAGTCTGCCAGATTTTCCATTTAGATCTCAATTATTCTGATAACCAACATTATTTTTGGTCCTCTGCCTTTATCAAATTGAATATCCTGATACTTTCCCACAATCATGACCCAATATTACTCACTAACTCCTTTTCTTGTGAGCAAAGAAACAGAGTATCACTGCATGTCCTCACATACTTAAGCAGGGGCATAGATGCTTCAACAATAAATCTCACCTATCCAAGAGTTTTGAGCAGTATGCAAGGATTTACCCTTTTCCATTTGCATATATCTCAGATTATCCCCAATTCCCTGCATACGGACCACCAAGCCAACTTCATGGGTTTTGAAGACGTTTCTTCATTACTGGGAACTGCAGTCTTATAAAGGCAGCTTTAGTTAATTATTTTTATCATCTTTCAAAGCTAAATGTTGTGTTTCAGTAAAACTAAAAGGCTTTCCAAGGAACCTAAGAATTCTAAGTCTGGTCATTAAGACTTCTTCCCTCTCCATGGTTCAAATACACTTAAAGTGTTCTCATTCGTACATTTAAATTTTAAGGTAGCCAATTAGGACTAAACTCCAGAATGGAGTTTTCTAAGGACATTGAGCCTTAGGCTGTGTCTACACTGTCACTTTCAGCGCTAAAACTTTTATTGTTCAGGGGTGTGAAAAAACACACCCTGAGTGACAAAAGTTTTGGCGCTGAAAAGCGCCAGTGTAGACAGCTCGTTATCACCGGGAGCCACACTCCTGGCAATAAAGCTACCACCATTCGTTAGGGGTGGGTTTGTTTGTTTTTTAAATCGCCAGGAGAGCTCTTTTCCGGTGATGAAGAGTGTCCACACTGCCCACGTCACAGCTGCCACGGCCGCGCTGTAACGTGGGTAGTGTAGACATACCCTTAGAGTCCCGTCCTCTCCTTTTACTTCCCAAACTTAATGTCCCTTTACAACCCCACCTTCCATTGACCTAAGTTTGATAATTACAGCCAAACCTCCAAAAACAGACAGCAGTTCTTTAACGTTGCTTTATAGCTTTTAAAGGCAGTGAACACTGACTAGCAGATCCTAATCCCTTTTTAGTTGCCCTACATTTCTTACAAATTCCCCTTAGGCTAAAATTTTCCATCCCTGGTCACAGCACAAATGTTTTTTCTTTTTCTTCTAAGTTGGACCTGAATCCGTTCAGACATTTTTGAGTTACTCAAGCATGAAGACAAAATTTGCACTCATAAAATCTCCAAGGGCTTAAGCTAGAATTTTCAGCTTGGGCTGTTCCCTGGCAAAGGAAGGGAAAACAATTCGTTTGAAGAAAATTTTTAGCATGTTGTGATGTTATTGACAGAATCTGTAACCGTATACATCGCTGTTGCAACCACTGTGATATATTTGCAACAAATATTGCTTAAAGGTTGTTGTGTAAGGGGTCTATGGAGACGTTATGGTTTGCTGGTTATGATTATGCTGTCTATATGTGCGTATCATTTTTGTAGTTGAAGTTATGAATATTGGCTCTATAATGTATGTTATGCTTCTGGGTGACACCCCAGACAAGTTGGTGTCAGCTCTGCCTGTCCTGCTTGATGGCTCATTAAGGGCCATCAGATATACAACTGACCCATTGACAGAAGGCAGACACACCTTGTGACTCAGCAAGGCATGCTATGGACAGAACTCTGAGGTTTTTCCATGCCAAGCGATGGACAGCTTGTCTTTGGAACAAAGAAAGACCACATGGCAAGAAAGTATAAAAAGCTGCCGCAGCTCCTCTATCTTGTCTTCAATCCTGCTTCATACCTCTGGAGGGACTTTGCTACAAACAGAAGCTCTACACAAAGGACTGATGACCCATCCCAGTTGTGGATGTACTCCAGAGACTTGATTTGAACCTGCAGTTTATTCCATCACGGCTACAAGCCTGAACTAAGAACTTTGCCATTACTGTATGTAATTGATTCCATTTAACCAATTCTAGCTCTCATCTATATCTTTTTCCTTTATGAATAAACCTTTAGATTTTAGATTCTAAAGGATTGGCAACAGTGTGATTTGTGGTTAAGATCTGATTTGTATATTGACATGGGTCTGGGGCTTGGTCCTTTGGGATCGAGAGAACTTTTTTTCTTTTAGTGGGGCATTGGCGTTCATAACCATTTGCCCCCATAACGAGTGGCACTGGTGGTGATACTGGGAAACTGGAGTGTCTAAGGGAATTGCTTGTGTGACTTGTGGTTAGCCAGTGGGGTAAAACCAAAGTCTTCTCTACTTGGCTGGTTTGGTTTGCCTTGGTGTGCAAAAGAACACCTGCCTTGGGCTGTAACTGCCCTGCTTTAAGCAATTTGTCCTGAACTGGCACTCTCAGTTGGGTCCCGCCAGAACCAGCATCGTTACACATGTCAACGCAGAATTTTATGCACATGCAGCTTAGAATCCTGGGTGCACACAGAATTATTTTAAGCTTTAGGTTATCTTAAGGGATATGATACCTGTAGATATTTTTAAATTATATATCAAGTTACTATTATTGCAATATTAAGGTTGAGAAAGCAGGCATGCAAAGATCAAAAAATTCAGAAACTTAGCCATTCTGCATAGTTTCTGTTGACATTTTAACAACATTATTTATATTCCAGAAGCACATTAGTACCATCTACATATGGGAAAGATTCAGTACCTGCACTAAAGTTAAATGTAAACTTTTCATACTACTGTTTATATTTAGCCATGGGGGGGGGAAATCAATGTTATTCTGGATGCAAAAGGATTCTCCTCCTTATATTAAGTCTTCTTTTCTATAGTTTGGGTAGGTAGCAACAACTACAAATTTATATCTAGATTTGATAGCCAGCACACTGCCTCAGTAGTGAGCTGGTGAATGTCCTTCAGGCCCCTGACGAAAGAATGAAGGGGACACTCAGCCATGAAGTCCTCCATCGTTTGTGCCTGGTGACCAGCCAGTCACATACAGGTGTTTGCCTCATTTTCCATTTAAAGAGGGTTTGTCCACATCTCCTATGAGATGTCCTGAAGCAATTCAATCTGTACCAGACTTTCTGACATAAATCAAAACCCGGTGGTTCCTTGGCAGGGTCAACGACAAGCTGTTTGTTTTGAGCGGTCGAAACATTCCATATGTTCACTTATATTAAGTGATTCATATGACTGAAGGTGTGACCTTAAGAGCCCCTTTATGCCAATTTGCAAAGGGCACATCTAACATGGGGGGGACACTCAGGAGCTGGAGTTCACTGTTACCTGCAAGGCAAGGTTTAGACTGGCAGTGTCTTGAGGAGTTTGCTGGTGAGGTGGCCAGACGAGCGTGGAAGGGAGCTATCACACAATTGTAGCTCCAGCAAAGCTCTCTCTTACTGAGGTAAAGTAGTAACATTGGGGCTTATAGTTCTGGACTCCCTGAGGAGAGCATCACAGAAGATATATGCTGATTTACAGAGGAAGTATCCTTAATAGGCTTTTCAAGAAGTTCCACTGATGGCTCTAGAGTTTCCTCTAGGTTTCTCACATACTGCTTTGAGATTTATTTGGAACCATTATTTGGATTTCAAGCTTTTAAAAAAATATTCATGTTTTTGTTATAACATTTGATTAAAATATCTATTGCCAGTTGTGCTGCAAGACAATGAATTAATAACTATGTAGATAAAGAAAATCTTCCACAGGTTAGTTCATAAGTTCTCATTGTACATGTAAAAAGAGTAATGAAGTCAGCTCAGCTAAAATAGGCAACATTTCAAGATCACAGAAATTAGGAAGCTGACAATAAGTAACAGGATGCAAAAGCACTGTGCAGTATTATCAGTTTAAATAAAAGGACATTACCTGAAATAGTTGTTTTTTTCAGTTTGCAGCAGATATGAATAATGATTTCATATCAAAAACACTGCTTGTGGACATTCACTTATTATGTCATCATTACTAGAGCTTAGCGCAAGTTACCACAATCAGCAGGGGAAGTGCGGGATGGGGGTGTATTTCCCCATAAGTTTGCTTACGGTATGTCATCAGTAGCTACATTATGGTATTCTTCAACCATGTAGCTACTGATGACAGTAAAGTAACGCACAGCAGCAGATACTACTGAACTCTGAGGGCTTGTCTATATGGAGCAGCAACATGCACTACGGGAGATGTGATTTCTAAAGCTCAGTGACATGTTGCGCAATCACTGGTCTTTGCAGGCCCTGGCAGTGAACACTACAGGTCCGCTGCACTTTAAGGCAGTACTGTACGTTAAAATGCTCAAGGAAGTGTTTGTGTAGACCGTGGTGGTGTGTACTGATGAATCAAAGTGAAATACATCAGTGTGCTTTAGAAATCATACACCCCCATAGGGTGCTTTACCCCACCATGTAGACAAGCCCTAAGGGGAAAAAAACACTATCTTGAAAAACAGCAAACATTTTCTTACAGTAACTGTTTCAAACCTTTTTTAAAAAGGGTAGGAGAAGGAGCAAATTCATATGCACATAATTGTGTCTGTCAGCCTAAATACAAGAGTATATAAAAACTTACAGTTCTTTATGTTTGTCCTCTGCCAAGATTTGGTCATTTGGCTTCAGCCCATACCTTAAAGGGGGTGGGATGGGGGGGAGGGGGGGAAAAAAACAGGAGAAAAGTTACTTTAGTTCTTAAACAAAAAATTTGTTTTCAGTTTACATTTGAAAAGTAGACAATCTTAAAATCTTTGTCTACTGAAAGCCATTTCACGTATTTTAAAACTAGAGAGCAATACCTGTTAAAATAGACAGCATTTTAGAGTTAACATAGCTAACATCACAAAGTCTTCATCTTGCATGACAAAAAATAAAGACCGCCAACAAATAATTCCCATGGATATTGTGAGGTGTCAAGAGAAACAAACTGTACAGAGAACCCAGTTCTGAGAACCCACAGCAATTAAAAGCTTCAGGAGGGAAGTGAAGGCAGATGTGAAAAAAAAGTACCAGCATGTAAATTCAGGCTGATTTAAGTGTTACATTACTTCATGCTTTTCTGGGGAAGGAAAGCTCCAACTGATCTGCATACATCATGACCATAAACCCTGGAATTCTTCATGCTAAAATATGCAGTATGTATTTATATCCAGAAGGATTCCATGGTACTTTGTTTCGTTCATAAATCCATAGAACTAGAGGCTAGAGGGGACCATTATATTATATGGTATGATCTCCTTTATCTCAGAGGTCATTACATTTCACCCACTTACCTCTGTATTGAACCCAATCTTATTGTTTAACTGAACAGATTGAGCTCTCATCTGTTGCTCTAAAGCATTTTCTCCAGACCTTGAATCATTTGTGGCAATATCCTACACCCCAACATCCTTTTTTAAGATATTGACACAAGAACTGGACACAGTGTTGTAGTATCACTCTAACCAATGCCAGATACAGAGGTAAAAATCACAGTCCTTTTCCTATACCCTCATTTATACATTCAAGGATTTTACTGGGCCTTTTTGCTACAGCATTCCACTGGGAGCGCATGTTTAGTTCTTTATCAACTATATCCCCTAAATCTTCTTCAGAGTCACTAATTTCCATGAGATAGCACCCCCACTCTGTAGCAATGGCTTGCATTCCTTATGCCTAGATTAATAGCCTTCCTTTTGGCTGTATTACAATGCATTTCGTCTGAATGGACCCAGTTTACCAAGCAATACAGATCACCTCTGTATGGCTGCCGCCATCCTCATCATTATTTACCACTCTGCCAATCTTCATGCCATCTACCAATTTTATCAGCAGTGACTTCATATTTATTTCCACATCAGTCAAAATGTTGACTAGCATCAAGCCTACCACTGATCCCTGTGGAACTCCACTAATAACAGCCGCATTTGATGATGATTCCCCATTAGCAACTACTTTTTGAGATCCATTAGCCAGTTTTAAATTCATGTAACATGTATTTTATTGATATTGCACAGTGATTTTTTAAAATTAGAATATCATGCAATACTAACTTAAAATGCCTTACAAATATCTAACGTGTACCTATTTCAACCAAACTTGTAATGTCAAAGAATGAAATCAGGTTTGTTTGACAAGACCTATTTTCCATGTTGACCAGCATTAATTATATTCCTATCCTTAATACTTTACCTACTGTGCAATACATTCCATATATAGGGATCACCTCATCCACCACTGAAATGGAACCTTGTCAGAGGTATAATACAATAGCCATACTTCACCAATAGCTCCACATAACTTTTCAGATAAGACATGAAAAAGGAACTTCTTCACTTCACACTAAAGGAGGAATTCAGTTTGTGTAATTATGTACAGTAAACAGAATTTGTCCAGGACACTAGAACTAAACAGTCAGGAAATACACCAAGGGATCTTTAATGACTGGAGGAGGGACATAACTAGTCTGACTTTGGGCCTTCCCACCACCACAGTTTCCTTTCCATCATGCGAACAAAACATTCCATCTGGTGTTTTCACAATCCTGCTCCCTTGGGCTTAGTTTGTCCTTTCAATTTATAAATGGGCTTTAGCCGCCTCTCTCGGCTCAGAAGTCTTTCCATTCTTCTATCAGGTTTTCCCCTTCCTTATAGGTCTCCCTCCAGGCTCACACTCCTCTGCATCCCTTTTAGGATATCTCTACACAGAGCACCAACGTGCACTACAGGGGTGAGATTTCATAAGTACACTTACTAACTGGTCTGTGTAGACCCTGCTGGCGTGTATTAGAAGTTCCTTAAGTGCTCTTTAAGGTAGCACTGTTTCAAACAGCACTACATTAAAGTGCACCAGCCGGGTCTACACGCACCAATTAACATGCAACACATTTGTGCACTTTAGAAATTATTCCCATTCTGCACATTACCCCATCATGTAGACATGCCCTCAGAATTGGGCTTTTCACCCCATGAGTGTCTGCTCCTTACATGTCTATCTCCCCAAGGCCTTTTGCCTGGGAGCCTTGGAGAGTTTCACCTCCTCTCCTCCCTGAAAGCTCCCTCCTCAAACTAACTCAGGCTGCACTTACTTTCCCCAGAAGGATTGTGCTGAGTCAAGGCTTCCATTGTATAACCCATGGACTCACTCTCTACACCTAGGAAGGTAGGCTACATCTAGCAAAAGTAAGGCTGAACTCCAACCCTCTTGAAGGGCAAACACTAAAGCTGTCAATAGCAGCTAATGTATGCTATTAACACAAAACAAATTGAATAGATTAAAAAAATAGTTGTGATTAATCATAGTTTCAATCATACTGTCAATAGAATACAATTTAAATTTATTAAACACATTTTGGATGTTTTTCTACATTTTCAAATATATTGATTTCAATTACAACAGAATACAAAGTGTACAGTGCTCACTTTATATTATTTTTTATTACAAATATTTGCACTTTAAAAACAAAAGAATAGTATTTTAATTCACCTCATACAAGTACTGTAGTGCAATCTCTATCATTACAGTGCAACTTACAATCATAGATTTATTTTTTGTTACATAACTGCAGTAAAAACAAAACAATGTAAAACTTTAGCGCCTACAAGCTCACTCAGTCCTACTTCTTGTTCAGCCAATCACTAAGACAAACAAGTCTGTTTACATTTACAAGGAGATAATGCTGCCCCCTTTTTATTTACAGTGTCTCCTGGAAGTAAGAACAGGTGTTCGCATAGCACTGTTGTAGCCAGTGCTGCAAGGTATTTACATGCCAATTACGTAAACATTCAAATTCCCCTTCATGCGTCAAATTGTAGTCTCATTGGTTGTAAGCCTCAACTGAAAAATAGCACCGCAAGCAGCATTTACACCTTGACAAAAAGGAGGTAGGGCCGGGGAGCCAGGCCCCTGGCAGCAGCAGCTTTCTCTGCCCCAGGAGCCGGACAGGGCCAGCTGGTGCCATGGCTGGGGGCTGCCTTGGGCATGCTGGGATGAGCCCCCCGCCCAGTCTCTCCCGCTCCTGTGCTGTGGGGCTGTCCAGCCTCCAACACTCAGGGGCGCTCACATTCCGCGGTGGGGAGTCAGGCAGATGGCAGCCTTTGCCTGCAGGGAGCCGCCGCCCCACATGCCGGGAGCAACCCCACTGATGCAAGGGCTGCAGGACTCCTGTGCCACCAGCAGGCACCTGGGATGGAGAACGGGCCTGGGGAGGGCAGGGGGCCAGGACAGAGCCTGGGGGGGGCAAGATGGAGCCGGGGGGATGAGGGCAGGACAGAGGCACATCCCTTAAATCAGAACTTTTTATAGGGGTTGTTAAGATTTTGGCAGCCCATCAGTGCTTTCCATCATATGTTTTTACAGTTTTACTACCTACTGCCACAGGCATTCCACCCACTGTAAAAATGAGCATATGAAAATAGGCCAACAATCAAGTGTTCCATTTCCTATAGGGGCCAATTCCTCCCAATTTGCAATACTTAACATGGTGAGAAAAAGTGTCTTAACTGTAACAGTTATCAATTTATGCTCTGAAGCTTGGGAGTCTTGGATCGTAACCTAGCTAGTTAAACTGCAAGTGTTATTCAGATAAGATGTGATCTATTTTTTAGAATCATTTATTTTAAGATCCTTCAACTGAACATTATATAAGACTAGTTCAAATTTGAATTGTTTTGCCCTTTGATATTAAGCGTTTTCTTATTGTTAATCAAGGAAAAGTTAAAAGAAAAAAAGTCACTGGTCTGGCCTTCACCTTACTCCACTGAATTAGAGAATTAACTCCAGGTTAGCATCAAGCCCAGACCTGTTCCATGAACCAGAATTTCCTGAAAAGCTGGTAAGAAAACATAACTGCCCTAAGGCCCAAGATACATAAGTGTCATTTGGAGATACGGGCCAATAGATAAAAACTGAGTTTAGCAGAATATCTAGTAAAAAGGATTTCCCCCTTCATGACTGCCTGTGAATTGCACTAATGAGATTAAACAAAAAGTTGTGTTACCTTGGATATATAAAAAGAAAAGGAGTACTTGTGGCACCTTAGAGACTAACCAATTGGTTAGTCTCTAAGGTGCCACAAGTACTCCTTTTCTTTTTGCGAATACAGACTAACACGGCTGTTACTCTGAAACCTCGGATATATACAGCATATGAAGCCAGTGTAGAGATCAAAGTTAAAAATTTTATATATCCCCCAAGCAAGGTGCACATATATGTGATTAAGTCTAAATGTCCATCATTGAAATTGCGCAGAAGTAGAAAAAGTTGTATAAAAACTAAAATTTAATTTATAATTTCAGAAAAAAGGGATCATGAAGAAATAAGGTGCTGAAGAGAACAAGTCCTATCAGTGCAAGTTTTTTTAAAAAAAACTATTAGTTTATAACGTGGACTAGACAAAAAGCTATGAATGAAAGAAGAAATATGTATATTGCAACCGTGCAGTCATTTTCCCCCTTGTTTGATGTTCATATGGATGTGAACACGTTACATACAGACTCTCCTGCTATAGCTGATCAAGCCAGTTCCACATTATACATACTGGCACAGGGGGCTTTGTTTAAAAATAGTAACTACTACATTGTCTGGCAATTATAATAAGTAAGGATACAATTTGGTCATGGAGGTCATGGATTCTGTGACTTTAACAGACCTCTGATTTCTTGGTCTCCAGCTCTCAGCCCCAGGCGGTGGGGCTCCGGCTTTGGCTTCAGCGCCACTGTGACCACACCCTGAATCTGTCTGTTTTTCCCTCGTGGCTGTTCTGTGAATTTTGCTTAATTTTACTGTGACAAAATTGTATCTACAATAAGCAGCATATCAACTACATTACTGAAACTGATTTTAAAATGATGAGAGAGAAAGGGGTACATTTCTCAGACAGAGTTTCTTCCATCTTAGTAAAAAAAAAAAAAACACCCACCTCGAGGTGCTGGGAAAGTCGCTTTTTGAGGATGCCCTATGAGAAACCTAGAGCAGTAGTTAGTACAGTGAAGTCAGCTGTACTGATGAGCATACGACTTAATGGTATAATATTTCTAAAGAAGTGCTGTACTGTGCTAGTCTCTACTTCAATCATTAAAAGGGGCCTTTTAGAATGTAACTTTGCACATGCACCTCTGCAGAAACTCTCATTAAAGTCCCTGAGCAACCCAAATAATTTCCACAAACAGCTCTTGCTTCAGGTTTATCAGAAGATGTCATCCAAAAGAATGAGTTGGCCTTCTTCAATGCAGTTGTGTTTCTTAAAGTGATGTTAAAGCCACGTTTGGTCTCTTGCAAAAAAGAAAAAAAAAAAAAGATACTTTTGTGTGTATGTAATGCCCCACCTGCACTGGAGGCTGCTGGGTCACAAGAGCAATGAGAGCAGTGAAGTTGGTGTTTAGAATGTCATTTTGTATTTTTTAAAAAGAAGAGGAGCCTGAAACTGCTACTCTGGGGAGTGGAGAAGGAGATCTTGAACTAATGATTCAGGGCAGTTGAAGTGGGTGAGCTTGAGCCCACGACAATTTTGTGGGGAGAAATTAATAAAATAAAAAAATAGTAGGAGAGAGCAGGCTGCAGCTTTTCCTTCCAGAGCAC